>NW_028227264.1:78542500-79155000 GCF_978045245.1 Mus caroli
ACATACAGGTGGGGAGGGGGATACTTTTTACAGATGATTTTAAATAGACCTGTTTCTCTTGTAAGATTGGGTTCCCTATGGGCACAGGGGAGTTGCTGTGGGAAGAGGCTGTTATGAGGATGCACACAGGAAGGGCCTGGAACTTCGGTAGGGGAGCCTAGACTTTGCGCTATGTCTGTAGGGAGCTGTAGCTGGTGTAGAGCCATGGTGTTGTCCACAGGGAGAGGCACTGTAGACTCTTTAGACTGTGCCTTGGTTTTGAATACCACTTCTTCCTTGAAGGGGGAAGGCCTCAAGTTCTCATTTCCATGGTGTGGGGCCTGACACGTCCCGCAGAGACCCACAGCCCACGTCCTGGAGAGTGCACCCTAGGCACTGCTCTCTAGAATCCTAAGAACCTTCTGCTCTGTGCCCTTAAGACTCCATTAGAGGGCTGGAGAGATGGCTCAGTGGTTAAGAGCACTGATGGCTCTTCCAAAGGTCCTGAGTTCAATTCCCAGCACAACCATCTCTTCTGGTGTGTCTGAAGATAGCTACAGTGTACTCACATATATAAAATAAATAAATCTTTTTTTAAAAAAAGACTCCATCTGAATAAAATGCAGAGCAATTCTTTGGTAATGCTACAGAAACTTGCCATGTACTAACACCAGCTTACTGGGAGGAGCTCAGGACTTGAGATGCCACAGCGGGTGACTCTGTGTCTTGCCTGGCTGGCTTCTGGCCATTGGCAGGAGCAACCTGAAGCTGTGCACTCAGCCTTTCAACCTAGAAAGCTAGAGAGAGATAGGCCAGCCCCAATCTGAAACAGAAACAGAGAGGCCAGGTCTTGTAGACTAGCCTGGCCTTGAACTCAAACCCAAGGCTGACCTTGGGCTGATGTGCTCCCTGCTTCTGTTTTCTGAATGTTGTGTGCATGGCAGGTGTGCAGGGGTGGAGCCCAGGGCTTCCTGCCAGTCCACCCTGAGCTGTAGCCACAGCCCTGTTTGTTTGTTTTGAGGCAGGATCTCACTATGTAATTCTGGCTGACCTAGAACTCTCTCAGTAGACCAGGTTGGCCTTGAACTCACAGCAATTAAAGGTGTGAGCCACCACACCCGACTGGCCCTATTTGTTTTTTGAGTTACAGTCTTCTGAGGCAGCCCAGGCTAGCCAAAACTTGTCATTCTCCTGCCTCAGCCTGGTATGGTTACATGTATGCCATCAAACTCAAGGCTTTGAAGGTCCAACTTGAAGGTTCTTAACCTGATGGTTTCTTGTAACTAGAGAAAAGGACAGATTCTCCAGGCTCTGGACTAGGGACCTGGATAACCAGAGGTCGCTGTCCTGTTTGCCCCACTTAAACTGTCATATGTCCACCCCAAGGCACAAACATTCAGACTTTCAAACTGCCCCATTTCAAACTGCGCCTCATTGTAGCAGAATGATCTTGAGTCCCAGACCCACTTGAGCTACAAGATGTTTACATCATAAAGAGATGAAGTCTAGGGATGTGGATGAAGACCAGCACCCTTGTTACCCATGGAAAAAGCTGGCTGTGTAGCTATAACCCAGTGCTGGGGACATAGACACAGGGTCACTGGGGCTTCCTGGCCAACAGTATAGCTAAGTTAGTGACTCGCAGCGCCAGTGAGAAACCCCATTTCAAAACATAAGATGGAAAGCAGTTGGTTGTGGGCCTGGCCCTGGCCTCCATGCAAACAAACACGTCAAGTTGTCAACAGGTCTCCAGTCAGTCAGCGATGACCTCTTCCGTTGGTCCTAAGGGTGGCTTCATGGTCTAGGAGCCTCTGGCTGTCAGGGGTCATGGCCTGTCACTTCCTCTGTGCTCGTGAGTCTGGGTGAGAGGGACTCTTAGGAAGCTGAGCAGACGTTCTGAGGCGTGGCCCAGGACACCTGACTCTGAGAGCTTTGCCGTAGGAAGTGGGCAGCAGAGGAGAGGAGAGAGAAGGCTGAGCTGGGACCAGTTGTGCCAAGGGTGTCCCTGGGGAACTCATGGGTTCCTAGTACGTGGGAGCAGGACAAAGAGGGGACTTGAACCCATGCCAACCACACAATGGTCCTTTGATTCACCCAGCCCAGGCCATGGCAGTCCAGTGTAAGGGGTCAGGCCTTGGCCAAGGTCAGCGCTGTCCACCCCCTCCACCCTCTCCTGCAAGCTCCTGGTGAGAACATAGGGTTCTGTGCCCTGCCCCAACCTAGGAGCATCCTTGGGGGACTGCCAGGGACCAGGGCCAGGTCAGTATCCTCCCTCACTGGCACTGAATAGTGAGGGAAAAAATGGTTTCTGCAGTCTGTGGATCTGCTGGGCCTCCACTGTGTGGTGCCAAGACAGGGAAGATGTCACCTGAAGGGGTCTGGAGTGGATGGAAGGATGGGGGGAGGGTGATCTCAGAAAACCCAGTGCACCATCACTCATATGTTCCAGTTATAAATTAATTTACCTGTGTGTTTTAAAAATAGACTTATTTTATATGTGTGGGTGCATATCTGCGCACGATGTGTATGCAGTACCTGAGGAGGCCAGAAGAGGGCGGCAGGTTCCCTGCAACTGGAGTTATAGACAGTTCCATGGGTGCTTGGAACGGAAGCCCAGCTATCTGGAAGAGCAGACACTACTCTTAACTCCTGAGCCACCTCTCCAGGCCTTTATTTATACATTGTCTAAATCATGAGCTGTGTGGGGACAGGAATAGGTCAGCCTTGGTCACTTGGGATTTCCCAACCCTGTGATTTGTCAACTAAATATCTCAAATCCATGAGAGAACCCATAGACCCAAGGGTGATGAAGGGATGGTGACCTAGCTACTTTGGAGGCCTGCATAGGAGGTTCTGTGTCTAAGAGACAAGTCCACAGCCATATGTGTGCCAGTGTTACCCTCATGGGCTGTGGGATATGCTGCCTCAGACATGGAAGTCCCATGGTACCTAAGGTCTATCTATGATGTCAGAAGGTGGGTCTCCTAGCAGGAAGGAAGAAGAGAAAAAGCCTTTCAAGTCTGCATGTGCCACAGCTAGCTGTGGGGTCAGAGGGGACAACCTGCAGGAGTCAGGTCTCCTACCTACCACATGAGTATCAAACTCAAATTGTTAGGCTTGGCTGCAAATGCCTTTACCCTCCAAGACATCTTTTTGTTTTGATGGTTATTTTGAGGCAGGGTCTCACCGTATAACTCCGGATGGCCTTGAACCCACAGAGCTATGCCTGCCTCTGCCTCCCAAGAGGCAGTAGGAGTAGAGGTGTAGTCCACCAAGCCAGATCACTGAGCTATCCTATCCTGTTTCTTCAAAGTATTTTTTTTTTCCGAGACAGGGTTTCTCTGTGTAGCCCTGGCTGTCCTGGAACTCACTTTGTAGACCAGGCTGGATTTGAACTCAGAAGTCCGCCTGCCTCTGAAATCCACCTGCCTCTGCCTCCCGAGGGCTGGGATTAGTATTTCTTCTTCTTCTTTTTAAGATTATTTATTTTATGTATGTGAGTACAATGCTGCTGTTTTCAGACACATCAGAAGAGGACATTACAGATGGTTGTGAGCCACCATGTGGGAAATGAACTTAAGACCTCTAGAACAGCAGTCAGTGTTCTTTAAGTGAGCCATCTCTCCAGCTCCCATCCTGTTTCTTAGACAGAGTCTTTCTGCCCTGTGTTCTCTTTGTAAACCAGATTGAACTTTAACCTGTGGCCCCCATAAGTGCTGGGATTCTGGGGTACGACTCCTGACATGATTTTTTTCCTATGTGCACATACCCATTCACAGAGGCCAGAAGACATCAGGTGTCCCCTCTCTCACATCTGGCCTTATTCCTTTGAGACAAGAGTCTCTTACTGAAGTTGGAGGTACAGTGACCAGAAAGCCCCAGCAATCCTCCTGTCTCCACCCCCACATACTTGGGATTACAGGCGTCCTTGCCCCACATTGGCTTTTTACATGGATGCTGGAGATTTGAACTCAGGTCTTCCTGTCTCTGAAGCAATCAGTCTTAACCCCTGAGCCATCCTCTAAACTCTGGGTTTGGCTTCTTTTCCCTTTTTGAGTCAGGGTCTCAGGTAGCCCAGGCTAGCCTTGAATTCCCTGTGTAGCTGAGAATGTCCTTGAACTCTTGATCCACCAGCCGTTACCTCCTGAGAGCTGGAATGGCAGGTGTGCACCATCGTGCCGGCGGACTCTAGGGCCTGTGCGAGCTGGGCGAGCACTCTAGCTCCCACGGAGCTAGCTACAGACAACCTCAACTTTAGTTTGACGCACTCTGAAGCCCTAGCTGGCCTCAAACTCACAGCAATCCTCCTGCTTCAGCCTCCAAAGGCTAGAATGGTAGGTATGAGTCTTTAAACAGTTTGGAACAGCATGGGGACACCCTTTGCAACCGTGGGTACTGTCATGGTGAAGGTTAGGCAAGAGGCTAAAGAGACCAGACGGCAATCTCAATACCCCCTTAGCCCAGATGGGGCTTCTCACCTGCACCCGAGAGATCCCCAAAGGAACCCTGGACACCTGGAGGTGTCCACCTCCCAGGACATGCCCTCCGGGCCACACTTTGTGACCTGACCCCATTGTGGACTGTTCTTCCTAGACAACTGTCTGGTTCCCAGATGGGACACGGCCTGCCCCCGGTGGCCACCCCCGCGCAGGCCCGGGCCCTGCGCCTCGGGGACACGTCCGTCCCGCTGCGCCCCGCCCCGCCCGCCGCCGGCCCCGCCCTGGGCTTTTATAGGCCGAGGCGTCTGCACTCGCTGAGTCCCCGCTGCTGCCCAACACTCGCCATGCGTTCTGGGGCACTGTGGCCGCTGCTTTGGGGAGCCCTGGTCTGGACAGTGGGATCCGTGGGCGCCGTGATGGGCTCCGGGGATTCTGTGCCCGGTGAGTGGGGCTGGGCGGAAGGGGCGGGCGAGCGGGCCACCCACGTGGCCTGAGGAATGCGGCAGGGGGATGTCTGGGGTGTGCTCTGGCTGGGTGGGCGAATGCGGGACTCCACGCCTCCAGCCTCAAAAGAGGACTGACATTTATTTATTGAGCTCTTACTGTTTACGTGCTTTCCCATAAGTTCACAGAACAGCCAAAGCTTGTGGGTACTTTTTCCTCCCCGTTTTCAGGATAGGTAAACTGAGGCCCAGGGTCATGAACCTTTTAAATGACGTGGTAGGTGGCTCCGTAGGCCCTAGAGAGACATCTCTGGGTGGCTGTCCCTGCTAATGCCACTTAGGCAGAGGGTTTCAGGAGTCTCTGGATGAGATGCCTCAGGTCGAATGGTATACCTGCATCTGGCCGGGAGAGCTCCAGCCTCAGTCTCCCTTTTTGTAAAGCCTTTGCAGAAGGTGCTGGGGCCCAGTTCATGGAAGGCGTTTCAGCAGTGTCTCTTGAGCAAGAATGAGTTCTGATGGGGGCGGGGGGAGGTGTGCGGCTGTCTTCACTTAAGGGTGAAGAAAGCCAAAGGTTCTGTGTTCTAGCCCCTACCAGCCCTGCAGGGCTGCTGCCCTCCAAGGGAGCCAAGCCCCCTCCCCTAGGGCCGCGTCCCCCGTCCCTGTCCCAGGGGAGTGAGCTCACGCAGAGGGAATGTTCCCCAGTTGGAGTGAGTAAGAGGCGGGTCAGGCGAGGGGGGGCTGCAGGCCGGGGGCTCGGCTGTCCTGGGCACTGTCTAGACAGAGGGCAGAGGCGGGAAGCCAGTGCAGGCCCACAGACCCTCACATGCCGAGCGCCTGGCATTTGAAGGGGCTGGGCAGGGTGCCAGTTCTCAGGCCTGGAGGCTAGGCGGGAGTTGGTGGTGGAGCACTCGGGTGCGGCTCAGAGGAGAAGGGTTCCCTCCACAGAAGAAGACCTCGAGCCACAGCTGTGGCTTTCTGCCCTTTCTTCCTGTACAGGGCATTTAGGATGGCTATGGACATCTCTGAATTGGCCGGGGGAATTAGATCTGAGGTGTTGGGGGTTAGTTGGGAGTTTGTTCCACAAAGAACATGCATAGGGATAACTCTTAGGTAGAGATGGGGTCTGGAGCCTCCCCATTCCCCCTTCTCCTCCTCCTCCTTCCGAATAGGTGGCGTGTGCTGGCTCCAGCAGGGCAGAGAGGCCACCTGCAGTCTGGTGCTGAAGACTCGTGTCAGCCGGGAGGAGTGCTGCGCTTCCGGCAACATCAACACTGCCTGGTCCAACTTTACCCACCCAGGCAATAAAATCAGCCTGCTAGGGTTCCTGGGCCTCGTCCACTGCCTCCCCTGCAAAGGTGAAGCCGTGGGGACTCCTGATGGCGGACAAGACCCAGAGTGAATGGGGCACTGGGGAGTGGACCCTGGGGCCCACAGCTTGCGGAGGCTTTGAGAAGCCCCCTGGTTTCATCATGTAAAGCCTCCAACCTGCATCCTACCTCACCTGGTGGGGAGGAACTTAGCCTTAAATCCTGACCAGGCACTCAGGCTATGTCCGAACTGCCACCCTCCTGGGACCCTGAGCACCACACATTTTACATGGCTAATATGCCTGGAGTATCTATCTGTGCTTTATTCTGAGCATGCCACCCGCATCCCTGCTGAGGTGAATGAGTAACAGTCCAGGTGACAGAGGGCACCCCTGGCCTCTCTGTGCTCAGGACTGAACCAGTAGGCACCCAGAGAAAGTGATGGGAAGGATTTGGAGGGAGCAGGCATAAGATCTAGGGTTGGGGTGATGACTAGGACTTTGTTGAGTGAAGCCCATATGGAAGAGTGCACTGGGTCTAGGGTCAGTCTTTAGAGGTAGCAGCAACATCAGGCAGCTCATCCAGGAGGAAGCTAGGTAGGGCTGCAGACCCTCCAGGATAGATAGGAGGATAGGGAAGGAGCCTGCGTTGGCCTCAGGGGTAAGATTAATCTCCCATCAGCCTGGCTGTGTGGTCCAGAGCCCATTGCCACACTCCCCTCCTCCTCCAGCTTCTGGGAAGAGGAGGGATTTCAAGAAAAGCCTTTCGCCGGGCGGGCGTGGTGGCGCAGGCCTTTAATCCCAGCACTCGGGAGGCAGAGGCAGGCGGATTTCTGAGTTCGAGGCCAGCCTGGTCTACAAAGTGAGTGCCAGGACAGCCAGGGCTACACAGAGAAACCCTGTCTCGAAAAACCAAAAAAAAAAAAAGCCTTTCGGGGCTTGAGGGCCTGATTGTCCTCCCAGCCTCCTCTGGTCCTCGGGACTGGGGATGGAAATTTGCCCTCTCCCTTTTCTTTCTTTGATTTTCTTTTTTCTTTTTTTTTTTTTTGTTTTGTTTTTTTTTTTTTTTTTTTTGGTTTTTCGAGACAGGGTTTCTCTGTGTAGCCCTGGCTGTCCTGGCACTCACTTTGTAGACCAGGCTGGCCTCGAACTCAGAAATCTGCCTGCCTCTGCCGCCCGAGTGCTGGGACTAAAGGCGTGCGCCACCACGCCCGGCCTTTGATTTTCTAAAGCTGGCTAGAGGGTCAGTTCCAGATGTATGGTGGGTGGGCCCTCTGGGGGGGGGGTACCCAGGTGTAACCCTGTAATGTGGGTCTCCCCAGATCCTGGATAATCAAGAGTTCAAGGCCAGCCCTGGCTACAAAGCAAGTTTGAGTAGCCTAGGCTACTTGAGGCCAACTCAAAAAAACAAAAGAGTGTGTGGCTAGGTGTAAATGCCAACACAAGAATGTCTAGGCGAGCCTCAGTTTCCCCACCTGAGACATAAAGATGTGCAGGGTGAATGAGCCTCTCCCCCATGCCTCTTTGGGAAGGTCCTAGTGGAAACCAGTAATGGATGCACCCAGTAATTGTGCATCACGGTGCACCTGGACTTCAGTGACATGTGGGAACCGCACTCGTGTGTGCTCTGTGTCCTCAGATTCCTGCGACGGAGTGGAGTGCGGCCCGGGCAAGGCGTGCCGCATGCTGGGGGGCCGTCCGCACTGCGAGTGCGTGCCCAACTGCGAGGGGCTTCCCGCCGGCTTCCAGGTCTGCGGCTCTGATGGCGCCACCTACCGGGACGAATGCGAACTGCGCACCGCGCGCTGTCGCGGACACCCAGACCTGCGCGTCATGTACCGCGGCCGCTGTCAAAGTAAGCTGTGACCGTGGAGGGGCGGGGACGCGGGGGCGGGGCCAAGGAATCAAGCAGGACCTGGGGGCGGGGCTAGGGACGGGAGGACAGGGAGGCACCTCAGGACTGGGAAAGGCGGAGCCTGGGAAAAGATAGGCCCGGCTGAGGGGCGGAGTCTAGAGAGGGCGGGGCCTGGCAAACGGCAAGACCAAGGTAAGGCCGGCTGAGGGGCGGGGCCTAAGGGAAGGTGTGATTTATGCAGGGGCGGAGCCTAGCCGGTTGTTGCCCAAGTCCACACCTAGCGAGAAGAAGGGGCAGAGCCTCGCTGATTGCACTTTACCACATCACTGGTTGCTGATGCTAGGGGGGCGGGGCCTGAGGGAGGGGCAGAGCTATGCACAACTGTGGGTCGGGTCAAGTGCGAACCAAAGAAGGCAGGCTGCAAAGATCGAGCTCCAGCCCTTGTTTAGCGCCAACTCTCTCGGGCGTGTCCAGGAGCAGGGCTGTGCGCGGCAGGGTGTGCCCTGCGGGCCAGCGTGCCCTTACAAGTGCTGACGCGCGGGAGAAGGTGTGCAGCCACGGGAAGAGGCTTGTGATGGACTGGGGAGGGAGAGATGTGGGTGTGGCCATGAAGGCAAACTGATGGGCTTGGTAGACTGGGGCAGGGATTGACAATTGAGTGAGGCTGTCATTCTGGGGGCGGGACTTCTCTGAGGGGCGGGGCTTAACAGTTGAAGAGACTTGTGTTCTGGGGCGGGGCTTAACAGGGGAGTGGTGCTTGCAATCTAGTAGATCTTGACAGCAGGGTGGGGCTAGTGTCCCAGGGCAGGGCACGGAAGAGTGGAGGTGCGTTTTTTGTCCTAGGAATGGGACTTTCGGGTGGAGTCCTTGTCTGAGGGTAGCTGGACTCACAGGGAGGAGACACCATCCTGCACCTGACCCACCCTCTCTCGGGCTTTCAGAGTCTTGCGCACAGGTAGTGTGCCCACGTCCCCAGTCGTGCCTTGTGGATCAAACCGGCAGCGCACACTGCGTGGTGTGTCGCGCTGCGCCCTGCCCGGTACCTTCCAACCCCGGCCAAGAACTATGTGGCAACAACAATGTTACCTACATTTCGTCGTGTCACCTGCGCCAGGCCACTTGCTTCCTGGGCCGCTCCATTGGGGTTCGGCACCCAGGCATCTGCACAGGTGAGAGATGTGGGTGGGTCTGGGCATCTGATCCACCAAGGGGCAGTGCGCCATGCTTACTGTCGCCTCCATACCTGTAGGTGGCCCCAAAGTACCAGCAGAGGAGGAAGAGAACTTCGTGTGAGCTGCAGCCACTGGGTCTGGCATTTGAGGCCATCCCGATTTTATTTATTGTTATAGAAAAGATTCTAATTTATGTCACATGGACATTCCCCAAACCTGGCCTGGAACCACTTGGGGATCCCCCTGGGATCCTGAGCACATATCACAAGGACTGAAGGGAGATTTTTATGATAGTTGGTATGTGCCCTCGCCAGGTACTGGAATCAAAGTTAGAACCCAAGACCCCTGCTGCCCAGGGAGGGCAGCTACATGGAGATCCCCCTGCTTTGATCTCCTCGCCTGCTTTCTAGGCTGGAGTTGTCTCAGGGCACAGCTTGCGCAGGGACGAGTTGGTGTTTGCATATGGCTGGCCTCAGACCAGAGGGGGCAACATCGGGTCAGAGAAACACTGGGCTCATTCCTGTTCAGTCCACTCAGGGTGAAACCTGGTAGAAACATTGGACCCTGGCTGACTTGCAGGCCCAGGACAGCCAGTGGACACTAGGATTCACTGTGCCCAGAGCACCCAGAGTCACTTTAGCACCCACTGCCCTGTTCCCTGCACACCCACATTAGCTTTTACACAGTTCCCCACCAGCCCCACTTGTCCCCAAGCCCAGCTGCAGATGGTGACACCAGCCAGATGCTGTTTGGGGCCAGACTGAATTACTGCCTTCACTCTGACAGCTTCTGCTGCAACTTGCCCACACCCACAAGTGCCTTCAAGGAAGCCAAAAGGGGGAGCTGCTGTGCATTTAGGTAGAGAGTGCTTTTCTAGTGTTCATGGAGCCCGGGCTCCATCCCCAGCACCACATAAACAGACATGTTGGCTCAGGCCTGTCATCCCAGTACTTAGAAAGTAGAGGCAAAGGCCGGGCGTGGTGGCGCACGCCTGTAATCCCAGCACTTGGGAGGCAGAGGCAGGCAGATTTCTGAGTTCGAGGCCAGCCTGGTCTACAGAGTGAGTTCCAGGACAGCCAGGGCTATACAGAGAAACCCTAGTCTCAAAAAAAAAAAGTAGAGGCAAGGGTATCAGGAGTTTAAGTTCATCCTTGACCACATTGTGAGTTCAAGGCCAGCCTGGGCTATATAAGATCTTATCTTTGAAAAAAGAAAAAAAAACTTAAAAGGAAGACAAGATGTCAGACCACAACAGAAGACCATGGGAAGGTGCCCAACCCTCCAGTTTGGGGGCAAGGAGTTCCCAGGGTCTTTCTCACCACCCTCCAGTTCTCAGCTGTGCCTTTCTTGTAATATCCCCAAAAGTGTCCTTAGCAGGGAGCTATGGTAGCCTCCCCTACCCTGGAGTTCTGCCTCACCAAGGAAATAAAAGACAATAGAAACCACGGTGTATTTTCTGCCTCCTTCCTCTAAACCTGGGACTAGAGTGGAGCGTGGAACGATCCACGAAAGCTTTCAGAGACACATGGCACGCGTTCAAGAATCACTGGGAAGCTTGGAGCTGAGTGGATGGGAGGGAAAGGAAGTGTGCCTTCTGGGGTCCCAGAGGTACAGGGACAAGAGGGCCTTAAATGGCACCTTGTCTGGGGCTCCGGAGTGAAGGTTGAACTCAGACCAGGAGGAATGATAGACAATAAGACAACTGTTACACTGAGGCCAGGATGGCAGGAGTGGAGTTATAACTGTTTGGATTTTTGTCCTCACTACATATGTCAGTCCCTGTCTGTGTTAGTGGAGTTTGTCACGATCCATAGAGGATAGAGCAGGTGCAAAGGCCTGGGAGCCACCCAGAAGCGACGAGTTCAGGAGCGGGCAGCATAGCGGGTCTTGGTTACAAGGGTGACTGTGGATTAAGGGCGGCGGCTGGAGTTGACCATACATCAAACCATAAACCATGTATCTAGGTAGTCAACCCTCAGTACAATTGTTCATTTAGGATGAATGCCAGTAGCCCAAGTCTCAAGCCATGGAATATTCCAGATGTGAGCCAATGGGTACAGGTTGCTATTCATGTCTGTCCCAGTAGAGGGCTGAAATTCAAACAGCCCTCACAGAGCGTCCAGTAGAACCAGGGGATGAATTTGCCCGAACCACACCCCAGATCCAGGTCACAAACGCTGACACTTGAGTGTAGACATCCGGAGTCTTGGGGTCACCACACCAGAGGCCTGAGAAAGATACAAGACCATGGGCCCGTCTTCCACAGACCAAGGGTCCCCCAGAATCTGCCTGGAGTGAAAAAATGTTTGAGGTTAAGAGTTGTTCCTGGGGTCTTGTGTCCTTGTCCCCCTAAAGGAGTCTCTTATAAGCAGACAGGTAAGTGGTCTTTGAGCAATGCAAAGCCTACATAGCTGTGTGCAATAGCCTTCTGATGTATCTCCCCAAGAAGCTGAAGTTTTCCTTAATTCTCTAAGTGGTACTTTTAGTGTTCCTCGGTATTTAGCCTAAAAAACCCCAACTCACTGACTGGCATCACTGTCATAATTGCTATGTAGAAATTGCTATGTTGGGGGCTTGCAAGATGGCTCTGACTGCTCTTCCTAAGGTCCTGAGTTCAAATCCCAGCAACCACATGGTGGCTTACAGCCCTCTTCTGGAGCGTCTGAAGACAGCTACAGTGTACTTATGTATAATAATAAATAAATCTGAAAGAAAGAGAGAGAGAGAGAGAGAGAGAGAGAGGAAAGAAAGAAAGAAAGAAAGAAAGAAAGAAAGAAAAAGGAAGGAAGAAAGAAAGAAGAAAAGAAGAGAAAAGAAAAGAAAAAAGAAATTGTGGGGGCTGGTGAGATGGCTCAGTGGGTAAGAGCACCCGACTGCTCTTCCGAAGGTCCAGAGTTCAAATCCCAGCAACCACATGGTGGCTCACAACCATCCGTAATGAGATCTGGCACCCTCTTCTGGAGTGTCTGAAGACAGCTACAGTGTACTTACATATAATAAATAAATCTTTAAAAAAAAAAAAAAAGAAAAAAGAAATTGCTGTGTCATCTTCTTTTAGGACCCCAGGCCTGGGAGAGGTATCTGTTGCGCCCCCTACTGGACGTGCCTCGTATGTTTAGACATACATCTGGGCATTTTTGTGCAGGATACATACAGGCTGCGGAAATGAAAGTAATTCTGTATGATTCTCAATCACCTGTCACTTCCCTGGACCTCAATTTCTCCATCCAATCAAACATTAATGGGACTCAGTTCTCAAAGGTAGCCTGCTCCCAACTCTGACCCCCTTTTGGGTGCCTCGGTTTTCCCATATGACAAGCAAGCGGGGTGTAGAATCATACCGAGCAGAAACCACGCCGCCGGCGGTCCCCACTGTGAGTGCAGAGCATGGCAGGACTCAGCTGGCCCTGCCAGGAGCTGTTGCAGACACTCAGATCCAGTATGCGCACCTCGACTTCCATCAGTCCAGGCGGAGGCTCCTCAAAGTCAGACACGAAGCCCCAGCCGGATACGTGGCAACGCGTGCCCACCGCAGGTGGCTTAGCATCTCTCCTTGGCAATCGTAATAGCCTCACAGCGGGGCCCAGGACAGCAGAGCCATTCAACTGCAGGAGGAATACTAGATTCAGTGCCACCCACTCTCGCACCCGACTCAGTGTCCCTATGGTGTCTAGAATCAGTAACAGATGTGGTCTACCCTCCATCAGACACTGTCTCCAACTATACCAGGCAGCTCCATCATGGACCAGGGATATGACCTTCCAGCTCATCTCTCAGAGTCCTCCTCTCTTCTCAGCCCTCCATAACTCCCCTTGTCCTTGGGGTGAAGGCTCCTGGCCCACCGGTGATTCCAACCTCCTTGAGAGTTTCCCAGCTGGAGTACCTTCCCATTGAGCCTCAGTTTAGACATCACTTCCTTCAGGAGGCCTCTGAAACTCCGCAGTGCAAACAGGCACCTCGGGACCCCTGTGCACCCAGTTAGCTGTGTAGCTTTGCCAGGTGGCTGCCTGGGGCCTCGGCCGGTCTCCTGCCACACAGATGAAGGGTGTGGAAAAAATGACCAGACCCAGGCACATCTCAATACACTTCTACCTAAGTTTCCCTATTTTCCAGCCTCAGTTTCTTCACTTGTACTGGGGGGGGTCAGGTGACTCTAAGGGGTCCTACACCCAGCCTCTGGCTGTGGAAACCCTCATTCACTCTTGTTTTGTCCTAAAAAAAAAAAAACCAAAAACAAAAACTCACCACACCCTGAAGCTCACAGTCCATGGAGGACTTGCAAAGGTACCTCCTGTAGGCCCGCTCTGAGACAGACACACCCTTGAGAAACAGAACCCAGGGGTTCTTGGCTTTGGTTTTTTTGTTCTGACAGGTGGAAGCATGGAGGGCTTAAGACAGTTCAGATGGATGACAGGATTCAGGGACCCAGGCCTGAGCTCATAGCAGAGCCTTTTCCTAGCGTGCAAGAAAAGGGTCCAGGATGGTTGTGGTGGTACTGGGGAGGCAAAGGCAGGCAGATCTCTGTGAGTTTGAGTCCAACCTGGTCTATATAGTGCTTTAGGATAGCCAGAGCTGTATAGCGAGGCCCTGTCTCAAAAAGAAAAGAAAAAAAAAAAAAAAAAGAAAGAAAAAAAGAAAAGGAAAGGGAGCCGAGCGGTGGTGGCGCACGCCTTTAATCCCAGCACTTGGGAGGCAGAGGCAGGTGGATTTCTGAGTTCAAGGCCAGCCTGGTCTACAAAGTGAGTTCCAGGACAGCCAGGGCTACACAGAGAAACCCTGTCTCGAAAAACCAAAAAAAAAAAAAAAAAGAAAAGAAAGAAAGAAAGAAAGAAAGAAAGAAAAGAAAAAGAAAAAGAAAAAGAAAAAGAAAAAGAAAAAGAAAAGGAAAGGGAAGAAAAGAAAGAGTTCATCCCCCGCTCCACCAGTAAATTAAATGAATAAACTCAAAAATCAGACGATCCCTGACCTGCCAATCACCCTGCTGCAGCCCAGCTCACCCTTAGCAGGCAGATATCGTTGGCCTGTGTGGCAGGTTGGAAATCAGGATGGCTGACAGCAGCTGCAATGCTAAATGTCTGCTGTGTGGGCTCCGGGGCGAGCAGTGAGTGGGCCCCCAGCACCACCAGCCCCATGGAGGGGTCCCTGCAGGTCAACAAGAGGAGCAAAGTCACCAAGACTGCCCTGAAGTCATGAGGTCATACAACCCCACCCTCTCCAGGCAGCCTCCAGTCCTTGCAGTATTAACTTCCAGAGTTATAAAAATAAGCTTAAATTGAACACAATACAACCTTATTTGTTATAATTCTTAATTCCATAATACTATACAGGGTTTCTCTGTGTAGCCCTGGCTGTCCTGGAACTCATTTTGTAGACCAGGCTGGCCTCAAACTCAAAAATCCACCTGCCTCTGCCTCCGGAGTGCTGGGATTAAAGGTGTATGCCACCGTGCCCAGCCATAATACTATTTTGTAGCACTGAGTATAAAACTTAAAAACCTCCCAGGCTGGAGAGATGACTTAGCAGTTAAGACCACTGACTGCTCTTCTGGAGGTCCTGAGTTCAATTCCCAGCAACCACACATCTGATGGCATCCAGGGCCCTCTTCTAGTGTGTCTGAAGAGAGCAGTAGTGTACTCGTGTACATAAAAATAATAAACAGCCAGGCAGTGGTAGCACACCCCTTTAATCCCAGCACTTGGGAGGCAGAGGCAGGCAGATTTCTGAGTTCAAGGCCAGCCTGGTCTACAGAGTGAGTTCCAGGACAGCCAGGGCTACTCAGAGAAACCCTGTCTCGAAAACCCTAAATAAATAAATAAATAAATAAATAAATAAATAAATAAATAAATAAAATACATCTTTTTAAAAAAAGAATTTAAGGGGCTAGAGAGATGGCTCAGTGGTTAAGAGCACTGACTGCTCTTCCAGAGGTCCTGAGTTCAATTCCCAGCAACCTCATGGTGGCTCACAACCATCTGTAATGGGATCTGATGCCCTCTTCTGGTGTGTCTGAAGACAGCTACAGTGTACTCACATGCATAAGATAAATAATAAATCCTAAAAAAAAAAAACGAATTTAAAATAAATAAATAAATCTTAAAAAAAAGAAACCCTCATGCTTCTCACTGAGCAAGTGCACTACCTGACCACATCTCCAGCCCCTCACTGAGGGACTCCAGGCAAGGGCTCCACAAATGTCAACACGCCCAGACTCTCACTTGGGGATTCTATGTGGGGCTCCATCCCTGAGCCACACTCCAGTTAAGACCTCTACTATTTAACTGTCTGTCTGTCTGCCTATGGAGACTTGGTTCCAGACTGTAGCTAACACTGAGCTTCAGTTTTTCGTCCCCCTGAGCCAGCCTCTGGATAGCTGGAGTCCCCAGACTGTGCTGCTCTCCCCACAGTTAATGTGAGTCCAAACAGTAGCATGTGTCGCTTGTGTTGAAGATGATCATAGTCATTATGTTTGATTGTTATCACCAGAAGTGCCCAGGGCTGGGGGTAGAGAGTTGGTCCTGTCTGTGTCACATCCTGGCTTCCTGATGGCCTTAAGTTTATCCCTCAGTGGCCCCAGCATGTCACCTGTCGCTGAAGCAATGGGCAGCTGACACCACCCAATGGGTATGGAACAGGAAGCCTCCACAGTAGTGATGGCCCTCGAAGCTCACAGAGGCCATATAGGGCCGGGAATGTGGCGTTACCTCATGGCCTCCAACAATGTAGGACCCACAGCAACCTGGAAGAGGTGAGGCAATGTGAGAGACAAGGACAGGAAATCAAGGGCAATGGAGCACAGCCCTGGCAGGGAGTAGGGGTGGAGGCTGGGCTGAGAGGAAGGGGCAAACATGGAGGGAGGCATCCAGGAAGCCGAGGCAGGAGGATCTCTGTGGGATCAGAGTCAGCCTGGTCTACATGGAGAGTTACAGGCCAGCCAGGGCTACATGATGAGACCTCGCCTATGTGTGTGTGTGTGTGTGTGTGTGTGTGTGTGTGTGTGTGTGTGTGTTTGTGTGTGTGTGTGTGTGTGAGAGAGAGAGAGACAGACAGACACAGACACAGAGACACAGACACAGAGACACAGACACAGAGACACAGACACAGACACAGACACAGACACAGACACAGACAGACAGACAGAGACACAGAGACACAGAGAGACAAAGCCAGTCCCAGGCACCCTCAGCACCACATAAGCGTGGTATAGCAGTGCAACCCTGCTATTTCAGAACTCTGGAAGTGGAGGCAGGAGGATCAGGAATTCAAGGTGACTCCCCCTTTCAGCTGCCCAGCTATTTCAAGGTGCCTGGACCAAGAGAAACCCACTTTACTTAAGAGAGATAGAGGGGGTCAAATGGTGGCGCATGCCTTTAATCCCAGCACTTGAGAGGCAGAGGCAGGCAGATTTCTGAGTTTGAGGCCAGCCTGATCTACAGAGTGAGTTCCAGGACAGCCAGGGCTACACAGAGAAACCCTGTCTTGAAAGCAAACAGACAGACAGACATGGATGGATAGATAGATAGATAGATAGATAGATAGATAGATAGATAATTAAAGAGTGAGACTAGGTGACCCTTTGGGCCAGTGATATGGCTCAGCAGGCAAAGGCACTTGCTACCAAGCTTGACAACCTGAGTTCAATCCCAGGAACCCCTATGGTAGAAGGACAGAGTTGACCCCTGCAAGTTTTCCACTGGTTGTGACAAGCACTGTCTACATGTACCCTCTCAAAATAAGCTGGGCGTGGTGGCGCACGCCTTTAATCCCAGCACTAGGGAGGCAGAGGCAGGCGGATTTCTGAGTTCGAGGCCAGCCTGGTCTACAAAGTGAGTTCCAGGACAGCCAGGACTATACAGAGAAACCCTGTCTCGAAAAAACAAAAAAACAAAAAACAAAAACAAAAACAAAATAAATAAATGTAATTTTTTTAAAAAAATAGGAGGCTTGGAGAAATGGCCCGTTATTTAAAACCCCTGGCTGTGGTCTTACTGAGGACTTAGATTCTAATGTCAGCATCTACATGGTTGTTTCAACCGACTGTAAATTCCAGGGGATCTGATGCCACCTTCTGGTTCCTCCAGGTACTGCATGCATGCAAACATACAGGCAAAACACTAATATACACAAAAAACAAAACAAAACAAAACAAAAGCTAGGAAGCCCAGACTCTGCGATCTTGTACCTGAGGTGGCTGAAGTCCCTACTGGCTGCCCCACCCCCACCCCCACAGCCTCCTGCCTGAGCAAGAGTACACGTGCATCCTGTGTGGGAGCCTGGTCACCTTGGGTAGGGTCTAATGGCCATTTGGAGTTCTCACCAGGGAGCCACATGAGCTGGGTCAGGGCAGCTGCTGTAGTCAGCACCAGGCAGTGCCAGCCTCCTCTTGTCCCAGGCACCATAGCTGTAGAGGATGGCATCTTTCTGGTGAGATCTGCAGGTGCAGGAGGCACCCAACGGTTCAGTCCAGAAAGTTGTTCCGGATCTGTGGTCTGTGGTCAGAAGGTGGAGCAGGCACTTCTGGGAATCAGGGAAGGCCACGTTACTGTTCCTTGTCCCCAACTGTGCTGCTCATGAAAACCCAGAAGCTTAGAACCAAGATTGGTTTGTGAGCTCAAACTCCCCTTGTACCTTCCTACTAGATTATCTGGCCACGGCCACGCATTCAGACCTTCTCAGGGGACAGTCATCCTGGAAGCACCACCTCTGCTTATTTGTCTGTCCCCGGCCAGGTAGCCCAGGGGCAAGCACCTTGACCCTTGACCTCAGTTTCCCCATCATGAACCTGAGGTCAGTAAAGACCATAAAGCTAGTTCTTTGGGGAGGGCTCTGAGTTGGGCTGACTTTGTTGCTTTTATTGAGGTCCTACTGTATACCACACTTCCTTGGAAGAACTGGGGACATAGCAGAGAGTGACCCTAAGGTCTGGAGTCCGGAGACCACCCATCAGGATATGTGCTGGGCTTGGGTTTCCTCGTGGTGGGGACCTTTGGGAGAGAAAGTTCAGTTATCTGGCCTCTAGTTCAGTATGCCCCTTGAACTAGCTATCAGCTGAGAATAGCCTTGAACGCCTGCCTGCCTCTCCCGCCTCTATCCTTCAAGTGCTAAGGCCACAGGTGTTGTCTACCATGGACCCACGTAAGGTGGGAATGTAAGCTTCCCCTAGGTTGTGAGATGGAGCCCAGAGCACACACTGGCTGGGCTTGTACTGGTCCATGCTTGTTAGCAGATGCTGCAGCTTTAAGTCTGCTACAGGCTGTGCCCCAGTTGGCCTGTAGGACTCACCCCAGAGCTGATGCAAATGGTGGGTGCCTAAGAGTAGAGAGGGGCTTGGGTGAACCCAGGGTGCACAGTGGTTCCAGACAGCTCAGGGAGGGGAGAGGGCCCAGGGTCAGCAAGGGCATCCTGCAGGAGAAGGCACTGTTGTCTTAGCAACAACCTCCCAAAAGGGTCACTCCATCCCCCACTGAGGACTCGGGGGAAGCTCTGCACCATAGGCCTTGGAGGGAGCCAGGGCTCAGGAAGGTAGTAGACACAGAGCAGGAGGGAAAGGAGAGAGACCCCAGAGAGCCAGAACCAGAGAGCCAGGGCCAGAGGAACATAAGAGAGTAACAGAAACAGGTGGCGGTGGAATGAGACAGAGAGGGAGGGGAAGACAGAGACAGAGATAAGGACAGAAAGAAAGCCAAGCCTGAAGAGGATGCATACCTTTAACCCCAGCTCTCTGGAGACACTGGCAGATGGGTCTCTGAGATTAAGGCCAGCCTGCTTTACAGAGTGAGTCCCTGCCAAACAAAAAGCAAGCAAGCAAACAAACAGACAGAAAGCAGGTCTGGGGAGAAGGCTCAGCAGCTTAGAGCACTGGCTGCTCTTCCAAAGGACCTGGGTTTGGTTGATAGCACTCACATAGTGGCAATGGATCTGTCCCCACTTCTGGCTCCTGTGGGTACTGCATGCATGTGGTACATACGCACAGAAAAACACTCAGAAAATAACAAATAAAATAAATGAGAGGGAGACAGAAACAGAGATGAAGATAGCGATGTAAAGAGAAATCAGCAGGGATGACAACTACAGAGAGTGGGAAGGTGTGTGATGCAGGGTGGGTGTGATGGCGCATGCCTTTAGTCCCAGCTCTGAGGCAGAGGCAGGCAGATCTCTGTGAGTTCAAGGTCAATCAGGTTTACAGAGTGAGTTCCAGGACAGTCAGAGCTACACAGAGAAACTGTGTCTCAGGGGGGAAAAAATCGCACAGCAAGTGTAGGAAAAGTTCAGGCTGCAGATGCAGGAGCTCTGTTGCTTCTGTTTCCTTCTGCTTTGATGAACGGTTGTGAAACCATCTTGCGCTCACCTCAACTGCCAACTGCCAAGCTCACAGCAGCCATCTGGACCCTGTACTGGCTTGAGAAACCCAGGAAGGGCTTCCAACTCCATTCTGGGGCATCTGGGGACCCTTTGAGATATTAATTAATTAATGTATTTATTTATTCACTGCCTGGTTTTTGTGGGTTTTTTTTTTTTTTTTTTTTTTTTTTTGGTTTTTCGAGACAGGGTTTCTCTGTATAGCTCTGGCTGTCCTGGAGCTCACTTTGTAGACCAGGCTGGCCTCGAACTCAGAAATCCGCCTGCCTCTGCCTCCTGAGTGCTGGGATTAAAGGCGTGCGCCACCACGCCCGGCTGGTTTTTGTGTTTTTTAGACACTATGTGTATATAGAGACCCAGTGAAGATCTGTCAGTGGCTTTGACAATGAGAGACGAATGGTGTGCAAGGCTCAGACACGCCCCCAGCTCACCAACCAGGACGTTGGCTTTCCATTTCCTCCAGATCTCCTGGAAGTGGCTCTCTCTTTTCTTAGACAAGGACTCAGGTAGCCAGGTTGCCCCCAAACTCACTCTGTAGCCAAGGATAACCTGGAACTTTTATCCTCTACTTCCCAGGTGCTGAGGTGACAGACTTGTATAGCGACATCAGCTCACTTCGGGCTTTTTTTTTTTTTTTAAGATTTATTTATTTATTTAATGTATGTGAGTACACTATCGCTCTCTTTCAGACACACCAGAAGAGGGCATCAGATCCCATTACAGATGGTTGTGATCCATCATGTGGTTGCTGGGATTTGAACTCAGGACCTCTGGAAGAGCAGCCAGTGCTCTTAACCACTGAGCCATCTCTCCAGCCCATAACTTTAAAAATACATATCAATACATACACATACACACACACACACACACACACACACATTGGTCTCCCTAGGTAGCCCAGGTGGGCCTGGCACTTGTGGTGACCTTCCTCCTTAGGTCAGGGACAAGCGGCATGTGTCATCATGCCCAACTCCAGCATCCCTTATTTTACATGTATGCATGTTCTGTGTGCAGTGTAAGCACATGAGAGTGGGGCATGGAGAGCAGCCCCAGCTCTCCTTCCTTACCTGATTATCTGATTTTCTAGGGCAGGATCTCTCCCTGGCCTCAAACTTGCCTTGTGCTATGACAGATGGCCAGGGAACCCCAGAATGCTTGTGTCTCCCCTTCCCCATTGTTGAGCTTACCATGTTGAGCATGGGACCATGTGGGTAGGGATTAAACACAGACCACTGCTTGCACAGAAAGCGCTTCAAATCTTCTTTTTTTTTTTTTTTTGTTATTTGAGACAGGGTTTCTCTGTATAGCCCTGGCTGTCCTGGAACTCACTCTGTAGACCAGGCTGGCCTCGAACTCAGAAATCCGCCTGCCTCTGCCTCCCGAGTGCTGGGATTAAAGGCGTGCGCCACCACGCCCAGCTTCTTCTTTTTAAAATAAATAATTCTTTAAATATTTTTTAAAAGATTTATTTATTTATTATATGTGAGTACATTGTCACTGTCTTTAGACACACCAGAAGAGGGCGTCAGATCCCATTACAGATGGTTGTGAGCCACCATGTGGTTGCTGGGAATTGAACTCAAGACCTCTGGAAGAGCAGTTTTAACTACTGAGCCATTGCCCAGCCCAGCCATTGCCCGGCCCAGCACTTCAAATCTTTTTTTTTTTTTTTTTTCTTTTTTTTTTCTTTTTCTTTTTTTTTTTAATATTTTTATTACATATTTTCCTCAATTACGTTTCCAATGCTATCCCAAAAGTCCCCCATAGCGCCCCCCACAGCACTTCAAATCTTAACTCACTTGCTTAGGAGACAAAGATAGTGTCCTAAGTCCCCAGAGAATACAGTAAGAACTCATTCATTCTCTTTTGACTGAAAAGACAGTGGTCCAGGAACATGGAAGATACCAGCTGTTAGTCTGAGCATCTAATGCAGGCACTTTGTCAGTAAAGTTTTATTGACACACAGCATAGAGCCCGTCAATGTTGATAAAGTTTTATTGACACAGAACCACTTCACAGATCTCCTCCAACTCCTCTGGTGTTCATGATAAGTGTACTGTCCTTGCAACACAAACCACCCAGCCAACAATGCTGACAGTGTTTACTATTTGGCCTTTTCTCTGAAAAGTTCACCTGACCCTCAGTGTGTCCAGGTGAGACAACACCGTTAGCCCTCTAGCATCTGAGGAGGTGGGATGGGCAGAGAGGTGAAAAGGCTGAGAAACAGACACAGAATCACACACCACTATACCGGTGAGCCCAGATCCAAACCCAGGGAAGATAGGTGTGGTGGTGCAGGCCTGGCTAAGGCAGTGGGTACTTCTGTGAGTTTCAGGACAGCCTAGTCTACATAGTAGTCTACATAGTTTCAAAAGAAGACCAAGGGAAAGTGGGTGGCTCGGCAGGAAGGCAGTGGAAGATGTCCTGGGACCTCCACATGCACACAAAGTGAGCATACAGTCTCCAAAACCAAACCAAAGGACAACTCCTCTATCACAGAAGCGAGTTCTGTGACTCACTTTCCCTGTGCTGCCCCAAGGCCCAGTGAGTGTCTAGGGCCAAGGGGCTGCAGTCCAGGCAGAAAGTCACATGGTGCACTCTCTGAGGGAGACAGGCCCTATGTCTTTCTTACTGTGGCTCTCCAGTGCCCTGGGAACAAAGTCTAAGTTCACCCAATACCCCTTTGCTCAGTCTGGCAGCATCACAGGGCTGACTAAACTCCTGAGTTCAGTAGACCATATCCAGCCATTGGCCAAGGCTGGGCCTCGTGCAGAAGCTGAAACCCCTCAGGAGCTGCTGCTGTGGCTCTCTCGCGGGTCGGGGGTCCGACTAGGGGCCCTGAACTGTATCAGGACTCCTTTCATCCCATGGAGAACTCAGGGTGACTGGGTCCGGGATCCCTGCGACGTTTTGGGGTGCAGCTGCGCGGTGCGGAGCGTCTGCGGCCGGCAGGAGGCGCGCGCGGGCGCGCGGGATCCAGGGAACGCGCAGAGGCGGCGCGCACACGAGCCCACCCGGCCGCGCCCGGACAATACCCGGCGCGCTGGGGACGATGCCCGCCCCGGTGCCGCCCCCGCGCCGCACAGCCCCGGCCGCCAGGCCCTAGAGTCGGCCCTGCCCCGCGCTGCACCGCCCACGGACCTCGCGGGAGATGGAGTGAGTACCCAGCCGCGCGCGCTCTGCCGCCCCAGGCCCCCAACGGGGAACCTAGAGGCGACGCGGGTAGACCGTGCCCAGCTGCAAAAGGGAAGGATCGAGCTGGGCTGCGCACTCCAGGCCTGGTCCCCAATCAAGCTGGAGGGGGGGGCACGTGGGTTGCACCCACACATCTCTTGCAGGATGCAAAGGAGAGAGGCCCACGCGCGCGCAAGACCCTTTATCCAAGCTGGGCCACCTGTGGGTGGGCGCCCCCCCCCAGAGGCTGCGGGACTTCGGGAGTAATGGGACCCTTCCTCAAGAGGCTGGGTGCTCCCCGCTTCCCCTCCCCCAGCTTCGGTTTGCTGCTCCTGGCGCTTCTGTCGGTTCTTCCTGCGCTCTGCCCTCCTCGTGGCCTCTTCTGGGTCCGCAGCCTCTTGGCCAAACCAATTTCGACCCCTTAGATGTCCTGAGTTGCCACTGGCTGGAGAGGTAGATTTCCGTGGAGAGCTAGGCGGGCGGTTCCCTGACAGAAGCTTTAATCTGATTTCCCCCCTTTCCCTCTAAGAGTATCCCCTCCCCCTTCCCAGAAAAAGCGGGGACCAGATGGTGTGACTCAAAGGAGTGGCTGACTGAGGTTGAAAATGATGGTGGAACCCAGTCCCCAAATCTAGTCTGAGTGAGCTGGGGTCTGTTTGTGTGGGTCTGCGAAGCGATGGGCAGTGGAAGATTTCATACGCACCGGGGCCCGTTCAGGCATGCAGCCCACTCTGGGCAATGTGAGGGTGTCCCCCAAGCCCCTTACTCCCACAGGTGGGAAAGATAGGTGGTCTAGGGGTGCTTGACAAGCCTGGTGGTAGGAAAACATCTTCTAGGTCACAAATCTGCCTGCTTGGTGTCTTGGGGCATCCCACACAGGGAGCCTGTCCTTACCGAAGCCAGGGCTGGGGCAGAGCAGTCTGGCCAGCCCGGCTTGGCTGGTGACCGCTCCCCCTGCCCTTCCCTCTCTGGGTGTGTTTTGTGCAAGACAACTTTCCTCTTGGGATTAACCCGTGACCCGCCACACCCTCTGATGGGTGGGAGCTGTCACATCCTTCCCTGGCCAAGAAGGCTGACACCCAGCCCTTGCGTCCTTTACTTCAGAAAGCCCAGACAAAGGCCTGGCTGCTCCTCCGCCCTGCCCCGGGAGCCCAGCCAGGGGCTCAGGGGAGCCAGGGCCTGCACTTGCCTGCCCCACATCCCCTGGCTTGTTTATCTGTTCTGCTGGCCTGACCCAAGAGAGCCTCTGACAGTGGGGGGCCAGGCCCGGGTGTGGGGTGTGGCTGTGGTCAGTGGGCCGCACAGACAGGTGACAGAACCTCCCACCCGGAACAGCAGATGAAAGGGTTGTTTCTGGTTAGGCCCCCTATTGTTTCCTGTTCTTCTAGCCTTTTTTCCCACTGGGGATCCTAAGGCTCAGAGGGGACTAGATGATAGCCCAGAGCTACACAGCATACCCAGAGGCCCCTAGCACCTGCTGCAAGGCTCTCCTTGGGTGGTAGCCTATCTCTTAGAGTAGCTGAGAATGAGAGAAAACCTCTCTTAGGTTTCCAGTTGATACGAGGTGGGGTGAATGCCATCTGGACCGACCAGGCCAGTCTTGGACACCTGACTTCCATCACAATCCTTTTCCACAAGGGCTAAACTCACTGCAACTCATTCCTTTGATGAACTTCATGGCCCAGAACATGAGATGGTTGCAAAGGCCAGCAGAAAGAGGATGCTCATGCTGCATTTTAAAGGTCGTCTGTGTGTGTGTGTGTGTGTGTGTGTGTGTGTGTGTGTGTGTGTGTGGTCTCTGTGAGTTCCAGGTCAGCCAGGGTTACATAGAAAAACCCCAGCTCAACAACAGCAAAAAGCATTTTAAATTTTAAGAAAGTAATGCTGGGCGTGGTGGCGCACGCCTTTAATCCCAGCAGAGGCAGAGGCAGGCGGATTTCTGAGTTCGAGGCCAGCCTGGTCTACAGAGTGAGTTCTAGGACAGCCAGGGCTAAACAGAGAAACCCTGTCTCGAAAACAAAAACAAAAACAAACAAACAAAAAAAAAGAAAGTAAATATATGCATTTAAAAATTAAAGGAGGTAGCTGGAGAGATGGCTTAGTGTATAAGAAAGCTTACTACCACAGGCATGGTAGCACACACCTTTAGTCCCAGGAGGCAGAGGCAGGCAGATCTCTGAGTTCAAGGCCAGCCTGGTCTGTAGAGTGAGTTTCAGAACAGCCAGGGATACATAGAGAAACCCTGTGTGTCAGGTGAGAGGCGGGGACAGGGAGGGGACCCCAGTTTGATTCTTGGCACCCCCACGGTGGCTCACAACTTCCTGTCACTCTAGAGACAAAGGATATGATGCCCTCTTCTGGCCTCCACAGGCATTGCGTGCATATGCACAAACCCACACACAGGCTCTAAAAATGAAATAAAGCTTTGAAAAATCTAAAGACCTAATAAAAAAATACTTTTGAAGAGAGGTGGCGGATATGGTGACCAGGAAGCTGTGGCAATCCTCCTGCCTCAGCCCCTTGGAATCCTGGAGCGACAAGTTTGAACTAACAGAATGGAGGAATGGGGGTGTTCAGATGTGAAGCCTTCACCAGGTTCTCTTTGGATCCCCACCCACCTGCCCCAACTCCACCTTCCCCTCCCCCTCCCTCTGCCTGTCAGTCTCTTGGTGCCAGGTCTGCACTGATAGTTCAATTTCAGAGCAAGCTTTGGTTCTATTTGTATCTATTTAGTCCCTGCACCTTCATACTCTAGCTGAGCATGTCCGCCTGGGCAACTTTGTAATGTTTTTCTACAATATAAGGGAATTTAGTTTGAAATGTGAGGTTTTGTTTGTTTGTTTGTTTTTATTTTTTTGGTTTTTTTTTTTTTTTTTCGAGACAGGGTTTCTCTTTATAGCTCTGGCTGTCCTGGAGCTCACTTTGTAGACCAGGCTGGCCTCGAACTCAGAAATCCGCCTGCCTCTGCCTCCCGAGTGCTGGGATTAAAGGCGTGCGCCACCACGCCCGGCTTGTTTGTTTTTAATTATGATTTGTGTGTAGTGTGGGAGAGTGTGTGGGCAAGTAAGCAAGTTAGAGGGAGTCTGACTTTCAGAAGTCGTTCTCTCCTTCCACCACGTGGGTTCTGGGGATTGAACGCAGGTGGGCAGGCTTGGCAGCAAGCCCTTCTACAGCCACCTCCCTGGACGGAGTTAGCAGACTGTCCGGCCAGCCTCAGAACAGGGAAGGTGGCTGGAGAAATGTTGAGTATAATTTCTTCATTTAGAGATTTTTGTTGTTGTGTTTTTAGTTTGTTATTATTGTGGGGACATGGCACGTGTGTGTGGGGGGGACCAAAGGACTTGCAGGTCAACCTGTCTGTCCAACCCATGGGTTCTAGAAATTGAACCCAGGTCCTCCAGCTTCATGGGAAAACCTTCACCTCTTGACCCATCTTGCCAGCCTTGTCCTTGCTGTTTTATGGTGGCTCTTTGTTTTTCTTGAGACATGAAGCCCAGAGTGGCATCAACCTCAATTTGTTAATCCTCCTGCCTCAGCTTTCTGACTTTTTTTTTTTTTGGTTTTTCGAGACAGGGTTTCTCTGTGTAGCCCTGGCTGTCCTGGAACTCACTTTGTAGACCAGGCTGGCCTCGAACTCAGAAATTCGCCTGCCTTTGCCTCCCGAGTGCTGGGATTAAAGGCGTGTGCCACCACTGCCTGGCGACTTTTTTTTTTTTTTAAAGATGATCCCCTCCTCAAGGCAGGTTATTACTGTGTAGCACAGGCTAACTTCAAATTCTCCACCTTCCCGCATCAGTCTCCTAGTCTAAGAAATGTTTTTCTTTTGTTTCTGTCTATCCCATCTGAGCCTTTTCTGTAAAGGATTCTCCAGGACCTGCCACTCAGACAGACTGGTGCATCTGCTGGCTAGACTGGTGTGTGCGCTTGGATCCCAACGCCTGCAGGCTGTGTAGCCACCCTTGGTGTCTGAGCAGCAAAGGCGCTGTGGGGCGAGGGGGGACAGGCTGGGCCCCGGGAGCCAGGGGACACAGCATCAGAAGGTGCGTGCCTGACCCTGGGTCAGACTGATGATGGAGGAGCCCAAGCCCCGGCTTGGATTTCTGGGAGGAAGCAGCCCGGTGGACCCAGATGTGAGAAACAGCTGTGGAGGGTGTGGCCAGGCCTTTGGCGCCCAGCAAGGAGGCAGAGGCTAGATGGAGATGTGGGGAATCGGGGGAGCACAGAGGCTGGAGTCTGACACCTACCACGGGAAGATGAGACCACATCCTTTGTCTGTTTTCTTTTTCTCATTTGTTTGTGGGTTTGTTTGTTTGTAATTTCTGTTGTTTGGCTGGTGGTTTTGATTTGAGACAAGTTCCCTCTATGCTCTGGCTGTCCTGGTACTTGATAAATAGACCAGGCTGGCCTCAAAATTACAGAGATCAGCCTGTCTCTGCTTCTCAAGTGCTGGGATCAAGGCGTGAGCCACCCCCTTACTTATTGAAACAGCGCCTCTCGTTGGGCTGGAACGTTATTAGTTAAGGTGTGTTGCCTGGCCAATGGGCTCCAGGGATTCTGATGTTTCTGCCTTTCCAGGGCTGGGATGACAAGCCCATACCACCATACTTTGTCTTTTTTATGTGGGTGCTGGGGGTTTGAACTCGGGTCCTCATGCTGTGCAGCAAGCCCTTTTCACACCACTTTGTCCATTTGTGTTCAAATCCTCCATCTGTAGGAGTCTCAGGGCAGTACCAGGAGATGGACGGGGACCCATGCTTGGAAATATGAGTTGATAAGCCATTGTTACCTTAGTGTCCTGTCTCACGTCTGGGAAAAGCAGCTTAAGGGAGGGTTAGTTCTGACCACAGTTCCTACTGTCCATCATGTGGAAAAGGGCGCGGCGGCAGGCGTGGCGGGGGCAGAGTCAGGAAGCAGAGAGAAGTGATCACTGATCATCCAGGCTCAGCTCCTGGTCTCCTTCCTCCTCGGTTGAGGAACCTAACCTGTGATGGCACCACCACAGTCAGGGTGGGACTTCCCACTCTGTTAATCAAGTGTAGAGACTTTTGCTCAGTCAGCCGGAAGCCTGTCTCCTTGTTGATTCTAGATACTGTTGGGCTGACAGTATTAACCATCACAGTCACCGTCAGCCCCTTCTCCACAACCGCCTATTCAAAGGAGTTGTTCAAGTTTTGTTTGTGTGTGTGGGTTTTGGCTTTTGTGTTTTTTTGAGGGAAAGTCTTACTGTGTATCTATCCTTGGCTGAGCTGGAACTCCCAGAGATCTGCCTGCCTCTGCCTCCCAAGTGCTGGGATTAAAGAAGTGCACTACCATGCAGACTTTTTAAAAATGATTTGTTTGTTTTTATTTTATGTGCATTGGTGTTTTGCCTGCATGTATGTCTGGTCTGCCTGGAACTGGAGTTACAGGCAGGTGTGGCCATGTGGTTGCTGGGAATTGAACTTGGATCCTCTGGAAGAACAGCCAGTGCTCTTAACTGCAGAACTGAATATCCAGCCCATGTGGATTTATTTACTTATTTATGGGTCTGGAGAGGCGGCTCAGCGGTTAGAGAACTGGCTGCTCCTGCAGAGGACCCAGCCCCCACACGGTTGGCTCACAACTGTCTGCAACTCCAGTTCCAGGGGACTTGACACCCTCTCTGACCTCTGAGGGTGCTGTATGGACATGGTGCATAAACAGAGTCGCAAGCAAAACACTCATATGAATAAAAAAACAGATCTAAACAATAAATGTATGTGTGTGTGTCTGTGTGTCTGTCTTTGTGTGTGTCTGTGTCTGTATGTGTGTCTATATGTGTATCTGTATGTGTGACTGTATGTGTGTCTCTGTGTGTGTCTGTGTGTGTCTGTGTGTGTGTGTCTGTGTGTGTGTGTCTGTATGTGTGTCTGTGTGTATGTATGTGTCTGTGTGTATGTCTCTGTGTGTGTGTCTATGTGTATGTCTCTGTGTGTCTGTATGTGTGTCTCTGTGTGTGTCTGTATGTGTGTCTGTGTGTATCTCTGTATTTATGTGTGTCTGTATGTATGTCTGTGTGTGTGTGTGTCTGTATGTGTGTCTGTGTGTGTGTCTGTGTGTGTGTCTGTGTGTGTGTCTGTATGTGTGTGTATGTGTATGTGTCTGTATGTGTGTGTGTCTGTATATGTGTCTTTGTGTGTGTCCGTATGTGTGTCTTTGTGTGTGTATGTGTCTCTCTCTCTCTCTGTGCATGTACATGAGTGCTGTGCACATGACACCACTGCCAGAAGCCAGAAGATGACATTGGCTCTCCTAGGGCTGGAGTTACCCATGCTGTGAGCTGCCATGTGGGTGCTGAGAACTGAGCCTGGGTCCTCTGGAAAAGCAGCTGGTGCTCTAATCACAGAACCTTCTCCCGGCTTCCTAAAAGTATTTTTTAGCTACATTTTATTTGTGTGTTTTATGGAATGGGCATGCATGACACAGAAGACATGAGCAGAAGAAGTTAGAGGACAATTTTCACAAGTCTGTTTTCTGTGGGTCCTGGGGCTCCAACTCATGTTGCCAGGCTTGACAGCAAGCTCCTTTATCCACTGAGCCCTTCTCCTTGGTCCCAAAAGTGGTTTTTAGTCTGAACTGAACTTCTGGACTGGAAGTCTAAAAATCTCTAAATCTGAATCTCTTTTTCTCCCCACCCTCCTTGAGATGGGTTAGCCTGGGGCACACACCGCCTCCTGCTGCCTCAGCCTCCTGAGTGCTAGGGAACCAGGGTGTGCATCAAAGCTGGATGAAAACCCGAAACCTGGGTCCTGCAGGGATGGCTCAGGGGTTAAGAGCAAGCACTCTTCTTCCAGAGGACTTGGGTTTTGGTCCCTCCTGAAGCAGGTCGAGTATGCAGCATGCAGTGCTTCTGGGGCTGAGGTCCCTTGGAGAGGCCACTCTCCTGGTATCGCATGAACCCTGAGCTCCCATTCCCAGCATCACAGAAAGCAGGCATGGATGGGACACAGGCAGGAGGGTCAGGAATTCCCCGGCATCCTTGGCTTCATACAAAGTCCAGCTGTGCCCTGGGTTACCTGAGGCCCTGCCGCAGAGAAAAGATGGTGTTCTGTGAATACCTGAACCAAATGCATTTTGTGTTAAGTTGATCCCTTTCCGTTTCCCATAAAGGGACATTAACCTACATATTGATGCAATGTATTTGACCATAACCTGTATCTGCTCTCCAGTGGTGGTTCTCCACTCATGGGTCACAGCCCCACAAGCCTCTCACATGAGTCGCCTAAGACCATGGGAAAACGCAGATGCTCACATTCCTAACAGTACTGAAATTACAGTTATGAAGTAGCTATGAAATAAGTTTATGATTGGGGTCAACCAGCCACCCCACATGTGGGACCTATGAAAGTGTTGCAGTAGCAGGAAGGTTGAGACCCACCACGCCACAACACCCCACTACCCCAAAATGAAGTCACTCCACCCTAGGTCTTCAGCATCCCTGAATCCGCTTCCAATCTCCGGATGGAGTCCCACACTGTGCAGCGGTGCCGTTGCTCCCGTCATTCTGTCACTCCACGCCGTGCCATATGCTGAAGCTTTGCGCTTTTTGTTCTTTTTTTTTTTTTAAAGATTTATTTATTTATTTTATGTACGTGAGTACACTGTAGCTGAACAGATGGTTGTGAACCTTCATGTGGTTGTTAGGAATTGAATTTTTAGGACCCCTGCTCACTCCAGTCAACTCTGCTCGCTCCAGCCCAAAGATTTATTTATTATTATACACTGTAGCTGTCTTCAGATGCGTCAGAAAAGGGCATCAGATCTCATTACGGGTGGTTGTGAGCCACCATGTAGTTGCTGGGATTTGAACTCAGGACCTTCAGAAGAGCAGTCAGTGCTCTTAACAACTGAGCCATTTTGCCAGTCTGCTCTTTTTGTTCTTATGGGACACAAAAAATGATGAAGTGTCATGAGTCACGGAGGTTAGGGCTAAGGAGTGTTTGAGCTGAGAATTAAGATGGTCAGGGGTTGCCTGGGTAGGGAGATCTGGGGGAGGCAGAATGGCAAGCACCAAGGTTCAGGGGTCACAGCAGGCTCCAGATGTTTGAGGATCTCTCCTGGAAGTGTTATGGGGGGGGGGTGTCTGTGGAAACTGATCTCTGCATTAGAATATGCCTGAGTTTTCATTTCACCTGTGAGGATCCAGGGCAGGGTCCAGCTTCTCATCCAACCACAGGTTAGTGGCCAAATCTCCATTCCCCTGGCATGGGCCTGCCCTGCTGGGAGATGACTGAGTCTCTCCTCCAGCCTGAGGAGACTCCCTGGAGGGCTCCCTGGGGGAAGAGGCTGTGCCAGCTTATCTTGGGGGATGGAAAGGCTGGAGCTGATGAAAAGAAGGGAAAGCCAGCCTAAGGGATAGGGTTAGGTTAGGGTTTAGAGCCTGGGGGGAGGTGCGCGTGTTTCTAAAGGTGTCAAATAGTAAGAGCCCAGGAGACAGGGTGCTCTGAGGGGGGGGGGGCAGACAGGTGGATTGGGCAACCCCACGCTGGAGGCCTCAGTGGGGGAAGGGCTGCCCTGTCAGTCGCCACTCATCCCCACTCATCCCCGCCTCACTCCCCTCCCAGCCAAGGTTACCATCAGCGCTTTCCTTTCATTTAGCTTCAGGAATGTTCTGGGCACTGGGCTCCATGCCTGACCAGCTTGATCCCTCTCATTGCTGTCCTGCCGGACACTGGAGCTGCCCAGGCTGTGGAAGGAGAAGCGTGGTCAACACCCCCTGTGCCCCTCCCCCACCCCATCCCTGCCAGGGCCGCCCTGGCCGCTGGGTGACCTTGGGCCTGTTGCATAACCTCTCTGGGCCTTGCAAAAACAAAACTGGAAGCCAAGGCTTGGGCTGGGCTGTCACTGGCTTCCCATTATCTCATCTGGAGTTGAATTATCTCAGGAGCTGGGAGATGAGGCCCTCCCTGGTCCTCAACCACCCACACAAAGCAGCCAAGGAGCCCAGATCCCCCACTGGGTGCCTGAAAATAATCCCCAGAAGGTGCTACTCCTTGAGTGGCAGGCTGAATGGGCATGGGGGGCTCCGAGCTGGTGCCCACTGTCTCCATCTCCAGAGGTACCAGGACAGGCTCAGCAGAGACCACAAGTCACCTGGCTGGGGACACACAGCTGGCAGCACGCCATCTGTCTCACTAAAACTAAACTTGTATAAGCTTCTCCATGCTTATACAAGACCTTTGTAGATACAGCCTCTATTTGGTGTTTCCCAGCCCCAACCCCAATCCACAAGGTCACCACACAGGGGGTTCTCTCAGGGTGTATGTAGCCCAGGCTGGCCTCAAGCTTACTGAAAGTTCCCTTCCTTAGCTTCCCAAGCACAGGGATGGTAGACATCCGCCACTATGCCCCGCTCTATTTGCACACACACATATAAAACCTTTTTTTTTGTTGTTTTGGTTTGTTTTTTGAGACATTGTTTCTCTTTCCCAGAACTTGCTCTGTAGACCAAACTGGTCTCTAACTCAGAGATTTGCCTGCCTCTGGGGTGCTGGGATTAAAGGCTTTTGCCACTATGTCCCTGCTTATTTTTATTTTTGGAAATAAGAGTCCCACATAGCCCAGGCTGCTCCCAAGCTCTCTATGTAACTAGGGATGACCTTGAACTGATTCCCAGAACCCTATCTCCTGAGTGCGGGGATGACCTGGGCCTCTTACATGTTTGGAGCAACTCCCACCATCTCTACCTCAGCCCCAAAGTCTCTTTTCACTCTGTATTTTGATACCGGGTCACACCAAGTTTTTTCAAGCTGGGTTTGAACTCACTATCCTGCCTCAGTGTGTCTATTGCTGAAATCACAGGCGGCGCCTGTAGATATGATTTGGGCTTAATGATTTGCATATTTCTTCCCTCTTAACCTTCATTGCCTGGTCCGGACCCTTTCTAGGGAGATGCGTGGGCACGCCAAAACCAAAATAGGAGAAAAACGCCCTCTCCCCGCACCCCTCAAAGCTACTGGATGTCTCGCAGCCCCCTAGCACCGGGCCGGGGGTGGATGCTCAGCGCAGGCCCCACCTCCACACTCGGGGCCTCGCGTTGCCATGGGGACAGCGAGGTTGCCAGGGCGACCGCCTCCCGCGGGCCCGCCATCCAGCGTGGCAGTGGCGCCCGGGGGTGGGGAGGGGTGCGCAGGGAGGGTTCAGCTGCGCGCCTGTACTTGTGACCAAGCAGCGACAATATGGAGAAGGAAGGGACCGAGGGATGGAAATTGTCTTCTTGGGACGTTGTCTATGTCGGCTGGCTGTGTCTGCTTGACTTTCATCAGGCCCTGGACTGGGGACAGGCCGTCCAGCTGAGGACACTGACGGCTTTGTTGTCTCACCCGCCCACAGCTGTCTCTGTGTCCCGCCTGTGGCCACCTGATTCTTTGGTGGGGGGAATTACACACTGGGTGGGTAGTTCAGCGTGGCCCTTCTTCCCGAGGGTCTTTAATCTTTTCAATTTTATATTTATTATACCTAAGTACACTGTAGCTGTCTTCAGACACTCCAGAAGAGGGCGTTAGATCTCATTACAGATGCTTGGGAGCCACCATGTGGTTGCTGGGAATTGAACTCAGGAGCTCTGGAAGAGCAGTCAGTGTTCTTAACAGCTGAGCCATCTCTTTAGCCCCTGGATTTTATTTTTAAACAGTCTCACTATGTAGCTCTGGGAGCTCACTATGTAGCCGCCTGCTGCCTCCCAGGTGCTGGGGTTAAGAGATGGCCTTGGAGAAGGACTTCTCACCTCTGCGCTCTTCCTAGAAGGACAAAGGAGGGAGTGCTGAGCGACCTCTGCCTGCACAGCAGCCCCTCTGTGTCTAGCCCCTCTGCACACAGCATTCCGCCTTGAGAGAACTCAGCAGGCAGCTCCCAGGAGATGCAAAGGCCTGGGTGTAGGGAGGGCCGGGACCCAGGCAAGTCGGCCACACCAGACCCAGACTTCTCGCGGGATGATGTGAGTGAAGGAGAGAGGCGGGGTCGGGTTGTCGCTATGAGAAGGTAGTTTGCGTTGTTGGGTATAGAGCAGTTGCAGGGAGGCAGAGAAGTGGGAGGGGACAGTAAAAGTCTGGCTTGGTCAGGGACATTTGGGGCTGTAAGGAAATAAGTGGGCCTCGGGGCTGGTGAGATGGCTCAGTGAGTAAGAGCACCCGACTGCTCTTCCCAAGGTCCGGAGTTCAAATCCCAGCAACCACATGGTGGCTCACAACCATCCCTAACGAGATCTGACTCCCTCTTCTGGAGTGTCTGAAGACAGCTACAGTGTACTTACATATAGTCAATAAATAAATCTTTACAAAAAAAAAAGTGGGCCTCATAGGAAGAAAGTAGCCAAGAAAGACTGTTCCCATGGACCCTGTAAGGTCCCCAGAGCCAAGCTGAGACCAGCCTCTCCCGAAACCCACTGTGGAAGCCAGCCTCAGTGAGGCTGAGGCAGGAGGATTGCATGTTTCAGACTAGCATGGGCAGCTCCCTGAGACCCTATCTCACTATAACAGTGGAAGTTCTTCTTCAGTTGGTAGAGTTGTCTATGCACTAGGACCTAAGGTCAATCTTGGCTCCCTTGTTAAAGCCAGGAATGGCTGTGTGGTGGCCTGTGCTTGTAACCCCAGTAATGGGGGTGTGGGTGACAGGTGGCTAGCCAACCTAACCTCACCAGGGAGCTCCTCGCCAGTGACAAACTGTCTTATAGACCAAGCAGGGTAGTGACGGAGGAATAACACCAGAGATGGGCCTCTGATTTCCACACCTATGTGTCTATGTGTGTACAAATGTGCATGCACACACAGTGGTCACAGAGATTGGGTCCCCACCTAGAATCCCTCGGTGAGGGGGCTGGAGGTGTGGTCAGAGATGGATACCCCCCACCCCACACCTAGAATCCCCCAATGATCAGCTGGGGGCGGGGTCAGGTGTAGAGACCCTGCTTATCAGGTAAAAAAAGTTCCTGGATTCCATTCCCAGGCCTGTAAAAATAGATAAATCAGTGTGGGCTCACTCTACCAGGCCCCCAGGGAGGCACTGAGAGGGAAGGTGCTTCCTGCCAGGAAGGGAGCAGGCTGTCCAGGGTCACCTGTCAGGGCGTGGGAGCCGGTCACTTCACAGGCCTTAGTGAGGTCAGGAAACTAAACCGGAGGGTTGGGGGTGGGGAGATGTCGCTGGCTCCAGGTTGTCTGGGTGGACTTGGGTGGAGGCAGCTCTCGGGTGGGGGTTGCAGGACCGCCTCCCTGCTGTGGTCCTAGGCCAGCTCAGAGTTACATGCCTCTCCTGCTCCTGAGTCGCACAGATGGGGAAACTGAGGCCCCGAGAGGTACAGAGAAGCCTTTAGCGGGCATTCTGGGAAGCTTCACCCCAGGCCAAGGGTGTTGTGCATCGCTGTAATTTCAGTCTGTGGAGATAAGGCATCAGGAAATTCGGGGAGCTGGGGCGGTGTCTGAGCCTAACCCTTTTGGACAGCTGTCTCAAGAACAAGGTGGAGATGATCTTGGCTTTGCGGGGGCTTTGCTGCTTGTCCAATCTTTGGCTGCTTTGAGATTCTACCATTCTGTCACCTACTTTGCAGGGTCAAGTGGCCGATGGCGGGTGGGGGTCCCTGATCCTTCCTAAGCTTGACCTGGTTGAGGGGAGGGTCCCTGAGGGTCATTTTGACATGTCCTCTAGTCTGTCCTCGGAGGTGACACCCCTCTTTAATTTTGCTGCCTGGTGAACTACTATGTATTCTTCATGGCCCAAACCTAATACCCCCTTTTCCTATATCCATCCCAGGTCTCTAGACAGAGCCTCTGAGAGAGCCCAGGAGAGGCCCACTGGAGAGGGAATCTAGGGTTAAGGGTGGCCCTGCATTGGCTACAGTAAAGGACCTGACTCTGTCTTCTATATGCAGGGTCCTGGCAACAGACACGGCGTCCCAGCAGGAGCGGCTTCAAGCCATCGCTGTGAGTTCCTCCCATTTGGGTCCTGGGGTCACAAGCAGGGTGGGCAGGATCCCTGATGCACAGTCTATGCTTCAGAACTTGGATGCAGCTAGTAGCGTTATCTAGGGTTCCCAGAAATGAAAGTAGGGGTCCTCTTGTTTTCATGTGACCTTTGGCCCCCTTGGGGGACAGGTGGGGAAACTGAGGCTGGCATTTGTCACAACCCAGGCTTACAATCTGCAAATGCTCCCATGTCTGGGTCACCTGGCAGTGCAGGGTACGGTTCGCAGGGGTGCTGAGTCTCCTGGGTAACACAGGGGTGGTTGTGGTCCCAGGGGCCAGGGTTGTCCTGACCTGGTCTGCACCCACAGGAGAAGCGTAGGAAGCAGGCAGAGATTGAGAGCAAGCGGAGACAACTGGAGGATGACCGAAGACAGCTGCAGTACCTGAAGGTAGGGTCGTAGTGGAGGGGGTGAAGCAGGTGGGGCCTTGGGTGGGGTCTGTGTTCAGGGCCTTGGGTGAAGCATGTGGGCGGGGTCTTGGGCAGACCTATGGGCGTGGCCTTGTGTGGAGACTGAGGGTGGGGCCTGGAGGGACACTTTGGGCTCTAGATCTATTTGAGCACTGATCTTTGGGATGGACCCAGACCTATGGGGGCAGTTTGTCCAAGGTGGGTCTGTGAAGTTCTATGTGGAGCCTGCATGGGACTACTGGCATATGTGACCTTGGGATGGGGCTAAGGTCACTGTAATCTCAGTTTTGACCTCCAGCCTAACCCGGACAGTGAGTGACCCACGTTCATAATTCTGACCTGAGTCCCGAGTCTAACTTTGCCCTACCCAACCATAACTCTACCTCAATTCTGAGCCGCTTCCCTGCCACCTTAGTCCAAGGCACTGAGGGAACGCTGGCTGCTGGAGGGGACACCATCCTCAGCCTCAGAGGGCGACGAGGACATGAGGAAACAGATGCAGGAGGATGAGCAGAAAGCCCGGGGCCTGGAGGAATCCATCACCAGGTGAGCATTAGGGAAGGGGGCCTGTCCAGGTGACATGATGGGGGAGTCCAGATGGATGGGTCAGAAATGGGCAGGTGTGTCACAGTGTGGACCTTTCCATGTGCCTCAGAAAGGATCACACAGTGTACAGCCTCCAGCTACAACCTAGCCTTCCTCCTCTGTGACATCCCTACACAGGAGCAGGTGTGCGGAGGCCTGGGCAAGCAGAAGTCCCGAAGGAAGGGAAGGACCGTCACCAGCCTCCCTGAGGGCTTCCTGGCGCCAGCCCAGCTGGCCTTTACAGCTCTAATAGAGACCACAGAGGCAGATGGGCTCACAGGAAGCCGTAGAGGGGACAGGATGGGGAGAAGAGCCTTTCCCTGAAGCCTGGAACAAAACACAAGTGTTTCCTTAGGCTGGTAGGGGTCTGGCTTGGAGAAGAGGGGTCAGCCTAGCAGGAAATGACTCACTCACATCTACAGTACCTGCAAGCAAGGAAAGGACTCCCACGTGAGAGTCCTTTCAGCCTGGCCATGAGAGGCCCCGAGGCCTTGCCTATGGGGTTAGCCAGTATTTCCGGGTCCAGGAGGAGCAGTCAAAGATAGCATTTGGGGTTCTCTTGCATGTGAAAGCTAAGTGCAGCCTGCCCGCGGGCTCGGGGCTTCAGTTTCCCTCCCTATGAAGCTCAGGGGTCCCACTGAGTGTTTTTTGAGGTTTGGGTTTGGGTTTTGCCCTGCTGGTAGAACTAAGGACTAAAACCAGCCTAGGCCTAGGCTCACCGCTGGCCAGGTCCCCAGTCCCTCATTGGAGGATTCTAGAGAGGGGCTCCACCCTCACCACACCCACAGTCTATCAGGGGCTCCATCCTGACCACACTCATAGCCCCCTCACTGCCTCCATCTTTTTTTGTTTTTGTTGTTGTTGTTGTTGTTTGTTTGTTTGTTTTTTCCGAGACAGGGTTTCTCTGTGTAGCCCTGGCTGTCCTGGAACTCACTCTGTAGACCAGGCTGGCCTCGAACTCAGAAATCTGCCTGCCTCTGCCTCCCAAGTGCTGGGATTAAAAGCGTGCGCCACCACCACCCGGCTGCCTCCATCTTTTAAAATTCGTATATTTTACTTTATGTGAGTACACTGTAGCTGTCTTCAGACACACCAGAAGAGGGCATCAGATCCCATTTAAGATGGTTGTGAGCCACTATGTGGCTGCTGGGATTTGAACTCAGGACCTCTGGCAGAGCAGTCAGTGCTCTTAACCACTGAGCCATCTCTCCAGCTCTATATTTTTTTGGCTTGCTTTTTTGAACCAGGATCTCAGACTGCCTTAAGACTGTCTGCTTCCCCCCCTGCAGCGTCCTGCCACGTACGGGGCAAGCTACCGTTGCCCGGCTCTGTCCTAGTTATTTGTTTGTACTGAAGTCTTCTGATGCTTGTGACAGTGACACATATTTTTCCATTGTCCCTACAATGCTAACACTTCCTGTCAGGTTTGAATGGGAAAACAGAGAGGGGAGTTTATTTGAAGCAGACTCAGCCCTGGGTGGATCCCAGCCCTGCTGTTTGCTGCCTGAGTGAGTCACAGGCTGACCAGGGCTGCACGTGCGGTAAAACACCCAAATGGAGGCTGGGTAGGATGGTTCAGTGGCCAGAGTGCTTGCGGCCGAGCTTGACAACCTGAGTTTGGTCCCCAGAACTCACACGGCACCCTGCACACTGGTGGCACCGTGGCATGTGTACACGCACTGACACTATGTGGTAATAAGTAAATGTAAGAATAAAGATGAGGGCTGGTGAGATGGCTCAGTGGGTAAGAGCACCCGACTGCTCTTCCGAAGGTCAGGAGTTCAAATCCCAGCAACCACATGGTGGCTCACAACCATCCATAACAAGATCTGACTCCCTCTTCTGGAGTGTCTGAAGACAGCTACAGTGTACTTACATATAATAAATAAATAAATCTTTAAAAAAAAAAAAAAAAGAATAAAGATGAGGGCTGGTGAGATGGCTCAGTGGGTAAGAGTACCCGACTGCTCTTCTGAAGGTCCAGAGTTCAAATCCCAGCAACCACATGGTGGCTCACAACCATCCATAACAAGATCTGACTCCCTCTTCTGGAGTGTCTGAAGACAGCTACAGTGTACTTACATATAATAAATAAATAAATCTTAAAAAAAAAAAAAGAATAAAGATGAAGTTAGGTTTGAGCTGGGCATCATGGGGCCCACCTGTCACCCCAGCACTTGGGAGGCAGAGGCAAATCTCTCAGGTCAAGGCCAGCCTGGTCTGCATAGTGAGTTCCAGGACAGCCAGGGCTACACAGAGAAAACCCTGTCCTCGGGAGAGAAAAGAACAAAAACAAACACAGACTGAGTTTGTGGGGCTCAGTGTGTGTTCTCTCACCCTCCAGGCTCGAGAAAGAGATCGATGTTCTGGAGTTTGGAGAGTCAGCCCCGGCTGCCTCAAAGGAGAATTCAGCAGCCCCCAGCCCAGGCCGCCCCCAGTCTGCAAGCCCAGCCAAGGAGGAGCAAAAGTCAGAAACCATGGTGAACGCTCAGCAGGTGAGAGACTCCCGAGGAGGTGGGGTCCTGAGCAAAACCAACCCCTTCCTCAGTGCATGGGAGTGGAGGCTGTGCAACCTGAGAGGAATTGCTTGACCTCTCTGAGCTTCAGTTTCCTGTATGTGGAGGCAACTTCTATGCCTGACTGTTGGCCATTACAGTCAGGCCTTGGCCTCAGATGGACCCCACCCTCAGACTTTCCTGTGCTTTTTTAAATTTTCTGTTTTTATTCTCAGTTTTTTTCTTGTTTTCTTTTTTTCAGGGGAAGTATTGTTCATTGAACCTAGGGCCTGAGACATGTTATTCACCCCCCTAATTACTGATCCACATCTTAGCCTAATTAAAAAAAATTAGCCTAATATTCTTTTTTTTTTTCTTTTTCTGTCTTTTGAGACAGGATTTCTCTGTGTGTAGCCCTGGATGCCTAGAACTTGCTCTGTAGACCAGGCTGATCTCTTACTTTTAATCATGTGGGGTACATACACATGTCACACGGGCCAGAGAACCCCTCTGGCGGTCAAGTCTTCCTTCTCAACCTTGATGTGGGTCCCAGGGATTGAACTTCGGTCTTCAGGATTGGTGGCGTGTGCCTTTGCCCCGTGAGCCACCATCTTGCTGACCTAAGTTTTGGCTCTTTTGAGATGGGATCTCACTGTATACATGCCAGCTCGGGCTCAGGCTCTCCCTTTACCAACCTCAGCAAGCCTGCACTGCCATATCCAGTTGTGCATGCTGCTTTTTATGTGTTTGTGTGGGTGTGCATGTGTACGTGTGTGTTCATGTGGTGGGGGGTACATTCGCGAGCGTCTGTATGTGTGTGAAATCTATGTGCACACATAGGTATGTATGTATGCAGAGGCCACAAGTTGCATGATGTGTCTGCCTCAGTTGATCTCTCCACATTATTATTATTTTTTGAAATATGTATTTACTTATTTTAGAATCAAGGCCTCACTAAGTAGCCCTGGCTGTCCTAGAACTCTCTCTGTAGACCGGGCTGGCCTTGGACTCACAGATCGCTGCCTGCCTCTCCCTCTTGATTAAAGGCATGTACTACCATGCCTGGCTTTAAAAGATTTATTTTAAATTATGTGTTTATACGTGTGTCTTTGTGTGTGCACATGAGTGCAGTGACCACGGAGGCCGGAAGGGGGCGTCAGACCCCCTGGAACTGGAGTTCCGGGTGATTGTCAGCTGCCCAGTGTGGGTGCTGGGGACTGGAACTGAGTCTTCTGTGGAAGCAGCCAGTGCTCTTAGGCTGCGAGCCATCTCCCCAGCCTCACCCGACTTCTTTCATTTATTATTTATCTATTATTTTATTTTTGAGACAAGTTCTCCCATTAAGCCTGTTCGCCGGTTCAGCGGGGAGCTCTGAGGATCCTCCTGACTCTGCCTTCCTTTGTGCGTTTTGCAGGCAGGGGTGCGGGGACCAGAACTCAGACCCTGCTGTTTGTCTGGCATGGTTTTGTTTTGTTTGTTTATTTATTTAGATTTTTTTTCGAGACAGGGTTTCTCTGTGTAGCCCTGGCTGACCTGGAACTCACTCTGTAGACCAGGCTGGCCTCAAACTCAGAAATCCGCCTGCCTCTGCCTCTCAAGTGCTGGGATTAAAGGCGTGGGCTACCACTGCATGGCTGGCATGGTTTTATGAACTGGGCTGTCTCCTGGCCCTGTTGATGCTGTGTTTTATTGAACATGTACTGTGTGCATGCCCATGAACTAAATAACCATAATGTTCATACCTTTCTGGTAGGAATAACTTCCCCATCTGTAGCCAGGACACTGCTTCTCCAATCATAATCATAATAAGCAATCTGGTTTGTGTTTAGTTTTGTTTTTTGAGACAGCATCTCACTACTTAGACGAGGCTGGCCTCAAACCCAAAGAGATCCTGCTGCCTCTGCCTTCTGATCCTTGGGATTAAAGGTGTAAGGCACCACACCTGCCCATAAATAGTTTTAAACACCTCCTTGTGATGGAGAAAGGGCCAAGCCCAAGGCTAGAGAGGTTAAGGGTCTGACTCCAGGCCACACAGCTGACAGGAGATCTGTAGGGGCGGGGCTGGGGATGAACTCAAGGCGCTGTGCATACTGGGAAACTGCTCTGCTACTGGAGAGCTAGCCCAGCCCTCGCCTGTTGTATGCTACCCTGGGTTGGGGAGACCAAAATGTCCTCTGAGTGTCCCCCCAGCCTCTTGGCACATGAGCACTGTCAGCTGGTAAAGTGACCAGACCTAGTCTCAGGGAATCCCTGGGCACTGGGCGGCCCACCCTTCCCCCAAAGCATCTAGGGCCATGAGGAGGGTGGGCAGGCTTCCCAGAGGGTGTGAGTTTTGAAGATTGAACAGGAATTCTCCAAGCACAAATTGACAGCTTTTGCTGGAGACCCCATTAGAGGTTAAGGCTGTCAGGCTGACGGCCTCATTCTCCAGCCGAGAATGAAGCTTAGGGCTGTGGAGGAGGCTGAGAGGACAGTTCATAATCCTTTCCCTCTTTTCTTGCAGACTCCGTTGGGTACCCCAAAAGGTAAGCTTCCAGCCAGGACATGCAGCCTCTGGTGCCCTCTGGTGGTGAGATGTGGGATGGTGGGTGAGGTTTGAGGAACTCAATCAGCGCACTTTATGGATCAGGCTGTGGTGGCGGAGACCTGGCCACATCCACTCTCTGTGTCATAGTCCCCAGCTGGCTGGCCTCTGGCCTAACATTTGTAAACTGTCACCGCTGTCATCCCGGTGCTGAGTCGGCCACGGCGGGAGGAACCTGGACTCACTGACAGACCAGCGCAGCCTAATCCGTAAGCTTCAGGCTCCATGAGAAACAGGCAGGGCCGGGCGTGGTGGCACACGCCTTTAATCCCAGCACTCGGGAGGCAGAGGCAGGCGGATTTCTGAGTTCGAGGCCAGCCTGGTCTACAAAGTGAGCTCCAGGACAGCCAGGGCTATACAGAGAAACCCTGTCTCGTAAAACCAAAAAAAAAAAAGAGAAACAGGCAGGATTGGGAGGTAGCTCAATGGTCAAGCCACGCCTCCAGGGACCTGAGTACAGTTCCCAGCATCCACGTCAGGCAGCTCCAGGGGACCCGATTCCATGAGCATCTACATACTCATGTACACACATACACGCCTAACTAGGATATAATACACTGAGGAAATACCCTGCCTTCGAGGTGAAAAGCAATTGACAAAGGCACAGGGTGTCAACTTTGGGCTTCTGTGTGCACACGCACATTTGTATACACTCCCTCATGAATAAGTATACATATCACACACACATTTTTTTTTTTAAACCATTTTTTTTTTTTAAGATTTATTTATTATATGTAAGTACACTGTAGCTGTCTTCAGACACTCCAGAAGAGGGCGCCAGATCTTGTTACGGATGGTTGTGAGCCACCATGTGGTTGCTGGGATTTGAACTCTGGACCTTCGGAAGAGCAGTCGGGTGCTCTTACCCACTGAGCCATCTCACCAGCCCCACACACACATTTTTAAAAGAGAGAGATGGCCAGGCGGTGGTGGCACACACCTAATCCCAGCACTTGGAGGTAGAGGCAGGTGGATCTCTGATTTCAAGGCCAGCCTGGTCTACATAACGAGTTCTAGGATAGCCAGGGCTACACAGAGAAAAAAAAAAAAAAGAGTACCCAGGGAGCTGAAGGGGTTTGCAGCCCTATAGGAGCACCAGTACCCTCAGAGCTCCCAGGGACTAAACCACCAACCAAAGAAAACACATGATGGGACTCATGGCTCTAGCTGCATATGTAGCAGAGGATGGCCTTGTTGGTCATCAATGGGAGGAGAGGCCCTTGGTCCTGTGAAGGTTCTGTGTCCCACTATAGGGGAATGCCTGGGCCAGGAAGCAGAAGTGGGTGGGTTGGGGAGCGGGGGGAAGCGGGGAGGGGATAGGGAATTTTCAGAGGGGAAACTAGGAAAGGGGATAATATTTGAAATGTAAATAAAGAAAATATGTAATAAAAAAGGAAAGAAGAAATATATGTATATGTAAGACATGTACATGTCTCGTGTATAAATACACTTTAGAAATATCTTCCCTAGTTTATCTTTATTATTTTTACGTGTATGACTGTTTTGCCTTCATGTGTGTCCGTACCATGTGTGCTGGTGCTGACGAGGTGGTGGAACCTCTATGCGGGTGCTGGAAACCAAACCCAGGTCCTGGGCAACAAGTGCTCTTTTTTTTTTTTTTTTTTTTTTGAGACAGGGTTTCTCTGTATAGCCCTGGCTGTCCTGGAACTCACTCTGTAGACCAGGCTGGCCCGAACTCAGAAATCCGCCTGCCTCTGCCTCCCAAGTGCTGGGATTAAAGGCATGCGCCACCACGCCCAGCGCAACAAGTGCTCTTAACCACGAGCCCTATAAATACAGTTTTTAAAATCAGAGTCTCAGCCATGCAGTGTGGCACACACCTTTAATCCCAGGACCTCGGAGAGAGATGGATCTCTCAGTCTAAGTCTAGCCTGGTCTACAGAAGATGGATCTCTAAGTCTGAGTCTAGCCTGATCTACAGAAGATGGATCTCTAAGTCTGAGTCTAGCCTGGTCTATACAGGGCTATACAGAGAAACCCTGTCTTGAAAAAACAAAAACTCACTGTGGCTGATAAGGACCCTGAAGTCCTGATCCTCCTGCCCCTGCCTCCCAATTACTGGGGCTGACAGTGCCAGTGTGTGGGTCTGTGTGGTACTGGGGATGGGGCCAGGGATTCCTACATGCCAAGCAAGCTCTGTCCACTGAGCCCAAGCCCAACTCTATCTATCTATCTATCTATCTATCTATCTATCTATCTATCTATCTATCTATCTATCTATTTTTCTTTCTACTTTTGAGGCAAGGTTTTTACATAGTCCTGGTTGTCTGGAAGTCCCTCTGAAGACCAGGCGGCCTTGAACTCAGAGCCACCTGCCTGTCTCCTGAGTGCTGGGATCAATGGTGTGTGCCACCACACCCGTCTCAGCTCTCTGATTTTTGAGCATGTGTTTCTGCCCAGGGCAGCAGACATGGCTGTCAGTGCAGCCCTAGGACTCTCTGACCTGATTTGCTGTTAATTATTCATATGGAGTGTCCCCTAGTCTTGCGGTAGAATTAAAAATTAATAATTAAAAGAAAATCCACACAGGCTTCTTAGGGATTCTGTGAAAGCCAGTTTTGGGCTGAATAATGAGGAGTCTGAGGCTGAGCTGGGCTGGCTGTGGGGTGAGGGGCCCTGGGCGTGCACAGTGCTGGAGGATGTAGCTGTGGTCTCTGGAGGACAGTGTGTGTGTTGGGGTCTGGGACCCAGGCAATGTCAGAAGTCTGAAGGGTTTGAGGTGCAGATAGCGTGTTGGGGGTCTGAAGGTGTTGGGTGCACGTATTGAAGGTCTGAGGGTACAGTTCCGTGTATTGAGGCTCTGGGGGTATAGGAGAAAGTGTTAGGGGGCCTAAAGGTGCGGTGCAGTTGCATGTGTTGGGATCTGGGGTACAGATGAATGTGTTGGAAATCTAGGGGTGTAGATGCATTGTTGGGGTCTGAGGTGCATTGTATTGGGGTCCTGGGGGTGCAGGTGTAAATGTTGAGGGCCTGGGATCCAGGTGCATGTGTTGGGGGTCTGGAGTGCAGACACGTGTTGGAGGTCTGGGGTCCCAGTACATATTCTGATTGTCTGGGCCATATGCAGATCTGGCCATGTCTGGATTCATGTTCTTGTAGAGATGTTTGTGGGAATCCTGTAATCTTGTCTCTGACTCCATCTCTTTCTCCACCCTGTGCCCCATGCAGAGAATCGCACGTCCACACCGGTGCGGAGTCCAGGGGGATCCACAATGATGAAAGCAGGTGGGTCACCCGCATCCCCTACCTGGTGTCTAGCTACCACCTGAGGCTCTGTCTGGATCCTGCAGTGGGGTTCACCTGGACGTGCCCTTGGCAGGGTGTCCAGTGACCTCAGAGCCCATTTGCTTTGCTGTGATTGGCCCAGGCTTCTCTGAGAAGACGGGCCCAGCATGGGGGCTCTAACCCAGTGCCCGCGGCTTTCATCCCTAACCTCAGCCTGAGGACCTGGGGGGTGGTTGGCGCTCAGGCTGAACATGCTCCCACATGCCTGACCATGCTTGCATCACATCCTGCCTGCTCCAGGGGTCCCAGCATCACATTGACCTCACGTACGAGGAGGACCTGACATGTTCTGTACCCAAAACCCAGAAAAACAAGGGATTAGTGGGTACTCTATTATAGCATCCCAGGGAGAGGAAGACAGCAGGAGACCGAGAATTTCTTGCATAGTCTAAGTTCAGGAGGACTAGGGGATGTTCCATAATTCAGAAGGTGCCGTCAGAATCTCTGTTGTAATAACACCAGGTGTGGCTCCCATCCCCCATCTCTTCAAGCCAGTGACTTTGTAGAGAGCGCACACATCCTGCCCAATGGAGCAGGCAGCCTTGTAAGTAGGTATGTAGTAGGTATGTAGTTACAGAGTCAAATGATTAACTTACAATCAGTTATTCATTCAACAAATGCTTATGAAGACAGACACAAAAGAGGAGGAGTTGGTATTCTGGCGGGTGCAAGTGGCTGTTCAATTAACTGTGCCAGAAAAGGAGAGAGGACAGCGGGAAGGAGCGAGCAGTTCTCAGGGCCCCAGAGCTGCCAGGAGGACAGCCTTGGGAAGAGCAGGGATACCCACGTGCTTACAAGTGACCCCTCGTAGCTGCACAGAGAACACACCAGGACTGAGGAGACCACTGGGCCAGGGAGCCATGCTAGGTCCCAGCCTTGGTGGTGGGGTACTGTGTGGGTCAGCAGCAGAAAGTTCTAGATGTTTCTGGAGGTGACGGCGAGAGGGCCCAGCCTATGGGGATGGACAGCAGGCTGAGATGGAGTGCTGGGAGCTCAGTTGGCTCTGTGTGAGGTCTGATGTGGCTGCTAGGGTTTAGCATCTCTCAGAGTACCGTGAAGAGGTTTCTGGGCAGGAACATGGTCAGTGTCTAGGCAGCTGCTGTTAAAATTCATCTCACCGGGCATGGCGGCCACGCCTTTAATTCCAGCATGCAGGAGGCAGAGACTGGTAGATCTCTGTGAGTTCAAGACCAGGAAGAGTCTAGTGGCTCAGCGGGACACAGTGGGCATAGATGGAAGGACATGGGGTCTTGGGGTGGGGGACATTAGCATGGGCTCTAGGTTCTAAGCAGAATGCATACTTGAACCCTTGTCATCCAGAGCTATGGAAGGATCTGGAGTGGGGAGGGCTGCATCTGGGGTGTGCTCAGCATCCCAGCGTGCTCAGCGTCCCTGGCGTGACTGCCATCGCTGCTTGGCTCTGCCGCTATCTTTCTTCCCTGGCTTGGCCATAGCCCAGCGGGGGGAACCTGAACCTGAGGGCAGATGGGTCGTGGGGTAACCCCGTGCCTCTTGTATCAGCCATGTACTCGGTGGAGATCACGGTCGAGAAGGACAAGGTGACCGGGGAGACCAGGGTGCTGTCCAGCACCACAGTGCTCCCCCGGGACCCACTCCCTCAGGGCGTGAAAGTCTACGAGGACGAAACAAAAGGTATGAGAAGCCCGTGCCTGCTGCAGGGGCACCCAGCAGAGCCTAGGTTGCCCTGCCCAGCCCTTTCTCCTGGCCTGGTCAGTCATTCAGAACCTGGGCTGTGTGCTGAGCACTGAGGTGAAATCTAGAGGCAGGTTTAGCCATTCATTGTAAAGCTCTTACCTGCCACTCAAAGTTAAAGCAAGGAGGGAGCTTCCCAGAGGCCCCCAGTTCATAGCCAAGGGAAGGAAACAGCACCTGGCCGGAGCCATAGATTGTGCAAAGGCCCTGAGGTGAGCAGATGGTGAATACTGAAAGAAGGGCTGTGGGGACTGAGAGATGGTTGGTTCAGAGGTTAAGAGCACTGGCTGCTTTTCCAAAGATCCTGAGTTCAATTCCCAGCAACCACATGGTGGCTGTATGATGAGATCTAGTGCCCTCTTCTGGCCTGCAGGCATAGATGCAAGCGGAATGCTGTATACATAATAAATAAATTTAAAAAACAAAAAAACAAAACCAGAAGAAGAAGAAAGGGCTTTGAGCTACAGGGGAGAAGGGATTGTGGCCTGAAAGCGATGGGTGGCCTGGGCGGAGGGATGTTGGTATAGAAGAGATCTAATTTTATGTGTCTGGATGGTAAAGACAAAAGTCAGAGCCTCCAGAGTGCTAGGCAAAGGCTAACAACTAATGCCCCAGCCCCTCACTGGGGGATTCTAGGAAGGGCTCCACCCTTAACCACGCCCCAGCCCCTCACGGGGGGGGGGGGGGGGGGGAGGGGGATTCTAGGCAAGGCTCCACCCCTGATCAAGCTCCCAGCCCCTCACTGGGGGATTCTAGGTGGGGCTCCACCCCTAAGCCTCCACCTCCATCCTACCCACTGTGGAATTCTAAGTTGGTCTTTCTGGCTTTCCTGACTGGCTTTATAGGTGTTTAACGGACGGATCTATGGGGAAGTGGTGTTGAGGAAACTAGATACATCTAATCTGGGACATTTTTTAGCAGGAACCATAAAGTCAAATTGGTCCCCACCCCATCCCTTTTTTAAAGAAATAAATACATACCATATAATTGTCCTTTTTACAGTTTGTGATTTAGGAGGTTTACAGTCATTTTATATACTTTCAGAGCATTGCATTACCCCAAAGGAAGTCCCCACCCCGACAAGCTGTCGCTCGCTCCATTACACCCACGAACACACACACACACCACACACACACACACAGTCTCAGGATTGCACTTTCAGACAGTTCCTATCACAGAGATCCCCACTATGTGACCTTTTGTGTCTGGGTTCCTCACTGCGCAAAAGCGGTGTCCTTAAGGTCCCTCCATGCTATGTGTGTGTGTCAGAGAGTGTGGAAGGACTGTGCTGTGTATGTTTACTACCGGGCATGTTTGTGTGTGCACACATGCCTTATCAAGAGTGTAACTGACGTGGGACTTGCTGGCCCCGGTGGATGTGACTGTTTATGAAGGACAGCAAGGCTGATGATATCCATTGCCACTCCCAGAGTGACTCCACAGGGCTCCACCCTGGGCCATTCCATCCACCTCTGCACAGTCTCTCTGGGGACCCAGAACCAGCTAGACTGGACCCTGGTTGCTTGGTAACAGCAGGAGATCTGTTTCCGTGGAGACTGATGGCTTGAATTCTCATCTTAGAGGCCCAGGCCCATGGGAGAGATTCGACCCCACCTTCTGCACCTCCAGTGTCACCAAGAGACCAGGCACAGGGACTCTCCTCCAGGGGTTTGGGAAGCTAACATCTGGGAATGGTAGCCCTGACCCTTCATTAGATTCCTGGAATCGCCCTGTCTGCGCCTCCTGAAGTCTAGGATCCCAGAGGAGTTTGCAGAGCTGAGGTTCAGGTGTGCTCTGGGGCTGTAGACAGCTGTTCCCATCGGTGAGGAGACATTGACCTTATTTAGCTCCTCATAACCCAGAAAGTGACAGCCAGGCCTGATAGTGCATACCTGTTGTCCCAGCACCCAGGAAGCTGGGGCTGGAGAGCGTGGTAATCCTCCTACCTCAGTCTCCTTGAGCTCTGGAATGACAGATGTTTACCACCAGAGCTGATTGTCAAGGCTTGTATCTGCCTCAGCCTCCGGGCTCTGCCCCAGCGCCAGCCCGCTAACTCTCTCTGTGTGTCCCCACGCAGTGGTCCATGCTGTGGACGGCATCGCTGAGAACGGGATCCAGCCTCTAAGTTCCTCCGAGGTGGACGAACTCATTCACAAGGCCGATGAGGTCACACTGAGCGAGGCAGGGTCCACAGCTGGGCCAGTGGAGCCTCGGGGACTCGCAGAGGATGTCACCAGGACCACGCCGTCCAGAAGGGAGATCACAGGAGTTGAGGCTCAACCAGGAGAGGCCACATCAGGCCCACCAGGCATCCAGCCCGGTCAGGAGCCCCCGGTCACCATGGTCTTCATGGGTTATCAGAACGTGGAAGATGAAGCAGAAACCAAGAAGGTACTGGGCCTGCAGGACACCATCAAGGCTGAACTGGTGGTGATTGAAGATGCAGCCACGCCCAGGGAGCCCGCACCTCTCAATGGCAGTGCGGCTGAGCTCCCGGCCACCAAGGAGGAGAACCAGACCGGGCCCACGACCACGCCCAGCGACGCCCAGGATCTTGACATGAAGAAGCCTCGCTGTAGATGTTGTTCTGTCATGTGAGCCGTCGGGGCACCCCGGTCCCCGGTCCCTGTCCTATGCTCCACACTCAAACCCAGCAGCCCGGCCCTCCCCGGCGCCTGCCCACCCTCACCCTCCGCCTCACAGGCCCCAGACACGTGTGTGGTCCCTATGCACCTCAAGTCTCGGGTGGGGGGTGCTCTGCCCGTCACCACACTCCACACTCACCCCGAACCTCTGAGCCATGGGTCACCCCTTGGTGAGAGACAGGCCAGCCCATATCAGCCCTTCTAAGAATGGGGACCCCTCAGTCCAGGTCACAGCAGGTTTACACAGGCGGCTTATGCCCACCATAGTCCCAGCCTGGTGTCCCCTTGCCGTCCCAGGCCAGCCTGTCTGTGCCTTATCGTTACTTTTGGGGAGTCTTCGAGGGGACCAGAAAGCGTCTCCCTGGCCAAGGCGCCAGTGGCCTAATGTGGGCAGGTGGGGTGAGGCCACAGTTCTTTGGGGACTCAAAGTCTTGAAGTTCTAGGGAGGACGACGGGCACCTGTGGATCCCCTCCCATAGGTAGCGGAGCTCAAAGCAGGGGAAACTTCACCGGGTATGGAACAATCACCCGCAAGATGGAGTCATTGTTGGCCAGCCAAGCCACTCCCTGTCCTGAGTCCCACCCCCACCCCACCATGCACACACTGGGCCCTTCTTCCTGGTGCTAATTTTGGGAGCTTTGGGGTCACCTCTGCCCTCTTCTCTAGTTGGTTTGGACCAGGGTCCTGGGTTTCCCACGTACCCCCATACCCCAGAAGTCAGTGGGTATGTCTGCCAGCGCCACAAAACCTAGCATATCCAGGCAGGTTTAGGCTGCTACACACACATTTTGGGTGGGAGTAAGGGACCCCCCATCTGCCACCTGGCCTGACGGGAGCCTGGCAGAGGGTCACCAACCTTCAGGCAGGCAGCAGTAGCCACTTTGGTCCCCAGAGGCACAACCCTGCACACAGGCGCTGACTCAGCTTCAAAGGACCACGCCCGGTCTAGGTTCCTTTCCTTGGGACCCCAGCCTGGTGTGCAGCTGGGTGCAAGACCTCCTGCGGGCCCCGTCACTACCCGCAGCTGCAGTAGGGGCTCAAGCAGAGGCCACGGGGTCTGTGTCCTGTCCTTCCCGTGGCCTGGAGGAGAGGCGCACTTTCCTGAGGGTGAGCTATGGCCGTGGTCATGGCACCCCCCTCTTCCTCCTCCTTTGAGTCTGCCTGAGTTCCTCAAGCCCTGAGCCTCGGCTGAAGTGCCCTTGCTGCCCCCTTCTGCTTTTGACGTGTGGCAAGGCCCCGCCCTTCACCCCCATGTTCTTGACTTTCCCAGAGAAACAAATTAAAAAAAAAAAAAAAAAAGTGTGTAGAGCCAGGTTGCTGAAGTTCTTGGGTTTCACCTGGGCGGGAAGGGGTGCGGCCTCCTAGTGGTGGAGCCATAAAAAGGCTGGGTCCTGTAGAACACAGGAGAAACTTCTCCCCTGCGGCTGCTGCAGCCCTCACTGGGCATTTTCTCCAGGACTCTGCGGCACCTGGACAGGTAAGGGACAGCTGTGGCCAGCCACCCCCACGGGCCTTGGTCTCCACATCTTCCACACCCATGTCCTTGGGCTGTGATGGGGGTAGAGAGGTCCTCACAGATACCCCACAAGTTCTGAGCTAGGTTCTGCATAGTAGAGGAGTACCCCCCCCCTTTTTCTTCATGGTTTTTGGAGAATTTTTTTCTCCTTTGGCCTCAGTTGCCCTATCTGTATAAAATAGATGTCTAGGAATCCTGTGTTCCCAACACACTGGGTATTCCAGACTTGAGAAAAAAGCCTATAACCAAGCTGACCTCAAACTGGAAGTAATCCTCCTGCATCAGTTTCCTGAGTACTGAGATGTCAGGTGTGTGGGCTCAATCAGAGGCCCTTTCAGGACTGTTTCCCCATGAAAGGTGGTTGGTATGGTGGAGTACCTACGATGTAGGGAGGGAGGTGCTAATTCAAATCCATCTGACCTGTGGGACTGGATATGCACTGCACTTCAATGCCCACTTCTGCTAAATAGGGATGAAGGGGCCCAAGGGGGGCTCTGGGAAAACTGCTGTCTCAACCCTGGCTTTGACTGTCTCCTCGATGGTAGGTGATGGGCACCACATCTGTCAAGGGCCCCTGGAGTCCAGCTGGGGGACCGCGGACTGGAGGGAAGGGAAGACAAGAAATTCAGAGGGGGCTCACAAGCCCGCCCACGGGAGGCCAGGAACCCCAGCACTATGCCCAGGGCCCACACACAGGCCGTGGGCTGCCAGAGGGGCATGGTGGGGTCTGAACCTTACCTGTGTCTGGTCCGTGTTCCTGGGCGTTTTACATGATTACCTTTGAGTTTTTGAGAGAGGTCTCATTCTGTAGCCAAAATTGACCTCAAGCTATTAGCAATCCTACTGCCTCAGCCTCCTGAGTGCTGGGGTGTAGGCCTCTTTCTCTGTATCTGGCTTCGCGCTGGGTGTTTCTGAAGGCGTCATTGTTTCATATGAAATTTTCTGTGAATGTGACAGGGAGAATTTCCATTTCCTGGATGAGTAAGGGAGGGTCAGAGGGTTGGGGAGGAGCCAGCCGGAAGCCCCACAGACCCCCTTCTAGAGAGCAGCAATTCGAGACCCAGGCCCTGAGTTACCTAATCCTGCCGTGGTATCTGCTAGTCTGGAAAACATCGTGCACATCTGTCCTTCAGTCTGCCTGGATCAAATAGGGCATTGATCGAAAGAAGAGACAGAGATTCAAAGGGGTCCCACAAGCTAGCCCAGGCTTGGGATTCAGTCTCCTCTTTCCGCAGGGATGCACCCCGCCTCAGTCAGCAGGACTTGGGAAGGTGGGAAACCGGGAAGCCAGGCAAAGGCTCAGTTCCGGCTTTGTAGGGCCAAGGCCTGCAGCGGGCACGGTGCCCGCCCTCGTCAGCCTGAGTATCGTTTTTCTGTCTTCTCTGGACTTTGTTTCCCATGTCCGGGTGGGGACTGAGAGGAGGGGCCCACCTGCTCCTGGGTGGGGCCTCTGTCCCCTTAGCAACATGTGGCCGGGGCGGAGCCCGGGGGCCTTTCCTGCAGAGGACAGAACCTGAGGCTGGGAGGTGGCCTGGGCACCTGGAGCTGGCAGGTGAGGCGGGGGACGCTGGGAGTCCCGGAAGCTGGGAGTCTGGAGCCGGGTAAGGTGAGGCACGTGCAGAAGGAGAAGGGGGTCTGTTTGTGGTGTGCCTACTGGCAGGGGTGGCTCGCCTACAGGGGGCCACAGGGACTGCCTTTCCCCATCTGTACTTCACCACTCTTGGCCCTGGCTGGGCCCCACGTTGTCCCTCTGGATATCAGAGCCTGCTCTGTCACCCACTAACCCAAAAGAAACCCTGAGCCTGGTGTGGATAAGGCTTCCATTCGTACCTAAATGCCAGAACACCAAATCCTAGTTCACTGAGAAAGAGGCTAGAACCAAAGACCCTGGGGTGCGGGGCAGAGGTCTGTGAGGCCCCATGGATTCAGGGCCTGATTTGAAGAAACCAGCGATGCCATGCCCGGCTGTTCAGGCTTGGGCTTGTCCAGGGTCCAGGGTCAGAGATAAGCCTTGACAGGTTTCTCCAGGGCCAGCTATGTAGGCAACAAAGAGGCCCTAAGGGACAGGAGAGAGGACACCTAAGGGCACCATCCTACTAGGTGGTGGCCCCCACCAAGGAGCCTTTGCCCCGCGGGTAGGAGGAAGCAGGTGCACCCACGGGGACCATAAACCCAGTTTCAATAGGGAGTCACAGTTCCAGGGTGCGGCTGGGTGGGGCAGGCTGCCTGGAGCCTTCCCTAGTGGTAACTGGGAGGAAATGGGCTTTGGGACCCCCCCCCCATCATCTCTGTGAACTTCTAGCTTCAATTGTCTGTGCCCAAGTTCCTTCAGGGCAGAGACAAAATTGGCCTCTTGTCCCTGGTTCTCATGAACCCTGAAAACGACATTAATGTTTGAGGTGATTGATCGACCCAGGACTAACAAACGACCCTTGTCGGGAGATGGAGGCCTTGAAGGGACCCTTTGTAGCCCACAGGGCTTCTTCGGACTGGCTCATAGGAGACCTTGAGACCCCTGCTGGATTTGGAGCGTCAGATCTACAGCCGGTGTGAAGCATCTATAGAATGCTTGCTGTATGACCAGGCTCCTAGAGCTGAATTAGGTTTTATCGTTGTTTTCGTTATTATTGTTTTTGGTTTTTGGAGTCAGGGTCTCCCTATGTAGCCATGACTGGCCTAGAACTCACAGAGATCCTCCTGCCTCTGCATCCCACTGGGGCAAAAGGAGTGAGCGATTACACCCAGAACTCAGTTTTATAGATCCTTGGCAAGGTTGTCTTGCCAGCCAAGCCCATATCAGAGAGGGGCCCAGTGGCCTTGAATTCCGACCCAGAACTCCACCCTTTGACCTGAATCACTGGAGAAGAATGAGAACCCCACCTATGGAGGGGAGACACCCTTTCTCCAGAGGTCATGTCTGACTGTTGGACAACAAGGGCCATAAAATACTGCATACATATCAGTCCGCCAGGAAACATGGGTGCATAGCAGCTCTGGGCCAGCGGATGGGAGTCAGCTGGAAGGCCAGTGACTGAGCACCCAGGAACAACAGGGTTCAATGAGCCAGTCTTGATTAATACTTGCGGTATATCTTAGGACTGCCTATCCACACAGAATGAAATTCTCCCAATTTCAGAAGAGCTGTGGAAGGGGAAAGGGATTACCCTTCACAACACTGCTAGGAGTGCTGGGAAAGCCCAGCCACTTAAGATACTCTGCTTCAAAATACAAAGAGGAATGATAGGGGACAGGGCTCAAGGGTGGAGACCGCCCTAGAATCCCGCAGTGAGGGGCTGGGGGCGTGGTCAGGGGTGGAGACCCTGCCTAGAATCCCCGCAGTGAGGGACTGGGGGCGTGGTCAGGGGTGGAGCCCTGCCTAGAATCCCGCAGTAAGGGGCTGGGGGTGTGATCAGGGGTGGAGACCCTGCCTAGAATCCCGCAGTGAGGAGCTGGGGGTGTGATCAGGGGTGGAGACCCTGCCTAGAATCCCGCAGTAAGGGGCTGGGGGTGTGATCAGGGGTGGAGCCCTGCCTAGAATCCCGCAGTAAGGGGCTGGGGGTGTGATCAGGGGTGGAGACCCTGCCTAGAATCCCGCAGTGAGGAGCTGGGTGCATGCTTGCTGAGATTGGTGACTTCCTGGACTGCAGAGTCGGTTGTTTCCGGGAGCACTATCTGAGTTGAGACTCAGGAGACTGAAGAAACAAAAGCGAAAGGAAATGTGTGTGTCTGGGAAGGAGCTGGGGGAAATGTTGAGCCCCAGATAACAAGTCAGTGTGTCACCTGTGGCTCTGAGCCACGCCTAGGACCAGGAACAAGGTCCAAGGCACTCCCAGCTCTTGGCTTTATGGAGCTGAGGCAGGTGCTGTTGAGATGGGGCCAGGTGCTGTCCAAAGCAGAGAACCAAGGTGTGAGAACTGGGAAACAAGCTTTGCTACTCGCTCTGAGCCTCAGTTTCCCCACTCGGCATCATCCATTGACAAGAACCAGAGCCCAACGACTGTCTGTGAAGGTCAGGTGCAAAGACTTGGGAGTTAGTGTGAGGAACAGGGCTGTGCCCTGGAGAGGGGGAAGGGCCCTGGTGGGACCCCTACAGTCTCAGGTGTAAGGCTGACCTTGATTGGCATTGCTGAAGAGAGGGTAAGAGCTGCCAGGATGGAGCAGGGACAGGCACTCAGCCTGCAGGAGATGAGTTGGGGGCTGTGCCTGCAACTCAGAGGGTAGGTAGCTGGGTGTGCTGGTGCTTGCCTGTTACTCCAGCAGCGGGGTGGCTGAGGCAGGAGGATTGGTACAGCCTGGGCTACAGAGTGAAAGCATGTCTCAGAAGGAAGGAAAGAAAGACAGGAGGGATAGATAGGAAGGAAGGAAGGAAGGAAGGAAGGAAGGAAGGAAGGAAGGAAGGAAGGAAGGAAGGAAGGAGAAAATAATAAAGAAATTAAATAAGAAAATAGAGCCGGGTGTGGTGGCACACGCCTTTAATCCCAGCACTTGGGAGGCAGAGGCAGGCGGATCTCTGAGTTAGAGGCCAGCCTGGTCTACAGAGTGAGTTCCAGGACAGCCAGGGCTACACAGAGAAACCCTGTCTCGAAAAACAAAACAAAACAAAAAAAAAAAAAAAAAAGAGAGAGAGAGAACAGAAGTTTGTTGTGTGATCTGCAGTCAGGTACAGTTTGATCCAGGAGCTTCGATGTTTTTGGAAGATTCCATGTTGGGTTTGGGATTGCTGTCAAGAAGCCTTGCTTGTCCACAGGGCTCCTGCAGCCCCCTGACAATGTCCCTGTCCCCAGGTGGCCTGACACGGTCTCTCTCACCTCCTTAAGTGAGCCTGGAGGCCTCCAACCCACAGAAGGAAGGTCACACACAAGACCCTTTGAGATGGATCGAGTGACCAGATACCCCATCTTCAGCAACCCCCGCTCAGCACGTGTCACCAGCTTGGCACTGGATGAAGACACCAGCTACACCGTTGAGCTAGTGGGCGTGGGGCCTGAGGCTGGTTGGAGCCAGGGTGATCTGCAGGCCTGGTCCACTGAGTACCAGACCAAGCCGGATGTAAAGAGAACAAACGTGTCTTCCAACAGACGCGTCTTCCTTGGCCAGCAGTCCCCGAGGTCACTGCACTTGGAAGATGACGATGAGGAGATGAAGTCTTATCACCTGGACGACAGCAGTGACACCCTCGGCAGGCAGCGGAGGGAGCTGGAGGCTGAGCGCTGGGCAGTCGTCAGGAAAGGTGGCACAGTGGCCACACTCCAGGCTGCATCGGACCATGGGGACCTCAGGATTGCCAGACAACCTCAGTCCACGGTCACAGAGGAGATCTTGGTGGACACGGAGCAAATTGATTTCCTGGCTGCTCGACAGCAATTCCTGAGCTTAGAAAAGGCAAACACAAACCCAGTCACCTGCAGCCTCACAACCAGGGAGACCTTCCCACGAACCCCACCAGACATCAACCAAGCGTCCAAGGCCTCCACTGGGCCCCACCTAGCCAATGGCTATACCGCTGCCGTCACGTCACCAATGAAGGAAGTGACCCTGGAGAAGTCTTTCCATGTTTCCCCAGCTAGATCCATTCATATAGTCAACGATCCTGGCAGTCAGACCCAAGCAGAATCCCCTGAGACCCCCAAAGAGACGCCCATCGAGAGAGAGATCAGGCTGGCCCAGGAGCGAGAGGCAGAGCTGAGGGAGCAGAGAGGGCTTGGGCGAGCTGCCGGGCATCAAGAGCTGGTACAGATCCCCAGCAAGCCACTGCTCAGCAAGATGAGCTTGACAGAGACACCTCCACGAAGAGACAGAGGCCGCCCATCCCTCTACGTGCAGAGGGACATGGTGCAAGAGACACAGCGGGAAGAAGATCATCGACGAGAGGGGCTGCAGGTGGGCAGGGCATCCACACCTGACTGGCCTTCCCAGGACCCTCAGCCTGGGCTCCAGAGAAGCCTGAGCTCCGACTGCATCCTCAGCCCAGATGCCCGAGCCACAGACCCGGCTCCAGAGGCAAGGAAAGTCAGCCGGATCCCACTGGATGCCTACCAGCCGTATCTGGGCCCTGGGACCCCTAAACTAGAATTCTCAGCCTTTGGAGTATACAGCAAGCCAAGCGGTGTCTTCGGTGGAGAAACCAAAGCCACAGTCTTCCAGAAGGCCACGGAGTCTCCAAGGCATGTCTCAGAATCCTCCGGCAGATCTCTGAGCTCAAAGCAAGAGTGGTCCAAGCCTCCTGGAAAGGCTGCCTCCGGCAGATCTCTGAGCTCAAAGCAAGAGTGGTCCAAGCCTCCTGGAAAGGCTGCCAATGTGGGTGTGGTGAGATTGGGGAATTTCCACCTGCGTCCACTGCGATTCAAGGTCCCAGATGTCTCCCAGGGGACTGAGACCCCCCATACCTGGGGCTGGGAAGTGGCTGGAGGCCCCATTTTGAGGCTACAAAAGTCACAGTCATCTGACCTGCTGGAGAGGGAGATGGAGAGTGTCCTACGGAGGGAGCGGGAGGTGGCTGAAGAGCGGAGGAATGCTTTCTTCCCAGAGGTGTTCTCCCCAGTGCCAACCGAGGATGAGAGCCACGAGCAAGACTCCCGGAGTTCCTCCCGGGCATCTGGTGAGCGGGGATTCGGAGGGTGGCTATGCTTTCCCGAGGACCCCAGGGTTGGAGAAGGAGAAGGGGGAGGTGCAAATACACCCATTTCTCCCAGAGAGTAGATTTTGGAGAGGAAAACACCAACTTTGCCTTAGAGTTTTTGAATGTCCTGTTATTGGGCACGTAGGATTTTGCTCTATAGCTCTGAATGTTCTGTTATTGGATTAGAAGTCTGCAAGTCTTTGTCCTCAGGAACGATTGCCCCTCTTTCTAATGACATATTCTCCATCACTTGGTGATATTTTTTGGCCCATAGTCTACAGTCTTTCCTGAGTGGCTGTTTTAGTCAGTCTGTCAAGAGTTGCCTGTCAGCCTGTCTGTTCCCCTGTCTCCATAAGCCCTCCAGACTCTTGCCCAGAGACCTCAAGTCTCCAATGCCGCCTCCTTTTGCCCCCACCGCAGGCATCACTGGCAGCTATTCAGTGTCGGAATCACCGCTCTTCACCCCCATCCACCTGAATTCGGGGCTGGTGTGGAAGGTGGAGGCCCCAGAGGACGGTGCTCCCCCAGGGCAGAAGACTAGGAAGGAGATGTGGGTGAGTTGGGTCGACTGAGGTATAATTGGTTGCTACCCACGGGGTCAGGCAAGGCCATTACACTGACTGGGTGTCTTATCATCTCTGCTATCTAGTCTGAGAGGACACACCAGCAGGAGACATTGTCCTTATTTGTGGGGTCACCCTCAGGGTCAAAGGAGGAAGACTAATGAAGAAAGAAAGAAACAGATACTGACTGGTCATTATCATTTTGGGTTTTTTTGTTTTTTTTTTTGTTTTGTTTTGTTTTTTGAGATAGAATTTCACTATGTAGCCCTGGCTGTCTTGGTACTCATTCTGTAAACCAGGCTGGTCTTGAACTTACAAAGATCCACCTACCTCTGCCTCCGGAGTGCTAGGGTTAAAGATATGCACCACTAGCCCAGGTCTACCAGATTTTTTTAAGTGTGCCTGTATGAGAGAGAGAGAGGCAGGGGGGAGAGAGGAAGAGAGAGAGAGAGAGAGAGAATGAGAACGTGCCACTATGCAGGTATGAAGATCATATAACCACCTTGGGCCTTGGTTCTCAGCTTCCTTCTTTGAGATAGAGTCTTTCTGCTCGCCAGTGTCTGCAGCAGGCTCATTGGCCTACCACTTGTGGGCACTCTCTTGTCTCAGTCTTCCACCCCTACAGAACAATGGACTCACACACACACAGACACAGACACACTCTGTCACTCTCCTTTTCACACTGATTCCAAAGGTTTGAACTCAGGTCCCCACACTCGCAAGGCAAGCATCTTAGGTCCTAAATCATCTTCTTGGGCCCCATAGTCATGGTATGAACCCCACCCCACACTGGGCTGTACAGAAGTCACACCTTCCCATCTTTGGGTTCACACATTCCCGGGGCCCCTGAACTCACAAACCAGCCTGATTTCAAGTGTAGTGACCCAGACCATGCTGGGAGAGTCCAGGGACCCCTCAGAAAATAACACACATCTCAGCCTAGCCTCCCAATCACAGCCTGACCCCGTGATGACTCTGAATGACCCAGATCCAAGTGCAGGCGAGCGATAGCTCCATACCCTTTGTCTCCTCCTCTGATAACCATGAGTGTTCTGTGGATGGAGCCATCTCTGTGTGCTAGGGCCAGTGTTGGCCACAAGAGGTGCTTGGTACTCGTCTGCAGTCCTCACTGCGGTACACTAAGACTGTAACGGGCACTGTCAGCCAGAGGTTCCAACAAGTGGAGTGCCAGTTCAGTGTGGCAGATAGCCTTGAGTTCGGTGACCATGAGACTCTGGGAAGGTGCCACCAGTGGGGGTTGGGGGGTTGGGGGGGTGGTCTCGTCCCATCTGTCACTGCGATGTGATTCAGCTATGTAAGAACTTTCAGGTGGGTTCTGGGGCTGGGCAGGAAGGATGAGCACTGATTTTCATTTTTTTTCACTCAGTATGCAGGTATCAACCCCTCAGACCGTGTCAACTCAGAGGTAAGTGAGCCCCAGAGGGAAAGGACTTGAGTCTGTCCCTTCTTGGCCATACCCCGACCATAGCACTGGTCACTGAAGGACTTTCACTGGGTTGTAGGACTGCACTAGCTATTTGCTCTGTTGGTAGAGTCATCCTGGGGTAGATTGTGCTGTCATCTGCTTATGATGCCTACCGTGGGCACAGATTATGGCAAAAATGTCTGTATGAGGCTTTTTTACTGGAAGACAAAGCTTTCAACAGATTGAGCCACAGTAAGAGCCTTATTATTATTGTTGTTGTTGCTGTTATTGTTATTATTCCTGGCTGGCCACGTGGAACTTGCTAAGTAAACTAAGCTGGCCTCCAACTCACAGTCTTCCTGCCTCAGCCTCCTGAGTGCTGAGATTATAGCTGTAACCTTTTCTGGGCTGAAGCTGCACACAATTTCTTTGCTGTGGAGCTTAGCAGAAGTTAGCAGTTTCATACTGTTAAGAGGAGAAGGGAGGTTCCCATCTCAGCTCTGCACATTGGTGATGCGGAGCCAGCTGGGGGTGGTCCATCTCTTCATGGGGACCCCATGCCTCCTTGTATACAGGTCCTGGGAGCCACCAGGGTAAAGCGACACAAGAATCTCTTGGCGGAACGCTGGGAAGCACACATCTATGCCAGCGAGGATGAAAACTGAGACTGGAAGCAGGGGGCCATTCCCCTGCCTCACTGCAGTCCTGTGGAGGCCGCTAGACACGCCCCCAGGCTGATGTTTGCGGCCTGTGGTTGGTTTGGTTTTCCGGGGTGGACGAGTGATTCCTGCTTAGGGGTGGTTCTCAGCTAGGGCTGAAATGATAATCCACCGATCCCCATCACATCCCTCAGCCCTCAGCACAGTCCAGAGCTTGGATCTGTCACTGCAGAAAGAAGGCTCTGTTTGGGGACCCACATTCCACTCTTGCCAACCCCAAACGTATGCCTGTTGCTATGAAATAAACCTGTCCTGAACTGCCTGGCTAGAGCAGAGGATGCATCGCAGGCAGCCCCCGCCCTCCGTCTGGCCCATTCATCTTGATGACTTCTGCCCTGAGGTCCTGGGACCTTGTATGTGGAGAGCTAGGCACACAGGGTTGGGAGGCTACTGTAGTGCAGGTGGCAGGGATGTGTTGTTGGACAGAGAAGGGGGACTTGGGCAAGATGACAGGGTGGACGCCAACAGCTGCTAAAGACACCGAGCCTTGGCCAAGTCCCCTCTGCAGTGGGCAACCTGTGTACCTGTCCCAGGTGGCAACGGGTGAATAATGAGGGTGGGTGTTCTCCTTCCTCAAGGCCTGTTAGGAGCAGCTGGAGACAGTTAACTCTGTCAGTCCCTCTGGGTCACTGAGCCTTGCTACAGGTAGCTGTCCATGGCAGATATTTGGAGATACATATCTTTAAGGTTCCCACATGAACGCCTTTAACCCCGGCACTCAGGAGGCAGAGGCAGGTGGATCTCTGTGAGTTTGTTTGAGGCTAGCCTGGTCTACAGGTAGAACAGCACTTTACCCACTGCCTGAGATGGCCTCAGTGGGTAAGGGTGAGGGGTGGGACACCTTACAGAGGCAGCCTGGGCAAGGAGGTCTTTGTCCTGGAAATTCTGACCTAGAGAAGGAAAAGCCTTCCTGCAGGAACAGTGTCTAGAGGCAGTGGCCTCTTCCGCCCTCTCCTGATTCAGCGGCCTCTCCTAGTCTCTTTGCCTCTCTGACTCTCCTGCGTCCTTCTGGGCACCCTGTGGTGACCTTGAACCAAGAATGCCTGAGGATGGTCCCCAAGTCAGGATCTTCAGTTTGAGCCCATCTGCAGGGTCCCTTCTACCGCAGAAGGTCATATGGCCCCAGCAGCCAAGGCTTCCGTGGTGGGAACACTGGAGCCTTCTGCCTGACTTTGCTAGGGTGTCAATCAACAATTGCCTTCTCTTAAGACTGTCTGAGAGGGGCGCAGTGGGTAAAGTGCTTGCCACACAAGTGTGGGGACCCATATGTGGATACCCAGAACCTGGGTAAATACCAGATGGGCATGTCAACTCACAGAGGGTAAGCTGGCAGGGTACACGACTCAGGACTGGGAGCCTTGGGACCTTGCCTCAGTATACAAGGTGGCCTGCCATCATCGAGGAAGACGTCTGGCCTCCACATGTACCTGCACACACATGTGCACCCACACACATGAGAAGCATGCATGCACACACACACACACACACAGGTGCACACACTGGCACACACTGGTGCACAGAAAACAGCTCTCCCTAGATCATGTGCTCAGGTTGCCCCTGCACAGGGCGCTTGGCCAAGCCTGTGGTGCTGGCTTGGTATGGCTGGTGTTTCCTTAAAAGCCTCTCACTGGGGCTGGAGAGAGATGGCTCAGCAGTGAAGAGCACTGACTGCTCTTCCAGAGGTCCTGAGTTCGATTCCTAGTAACCACATGGTGGCTCACAACCATCTACAATAGCATCTCTCTTCCAGAGAAAGAGAAGGGGAAAAAAAGCGTCATACTGGCACACACACTCAGGAAGCAAAGGCAAGCAGACCTTTCTGAGTTCAAGGCCAGCCTGATCTACAGCTAGTCCCAGGACAGCCAGGGCTACAGAGAAACCCTGACTCACAAAAACAAAACAAACAAACAAACAAACAAACAATCTTTTACAAACATTCTCCCTCTACCCTAGTGCCATTTTCTGTCTGGAGGAGTCACAAGCCTGGTTCAGGCCACAGCTTCTTCACCCTTAGAGAACTACAGAGCTCGCTACCTGCCACGCTGTAGCCCAGGGGAGGCTGTGCCCCCAGCCCACATCCTCTCTCTCTGCCACTGGTCTCTCACTTCTGTCTCCCAGTCTTTTTCTACATCTCTACCTCAATTTCCACCCTGGCCCTGGGACATCATCTCTCTTCTCTTGTGCCTGTGGCTTGGACCTGAACCTGCCTCCACCTCTCCAGGGTCTTTGGGCCAGGATCAACATCTGTAGGCATACATTTTTTGCAGCCTATTTTAATAAACATGTGCCCTCTCCTCTAGCCCATTGCCCAGCAGGGGGGGTGGGAGAGAAGAGTTGTTAGGCTATGGGGGAAGTGAACCTATTTAGCTGGAGTTCTTTGGGGCGAGCTCAACCTTCTTTGGCAGCAGTCCAGGCCTTTCGGCAGGCCGACACCACCTGTGAACCAGCAGCTGAAGAAACCTCAAGACTCACCAACTAGCCTGAGGCCACTGAAGGGGCAAGATGTCACAGGATCCTCATGAGCAGTTCTTTGACAAGTTTCTCTCAATGGCAGCGTTACCACAAGCAGAGCCCCCCAAAACACTATGTAAGGTGAACCAATACATGCATGTTTTTATCAAAGAGGTAGAGCAAACCAAACCAAAGCTCGGCGCTTGTCTCTCAGTGTCTGTGGGGTCAGATTTATACTCCTCCATCAAGAGTCCTCTCATAGATTCAAATCGACCGCTCTGGGGTGTGGGGAGGCAAGTGGCCTGTCAGTCTGAGATGAGCCACCCTCAGATCTCGGTACCCAGGGCTGAGGGAAGTACGACTGCCTGGGAAACTGGCACTCTTTGCCACAGTCTTTAGGCAGATAAAGCGCAAGGCACCCCTCGCCTTCTTCAAGCATGCCTTCAAGCAGAAGAAGTCATGTCCCCAAGACGAGACGTGCTGTGACCTTTGACTTGTGACGTTTGAATTGCCAACACTTTGTTCAGCGATTGGCAGAAGAGTCCAGGACAAATGGTTGGGAAGTCAATCTGGAGCTATCAAAAAGGATCCTGTGCTGGGCAGTGGGCGCACGCCTTTAATCCCAGCACCCGGGAGGCAGAGGCAGGTGGATTTCTGAGTTCAAGGCCAGCCTGGTCTACAGAGTGAGTTCCAGGAGAGCCAGGACTACACAGAGAAACCCTGTCTTAAAAAAAAAAAAAAGGGATCATGTATGTACTGTCATGTACTGGCTGCAGCAAAGGCAGTTCTGATTCTGAGGAGGAGCAAAGGTTAGGCCTCAACAAGTGCTTAAGCATTATATGATGTGTTAACTTAGGGCGTAACAGGTCATAAAAACACTTTGTATGTATCAGTTTATATTGTGGTCCTTTCACATGTCTGCTCCAAAAAGCATCCTTTCCCCTGTGTCTTCTTCAGGAAAACTTTCTTCCACGTGTCTGCTTTAGCAGACTTTCACTGTGTGCCCCAGCAAACCATCATTTGACATAACTGATTGTCCAAAGAAACTAGAAGTCTCCACTTCACACATCAGCACGGCAGGTGTCTGACCCCGCCCTGTGGCCATTCATGACTGAGGCTTCTCCCAGGCTCAAGGCTCTGCAGGGCGACCACAACCTGGCCTCTCCAGGAAGACCGAGCACAACAGGAGACAGGCCTTGGGTTCCCTCTGCGACAAGCTTAGGTCTTGGGGCTGAGACTGGAGTATTTTCTCACCTCCAGTTATGTGTAGACTGTGTGTGACATATCATATCTACTAACAGCAGGAAAGTCCACTGACACCAAGGAAACTCCTCCCATGGTTGTCACAGACTAGCCTCAGAGAAGCCTTCACTGTGGGAAGTGTGTCCCAACCCAGGTGGGCTTGGGGATCAGAGAGGTTGTGTACTTTTGTTAGTGTCACAGAGCCAATTGGTGGCTGGACCCCTGAGAACCAAAGTTGGGTGTGGGAACAGTCAAAGGTCTTTTTGAAAGAAGATAACCCAACCAAAACAACTCAAACTGGCTTTGGTGACACTAGAATGTATTGGTTCTTGTTTGTCTGTTTGCTTGCTTGCTTGCTTGCTTGCTTGGCTTTGGTCTTTCAAGGCAGGGTCTGCTTTAGTTAGGGTTTCCACTGCTGTGAAGAGACACCATGACCAAGGCAACTCTTATAAAGGCAAATATTTAATTCGGGCTGACTCACAATGGGTTCAGCCCATTACCATCATCTGCCTGCGGCAGACATGATGCAGGAGAAGGAGCTGAGGATTCTACATCTTGATCCGAAGGCAGCAGACTGCTTCTGAAGGTTGCCAAGAGGAGGGTCTCTTCTGCACTGGGTGGAGCTTGATCTCAAAGCCCAACCCTACATTGACACACCTACCCTAACAAGGCCACAGCTCCTACTAGTGCCACTCCCCATGAGCCATGAATTCAAACACTGGAGTCTATGGGAGGTAAAACCTATTCAAATCAGCAGAGCCCTGGCCTTCCTGGAACTTGCTCTGTAGCCCAGGCTGACCTGGAACTCACAGAGAGCCATCTGTCTCTGCCTCCCCAAGTGCTGGAATTAAAGGTGAGCACCACCTCTTAGAGGTAACCAAAAAGTTAACTGCAGCTTCAGGCTAAGCTGGAAATAGCCTTCCCACCTCTTCCTCCCTATCTGAAAGCTCAGGCTAAGCCCAGGACACAATCCCAATTCTCCCTTTCTTTCACCTAGTCTCAGTTTCTTCTTCTGAACGAAAGAGTGACTCTGTTAGCAACACTCCACTCCACCCTACCCCACCCCACTCCACCCCAGCATGTATTGCTGAGGCTACCCTGCACAGGGGGACACAGCAGAGCAGAATTAATGACATGTCTCTGGAGCAGGGTTAAGTCAAAACCTCCCAGTTAGAAGCAGCATTTGAACTCCGCCACCAGAGGGAGCCAAAACACCAGCCCCAGACGATGCTGCTGGGCACCAGAGGAGCTGCCTGTTGGGGTGGGGATGGGAGTAGGGTCCCCACTGTAGCTGCTAAGGTTTTCCCTCCAAAACCCCAAGGATGACGAACAGTTGTGGCAGGTTCCTGGAACAGCCCTGGGCTGAGAGCGCAGCAGGAAGGTTGGCCACTCAGCACAAAGCTGGTGTGAATTCCAGGGATGTTTCCTGCACAGTGTTTAATGTTCTGACATAGGAGGGATTCATGCAGGGTAGATGTGTTTAGATCTATTAAATTTTATTCACTTTTGTTATGGGATGGTGTGAGGTCAGAGGATATCTTTGTGGACTCGGCTCTCTGCCTCCACCTTGACATAGGTTCTGTTTCTGTTTTTGAAGACAGGGTTTCTCTTTATAGCCCTGGCTGTCCTGGAACTCACTCTGTAGAGCAGGCTGGCCTTGAACTTAGAGATCCTCCTGCCTCTGCCTCCCAAGTGCTGGGGACTAAAGGCATGCGCCATTGCCCTATACCTGATAACTTCTAAGGGTTGGACTCAGGTCCGGCTTGCTTAGCTAGCTTGCCAGCCTGGATTTTGCTGGTCTGGACTTTTTTTCTTTTTCTCATGTTGGGAATTAAAGCCACAGCCTCCTGCACACTATCCAAGAACTCTGACACAGCTATAAACATAGACTTTAGTTTATATTTTATTTATTTTAAGATATTTTTCAAAAAAAAAAAAAAGAAAGAAAAAGCCGGGCGTGGTGGCACACGCCTTTAATCCCAGCACTCGGGAGGCAGAGGCAGGCGGATTTCTGAGTTCGAGGCCAGCCTGGTCTACAAAGTGAGCTCCAGGACAGCCAGGGCTACACAGAGAAACCCTGTCTCGAAAAGCAAAAAAAAAAAAAAAAAAAAAAGATATTTTTATGTCTGTGGGTGTTTTGTTTGCATGTATACCTGTTCACCACATGTGTGACTGGTGCCAGGGGTCAGAAGAGGGCATTGACTTTGAGCTACCATGTGGCTCTTAGGAATAGAACCCATGGGGCTGGTGAGATGGCTCAGTGGGTAAGAGTACCTGACTGCTCTTCCAAAGGTCCGTAGTTCAAATCCCAGCAACCACATGGTGGCTCACAACCATCCGTAATGAGATCTGACTCCCTCTTCTGGAGTGTCTGAAGACAGCTACAGTGTATTTACATATAATCAATAAATAAATCGTAAAAAAAAAAAAAAAAAAAAAAGTAAAAAAAAAAAAAAGGAATAGAACCCATTTTCTTTTTTTTTAATTTGGAGGGGAGATCCAGACAGGGTTTCTCTGCATAACCCTGGCTGTCCTGGAACTCTCTCTGTAGACCAGGCTGGCCTCGAACTCAGAAATCCTCCTGCTTCTGCCTGCCAACTGCTGGCATCAAAGCCATGGGCCACCACAGCCCAGCAACTATAAAAATTTTAAGTCAGACACAATGACATACATCTCTAAAGCCAAACCTCAAGAGGCTGGAAGATTGAGGTGAATTCATGACCAGCCTTGGCTGCACAGGGAGAGATAGAGAGAGACTACACATGTAAAGGGTGGAGCTCAGTGAGCTGAGCTCTCATCTAATGTGGAGGAGGCCTTAGACCCCACCAGCACCATAAGCTATGTCAGCTAGTCACACAGGAGCTGAGAGCTCTACATCTTAATCCAAAGGCAACAGAAGGGACCATCTTCCAAATGCAGTCGGGAGGAGGGTGTCTTCTGCACTAGGCAGGGTTTGAGCATTCAGAGACCTCAAAGCCCACCCCCACAGGGACACACCTACTCTAACAAGGCCACACCTCCTCATAGTGCCACTCCCCAAAGCCATGCCTGAGGTGTAGGAGGCAGGAGGGTAAGAAGTTCAAGGTCATCCAGGGGTAAAGAGGGACTTAGAAGCTGCTCTCTGTAGCCTGAGACCCAGGCCTAGAATGTTAAAGTTTCTAAACAAATATTCCCAAGACAACTAATTACATTCTGATTCCAGTGATTTGCCTGCATGGGTTTCTTGTGACAGACAACTTTACCAAAATTACAACTTTACCAACATCAAAAAAATGTGGGGCTGGGCGTGGTGGCTCACGCCTTTAATCCCAACACTTGGGAGGCAGAGGCAGGCGGATCTCTGAGTTCGAGGCCAGCTTGGTCTACAGAGTGAGTTCCAGGACAGCCAAGGCTACACAGAGAAACCCTGTCTAGGAAAAAAAAAATGTGAGGCTGGGGGCTGGCAAGATGGCTCAGCAGTTAAGGGCACTGGCTCATCTTCTAGAGGTCATGAGTTTAAATCCCAGCAACCACATGGTGGCTCCATGCCCTCTTCTGGTGTGTCTGAAGACAGCCACAGCGTACTTATATTTAATAAATAAATAAATAAATAAATAAATCTTTTTTTAAAATGTGGGGCTGGAGGAAGGTCATTAAGTAATTCTCCACCCCCCAACCATCCCCCACCATCCTCCACCATCTCCCACCCCCACCCCCCATAATCCCCCACAATTCCCCACCACCCCTCACCATTCTCCATCCCCCACCCCCTCCACCCCACCCCCCACCATCCTCCACCATCTTTTCCACTAACCTCCCATCTCTCTTTCTTCTCTCATGGTCCCCAGGTCTGTTCTGGTTTCCACCTATGTGTTCCAAGCAGTAGAAAGGGCATCCTACAGCAACATGTGACAATCCCTCCTCTCTCATCCCATCTTATGAATGTCAAAAGTTAAATCCTCTCCATAAAGGCTCACATGTTAAGAGAACGTATTGCGGCCGGGCGTGGTGGCGCACGCCTTTATTTTATTTTATTTTTTTTTTATTTATTTATTATTATATGCAAGTACACTGTAGCTGTCTTCAGACATTCCATAAGAGGGCACCAGATCTCGTTGCGGATGGTTGTGAGCCACCATGTGGTTGCTGGGATTTGAACTCTGGACCTTCGGAAGAGCAGTCGGGTGCTCTTACCCACTGAGCCATCTCACCAGCCCCCGGCACATGCCTTTAATCCCAGCACTCGGAAGGCAGAGGCAGGCAGATTTCTGAGTTCGAGGCCAGCCTGGTTTACAGAATGAGTTCCAGGACAGCCAAGGCTACACAGAGAAACCCTGTCTCGAAAAACCAAAAAAAAAAAAAAAAAAAAAACCAAAAAAAAAACCAAAACCAAAATAACAAAAAAAACCAAAAACGTATTGCTCTTAAATGGGACCCAAGTTCGATTCCCAGTACCCACTCAGCAGTGCACATCCATTTATAACTCCAGTTCCTGGGGTCTGGTTCCCTCTTCTGGCCTCTGTGGTAACTATACACACACACACACATACACACTGTACATGCAGGCTAACACTCATGCATATAAGATACAAAGAAATAAAAATTTTAAAGATTGAAATAATAAATTCTCGCAGTAGCCCAGAGCCCCTCCTGTTGTTCTCTCCCTCTCTTCTGCTGCCTGGGTTTTTCTTCCCCATGCCTGGCATGATGGTACCATTTGAATCTGGAGTGGCTGTGCTTCCTGCCTCCTGTCCTCCACAGGGACAGAGGCTTTCAGGTTCCCACAGTATTGTAGATTTGGGAACCACCCCTTGTGAGGATGGAAACCATGGCTATGTCAGCCCTTTGCTCTCGGTCATCCACAGTTTTTTCTCTTGAGACAGGGTCTCACAGACACTAGGCCAAGCTGGCTTTGAACTAACTCCATAGCCCAGGATGGTCCCACTCTCCTATTCCTTGCTCCTTAGAGCTGAGGCTGCCATGTGATGGGCAGGGGCCACTTTGCCCTTTCTCTGAGAACAGTTATACCATTGATTTTGTGGAAGGTTTTGTATATTTTGCACATGAGTTCTCTGTTGACCACACTCGTCAAGTGTCTTCTCCCCAAGTGCCATTTGCAACTTGTTTAAAATAAAACAGTCACTTTTTTAAAAAAAAATTTCTTATTTATTATATGTAAGTACACAGTTGCTCTCTTCAGACACACCAGAAGATGGCACAGATCTCATTACGTACGGATGGTTGTGAGCCACCATGTGGCTGCTGGGATTTGAACTCAGGACCTCTGGAAGCACAGTCAGTGCTCTCAACCACTGAGCCATCTCTCCAGCCCCCAGTAAGTGTTTTAACTGGAAATAAATTGCAGATGCAAAGGCTGAGTGAGTCATGGGTGGGAATTGGTCACCAACCAAGGAATCAACTTCACACAGACAACAAAAGAAATTCTGCTCCGTCCACTGTGGAAGAGGGTGATACTCAGATGCCCTCTGGCATAGCAGCCGAAGTTAGACGCCTGCTCTCTGTACAATGGTCCTTGCTTTAGTGACCACACAGTCAGGATGATTCTGGAAGGTTCAGCCCCTGAGCCATATTTGGACCTTTCTGAGGAAGTCTGCTTGTCTGGCATGAAACCCATAATTGCAAGTCCCCAAGTCCCCTTTCCTGCCAGGAAGTGGCCCTCTCTGTGCTGTCCATTCTGGTCGGCAGCCTCAACAGGCCAGTGGCTTGCATGGAATAAGGCTGCTATCCCTACCCTTGCAGTGTGACAGCTTTGGGCCAGGGACCCTGGGTGATCTGAGGTCATTTCTGAGCAGTTTGTAGTAAATGCAGTGGGCAGTCCACAAGCCAGAACCGGTTTCAGTGTTGTGTACTTTGTGGTGGGTGTGGTGGGTGAATAACCTCATCCCAGTATTCAGCAGGCTGAGGCAGGAGAATTGTCCTGAGTTCAAGACCAGTCTGGGGTACATTACTTCCAGTCTCAAGAAAGAAAATCATTCCTAGCTCATTCAGGAGACAGAGGCAAGCAGATCTCTGTGAGTTTAAGGTCAGCCTGGCTTACAAACCAAGAGCCAGGCCAGCCAGAGCTACACAGAGAGAAGATAGATAGATAGGTAGATAGATAGATAGATAGATAGATGATAGATAGGAAGAAAGAGAGAGAGAGAAAGAAAGAAAGACAGACAGACAGACAGACAGACAGACAGACAGACAGAAAGAAAGAAAGAAAGAAAGAAAGAAAGAAAGAAAGAAAGAAAGAAAGAAAGAGAGAGAGAAAGAAAGAAGTAGGTTGGGCAGTGGTGGCATGTGACTTTTTTTTTTTTTTTTTTTGGTTTTGGTTTTTCGAGATAGGGTTTCTCTGTATAGTCCTGGCTGTCCTGGAACTCACTCTGTAGACCAGGCTGGCCTTGAACTCAGAAATTCGCCTGCTTCTGCCTCCCAAGTGCTAAGATTAAAGGCGTGTGCTACCACCACCCGGCACATCTCTCTATCTTTTGAGTCAAGCTTTCACTGTGTCGCCTAGTAGGGCCTCAAATTCCTGATGCTCCCGCCTGGCTATGGCTTGGCTACCAGGAGTGGGTTCCACTCCTGCACCACACAAACAGAACTTGGTGGCACGTGACCATCATCTCAGCAATCAGGAAATAGAGGCAGAAGTATCAAGTCATCTTCAGCTACATGTCCAGTTTGAGCTAGCCTTGGCTACATGAAACCATGTTCAAAACAAAAATCAATGCAGGCAGCAGGCACCCTGAATAGCTTCCTTGCCCTGTAGTCCTTCAAGCTTGGCAATGTCTAAGGAGCCACTAGGGCATCGCCAGAGACAGATGGGAGATCACATCCAAACCTCCAAACTCAGAAAATTGGGCCACAGACATCCCTAGCAGGTTTTTCCAGCCCTCGGAGGCAGTAACGTGCACCTGAATTGCTTGAACTTGCTGGAATTTCTTCCATGGTACAACAAGCAGACCCATAGCTGTGTGGTGCGTAGACAGGAGGAGTGTAAAAGGGGACAGGGATGTTGAGGGATATGCTGGTGTTTGGATACTGGGTTCCAGCCCATCCTGTAGGTGGCAGGAACCCTTTCTTCCTACCTTGATGCTCTCTGGTGGTATAGCCCCTGCCTAGAACCCACACAGTGAAGGGTTGGAGGTGTGACCACAAGGATCCTAAGGACCCTGCCTAGAATCCTCCAGTTAGAGCCCGGTGTGTGCTCAGGGGTGGAGCCCTGCCTAGAACCCCGCAGTGAGGGGCAGGGAGCAGACTCAGTCCTTAGCTCCACTCTAGCCAAGTACGCAGTTCGGGGTTTATGATAATATATGGAAGAGTGGAAGAAAATCACCCGCTGTGGAAGTCTGAGGAAGTGGGAGGGACTTTGCCGCGGAATGTCTGTGCCCACGCCTGGGCTGTAGTGGCAGTCTAACTCCTCACACCCCATCCCCAAGGCTCTTTCCAAGTCCAGACAGAGAAAGGAATTCCTGGCTGAGTCTAATTTAAAACAAACAAATAAACAATGTTTGCAGGGAGGAGAATGAGAGGAATGCGGGCGGGGCTCTTCCCTTAGGGAGAACTGGGGCCTCGGACTGCAGGAACAGAGGTCACCACGACCCCAGCAAACTCCTACCCCATCTCTGCAAAGAGCTGGAAAGCACTGTTAAGCCCACCCCGGACCGGCCTTCCAGGGTTATTCTGTTGTTTTATGGCCTTTTTGCTCCGCTGGCTGCAAATTGGGGGAGGGGAGGGGAAAAAAAAAAAAAAAAAAAAAACACGGGAGGCGGGGTAACGACAGATTCCGGATCCCAGTCCCCGGAAACCTTTGTTTCTTAAGGCTGGGCAGCTGCTCCGAGACAGTTAGGGCTCTGGACTTGGAGCACCAGTCAGTGTTTTTACTTCAAGGAAAGCTCTAACTAGAGCAAGAGCCCAAAATTTCTCAGGTAGTTTGAAAAACAGGTGGTTTTGTGTGTGTGTGTGTGTGTGTGTGTGTGTGTGTGTGTTTCTTTCTCAGTACTTGGGAAGCTGAAGCAGGAGGATTGCGGCAATTTTAATGACGACTGGGCTACATGAGACCTTGATTGTCTCCAAACATTGTTGGTGCCCACCTGTCATGCCAGCATTCAGGAGGTGGAGGCAGGCGGATCAAATGCAAAAGACTATCCTGGGCTACATGAGACCCTGTCTCAAACCCTCTTTTCCAGATTTAAAAAAATATATATTCCAAGGTTGAGAGCATGCCTTGGTGGTGAGGCCCTAATATCAAATCCCCAGTGCTGAACAACAAAATGAAGTGTTATAGCCGGGCGTGGTGGCGCACGCCTTTAATCCCAGCACTCGGGAGGCAGAGGCAGGCGGATTTTTGAGTTCGAGGCCAGCCTGGTCTACAAAGTGAGTTCCAGGACAGCCAGAGCTACACAGAGAAACCCTGTCTCGAAAAACCACAAAAAAAAAAAAAAAAAAAAAAAAAAATGAAGTGTTATTCAGCCCTTTCCTGATGCAACTCTGAATTTCACACACTATCTGGAATCCACAAAAAATACCATCTTAGAGGCCCAGGTTTGCTGCAGGTAACAGGAAAGCCACCCCATGCTTGTTTTTTTTAGCAGGGAATTGTTTTATCTGGATTTAGAAAGCAGCCTGCTCAGAATGTAGAGCAGTGAGGGAAGCCCTGTGGGCCTGTCTGATTCTAGAATTCTCCAGGATAAAGTCTGGGAACTTTAATCCTGTTGGAACCACAGGGAAGTTGGGGGAGCAAGCAGAATGAGTCTCGGCAAGGATCTCTCTTTAATATTTCTATTTTATGTGTTTGGGTGTCTTCCCTGCATGCATGCCTGAGCACCTCCTGCATACTGGTACCCACAGAAGCCAGGATCCCTTGAGACTTACAGACTGCTGTGAGCCACTACATTAATGCAGAACATCTCCCTGGGTCTGTCGGAGGAGCAGTCAGTGCTTACTGCCCATGAGTCGCCTCAGCATCTGTTCAAAACCAAGGAAGTGACAGCAATAGGTTTGTTTGGGAGTCACTTGGACTACCAAGACTGACCCCTGGGAAGGCCATGTTGGAGCCTGGGGTTTGTTAGCCTATGGCTCTCATTGGGAGCATTGCCAACCTAAGGGGTTTACTTAATATAGAATAAATATATATGTATTGTGTATAATTTTAGGTACATATAAAGTAATGTGATTCAATGAGGCTTTATCCAACACCCTTGGGGTTATCTGTCCCTCCACCCTGACCTCCCTTTGTCCTCCCTAGGTGGAGCCCTCTCCTCGTTATTTTGTTTCCCACGTTATGTCATCCGAATCATACTATTCCCACTGCAAGCCCCTCCCCCTCCCTTTTACACATTCCTGGCTTCTGTACTACAGTCTACATATTCACAAAGGAAGATTGGAATATTTGAGCCTCCAGTAAGAGAGTACATTGGATGTTTGTCTTTCTGGGTCTGCATTCCCATGCTCAATGTCACCTTTTGGAGTTCTAGCCACTGAACCTACAAGTGTCATGATTGTTTTTCCCGACAGTATATATAGATGACATTTTTCAGTGTCTGTTTGTTGGTTGGAGAGCATTTGTGTTGTCTCTGATGGGTTGTTTTCCACCGCCGTGAAGTGAGCCAGTTTACCAGGTTAGATTATATTAAAGGCAGGCTTATCGGAGCTGTCCCCAGGTGAGTTCCCTGGCCTCACTGAGGTCAGTGCAGTTGCCATGGGGAAAGGGGGAGGGAGAAAAAAAAGAAGAAAAAGAAGAGAGCAAGAGACCAAAATGTCTGGATTCTGTAGGGAGGAGCCTCTGGGGGAAGGGCAGTCCTGGGGTTGGGGCAGGGCATGCCAGGCAGGTACTGAGGGATGTTGGGAGAACTAGAGGTCAGGTCTGCTTTGGTGTGTAAAATAGGCATCTCAGCCCCCTGTCCAGGGGTCTGAAATCAGTTTCCATTTCTTAGCCCTTATGCATAGAACAGTAAAGACAGACAGGGCTGAGCAGTCTCTGTGCAGCTGGATACTACGGCCTTTGGACACATGCCAAGAAGTGGTTTCGCTGGATCATACCGGAGCCTCCATCTTAGGTTTTGGGAATTCTCCATGCTGGTTTCTGTAGTTTGCAACCCACCAGCAGTGGTGAGTTCCTCCCATCGCCTCCAGCCAATTTTGGTGACCTTTGTCTTCCTGACTTGGGTCAGAGGTTGAATGTAAATTCTGCTTAAATCACATTTAGGACAAGGGACTTGACCTTTCCTGAAGGCTTCATCCCTGCCGTCTAGGTTCCGAGGTGCAAGGAAATACCATGTCAGCTAACAAGCAATGAGGGAGGCAGTTAAACAGCCCCTGCTGGCTGAGACACGGATGGCTGGATGACCGCGGCAGTGACCACCATGGCACACTGTCCTTGAAGCTGTACAGGCACTCTGTCTGTAGCAACCTACTGTTAGGGTTGGGACCTGAGACAAGAAGCTGAAGTGCCTATTGTACACACCAAAGCAGACCTGGCCTCCAGGTCCTCCCAGCATCCCTCAGTCCTTACCTGGTGTTCCCTATCCCTGACCCTGAACTTTCCAGCCCAGGGGCTGGGCTGCCTGTCCCTCAAAGTCTCCTCCCTACATAATCCAGATAGTTTCATCTCTCTGCCCAACCCAGAGCGGTTTCCCAATAAACCTGCATTCATATACATGTTAATCTGGCTCGAACTGGCACATTAATCCAGCAGAGAGATAACTTACCATTTTACCGGTGGGAATTACAGCTGTCTAATTGGATGTAAGGCCCACTCAACAGGAGGAAAACCAGGCCTGATACTAGAATCCTAGCCAGCTTCCCAAGGCCAGTGAGGTCCTGAATCTTAGAAGGGTCTGCCACCCTTGGTGCAGACCAATGCAATTCTTTTTTTTTGTTTGTTTTTTTTGTTTTGTTTTTTTTTAAACATTCATTTATTATTATATGTAAGTACACTATAGCTATCTTCAGACATAACAGAAGAAGGTGTCAGATCTCATTACAGATGGTTGTGAGCCACGATATGGGTGCTGGGATTTGAACTCAGGACCTCCAGAAGAGCAGTCGGGCACTCTTAACCTCTGAGCCATCTCTCCAGCCCCTTTTTTTTTTTGTTTTTTTTTTCGAGACAGGGTTTCTCCTGGAACTCACTTTGTAGACCAGGCTGGCCTCGAACTCAGAAATCCACCTGCCTCTGCCTCCCAAATGCTGGGATTAAAGGCATGCGCCACCACCGCCCAGCTGACCAATGCAATTCTTGACTACATTCTAGATCTTATCCTTATACCCTTATATAAGAGCAGCCACAACCCTCATTCATCAAAGAAGACCTCCTTACACAGAGGGAAATTCCAGCTCCAGGAGGGACTTCACAGCTCTTGCGTCTGCCTCTCAGTAGATGTAGTCCAAGGTGGGACAGAGAGACTGTAAGAGGCAGACTACCAGGAAATGGACTGTGAAACCGTTCTAGAAATGACTGCATGAAGGAGACTGGAACATTGGAAATACCAATCGACAGGTTAACTCGGTCAGAGGGAATGCCATGTGGTCCCATCCTAGACAAAGAACTACAGGAGGCATACAGGAGGTGGCTAATGGTTGCTGGGATAGGGAACTAACCTCTGCAAAGGAAGAAGCAGCTGCCATTAAGTTGTCCTCTGACTTCTTTTTTTTAAGATTTATTTACTTATTTTTTTTTTAAGATTTATTTATTTATTATATGTAAGTACACTGTAGCTGTCTTCAGACACTCCAGAAGAGGGCGCCAGATCTCGTTACGGATGGTTGTTAGCCACCATGTGGTTGCTGGGATTTGAACTCTGGATCTTTGGAAGAGCAGTCGGGTAGGGTGCTCTTACCCACTGAGCCATCTCACCAGCCCCTTATTTACTTATTATTATATGTAAGTACACTGTAGCTGTCTTCAGATGCACCAGAAGAGGGCATCAGATCTCATCACGGGTGGTTGTGAGCCACCATGTGGTTGCTGGGAATTGAACTCAGGACCTTCGGAAGAGCAGTCAGTGCTCTTACCCGCTGAGCCACCTCTCCAGCCCTGTCCTCTGACTTCTATGAATGCACGTGTGCCCAGGAGTGCGCGAGCACACACACATATACTCTCACACACACACACACACACACACACACACACACACACACACACCAAAAAAGTCAACAAGCAAATGTAAATCTAAAGTAATAAGCCTGGCCTATTACTATCCGTTGCCCCTGCACTGGAGAGGGAGATGAAAGAGCGTTAACATTTCAAACTCTTTGTTTGCCACATAGTGAGTTTGAGGCCAGCCTGGGCTACATGAGACACAGTCTTAAAAAAGAATAAAAAGAAAACAAGAGAAAAGAATAATATTGGGCTGACTTTTCATGGTGCTGTGGTGTTTCCTCTCCATACGAAGCCCTGTGAGGCTGACCATGCAGTCCAGGCTACAGGAGGGTCATTCACTGGGCCAGCTGTAATCCTGTCTGTCACCAGGCAAAGTGCGGTAAGGCCACCTGAGCCACGGCTGGGATCCAGATCAAGTGTTGGTTGTCCACCATGAATTATTGATGCTTCAGAGATCACCCCACACTGTGGGCTCCTCATCTCCTGTTTCCTGCATTACCCTCGATAAAGCCCTGGGGGAGGGCTGTCGCCTGTGTTAGGACGGGGCAGAGGGTCCTGCACTCTCAGGGTAATGGCATTCCAAGGCCATGACACATGAGAACCAGACTCCATGGTTCAATATCAGGGAACAGCTCGGCTTTACCTTTCTGAGTTTTTCTGAGATAGGGTCTCTCCCTATGTAGACCAGGCTGACCTGGAACTTGTAACCAGCCCTTCTTCCCTCGACAGAGCTGGGATGACAGACATGCCCTAGCCCCGACACTGTGGCTTACATTGTACCACCATGCAGGGTCTCCCACTGGTGCTTTGGATATAGGATCAGATCATTTTCTGAAGAGAAAAAAAAAGAAAGAAAAGAAGAGAAAGAAAAAAGAAAAGAAAAAAAAAATTATTTTGAGACCAAGTCTCTGTCCGTAAGCCTGCTCCTCCTGGCCCAAGCACCACAGCGTCAGTCTCTGGCTTTTACTTTTTTTTTTTTTTTGTCTTAGGCTAGGCAGGGCGCAGACCTTTAAGCCCAGCACTTGTGAGGCCGAAGCTGGCAGATCTCTGAGTTTGAGGCAAACCTGGTCTACAATGCCAGGGACAGAACAACCAGGGCTATACACGGAGAAGCCCTGTCTTGAAAACAAACAAAAAATGTCTCAGGGCTGAGACCCCTCAGCGTCCGTGAAGCCCCGAGGTTCATTTCCTGGCACCATATAAACCTGCTTGGTGGTGCAAGCCTGTCGCGCCAGTATCAGTAATGTAGAAAAAGGAGGACTGGGAGTTCAAGGTCGTCCTTGGCTGCACTGAGTCTGAGGCCAGCCTGAGCTACTGGGTCCCTATCTCAAATCAGAAACCAAAAACACACCTGTTTATACCTGCTGATTATAAAAACTAAGGTCTCCTTGCCACAGTTGCCCACAAAGGGAGCGAACCCCAAGAATTCACCCTGGAACTATTGGCTGGAGGGCTCTCCAGGTCCCCTGATGTTCCGTACCCATGACCTGGCAGCCAGGCAGGCAGCGAGGAAGAGGCAGCTGATCATTTTCAGCCTGGCTCAGGTTTTCCGTCTTATCTAGACATCTCCCTTTTAATGAATTTTGCAAGGCCTAAGAGGCAAACCTGGAGATGGGGCTGTTGTTATCCCTGTCTCCATGGCTGCCAGGAGGCCCAGGCTCGCCTGGCCCTTCTCCACCTGCTGTCTTGGAGCCCAACAGCCTGTACTGTGGTGATATGAACAGCCTGGCAGCTCAGAAAAAAGTCTTACTTGTTGGGGGTTGGTCTGTTGCTATGAATTTTAATGCTAAACCCTGCATCCCAAGGTCTAGTGGCCTCAAGAGTGAATTCTCATGGATGACAGCTTTTGTTGTGCAAACCTGGCTCCTTAATTTAAAACTATAGGTTGAATACAGATACCTATATCTTGTCATGCACAGAAGAAAGGTAGGTAGGGCTGTGGTTCCTGGGCACAGGGTCTGAGGACGAGCCACAGGAAGGTGAATCCTGAGCGCATGGGCCATGAATGGAGTAAGAGCCGTCCAAGAGGACCATGGCAAGTTATATCTTGGGTTTATTAACAGAGAAATTGAGAAAATATCATAGAGGGTTGGTATCTGCCCAGCTCCAGTGCTTTTAAGCATTATAAATTTTAATCATTATATAAAGGTTTTGCGTCTTTTATTGGGAACGACATGATCTAAGGTGGGATAGAAACCTCCAAATAATGTGAACCACAGCACTTACTGTGGTTCAGTGTTGGGAGGCTACAAGGATGCGCCCAGCAAGTGCAGGGCTGCCTTCTGCCCAGAGTCCAAGGAGAGTTGCTTTTGGCCATTTCTACCCCAGGACCTCCAGAGGGATCTCCAAAGCGACTTACCAAGCAGTCAGTACAGGGCAGTGTGCACGTGCACCTGTGCCTGAATATCTTCTCTCTCTGGAATCAAGAGCCTTGTGTTGTGTAGACCAGGCTGGCATTACATACACTATGTAGCCAAAGATGACTTTGAACTTCTGCGTCCACCTCCCCAGTTTGGGAGTGACAGGTTGTAGCACCAAGCTGGGCCCTGTGGTGCTGGGAATAGAACCCTGGTGAGCACTGTCCACACTGAGCCCTAGTTCTAAATGTCCCTCTTCTATGAGCCCTGTTGCTGCTTTAGTCCCTACATTCATTCATGGGTTCAGTTTACATTTGTTGAGACCCTGTTTCCCACAGAACAGCCCATTCCCTGGTCTCTGGTTGTCAGGGATGTGGACAGACAAAACTGAACTCACCCAGGAAAAGCAAGGTATCCCAGTAGATAAAGGGGCTTGCTGTCAAGCCTGATGTCCTAAGTTCAAATCCCATGATGCACACTACGGAAGGAGAGCCATGAATCCTCTGAGTTGTCCTGTTACTTCCACGCATGCATCCTAGCACACGCCATCATCAAAATCACTAAAAGTAATTAAAACAAAAAATAGCTGGGCAGTGGTGGTGCACGCCTTTAATCCCAGCACTTGGGAGGCAGAGGCAGGCGGATTTCTGAGTTCAAGGCCAGCCTGCTCTACAGAGTGAGTTCCAGGATGGCCAGGGCTTTACAGAAAAACCTTGTCTCAAAACAACAATAACAAAAAGATTTATTTATGTATTTTATGTATATGAATGCATGCTAGAGAGGAAATCAGATCTCATTACAGCTAGTGTTCTCAACCACTGGGCCATCTCTTCAGCCCAGTTACTTTTTCTTTGAGTGGGACTGGAGAGGAGTGTTAAGCCAGTCCTCTCTTCAGAAATAGAGGTGTGCTGGGGAGAGGGAGAGAAGAGGGGAAAGAGAAAGGGAGACCGAGCATAGCATTGGGACAGCCAACACATACACACAACATTTCTTTCTGCACGGGAAGCCATGCTCCTGCACCCAGCTCCCACCCCCACCATCTGTGAATCTACTTCCTCTCTCTGAACCCCTTCTTGTGTACATTGCCCATCACAGAGTCCTACGTTGTATGGTCTTTTGTGATGAGGTTTCCCACTAAGGATGGTGTCCTCAAGGTCCCTCCATGCTGGAGTATCAGAGTCTCGCTCCTGTCTGTGACTGTGGAGGAAGGGCTGAATTGTGTGTCCACCCTCTATCCAGATTCACAGCCAGGCTGACTCTTTGAACACACATACCAGATACCTAGAGAACCACACTGTGGAGACTGCCTGGCCGTCCCCCCATGGCAACCACCACAGCTGGTTCAGATGCTGAATGCCAGGGATGGCCAAGATGCCAGGACATTTCTGGGTATCCCTGGTTAAGCCGACCAATCTCTCCTGCTTGGATAATGGCTGTGGCTCCCAAAGCCTGTGGCTCAGTGGGAGTGGCTATCTTGGATCTTTCAGGGAGTGGCAGGGTTGGGTGGCCTTTCCTGCTGGCTTGGGGGTGGGGTGACAAATGGGCAGATCTGAATCAGGGGATGGGGTGGGGTGGGGGTGACACAAGGGTGGAGAGGTCTAAACATGGACAGATAGGAAAAGGACTCAGCTGTCATTTGCTTCTATCTTGGTCAACAGAGGTTTGCTGGGGGTGCGGAGTTGAAAGTTCTGAGTCCCCCTGAATCTTCAAGAACAATTTTTTGTTCCCAGCATCTAGTTATTCTGTGTGTCTGTGAGCTCATGCACTGTGGCACACAGTACTCATGTTCTACTGTGCGGGGCCCAGGGATGGAACTCATCTCACGGGGTCTTCCTTGAACCCTGGGGTTAGAAGGGTAAAAGTGTGAAACTTCCCTTCAGTGGATCTCCTCAGCCCAGACTCCGACCCTGGACTAAACTGTCCAGTAGAGATCTGGGAAATGGGGAAGGGATCCTTATATAACACCATGCATATACAACTTAAAAAAAAAGGGTTTGTTGTTGTTGTTGTTGTTGTTTTGAGTCTCTGGAGCCCTGGCTGTTCTGGATCTCTCCCAGGTAGACCAGCCTGGTCTCAAACTCTCAGCAATCCGCCTGCCTCTGCCTCCCAAGTCTGGGATTAAAGGTGTGCACCATCACGCCTGGTGCATGCCTATAATCCCAGCACTCGGGAGGCAGAGGCAGGCAGATTGCTGAGTTCGAGGCCAGCCTGGTCTACAGAGTGAGTTCTAGGACAGCCGGGGCTACACAGAGAAACCCTGTCTTGAAAACAAAGAAACAAACAAACATTTATAATTCACACACAAGCAGCAGGGTGTGGTGGCCCAGGCCAGTCGGGTCATGTTTCTGAGAGGTTAAGACAGGAGGGTCCCAGCCTTCAAGGTTCCTTCCTAGACCCCCCAGTAACCATGACAACAGGGGCTCAGCAGTTCTGAAGTCCTGGATTCCATCCCCAGCAAGGCAAACAAACAAGAAATAACAACCTGTAGACTATTTCCTTTGGTGGGGACACTGGCCGTGTTTCCTTTTATAGAGGAATAAACTGAGGCTTGTGTCTATCTTCCTTGTATTGTTCTGAGAGTTTCACTTGGCCCTGGCTCTGCGGGCCCCTCACCCCTGCCTCCATCTCCTCCTACAGGGGAGTATCATTTTCCCTGGTAACAAGCAGGCTAGTGTGCCTCTCAGACAAAGGCCAGGTGAGCTGTCCCTCCTCACCTCAATCATTCATGAGCAGCAGCTGGCAAGGCTGAGGCGGGCGCTGGGCAGGCTGGAGACAAAGTCAGGCCAACCATGTGGAAGAAGTAAAAGATGCAGTCTTCCCCAGCAGGTGTTCTGCAGAGACAGGGAGGCAGTAAAAATGACTGGTCACTAAACCATGGTTCTCCCAAAATCCAGCCCACTTGAGGACACTTGGGGTGCAGGCTTCCTAAGCCAGGCATTTTTTGCAGGGACTAAAAGCCATTCGCAACCATGAGATGGGTTACTGTGACCAGCGATGGCCTCCAAAAAGACATCTCCGAGTTCCCCAGAGCCCATGAATGTGGCTTGGGGCCCTGGGCATGATCAGTGAGCAGCAAACACCGGTCTAGTTGGGTGGAGTGGGAGTGAGCTCCAGCCCTAGCATCACAAAGATTCTTTGTAGATGCAGTTCAGGGTCCCGAAACTGAAATTATTCAGGCCGGATTTAGTAGAAGACAGTCTGAAGACAGAAACACACACAGGGACTTTGTCACAAGTCCCGGACACTGGGAGCTCCAGAGTCTGGGAGACGCAGAAAAGGCACTTCCTGTGCAAAGCCAGGCCTCAGACTTCTGGGCTCCAGATGCAAGGCCCACATCTGTGACGTTAGAGGCAGTCCATTGTGGGCGCTGCATCACAGCAGCAACACAAAACATTAATCGTTTTAAAAATATGCTCTGGTAGCTTTGGAAAAGGAAGCCAGGGTCTCCTGTGTGCTGGGCCTATGTCTTAATGCTGAGCCATGCTCCCAGCCCCTAATTGAGGCATTCTAGGCTGGGGCTCCACCCCTGAGCCACACTCAACTCATTGGGGAATTCTAGGCTGAGTTTCCACCCTGGAGCCACACCCCTAGGCCCTCTTTGGGGGGTGGGGGGGTTCAAAGCAGAGGTTCCCCCTCCCCGTCTCCTGCCCTCTTTACTATGTTGCCCAACCCGGTCTTGAACTCACTCTGGCTAGGCATAGAGGCACAGACCTGTCATTTCACCTCAGGATTCGGAAACAGGACAATCACTGCTGGCTTGAGGCCAGTCTGAGATATGAATTCCTGGACAATCTGGGTCACAAAGTTGAGAATTTGTCTCAAAAACAATTCTAGCTAGGCATGGCGGCACACACCTTTGATTCCAGCACTCAGGAAGCAGGGGCAGTGGATCTATCTAAGTGAGGCCAACCTCAGGCTGGGTCTCTGCAGTGCGGGGTTGAGATTCGGAATGAAACGTTCCCCACTGAGTAATGGAGGTCTGATTCGGATCAGGAAGCAGGTAAGGAATTGAAGGTGAACAAGACCATTCAGTGGTTCCGGGAAGCCAGGCGTGGTGGGGCAGGCCATTAACTCAGGAGGCAGATCTCTGAGCCTTAGAGGCCAGCAAGGGAGTTCGGTATAGCCAGGGCTACACACAAACAGTTTTCATAAGAAAGGTTCTGGGAGGTCTCTGAAGTGGCTTTCAACAAACTCTGCTAGTGTAGACCTGTGCTCCTTGGACATCAGCAGCCTCCAACTTCACTGGCAGCCACCCATGCAGGTTAGCTTCTGAGGGTGGGGCTCCTGCTTGGCACCAGCCACCCAGAGAACAAAAACTGGCAGCCAACCTTATCCCTGATGGTCCAGCCAGCACCTGCTGGGAGTCCCAGAGGGCTCAAGTCCTATGCCTTGTTGTGTGCGTGTGTTTTCTAAATCCGCGAGACGGTCCTGATTAGTGATTTTGGGCCTTCAAGCTAGCTGCTGTGCCGGCTGGCTGGGGCCTGAAAGACCTCACTCCCGGCGCGGCCTCCATGGAAATCGGCAGCCGCCCCTAATCCAGGCTGGAATCCTCTGGCACCAAGCCCGCGTTGGGGCTCCAAGGCTGTTGGGACCCTGGCCAGATCTGCAAGGAAACCAGTATAGCCGCCAGCCCCTTTCCTCCGCCTCCCGCGAGCCCTGGATTACAGAAAAGGGAGGCCAGTGCTGGGCTCACCTCCCGTGCAGGGCGGAGAAACTTTTCCCCCTTGCCTGGCCTTTTTTTTTTTTTTTTTTTTTTTTTTTTTAGCAGATAACCAGGCAGACAAGAATCCGAATAGTTTGTGCCTTTGTGAGTCCTACCAAAGGATCTCTGTTTTATAGCCTGCACTAGGCCTTGGAAAACCCGTCTTGCTTTGTGATACCCCAGAACTGGAAGGCAGAATCCTGGCTGCGGGGGTGAAGGTACAAGAGGGCGGAGTTTCGTCCCTCCAGTGGATTCTGCCGCTGCTGAGTTTGTAGCCTCGTTTCCCCAGCTATAGGCAGAACCAGCCACACTGCGGTTCCTTTCCTCGGTTTCCCCATCCCTGCGACACAGGTGGAGCTTGGCTTCTGTGGGTAGACAAAAGACGGAAAGAGATGATTCACAATCTAGTCGCGACTGCGTCTGTGAAGCACGTGGCCTCCACCTCGTTGCGATCTAGTCCAGGAAAAACTCGGTTGAAAGGCCAAGTTCTGGCCACGTGACCACAAGCAAGCTAGGGCAATACGGGGTTTTCTGCCCGTTTCTAAGATGGCGAAGCAGCTTGCTTTACTCTCACGTTGGAGGCCAACGGCTTCCAGTGCCCGCTTGCAATATGGAGGCAACCTCCAGAATGCACGCTTCTCTGCGTCTGACCCGCCACGTACCCACTCTCAAGATGGCGTCCCACAGGTCGAACAAAGGCTCGTTCATTGGCTCAGATGGTATCACGTGCGCCTACTCATTCACGCCCTCCCCCTCCCCCACCGGCCGTTTCCGTCTTCCGTCTTGACTGACGGCCGTCCCGCCCAATAACCGTCTGCTGTCTGGATGCGTTTCGCCCTTGGAGTAACCTTTTGACCAATAGGAGGCCCTAGCGGGGGCAGGCGGAGTTGACCACGCCCACAGACCGCAGCGGGAACCAATGAGGATCGCGCGCGGGGGACGTGTGCGGGCGTCTCCGCCATCTTGTGAGTCTATAACTCGGAGCCGTTGGGTCGGTTTCTGCTATTCCTGCGCCTCCGCTCCGTTCCCCGCGGGTCTCTTCCGTGTGCCATGGACGGGTAAGTCCTGCCGCGCCCCTCGCACGCCGCTCCGCTCACCGCTCCGTCCCAGCCATCGCTGCCGCGCGCGCGGACTTTTGGCCCCCGCCGATCCCTCTAACCGCTGCGATGCGCGCGCGCGGGTGGCCTTGATCCGCGTGGCGCGCTCGGAACCTCGGGCGTCTGAGGCCCTTAAGGAAGCCGGCTGGCTTAGGGCGACCGCACCCAGATTTCGGCTCCCCTTAAGCCCCTCGCCCAGCGCACTTCCGGTGCCCGCGCGGTTCATCCGGAGGAACCCAGCGCCCCCCTCCCGCCCTCTGCGTGCACGCGCGCTCCCTCCGGTGAGGCGCGCTCACTCGGAGCGGCTCGGCCGCAGCGATCCTTCCCGCCTGCCGTTCTCCAATCCGGGCCGGCTCGCCCTGTACCCCGAGCAATGTCGCTTCGCACGCCGCATGCGACCCCGGGTGCGCGCGCGTACTAGGGCGCGCGCCCCGGTGAGCGCGCGTGCGTGGGCCTGTGCCGAACGCGCCCGCCCTTCCCGCCTCGGGGGAGGTGTCCGGAGGAGGCTTCCAGGGCCCCCCATCGGAGGGGCGGGTGGGCCAGAGTAAGGTTCAGTTCGGTCTCCGGTGTTGGCGCCGGCCTGGCATCCGTATCTCCCACATGCTTCCCGGATGCCCCCTCCACTGGCAACTTTTTTGTAGTTTTCGGTTTGTTTTGGAGACCGGATCTCATTGTAGGCTGGTCTGAAAGATCCGCTTGCCTCTGCTTGCGTAGTGATGGGACTAAAGGCCTGCGTCAACAGGCCCCGATTTTTTTTTGTTGAAACTTTTTGTTTGGCTTTTGGATAAGGACTAGCCTTGAATTCCTGATTTTCCCCACCTTAACCTCCCTAGCGCTTTGAGTCACCAGGCTTAGTAAGCGGCTTTCCTTTTTCCTTTTAACACGATTCTGAAAAGTAGTTTGGCCTAACTTCAAGCTCAGTACCTATGGCAATTCTCCTGCCTCAGCCTTCTAAGTGCTGAGATGACAGACAGGAGTCTCCAGTTACCTCCTTTGAGCAACTTACCGAGGATCTTTGAGCGGGGTGTGGTGGTGCACACCTTTAATCCTGCCAGAGATAGGCAGATCGAAGTGAGTTCTAGAAGGGAGTGCAGAGAAATGTCCCAAAAGACTCTTTGAAAACAGTAAGCCAAGCAGAGGGGTACACATACCCCAGCCACCACTTCTGGTGGAATCTCTTCACGAGGCAGACCTCTGAGAGCCATTTGGTAACTTGCCAGCTGTGGTAGGCTTGCTGCTGCCTGTAAGCAGGCTAGGTGTGAGGCGGCAGGGTGCAGTCACGAGGGGCTGGGGTTGATCAGTAACCTAGGGTGTATCCCGGCAGCTCTGTTGGTTTGTAGATGGTAACAAGGCCACTTTGCCTGCCATCAGCAGTCTGGCCCTGGAGCTCCCAGCCCCCATCAGGAAGCACTGTCTTGGGCTGCTCCTTACCTACATTTCATGCTCCCTGGCGTTGTAGGATGCTCAGGAGTTGAGTTTTGACCCAGATCACTGGTATGCTTTGTAAAAACTGGGCTTTTTTTTTTCCCCTGTACTAAAACTGGATTTAATGTGTTGAAAGGCAGGGTCTGGGTCCTGTGTGGAAGAAGGGAGGGTCTTCAAGGACAATGATGGCCCTCTTTCAAGTTGAGACTCAATGGATGGCTCACTTCCCTGCCTTTCTAAGCCAGACTGGCAGAGGGCCCTACAGGCCACACAGTGCTGATGTCTACTTTTCTCTCCACAGCATCGTCCCAGACATAGCAGTCGGTACAAAGGTAGGTGTCTCTAGCTTGGCATTGTACCCCATTGTAGTCAGAGATAAAGGCTTGCTTATTGCAGAGGAGCCTGCCTTAGTCCAGGGTCTATAAAGACTCGGTGGCAGAAGATAGTATGGATGCACGTAGAGCTGCCGTCCAAGAGTTTTGGGGGCTTAGGACCCTTTTGTGGGTCTGGTGATTCTGTCTTTGTGCTGGCCTCTTTCTGGCTGGCTTTGCCTTGTCCTGCCCTGCTGCCTTCATCTAAGCAGCTAGTTCAGGCCTATGGACACTCCATTTGGTGTTTCCTCTGTGAGTTTGGTTTGAAAAGCTGTGGCATGTTCTAAGGTGAGACTGAGTTACCACCCATTTGGTGTTGTCTTCCTGTGCTGTCCAAGCAGTTCTCAGGCCTGCTCTCTGGCGGGTGACTCCTGCCTCAGCTTCTTGAGTGTCTGGGGAGATCTCAGTCTCAACAGTACTTTGGGCTGAAGCCTGGAGCTAGAAGGGTTGCAGGTATGCTGAGTCTTGAAATGGCATGGCAGGTGTGTTTGTGTCAGGGTTGGTCTTACTGTGTTAGGTGGGCTATTTAGATTTAGATTTGCCTGGAGTTTGGGGTTTCTCCATCAAAGGCCATCTCAGCTGCTGCCATCTGATTTGCTACCAGGCTGCTGTCTGGACTAGTTTGACTTTTCTGTGAGTGGACGCTGTCTCCACCTGCCTGGTGATCTTCCCTCAGATAAGTCTGTGTTCAACAGTGGGGGGGAGCCCCACTTAGTTTAGGCCCAGACCTGCAGGTGACAGGGTATGTTTGGGCAAAGCTGCTGCTGACCTGGAATGCCCCATGGCTACTTGTCTCCACGGGACTCAATTCTAGCTAGCCGCAGAGGGCATACTGGGCAAGTTAGCAGGGAGCTCCAGGTGGATACATGGGCCAGGCTTCTTGCTCTGGGATTGCAAGTAGATTGGGACTATATCTCTATAGCAAGCATTTGGGAAGGCTGGGCTGACCAGGGCCTCTCCCGTGCTGTGGTATCATGCTTTTGTCTGCCTAGATGGTTGGGGCTGTTGGCTTGGCCTAGGTGGCTGGAGTTTCCTCTGACTGTAAGTGGGCTCCCTGGCCTCTATGGGGAGACTGTTAGGGCTCTGGCAGCCTGCCAGGAACAGAGCTGCAGGAAGTAAGTACTGCTTCTGTTGCCCTGCCCAGACGGAAGCCACCCCCACTAAGGTCAGTATAAGGGACTTCGTGGGTAAATAAATGGTGGCCTGAAGGAAGTGGATTTTGAAGCTCAAGTGATATGGACATGAGATTCTGAGCTTGCATGTCATGGTCTTGTCTACCAGGCAGGGCAGGTCCAAGACCCCATCAGCAGCCCTCGCTCCTGAGACCTCAGTATGGCCAGGACTGGGTAGGATGCTTCCGAGTGGTGCAGGTTGTGAGAGGCTTGGGTTTCGTTCACCCTTTCCAACGAGGGTGAGGAGTGGGCATGGCAGGTGCTGGCTGTGCAGTCTAGACCTGTCAGTTCACTGTGGGCGCCCTGCTTCTTTCATAGGCTGGCATTGTTGGAGGATCCAGACCAGTGCCCTAGACCGTGTTGGGTGGGCAGTGATGGGGCGGTGGGGGGAGGGGGGTGGTCCTTGGAAGAATATGGTCCTGAGTCCCTGAGTGTTTACCTTCAGGGTCTGGCTGCCTGGGAGGGGACAGCCAGAGAGCTCTGTCTCATGAAGCCTCTGTCTGAGGCTTACTCTGGGTGCCATGTCCTGCCTCATTTGCTGTCCTGATTGAAGTCTCTTCTGTGATATCCAGGGTTGGTTCGGCTAAAATAATGAATAAATTGCTTCTAAGGAGGGGTTGTCCTTGCCATGGGGTCAGTTTAGGAGGTCCCGAGTGAGCTGCTTCTACCCCTGGATGGTACTCAAAGGTATAAGCATAGTCAGTCCCTTTTCCTTCTGGAAGATGATAGGACACCAGAGCTGGGGCAGCAGTAGGGCCCCACCTTGTTTCTCTGGAAACTGCCAAGCAGCTTTGCCGGGAGGGTACCGTGAGGCCTACAGCTGTGCACTCTAGACAGACAACCCGCCAGGAAGGGGCCTCCCACATGGCTGCTGGCACAGGGCCCTAGAAGTGACAGCAGTGGCTGGTAGTGAGCACCAAAGCCAAAGGCTTGGGGCACTGTGCGAGTGGGGGGAGTGCAGGAAAGGAATCAGCCTGGAGCTGAGCCCATGCTCTCTTCCCAGCGGGGATCCGACGAGCTCTTCTCCACGTGTGTCAGCAACGGCCCCTTCATCATGAGCAGCTCTGCCTCAGCAGGTAAGAGTGCCTGGGTGCTACTTGGCCTGGGTGCCCTAGGGAGTCCTGCCTTGCAGGACAGGTGCAGGGCGAGCTGGGAGAAAGGACCTGGCAGAGGCAGGAAGGAGGCTCGCATGCAGCCTCCCAAGTGCACCTATCCCTTTTCAGCCAATGGAAACGATAGCAAGAAGTTCAAAGGTGACAACAGGAGCGCAGGAGTCCCTTCCAGAGTCATCCATGTCAGAAAGCTGCCCAGCGATGTCACTGAGGGCGAGGTCATCTCCCTAGGGCTGCCCTTTGGAAAAGTTACCAACCTTCTTATGCTGAAGGGGAAGAACCAAGCCTTCATTGAAATGAACACAGAGGAGGCTGCCAACACTATGGTTAACTACTATACATCGGTAGCGCCAGTGCTTCGTGGACAGCCCATCTACATCCAGTTCTCCAACCACAAAGAGCTCAAGACCGACAGCTCGCCCAACCAGGCAGTATGTCTGCTGGGCAGGTGGGTGGGTGGCCAAGCTCCCTCTCTCAGGCCTGGGTCACAGCTCATGGTGGTTCCTCCACAGCGTGCCCAGGCAGCCCTGCAGGCTGTAAACTCCGTCCAGTCTGGAAACCTGGCCTTGGCAGCCTCTGCTGCTGCCGTGGATGCAGGAATGGCAATGGCAGGCCAGAGCCCAGTGCTCAGGATCATTGTGGAAAACCTTTTCTACCCAGTGACCCTGGACGTGCTGCACCAGGTAGGTGGTGGGTGCGTGCCCTGCACCTGGTGCCTGGATCCCCACTTGGCCGGCCCCAGCTAGAGCTCACACATCCTCTCTTGCAGATCTTCTCTAAGTTTGGCACCGTCCTGAAGATCATCACGTTCACCAAGAACAACCAGTTCCAGGCACTGCTGCAGTATGCTGACCCTGTGAGCGCCCAGCATGCCAAGCTGGTGAGTAGGACTTGCTTGGGTGGGCAATCCTATGACTGGCCCACGCACTCACCTATGTCTCCCCACAGTCCCTGGATGGCCAGAACATCTACAACGCCTGCTGCACACTGCGCATCGACTTCTCCAAGCTCACCAGTCTCAATGTCAAGTACAACAATGATAAGAGCAGAGACTACACGCGACCTGACCTGCCCTCTGGAGACAGTCAGCCTTCACTAGACCAGACCATGGCAGCAGCCTTTGGTAAGATGCTGTACTGAGACACACCAAATGAATAGGGGTGGGACAGGCCACCTAGCTGTCAGGGCACCCTGGCACTGCACAGCCCAGCCACTCAGCAGTCCTGCCTGTGCCTGGCCCAGCCGTGAGGTGAGGTGCCGTGATTAGTGTCTGTTTGTTTCTAGGTGCGCCCGGCATAATGTCAGCCTCTCCGTATGCAGGAGCCGGGTTCCCTCCCACCTTTGCCATCCCTCAGGCCGCAGGTATTCACGCTCATCCTGACCCCAGCGCCTGCATGCCCACACAGCCCCATAACTGCCCATAGACTGGGATGCCACTGGCCCCAAGTGTCAGGCCCCAGGCCCCCTTCCTTCTGGGGAGAGGGGAAGGGGCCTCCAGAAGCATCCACAGGCAGCTAGGGCAGGGTAGTCTCAGGCAGGGCTGGGCCAGGTGCCCTGTGCTGGCATTACCAACAAGCCTCTAATCACTCAGTCTTTGGTCTGGTTCCCTTCAAGCACCTCTGGCGAGGACGAGGACGCAGTGTCCCTAGTAGATTGAATATAATGGCCTGGTAAGCAAGTGGCCTCCATAGCTGAGGAGCATGGGCCTCGGGCCTCCGCGTGCCGCCGGAGCATGCATGGAGGAATGGGCGCCGCATGCGTGCACAGCCGGGCAGATCTGTGGCAGGCCCTGCTTGCAGAGGGCCAGTGTCAACCAGAGCTTTTGTGCTATTGGGCGCATGCAGTCTGATCACACCTGGACTGGCCGTGGAGTCAGGCAGTGTGTGGCCTCTTGTGCAGGCCATAGCCAGGCGACACCTCGTGGCTGTGTTTGAGACCTGTCCCATCTTGGTGCAGACACCCAGGCTCACATCTGTACTACCTTCCTTTGCAGGCCTCTCTGTCCCTAATGTCCATGGAGCCCTGGCCCCCCTGGCTATCCCATCTGCTGCTGCTGCTGCTGCGGCCAGCCGCATTGCCATCCCAGGGTTGGCAGGTGCTGGGAATTCCGTCCTTTTGGTCAGCAACCTGAACCCTGAGGTATGTGGGTATTACTGTGTTCTGCCTGTACATGGAGTAGTGGTGGGGTGCTGACTGACCACAAGTCAGGGTGGGGGAGCGTACTGGATGGCAAGCAGGGTTTCTGGGTGTCCCAGGCGCCGTGTGGGTACAGGTGTGCTGCCCATCTATCTGCCGCTGCTGGCCTCCGCTCCTTCCCAGCCGCTCTGAGGTTTTCTGTTTTCCTCTCAGCTCCATTCGCACCCTGGCCCTCAGTGCTCAGAGCCGCGGTGTTTTCCTTGCTGTACAGACAGTCTGTTAATTTGGGGCATGGCAAGGAGGCCTGAGAGTTCGGAAGGGAGGTGGTGGCTCAGGCTGGTGCTGACCAGGCTGTCTCTGGCTGGTGCTCTGTAGAGCCCAGGTAGCCCTTGAGGCTCAGCATTGCCTTTCCAGGAACAGGTCTGTGCACGCAGTCCCTCAGGCTGCTCTTTGGCTCCTGTGGAGCTCCATGCTGGCCCTGTTCCAGCCAGTTCTCTCTGGCTCAGCCTGAGTCCTGAGCTCAGCCTGCCACCTGGGAACTGACAGGCGCCACTCCTTGCCTCAGTCCTTAGTCTCAGCCGCAGTGCTGGCCCACGGTCCTCCAGCCTGCGTGCAGTGCTTCTCCTTGCATGTGTGAATGTGTGTGTATGAGAGTGAGTGAGTGCGTGCTTGGGTGCGTGCGAACACTGCCTCGTTTCCTACGTATTTACTGACCTGTGTTTTGCTACTTTTTTCTTTCCTCCCCTCCCCTCCCATTTTTTTTCTTGCCTGATCCGGAATTTCTTTGCCAACTGACTGCACGGTTCTTCTGCTTCCTGTTGTTGCTTGAAACAAACAAAACATAAATCAATAAAAACAAAACTCCCCTCTCAAACCCGCTCTCCGGAAACCAACCTGCCCTTGAATATTAACATCCTGACAACTTCATCATCATGAACCTGCTCGCCTGCGGGGACTGTCTTCCTCGTGGACGATTGGCACTCGCCCCCTTGACCTCTCCCTCTCCCTGTCCCCTGCTGCCTTCCTCTGCTGTCTCTAAAGAGAGTCACACCCCAAAGCCTCTTTATTCTCTTCGGTATGTTATTCTCCCTTTTATTACCTTGGTTTCGTTTTAATTGGTTATTTTACACCCTGCTATGTACTATTGAGTTTGTGTTTGGCCTTCTGCCTCGGTCCGTGGTTTGCTTCCGGTTTGCGGATTGTACTGAGTAGACACGCATGGTTACCACCCTGCATGCTTCCAGAGCTAAGCGTGTCAGTAGCATGTGATCGTGGCTGTTCTGACAGCTGTCTGGAGTCTGAGACTGCCGGAGCGCAGCGAGTGTTAGCAGGCCTTGGGCTGTGAGACACAGGCTCCCAGTGCCCACTAAACAGACCTGGCCCACTGGGAGTTGGGGACTCAACGGGTGGGTAATGAGTGGGTGGGAGAGGTTAGGAGACCAGACAGCTTAAAGACTCTTACCCTGGGTTTCCAAGGCGTCTACGGTGATGTGCAGCGGGTGAAGATCCTGTTCAATAAGAAGGAGAACGCGCTTGTGCAGATGGCAGACGGCAGCCAGGCCCAGCTGGGTGAGGACCACCACAGGGCACAGGCTTGTGCTTGCCGCTTTGGTTGCACCTGGGGGTAGGGCAGCAGTGGCAGAGTGTCCTGCCGCTCATGGTTTCCATCCTTTGTCCAGCCATGAGCCACCTGAACGGGCACAAGCTGCACGGGAAGTCAGTGCGCATCACACTGTCAAAGCATCAGAGTGTGCAGCTGCCTCGGGAGGGTCAGGAGGACCAGGGCCTGACCAAGGACTATGGCAGCTCCCCGCTGCACCGCTTCAAGAAACCAGGCTCCAAGAACTTCCAGAACATCTTTCCACCCTCCGCTACCCTGCACCTCTCCAACATCCCGTAAGTCAGCCAGAGGTCTTGTTTGTGGGTGGGCCACGAAGGGCTCCTGATCTCCCCCATCCCATCCCCATGTGAGCCCAGGCAGATGGCTCCCGTCTGTCTCTACAGGCCCTCTGTGTCAGAGGATGACCTCAAGAGCCTCTTCTCCAGCAATGGTGGTGTGGTCAAAGGCTTCAAGTTCTTCCAGTGAGTAAAGCCCTCCCTCCACCCTCCACCCTGCCCCAAACCTGCTGGCTTAGCTCACTACCCCCCTACTCCACCCCTGCAGGAAGGACCGCAAGATGGCCCTGATCCAGATGGGCTCTGTGGAGGAGGCAGTGCAGGCGCTGATTGAACTGCACAACCATGACCTGGGCGAGAACCACCACCTGCGAGTGTCCTTTTCCAAGTCCACCATCTAGGTGCCTGTGGGCCTGCGTCAGCTTCCACCATTCCAGAAAAGCCACTTTAAAAAGCAGCTGAAGTGACCTTACAGACCAGAGATTTTATTTTTTTAAAGAGAGATCAGTTTACCTGTTTTTAAAAAAATTAAATCTAGCCCACTCTGCAGTGGCAGGAAATGGCTTGGACCAGAGGCCCAGTCAATCCCAGCACCATGCCTTGAGGGGCTCAGGCGTGAGGCCACAGCGGTGCCCCAAACACAGCCGCTTTCTGTGCCTTACAAACCAGCGTGCCTCATGGCCTTACACCCACCCTCTAAGGCCACCAGTTGTCTCTAGACCTGCAGGTGAGCCAGGTGGCCTATACATAGGCTTCCCAATGCTGTGTAAGAGCTGGGGTCACTCCCCTACACCCTTATAATCAAGTGACATGATTCTCCCATGTCCCTGGCCAACCCAGAGAGGGTCCAGGCCATCCTCAGCTGCCGAGCCTCATTGTGACCTTTGTATTCTATTCCGTGTGGTCACAGACACCTGTGCCTAGCAATATTTCCACTTGACCAAATACCCGAATCTTTTCCATTTATATGCAAGAGATATAGTTTTAAGTAACTTTTTATAGCAATGATACAATTGTATGTGTGTACTCTGAGCTTCTGTGTCCCCTGAGCTCCTTCCTTCCAGTGACCAACTTGCAGGTGGGCCCAGGCCAGGGCTGGAAAAAAAGCTCTGAGACTTGTGGGTTTCTACCTTCAAAATTTTGGACCAAAGTTTTGTTTTCTGCCCGCCTCTGCCTGTGCCCAGTTGAGGGGCTGACCTCTAGGCCTTAATGTCCCTCCTGCACAGCCACCTCCATCCTAGCCTGTTTCTATGGGAGGGGTTCCCTGCACCCTGGTTCTGTGAAAGGCGTGGAAGAGTGTAAATATTTATGATTTTATACCTGTGGGGCTGAGGCGGTGCAGCAGTTTTTTATGGTGACAGATGTATATTTTGGTAACAGACTACAGGCTCAGTATTGTCTTGGGGCCAGCCCTGGCCACATCTACCCCATCCCAGATGGTGTATTGGGGGGAGGGGGGGCTTTCCATTAAAGCAGTTTTATAACCTCTGTCTTCCCTGAGCCCTTCATTCTGAGCTGTAGGCCAGGCTGGGCCTGGATTCAATAAACACCTGTGTCTTGCACTCCTGCCTGTCATTGGGCGGTGGGGGGATGGTGGAAGTCTTCCACATGTGGTACCATGGAGCACAAAGGATGACAAGGGCTGGCGAGATGGCTCAGTGGGTAGTGCCTACTGCTCTTCCAAAGGTCTTGAGTTCAAATCCAAACCACATGGTGGCTCACAGCCAACCACAATGAGATCTGATGCCCTCTTCTGGTGTGTCGGAGGTCAGCTACAGTGTACTTAAGTATAGTAAGTCTTTGTGCCTGAGTGAGCAGAGGTCTTAAGTTCCATTCCCAACAACCACAGGAAGGCTTACAACCATCTATTGGTACAGCTACGGTGTACTCAAATTAAATCTTAAAAAAAACTACAGACCACGTAATAGTATAAGTTTTTATTGGTGGGGCTGTAGACACCCCCAGCTCCCCTAACCCCCCATCACAGTTTTGCCAGGCTTAGTCCTGGTACCTTCTGGCCTGCATCCTCCTATAATAACTTTCTGCCTCAGCCTCCACTTCTCTTTCCACCAGCCCGCCCACCTGGCGCCTCAGGGTGGATTCTCTGCTGCCTGCACCTAGGGCCCCTTCACTTGCACCTGGTGGGGGCAGACCCTCCCCAGTGGCCAGGTTGACAGTGGCCACTGCCCCAAACCGGGGTTCTTCCTGGTCCACATCACTGACTGGAGACCCTGGGCCCATTCCAGGCTGTTTACAGCTGCTTCTGAAGCCGCGTGCCAGGTCCCCCAGCTCATAGCTACCCTCGCCCTCCACTACTTTAGCCTTCCACTCCCAGGGTGTGCTACCAGCAGACAGGTGCACGACTGGATGGTGAGGTGCATGGGCATCAATTGTAACAATGCTGGCAGAGTCACGGTCTGACGGGGACCTGTACTGGGAAGAGTCAGAGCTGGCACTGGAGGATGAAGCTGTCTCAGCCTTGGGGCCCCCTGCCGCCTTGGACATAGCGATGACCTGTAGTAGCCTGGGTGGGTTGGCTACCCGGGGCTGGGATGGAGCCACAGCCACTGGACCCCCACCCTTCTCAGCCATTGACAGCCACTTGGCCCGCACTGATGAGCTGCTGCTCTTGGGTGACAGGCCAGCTCCAGCCTGAACACCTTCCTCAGGGATGTGTACGAGGGGCTGGGGCCCTGGCCTTGGAGGCAGGATGACTCGGGGCCCAAGGCCTGGCCGAGCCTGGACAGTAGGGTAGAGTGAGGGTGGAACAGGCCCTTCCTCCTCCTCCTCTTCCTCCTCCTCCTCCTCTTCCTCCTCCTCTTCCTCTTCTTCCTCTGCCACCTGCTCTGCTGGGGCCCGCAGATGCACAGGGCTGGCCTCATCAGGCAGACCCAGGCCACGGCCCTCCAGGGATTTTTGCTTCCACTCACTGATAAGCTGCCTGGAACGGGAGGCATCAAGGGGCACGTGGATAGTCATGTGGCGCCGTGCAGGGTCATCCAGCGAGGGCGTGCTGACCCGGGGCAGTGTGTTGCTGAAGGTGACCATGCCCTCTTTGCCCATGGGGCTGCGTGGGGCTAGCAGGTCCACATCCACGCTGGCTCGCTTCAGGCTGCCAAGAGATGTCTTCTCTCGAGCCACAGGCCGAGGCACGCCCTCTAGCCTCCCTGGAGGGCCCAGCTCATCGGTGCTGACAGACTTATTCTGCTGATACATGGACTCATGGCCCCGCTGTGTCAGCGCTCGCAGGGCGTCCTTGGCAGGAGCTGGGGTAGGCACCTTTTCTGCAGGTGGTGCCTGGAAGTTGCCCACAGCGTGGCAGGCCTAGGGATGATAAGGGCTGGCATGAGGCTGTTATCCAGCAGGGGCACCACCTGCAGGCCACAGGGAGGCACCAGCATTCTATGGCTGATGGGACTATGCAGAAACAGTGACAGGATGGTCCTTCCCTCCGGCCCCAGGCCACCAACCAGACCTCTTGGATGATCTTGCCTCTCAGCCTCCCTGCTCCCTGCCACCTCCCTCAGTCCTCCTCCTTAGCCGCAACCCTCACCAGGTAGGCAGCGATGCCAGCACCGATAAGAAAGCCTGCATAGACGTCCACAGGGTGGCTGCGATACTGGGTGATCTGTGTGAGGCCGCAGACACCCGCAGCAATGGCGAAGGCGAACACAAGGATGGGCTTCAGCAGCTTCGTGGTGTCCGAGATAACAGCGTTGAAGTACATCTAGCCAATGGGTGGGCGGGGTCAGGTCTTAGCTGCTGCCCACAGGTGGACACAGGGTGCAGCATCGGGGTCCATCACTCACCGAGACGTAGACAGCAGCGAAGGCTGACAGAGTGGCGTGCTGGGACGGGAAGGTCTTCCTACAACAGGCACCATGTCAATCCTGCTGGTCTGGGGGCAGCCACTCCAGGCCTGAGTTTCCCACCCACCCACTGCAGAGTGTTGGGGAGAGGGGGGCGTCCAACGCACCTTGCTGACAGGATGGCATGGGTATCGTGGCCAGAGCAGATGTCCTGTGTGATGTAAGGGTTCGACTCACAGGAAGTGCCCAGCAGGGTGTAATTGGGTTTGCAGACGGTTAGGAAGAAAGGCGTGTGGTAGCCGGTGGCCAGCTGGATGACATCTGTCACCAGAGCCGTGGCACACAGGCCAAACACGTGTACACCTGAGGACGAGAGGACCAGGCCAGGGGAAGGGAGCAGGGGGGAGGGGTGCTCCCCCAAGCCTGTCTACACCATAACCCCACCCCCCCCGCCCCAAGAATGGGCTTCAAGGCAGGATCAGGGAGTTCTGCAGCCACTCACCCACAAAGCGCACTGTGCGCCGGAGGAAGGAGTTGAAGTTGCAGCCACCAGCATTGATGCTGCCCTCCACGCCCCCTGGACCACGGCCCCAGAGCCTGGACTGCAGACAGTAGACCATGCCCTCACCGACCATGATCTGCACCCCCAGAGACAGATAAGTCAGGTAAGGTCACAGTGAGGGCCTCAAGCCCCTGGGGCCCCGGCAGAAGTACTCACTGAGGCCGCAGGTGCAGCGAAGGCCAGGCTCAGCAGCATGAGCAATGGGATCAGCTCTTCATTTGTCTCCACATAGGGCATGGACAGGGAGCGGTCGTAGCACTGAAAGCCCACCTTGGCTGGCTTGAACAGGTCAGTCAGCTCCAGGAAGTACAGAGACACAATGGAGGAAGCCACGATGGGTAGCTGGGGGGGTCATACAGCGGCCTGGGTCACTGACCAGCCCACCACAGGCTTGGCATGGCCCACAGATCCACAACCTAATCCCTGCAGCCGCACTACACATAGGAGGAAAGAGCCATTCTGTACCCAGGCAGTGGTTTCCTCAGCACCTAGACCCATCTGCCACCATCAAGTGGAAAGTGAAGGGGTTTTGGAAGAGCAGCTGTGTCAGATGCTGCTCTGCTGAGCAAAGGAGTAAAGGGATGTTTTCTTGAAATGGACACTGGTAAAAAAAACTGTTTTACTAAAAGACAGACTTGTAAAGAAGTGCTTCACTAAACCAGTTACGGGTAAAAAGATGTTTTACTAAAGCAAACACATAAAAAGACACATGATAAAAGACTCGAAAAATAAAAAAATTCTATTAATATATTGATGTAATTACTAGTAATATATAATTCTAGTAATATATTGATGGCTTCTTGTTGTTTCCTCGAACTCGGGCAAAATGACAAAGTAATGGTGCCGGGCAGTGGTGGCGCACACCTTTAATTCCAGCACTTGGGAGGCAGAGGCAGGTGGATTTCTAGTTTGTTTTTCTTTGTTTGTTTTTGTTTTGTTTTGTTTTTTTCGAGACAGGGTTTCTCTGTGTAGCCCTGGCTGTCCTAGAACTTACTCTGTAGACCAGGCTGGCCTCGAACTCAGAAATCTGCCTGCCTCTGCCTCCCGAGTGTTGGGATCAAAGGCATGCGCCACCACTGCCCAGCGCAGGTGGATTTCTGAGTTCGAGGCCAGCATGAGTGAGTTCCAGGACAGCCAGGGCTACTCAGAAAAACCCTGTCTTGAAAAACCAAAAACCAAAACAAAACAAAACAAAAAGACAAAGTAATGTCAGCTGATATACATTCATGTAGAGCTTTGCTAAGACAAACTCACGTACTAAGACAAGACATATAATGTTTGAAGAGTGTAAATAAGACTCAATAGACTTTGGGGATTACTGATAGAGCCAGCTCTACAATGCCTCTTAGTCTCACGTCTTCACTCATCTCTGCCTTCACTCATCTCCACTTTGTTAAAAGACACAAGGAAGAACTCTTCCTGTGTCCCTCCTACTAACTTACGCCAGTTTGACCAAGGCCTGACTGTTTCCATTAGGTTGTGTCATCACTTCTATTATCTCGACACTACTAAACTAGACTACTAATATATCGACCTATAAAGTATTGACAAGATTTACAATTGGATTGAGCTGCTGCTACTGACCTATAAACTAAACTACTAATTTCCTGACAATACAGATAAGATTTACTCCAACAAACAAACAAACAAACAAACAAACAAACAAATCCATTTCCAAACAAGTCTACTTTCCCAATATCACAATAATCTTTCTGTTCCACTACCTCTGGTAGGTGATAGACAAAAAAAAAAAAGGGTAAAGTGTTTTAAAAAATTAAAATTGAGATTAAAAAATTTAAAACTACACACCTATCCATCCACCCACCCTTCTTCTTTTTTTTTTTTTTTTGGTTTCTCGAGACAGGGTTTCTCTGTGTAGCCCTGGCTGTCCTGGAACTCACTCTGTACACCAGGCTGGCCTCGAACTCAGAAATCCGCCTGCCTCTGCCTCCCAAGTACTGGGATTAAAGGCGTGCGCCACCACACCCAGCTTCCACCCACCCTTCTACCATCCACCTATCTGTCCATCCATCCTTCCACCCATCCACCCATCCTTCTACCTACCCACCTACCCACCCATCCATCCATCCTTCCTTCTATCCACCCACCCATCCTTTTTCTACCCATCTACCCATCCATCCACCCACCCAACCATCCATCCATCCATCCACCCACCCACCCATCCATCCATCCATCCACCCATCCATCCATCCATCCATCCACCTATCATTCACTTACCCATGCATTCATCGATTCATTGTCCACTGCTCACCTATCTTCCATCCGTCCTTCTATTCATCCACTCATCATACATGCACACATATAATCCATCCCTACTTCTCTGTCCAGCCTCCCTAGGTTTCTGCTCATAGCCCCACCCCTTACCAGGCTGTGCCCTTAGTCAGTCCTGCTGACCAGCCTTCCTTAGAGTGCCTTCCCTAGTGGCATTTCCATGTCCCTTCCTCGGCATTCATCACCTAGTATGTGGCTGGTGCTGAAATTCCTTACTCACACCTGCGTCCTTTCTACCCTGCAGGTGTGTGTCTCCACCACTCCAGGGGACGATGCCAGCATCACTGCTCCCTTCCAAAGAATAGGGAGCCATGGCTCCTGAAAGCAGAGCTCTTGGGGTCAGGCAGAGCAATGACTGTCACTGAAGGTACTGAGAAAAGTGGCCTGAGGGAGCTGTGTAAATGGCAAAGGAACATCCAGTTTATTGATTCATTTCTGTAGCACCTCCAGCTGGTCTCAAACTCACTCAGTCGCTGAGGTTAACCCTGAACTCCCGATTCTCCTTCATCCTCCTTCTGAGTGCTGGAGATGCAGCTGTGGGCAGTCACCAGCAGCTTAGGAAGCACTCATTGACCTCCTAATGTGTGCAAGGTCCCAGCTGGATGAATGAAATGGTGACAACAGCTGCCTGGGGTCTGTAGTGTGCCCCAATTTCCCCAATTATAAAACAGGAAGGAATAACAGTCATTTTGGGGTGTGTCTTGCACAAAGCTGTAATCTCAATGCTTAGGAGGCAGAGGCAGGAGGATCTTTGTGAATTAGAGGCCATCACAGGTTCCAGGCTAGGCAGGGATACAGGATGAGACCCTGTGTTCAAAAATTTAAATAAAAAAACTTGGGTTTTTTTTAAGTTGTCTTGGCTCAAAGGTGAGAGTTATTCGAGTAAAAAGATAAGAGTCCAGACAGCCAGGCTGCAATAGACAGCAAGATGCACCCAGGGCAGGCAGCCAGTGTGAGCCACTGGAAAGGGTTGGCAACGGAGGCCTGGACATAGCCTTAAATCAAAGCCATGGGGCAGTGGTGGCACATGCCTTGAATCCCAGCACTCCAGAGGCAGAGGCAGGAGGATCTCTGAGTTCAAGGCCAGCCTGTTCTGCAGAGCAAATTCCAGGACAGCCAGGGCTACACAGAGAAACCCTGTATTGGGGGGAAAAAAATCAAGGCCAAGGCTGCTTAGAGAGATGGCACAGCAGTTAAGAGTCATTCTCTCTCTCTCTCTCTCTCTCTCTCTCTCTCTCTCTCAGATTTAAGTAATTTATTTTCATTTTATGTGCATTTGTGTTGTCTGCATGTATGTCTGTGTGAGGGAACTGGAGCCACAGAGTTGCAGTTGTGACCTGCCATGTGGGTACCGGGAATTGAACCTGGATCCATCATAAGAGCAGTCAGTGCACTGTTGAGCCATCTCTCCAGCCCCACTGCTTGCTTTGCCAGAGGAACTGGGTTTGTTTGATTCCCAGTATCCTCAGGGCAGCTCACAACCTTCTGTAACTCTAGTTCCAGGGACTTTGATGCCCTCTTCTGGGCTTCACAGGTTCCTGCATGCATGTGGTGTTCATGACAAACAGCCATAAACATGAATAAAAATTAAGTAGCCAGGACCGGGCAGTGGCCAGCATTTGGCCAGGGCTACGTGCTGAGCCCCTGTTTCAATGACTAAATGTCAGTCTGGACTTGGAGCTGGGGCTCAGTGCATGCAGAAACGTCAGCCCTAAGGAGGGAGAGGCAGGAGGATCAGGATGAGCTTCAGCTACATAAAGAATTTGAAGCCGGGGCTGGTGAGATGGCTCAGCGGTTAAAAGCACAGCCTGCTCTTCCAGAGGTCCAGAGTTCAGTTCCCAGCAACCACATGGTGGCTCACAACCATCTGTAATGAGATCTGACGCCCTCTTCTGGTGTGTCTGAAGACAGCTACAGTGTAATCACATACATGAAATAAATCTTGGAAAAAAAAAAAAAGAATTTGGGACTGGTGAGATGGCTCAGCGGGTAAGAGCACTGACTGTTCTTCCGAAGGTTCGGAGTTTAAATCCCAGCAACCACATGGTGGCTCACAACCATCCGTAACGAGATCTGACTCCCTCTTCTGCAGTGTCTGAAGACAGCTACAGTGTACTTACATTAAATAAATAAATAAATAAATAAATCTTTAAAAAAAAAAAAAGAATTTGAGGCCAATCTAGGTCCCCGAGGCCATGATGATGCTTTATAACGCTGCTGACCACATGTGTAGGAATGCTCTGTTTGACACTGTCTTCTGTGTTCAGCAAGCTACTCCCTGAGTTTTCCATGTAGTTTAAACAGTCTCATGCAGAATATGGTAGGGGGCTGTGACCCGTGAGAAAATTACCTCCTCCTTCCTCCTTCTCCCTCTCTCTCCTCCTCTCTCCAGGGTCTCACTATCTAGCTAATCTAGAACTCACTTTGTAGACCAGGCTGGCCTTGAATTCAGAGATCTGTGTGTCTCTGGCTCCTGAGTGCTGGGATTAAAGGCGTGTGCCTTCACCGCCTGGCTCAGTTACTACTTGTCTTTATTTGTGCGCATGTGTGTATGTGTATGGGCACGGAGAAAAGAAGACAGTGGTGGGAATCTATTCTATCTTTCCATTATGCGGGCAGGTCTCAGGGACCCAAGGTTTGTCTGCAGAGGCCTTTACCAGAGCTGTCTTGTCAGCTCCTAAATGCCCTTCTCCATGTAAGAGTTTCCGTGTATAGACGTTTGTTGGAGCCTCGGTTCCCAACAGAAGGCAACCAGCATCTGGACTGAAGATAAAGAAACAGTGTGTGAAGACAGCCGTAGGTCTGCACTCTGGTTAAGATCTGCTGCTCGCACAGTGCCAGGTGCCAGTGTGGGCAAACACAGCAGGGCGTGTGAACTGCTGCACTTCCCTCTGCCAGGAGTGGTGGCAGCACATGCCTGTCATCCTAGTACTTGAGAGGCTGAGGCAGGAGAATGGCTCTGACTTCTGGATCAGCCTGAGCTCCTTAAGGAGAATCAGTCTCAACAGAAACAGAACAGGGCCGGAGAGATGGCTCAGTGCTTAAGAGCTCTGGCTATTCTTGCAGAGTATCTGGGTTCAATTCCCATTGTCTACAGGGCAGCTCACAACTGTCTGTAACTCTTTTTTTTTTTTTTTTTTTTTGAGACAGGGTTACTCTGTGCAGTCCTGGCTGTCCTGGAACTCACTCTGTAGACCAGGCTGGCCTCGAACTCAGAAATCCGCCTGCTTCTGCCTCCCAAGTGCTGGGATTAAAGACACATGCCACAACTGCCCAGCTTTGTCTGTAACTCTAGTTCCAGGGGATCTGACACCCTTGCATAGATATTCATGCAGGTGAAACACCCATGTGCTGAAATGAAAATAAATAAACAAAATAAACAGTGAAAGATGCTGGTGACACACACATTTTATCCCAGCACTTGGGAGGCAGATCTCTGAAGCAGATCTTTGTGAATTCAAGGCCAGCCTGGTCTACAGAGTGAGTTCCAGGACAGCCAGGGCTTCAGAGAAAAACCCTGTATCAAAAACAAAACAACAACAACAAAACAAAGAACATTGGGAGGCAGAGGCAGGCAGATTTCTGACTTCGAGGCCAGCCTGATCTACAGAGTGAGTTTTAGGACAGCCAGGACTACACAGTCTCGAAAAAAACAAACCAAAACAAACAAAACAACAGCAACAACAAAACCAAAAAGAAATTAAGAAAGAAGATGCACTAGTCTCCCCCCAAGACATTTTCTAGGGTTCCTCAACCTGCTCCTTGCATTAGGGGGAAGACACAGGCTGGTCCAGGCGCTTTTCTCAGGGGCAGGCCTATGTGATAATGAATATTCAGAAACAAGTCAGAGTCTTAGTGTAGAGGATCGGGTACTATACTGCAGGGAAAAGGACCAGGGCACCCATGTGCATTGCTAGGTCAAGTCCTCACTGGATCAAAACCTTGGATAGGGCTGGCGAGAGGGCTGAGCAGGTCAGGTACTTCCTGCTAAGCCGAACTCTGAGTTTGTTCAAAATCACTGAACCCACATGGTAGAAGGAAGGAACTAACTCCCGAAAGTTACCTATGACCTCCACACCTGAGTCATGGCAAGTATGCGTGCATGCACAAACACACACAAGCGCGCGCGCACACACACACACACACACACACACACACACACACGAGAACACGCACCTACACGCTCACGCATGCGCACACACTAAATAAGTATTTTAAAACCTTAAAAAATATATATTAGAGGAAAACTTCCTTGGGGGGTGTGAACGGTTGGTTTGCACATGCCTCAAGACCCCCGCACCACAAAGCAAGGTGGCCACAGTTGGGTGTGCAGGGTGAGGACACAGACTCTAGCGAGCTTTTAGCCCCGTGAGAAAGCAATTAAGGAAGACACCCATCATTCCTCCTCCATTCTGGCTCAGTATACGTATCAGTCGTGGGGTGGGGGGCGGAGGACGGTGTGCTCCTAAGCACCGACACACAAATTCAAAAGGGATCTCAGATCTCAGCTGCATGGTGGTGTGTGCATGTCCAACACCTGGGAGGCAGAGATGAGAAAGCTACCGAGATCCTGACCTGGATACATCTCAAACTCCAATCCAGCCCAGGCTGCAGAGTGAAATCCCAGATTGGGGTTGAGGACCTGGCTCAGCAGTAGAGCCCCTGCCTAGAATGCCCCAGTGAGGAGCTGGGGGCGTGGTCAAGGTAGAGCCCCTGCCTAGAATGCCCCAGTGAGGAGCTGGGGGCGTGGTCAAGGTAGAGCCCCTGCCTAGAATGCCCCAGTGAGGAGCTGGGGGCGTGGTCAGGTAGAGCCCCTGCCTAGAATCCCCCAGTGAGGAACTGGGGGCACAGAATCCACCAGTAAAGGGCGGAGGTGGGGTCAGGGTGGAGGCCCGCCTAGGATTCCCCAGTGAGTGGGTTGGGGGCGTGGTCAGGTGTAGACCCCAGGTCTAAGGTCCAGGTCCTGGATTCTGTAGCCAGCACTAAAGACATACATGAAAATCATTTTAAATTGAGTGAGAAAAAAATAGCTGTAAAGCAAATTCTGGAAAAATTTTCAAAGGATTCTGGTGAGAGTGGGTCTGAGGGACTGGGCAGAGCCTTGGAGTGGGCTATAGTCACCCTTAAATGTCATCTTGGGACATAAGCATTCCCCCTATTGCTCTGTGGCTCACACAGGTCACCTGCTGAGGAGAGAAGGCTGGGCTCCAGCCTGATCAGGGGCTTCTGAGACTCTGCCTGGCTCACAGCTTCTGCCATTCAAAGGAAACCGCAACCCTCCACACTTAGTATGCACCAAGTGAATGCATTTATTGTTTTCTATTTTTAGATGCTCTCAGCTCTCCACCACAGCTGGCTGGATTCACCAAGGGGTTGACGAGCTCTGGTGGAGATTGGGCGTGGGGCACACAGTCATGCCATTAGAAGAGTGCTTGAATTTAGACGCACCTCGGATACTGCAGAGCCAAGTACCCAGCACCCACCCACCCTCATTAGTTGGGGCTTGTTCACCTCCAATGCCCCAATTTCCAGCACATCCCCCCACCCCAAATTGAGCTTCTCACCCCTGTCCTTAAAGGAACGCCCAGCATCCTAGCATTCCCCCGGTCTGTTCCCACATTCTAAAGGACCTTTCTGAGGCTTTGCAACTCCTACTCGACCTGTAAAACCCTGTGCCTTTGGAACCAGCCTCATCCCCATCTCAACTCCAGGTGGCCTGGTTCCACGGTGCGGGTTCCTGTTCCTGCAGCATGGAGTGGACGGTCTCAGAAGCTCCCTGCCACGAAGACCTCTCACCGCGACCCCCACTCACCTCCACGAAATAAAAGCAAGGCAGGAGCGTCATGCTGTCCTTCGGCGTTTTATTCTTCTCCTTCATAGCAAGCATGGTGGCGTTTGCGCTGTAGGCCGAGATTGCAGGGGGACAAAGGCAGGCTGGAGACTAGGAGGTGCGCAGATGGAGTCTCCAGGTGGGGAGATAAGGGCTAGCCAAGAGGGCTCGGGGAAACTGAGGCTGGAGCAGAGGGGGAACTTGGGGAAGGGAGAGGCCGGAGCCCCCCCGCGCGCACGCGGCTCCCTCACCTGGCGGGAGCAAGGAGGGCGGAGTCCCTTGCAAAGCGCGGACACAAAGCCAGGGTCCCCGCGTGGGAGGACGCGAGGCCCGGGCGCGGTGCGCGGCGCGTGAGCTCTTTGTCTGCGCGTTCTGCAGCCCGCTCGGCCCCGCCCCAACCCCGCCCCCGGCTTGGGCGCCTCCGCCTCCCACTCTGCGGTTCTCAGGGTCTCCGACCCTGCGCGGGGACCGCAATATGGGTCTCGTTCCTTCCCCTTGAGCGTGCCTTCTGTGCGCCCTGCGCGAGCACGGTTGATCTCCGGGACCTAGGAGCGCGCGGCGCAGTGTGGGGAAGGCGAGATCCCGCGCCCGGCGCCTCCAGTTGCCTCCCTGCGTCTCACGGTCGCCGATTCCTCGGCCCCCACGCCTTCTGTGCCCGCGACTCGCTGGAGTCCGTTTCCATGGTGAGGTCCCTGGGCGCCTGAGTGAAAGGAGACAAAGACACAGGGGTGGAGGGGCTGTCCTCTACCTTCTCTCCCCCTCGTCCCTGTCCCACCTCTCCTCTGTCCAACCACCAGGGCCACCTCACCCTCCTGACGCTGGGCAGTTGGTGCCTTGAGGATAAAGGACTGTAATGTGCACTTATGCAGTGCTTGCTGTTTGCAAGGGTTTCCTCTCCACAGAGGCAGCCCTGTAAATGTACCCACTGGTTGACCCCACCCCATCCTGAATGGGACAAACTGAGGCCCTAAGATGTTAGATCGGAATAGTCACTATCTGCTGAGCGCCTACTGTATACCCTTAACAAACTCTTGTGACCCACTGGGAGGCTAACAGACCCTCCAACTCTCTGTTTAAAGCTGAGTGTAGTGGTACACAGCTGACATCCCAGTATTCAAGAGGCTGAATCTGGAGGATTGTTGTAAGTTCCAGCCCAGCCTGGCCTACACAGTGAGATTCTGTCTTTTTTTTTTTTTTTTTTTTAAAGATTTATTTATTTATTTGTTTATTATATGTAAGTACACTGTAGTCTTCAGACACTCCAGAAGAGGGAGTCAGATCTCGTTACGGATGATGGTTGTGAGCCACCATGTGGTTGCTGGGATTTGAACTCCAGACCTTCGGAAGAGCAGTCAGGTGCTCTTACCCACTGAGCCATCTCACCAGCCCTGAGACTCTGTCTTAAAATCATTAAAAAGGGACTGGTGTGGAGGCTAGAGAGATGTCTCAGTCTGTAAAGCACTTGTGCTGCAGGCGTGAGGACCTGAGTTCGAATCCCTCGGCCCTGGGTACAGGAGGAAGTCAGGATCACCAGGACTCTCCAGCCACCATCTCACCTAAGCAGCAAGCCAAGGAGAGACCCTGTCCCCAAAGGTCAGGTCAAGCTAGGATTGGTCTCAGGGACCAAGAAGCCTGCTTGTGTTCCTCTCTTGTTCTGTGAGACTGGAGGGGGGATTCCATGGGGTCAGCCTGCATAGTGAGACCCTCTTTCAAAAAAACCAAAGAGGGCCTTTGAAAGGACCCGTGAGTACACAGAGGCTGCAGGGCTCACATATAAACATGAGCACACAGGCGCCGCAGGGCTCACGTATAAATATTATGGGTTTATTCTCACTGTCTCAATGCTTTCCCCAAACTGACTGCTGTGTTCCCAGGCTCTACCTCAGCCTCATGTTTTCTGAGTTTCCTTGTGGGAACAGCAAGCTCCCCAGGCCTGATGGCCATACAGAGACACCCAGCACAAAAGGAGCAGCAAAGAGGAGCTGGTGGTGTGTGTGCGCAGCTTTCAGTCACGTAAGGCAGGAGAATTGCTGTGAGTTTTGATATAACCTGCTCTATAGAACAAGATTGTGACTCAAAACAAAAACAGAGGGCTGGAGAGATGGCTCAGTGGGTAAGAGCACCCGACTGCTCTTCCGAAGGTCCAGAGTTCTAATCCCAGCAACCACATGGTGGCTCACAACCATCCGTAACGAGATCTGGCGCCCTCTTCTGGAGTGTCTGAAGACAGCTACAGTGTACTTACATGTAATAAATAAATAAATCTTTAAACAAAACAAAACAAAACAAAACAAAACAAAAACAGAAATAAAAACAAAAACAGTGGGCCGAGCGTGGTGGCGCACGCCTTTAATCCCAGCACTCGAGAGGCAGAGGCAGGCAGATTTCTGAGTTCGAGGCCAGCCTGGTCTACAGAGTGAGTTCCAGGACAGCCAGGGCTACACAGAGAAACCCTGTCTCAAAAAAAAACAACAAAACAAAATCAAACCCAAACAAAACAAAACAAAAACAAAAAAAGAGTGTGGTGGTCCAAGCCTGTCATTCCAGCACTCTGGGAGATGAGGCAGGATTAATGTAAGTTCCAGGCAAGCCTGGGCTACATAGTGAGTTCTAGACAGCCAAAGACCAGCAATGCTACATAGTGAGACTCTGTCTCAAAAATCAATAAATAAATACATAAATAAGGAATAAAGAACGTCCTGGGTGACTAGAGAGATGGTTTAGTGGATAGAGCTGTGGCCACTCTTACAGAGGACTCAGGTTCAACTGCCATTACCCACATGGGGCTCACTGTAACTCCAGTCCCAGGGAATCAGGTGCCCTTTTTTGTTCACAGTGTGCACCAGGCACATGTAGTACGAGACACACTGGCAGGCAAAAGTCTTACACATATAAAGTAAGATAAGTAAATCTAAAATTCAGACTAGGTATTGTAGCACAAACCTGTTATGCCAGCTTAGGAAGCTGAGGCAGAAGTATTGCCATGAATTGCAAGCCAGCCTGGACTTCAGGTGAGTAAGACACTGTCTCAGAAGAACAGCAATGGCAGATAGAGCAGGTCACGTCACCCCTGTCATCCTATCACTCGGGAAGTAGAGGCTGGAGGATTGAAAGTTCAGGGTAATCTTTGTCTATATAAGGTTGCAGGCCAGTCTAGATTACAGGTGCCTGTTTATAAAAACATGCACAAGAGTTGGACGGTGGCGGCAACGCCCTTAGCCCCAGCACTCAGGAGGCAGAGGCAGGTAGATCTCTGAGTTTGAAGCCAGCCTGGGCTACAAAGTGAGCCCAGGACAGCCTGGGCTACACAGAGAGACCCCATGTTCCTGTCTCAAAAAATAATAAACAAATAACAGAGAAGAAGGTCAGAGTGGCTCATACAGGCCCAAGGTGTCACCATCCACCCGTGTCCAGGGGAAGGGGTGGATTAATCCCCAGGGAGCAGCTCTTGCCACAGTTCCTGGGTAGCAGAGCCCAGGTAAGTCCCACACAGTCATGACACTTCAGGGGTCTGAGGGTGCAGAAGCCCAAAAGGGGGGCACAGAAACTTGGACAAGCCCCGAGCCTCAGTTTCCCTGTCAATAGTGGAGGAGCTTGCATGAACCCCTGGGAATTCTATTGTTGAAAGAAGGCCTCTAACTGATAGTCCTGGGGAAAAGGAGGAAGCAGTGGCCTGCAGGGGACAGGTGGGGGAGGGGCACTCAGAGTCTTCCAGGGCGGGATCTCCATGTGCAGTTGGGGAAAGTGGACTCTTGCAGACACATGGCCTAGCTGAGGAGTCTGGCTGTCAGTCAGGCACTGAAGGATCATGGGTAGATTCAGAGCAAGGGCAGGAGGCTGAGTTCACACTCTTCCTTGTAATTCCAACAGCCAAGAGGCTGAAAGAGGAGGTTCAAGGTCCTAATCCCAGCACTTGGGAGGCAGAAACAGGCAGATTTCTGAGTTTGAGGCCAGCCTGGTCTACAGAGTGAGTTCCAGGTCATCCTCAGTTCCATAGGGAATCTGGAGCCAACCTGGGCTACATGAGACCTTGTCTCAAAATGATGGGAAGAATAAATAGACAGTTCTCAGAGGTGCACTTAGCCTTGACCAGGACATAGCCCACATCATGGTTCCTGAGTAGCCTGAGACAGAACCAGAACCAGTGCATTCTCTCTGAAGAGCAGGGGACTATACCATCCAGGGAACCCTGAAGTGCACAAAAGGTGCTGAGGACTTGAGGTCATGACCTCAAGTAGGAAGTGGCGGGGGAAGGATTGCAGATGGTCAGATGGTCCAGAGTCATGCAGCCGTTGTGTTGTGTAAGAAGTTCGGGAACAGAGAGGCAAGTCCCAGAAGCCTATGGACCTCTGCCAGCGGCAAGGCTTCATTTCAAAATGAAACCACACAACCTTTTCTTTCTCTCTTTTCCTTTTTCCAGCCCCCCAGGTCTGTGGTTTCTTTCTCTTCGTGTGGTTTATTCTTTTAACTTAATGAATTTCCTTCCTTACTTATGAGCCACTGAGATGGCTCAGTGGGGAAAGGCGCTTGCTACCAAACCTCAGGGTCTCTGTTCAGTTCTGGGGACTCACACAGTGGACAGAGAGAACTTACTCTTGACTGTTATCCTCCGACCCGCCATGCAGACACACATGCACACACAAATAAGTTCATTCATATAGGAATGAATGTATTAACTTTGTACTCCTGGGATGGAACCCAGGGCCTTATGCAGCCTAAACAACTGCTCAATACTTGGCTGTATCCCAGTGTTCTATGGGTTTAGACTATTTCATTTATTGATTTATTTATTTAGGTTTGAGACAGGGTTTCTCTGTGTAGCCCTGGCTGTCCTGGAACTTGCTCTGTAGACCAGGCTGACCTCGAACTCACAGAGCTCCTCTTGCCTCTGCCTCCTGAGTGCTGGGATTAAAGGCATGTGCCACCACTGCTGTGCTAGACTATTTTATAATAAATGAATATATTTGCTCTGTGATCCCAGCACAGAGGCAGGAGGAAGTGGAGGCAGGAGGATTGATGTTAGTTTGGGATTTAATAAACAGGGGTGGATGGGGAGGGAAAGGGCCGGATAGCTCAGTGGGTAAAGCACTGTGGCAGAAGGGAGGGCCGCAGTTCCAGTCCCCAGAACCCGTGTCCACAGCGGAGGCAGCCTCCTGTATTTCGGAGCATTTGTGTAAGGAGGCCCAGAAAAAGACAGGGACACCTCTCCTCCAACAAGCTAGAGAGTTGATTGCCTGGAACCTTAGAAAGAGCCCCTGCCTCAATATAAGGTGGAGAGTCATTGAGGAAGATACCTTGTGGCAACCTCAGGCCACTCTATGCATGTGCATCCACACATGCCTATGCAGAAATAATTAAATAAATAAATAAAGATAAAAATTTAAAAATATATAAATTAAAAAGAAATACACACACACACACACACATGATATATTTATATGAAAAAAAAAAAACAGTAAAGAGTAAAGAATAGGAAATTATCCCGTGCAAAAGTGCATACTTGCCATCCCAGCCTGCAGGAGGCTGAGGCAGAAGGAACCTTGGATATGTGGTGAGTTCAAGGCTAGCCAGGGTTACATGCAACCCTGTTTAAAATGAACACACACACACACACACACACACACACACACACACACTACAACATTAGAGGAGAAATAATGAACTCCCAAAGTAAAACCTAGGCAGGTCATCAATGGGGAGGGTCATCGATGCTCTGATCTGTAGATCATAGCTGAGTGGGTGCTAAAGTGGCTTTTCCCAGGACCCTCAGCACGCTCTGGGTGGCAGAGGGCTTCCTGTGCCTCCAGGGAGAGCCCCTGCGTCCTGCCCTACTGCAAACATTCCTGGGCCCCCAAGCTGGAAGGAGGAAGTGGGACCCACAGCCCAGCCTTTAGCCACCGTTCAACGGCTCCCAGCAGAGCTGGGCTATAAGAGGGCCCCAGCAAGTAGGATGCCAGGAGCTTGGCCATGGCTGGAAGCTACCCATCCCCCAACGGGATCCATCCCTTCCTGCTGCTTGCCCTGGTCCTTGGTGGTGAGTGTGTGTGTGTGTGTGTGTGTGTGTGTGTGTGTGGTGGTGGGGGGGGTTGTTCATCAACCAGCACCTTCCTAGAATAGCTGGGAAGGTCAGGGCATCCCCTGGTTAAATGCTTGGGAAGGAAAGAATGAGAGGGGGCATTGACTGCTTTCCTTCTGTTTTAGGGTTCTTTTTCAGACAGAGTCTTAAGTAGCCTTTGCTACATTATAGCAAATCAGCTTTGACCTCCTGGTCCTCTTGCCTCATCTCCTCAATACTGGAGTAGCAAGCTCCGTTGCTGTGTTTCTGCGGCACTGGAGGTGGGACCTAGGGCTTTGTGCGTGTTAAGCCACGACTCTACCCACTGAACCCAACACCAGCTTCAGCCCTTGATGGGTTCTTACTGTATGTGTGCCGCCCACGGACTCTCACTGCAGGGAGGAATTTCCAGGGAATCAGGAATTACCAGCCAAGATGAATGGCGCACATCTTTAATCCCAGCAGTTGGGAGGCAGAGGCATGCAGATCTCGCTGAGTTCAAGGCCAGCCTGGACCACAGTGTGAGACACTATCTCAAAACAATTTAATACGCGTAGACTCAAGTCAGCCCCCGAGTCCTCCCCAGGCACAGGTCACTTTAAGACCATAGATAGAACAGACTGTGGCTCTCATGGCTGGAACCCTTCAGGCTGCATTCCTGACACCTACCTCCCCTAGGCGCAGTCCAGGCCTCCAAGATTGTGGGTGGGCACGAGGCTCAGCCCCACTCTCGGCCTTATGTGGCATCCCTGCAGCTGAGCAGGTTCCCTGGGAGCCACTTCTGTGGTGGCACCCTGATCCACCCGAGATTCGTGCTGACAGCCGCCCACTGCCTGCAGGACATGTGAGTTCAGGGGACAGTGAGGGAGTGGCAGGTCTGAACTGACACCACAGCCCTGGATGGGTACCTCATAATCTCTTCCCCTTCCAAAGGCTCCCTCTAGACCTGCCTCAGCTCTTCCCCATGCGTTCTCCAGGAGATTATTTCAACAGAGCCTTTCTCTCACCTAGAATCCCCCAATGAAGGGGATAGGGAAGTGGTTAGGGTAAATATCCCTTCTAGAATTCCCCAGGGAAGGGTCTAGGGGCACGGTCAGGGGTAGAGTCTCTCCTACATGCCTAGAATCCCCCAGTGAGGGACTAGGGGCGTGGTTATGGTAGAGCCCCGCCTGGATTCCGCCCAGAGGGCGTGGTCAGGGGTGGAGCACTTGGTAACACGTTGAAGGATCAATCCCGGTTCCATCCCTTTCCCTACAACAAACAAAATCCCACAACCTTCACTGCAGCTCCTGGCAGCTTGTGACAGTGGTGCTGGGTGCCCACGACCTGCTGAGCTCGGAGCCTGAGCAGCAGAAGTTCACCATCACTCAGGTCTTCCAGAACAATTACAACCCCGAGGAGAACCTCAATGACGTGCTTCTCCTCCAGGTAGGTTGGGTTCTGGGGATCCACTGCTGCAAAAGACACAGACACGTAGGGAAAACCTACTGTGTGCCATGCTAGGACCATGGAGCCGTCATAGTGTGGGACCCGGGTCTGTCCCTTAGCTTCTGACCTGGCTGTCTGTGTTTCCTGTCTGGTGCGCTTGGTTAGTGGTCCTGTTAGACCTGGGCCTGGGGTTAAGCCTGTGGCTAGCTTGAGGTTTGGGGTTAAGGTTACTAGAGCCAAGATCAGATATAGGATAAGGATGGGTAAAATTAGGGTTCGATCTAAGTCCTGGTGGAGGGGTAGGTGTATGGCCTATGGTCCACATGATGCTAACTTTAGGACTGCTGCTTGGACTCGGCCCAGGCTGAGAGCTAAGGGTAAGGCTAAGTTTTGGTTACCGTTACGGCTAATGACTAGGCCATGGGTAGGGCTCAGTTAGGCTTAGGGCTATGGTCAGTGTTTAGTTAAAGGGGAAACTGAGCCTGAGTAAGGGTCTGGGTCAGAATTAAAGTTAAGGCATTGAATTGAGTTTGGGCACTGCACAGCATTCAATGTGACCTCTTGTTATCTTTACTCTGCACCATGCCGGACACATCAACAGCTCTCTACAGTTTCCCCCAAAGGGCTAAGACTGTTCACCAAAGACGTTTTGAAGCTCTGCACAGATCAGGGTATTCAGCTGTTGCACTCCAAGCGCCAGGGATATGGGATTTCTAGAAAGGGCAAAAGAGTGGAAGAGACGAGTCCTCACGTCCTTTTTCCCTACAGCTAAACCGGCCAGCTTCCCTGGGCAAGGAGGTGGCGGTGGCCTCTCTGCCCCAGCAGGACCAGACTCTGTCCCAGGGCACCCAGTGCCTGGCCATGGGCTGGGGTCGCCTGGGCACCAAAGCACCCACGCCCCGTGTGCTGCAGGAACTGAACGTCACGGTGGTCACCTTCCTATGCCGGGAACATAACGTGTGCACGCTGGTGCCACGGAGGGCAGCAGGCATATGCTTCGTGAGTACTCAGCTTGGTCGCAGGAGGCGTGGCCTGTGATGGATCCCCGTGAGGGGCGGGGCCAAGGGCGAGGGCGATTCTTTGGGGCGGGGCCTGCGGTGGGGCTGGCTTATGATTCGGTTCCGGATGGTGGTCTGTGGGGGAGGGCGAGCCTTTGGGAAGGTGGGGGTCATCGGAGGGGCAGATCCCAGCTGACTGTGGGTCCCTATAAATCTGGATGTCTGGGGTGGAGAGATGGGGATGCCTGGGCTAGTAGGAGGGCTAGTGGGTGACCTGGAGGGTGGGCTCCATGGGCTGGGAGGCGGGGCTCTTGGAGGGCAGGGTTTTGCGGAGCCCGGGTTTCGAAGATAAGTGGCATCTGAGAAAGTTGGGCATCTGAATATGGCTGCACTGCCTGTCTGTCCCATTCTCACGCATGGTCTGTACCCATCTCCAAGCACCAGTTGTGGGGATCAGCCGTCTGTGGACCAGCCCCGGGCCCGTGCAACATAACAGGCACTCCTGTGTACTTGGCACCTTTGTGTGCCTCCCTTTTGGGCCCACTTAGACTGTATCCAACAGGAAGCTAATGAACACCCCCTGGTCATCCCGTGGGACTCAAATACCCTCATCCTGGCTGACTTCTGTCAGCTTGGGGACTGATCCCTCTTCTATCTCAGGGAGACTCGGGCGGCCCCTTGGTCTGCAATGGCATTCTTCATGGAGTGGACTCCTTCGTGATCCGCGAGTGCGCCTCCCTCCAGTTCCCCGATTTCTTTGCCCGGGTGTCCATGTATGTGAACTGGATTCAAAACGTGCTGCGGGGCGCAGAGCCCTGAGGTGCCCTTCTGCGCTCCAGGCAGCCTAAAGCTGGGGCGACCAGTAGGCTCTAGTGGGAAAAAATGGAGTGGGGTCTAGTGGACTAGACCTTTCCAGGCTTTTCTTTCACCCACGCACCCACCCACGCAGCACCCCCTGGAGTGGAGTCAGCTCGGTTCCCTATTCCATGTGACCTCAATAAAAACTGAGACATATTTAAAAGCTGTTTCCTGTCTGTCTTACCCCGCATAGACCTGGGGTCTATGGCCAGAACCTCAGTGCCAGAGGCCCCGGATACACTGTGTAGAAAAGAAAAGGGTGGAGGGGAACCCAGGCTCACACCTCAGTCACAGATGTTGGAACCACAGGGGCTGCGTCCAGTCCTCCTGTATGACCCTGAGCTTCTCACCTCTGTGCCCCAGTTTCCTCAAACAGAACCCGGATACGTCCCAGAACCAGATGAGGAACTGTGACTGGTGGGATATGGCGAAGTGTTCCCTAGCTCTAGGCTTCTTGAGGGCCTGGCTCTTTCCAAGTCGTTGGGGGGCGGGGCACTGGGCATCTCCAGGCCTGAACATTGTGATCCAGTTAAAGCAGACAGGAAGGCTTCCTGGTGGGGGAGGCAGAATGGACAGCAGTGGGAAAGCCAGGAGCTGGGTGAAGGCAAACGAGGTGAGCACAGAGGCCAGAAAAATGAGCAGCTTTGCTCCTGGAGAGGCCGACGTGGGAAAACTCCTGCTTTCCCCAGAGGTAGAGAAAGGAATTGGAGCTATCCAGGGAGAAGGGAAGGAGGTCACAAGCCAGTCCTGGAGGAGTAAGAGAGGGACGGACACAAGGCAGAACCTTCAGAAGTGGGAGGGGGACGATCTCTGGCTTCTTTTGGTGCAGTCACCAGGTGGCGCTGTGCTCATTCCGACAGGCTGGAGTCCACAGGCATAATCCTTCTCTAACCTTGTTTTGGTTTTGGGAGACAGGCTCATGTAAACCCAGGCTAGCCTCTAACCCCCTGCGCAGCTGAAGACCTTGAGCCCCGGATCCTCCTGTCTCCGCCTCCCAAGTGCTGGGATGGCGTGTGTGCCATCGCTCCTGGTTTATGTAGTGCTGAGGCTGAGCCCAAAGCTTGGTACACACATGGCAAGCAGGCTGCTACTGAACCCCAGACCCCATGAGGGCTGGGTTCCCAAGTCCCATCCATCCCTGTGTCGGGATTGTTTTTTGTAGAGCCTTTGAGGGTCTGGGGATACTAAACAGAGGTCAAGGAAGAGCTTCACTTACAGAGGGGTTCAGGGCCTAAAGTTCCACAGCAGGGGGCTGGAAATATAAACCTAAAGGCACACTCACCATACACAGACAGGATGGGTGAGCATAGTATACAGCTGGTGCTCAGTAAGTGCAGCTGTGGTTAAGTCTAATCTGACATGTAGCTTTGTTTGCCCTGTACCTCTCTCTCTCCATGTGACATGGGTGGTGTATAAAGTAGGTGCTCACTGTGTGGGAGGAAGGGAAACCAGTTAGTATGTGTCTGAGGGAGACAGGGCAGATACTGAGCACCAGCTGAGTGCCCAGCTTGCTGGGTAAGGAGGGCACTGCTCCTCTTGGGATCCTAAGGATAGAGGAGTCCAGCATGGCGGGCGTTGGGCCCTGGCATCCTGCCCACCTGCTCAAGTCAGTTGGATTTCACCCTGTCCCGTGCCCCATGTCCCGTCCTGGAGATGGGACGTTGGTTTTGCAACAGCCTTGGCTGTGGCTCCTGGGAGAGACAGGAGGGGGAGCTTACCACAGAGTGGGGGCCGGGCCCCAGGTCCTGTTTCTATTATGGGAGAAGAGTACACCCCTTGTGTGGTTCCAGATTGGGACCCACACTCAGGCAACTGCTGAGGACAGCACTTCCTTCTCATGGGTGCCAGGCTTGGATAAGGTCAGGCAGGACTGTGTGTCATGAGGAGCAAGCCATAAATTAGGGGCTGAGCTGGCTGCCATGTGCTCTCTAGTCCTGAACCCCAGGTTAAAAAGACCTACTGTCCTGGGAATAGATGTTCACACCCTTAGTCCCAGCACTGAGGAGGCAGAGGCAGGTGGATCTCTGTGAGTTCCAGGCAAGCCTGGCTACACACACACTCATGCACACATATATTCACACACACATGCACACACACAGAAACTCTCTCTTGCAGGTATGTGTTGCTGTTATTACTATACCTGAGGCAAACTGAGGCAGAGAGATTGGCCTTCAGATGTAAGTTGTAGATTAGGGCACCAAGTGGGCATGGAGGTGCTCACCATCATCCCAGCACTCACAAGGTGGAGCAGGGGGATTAAGGGTTTGAGACTAGCCTGGGCTACGTGAGATTTTGTTTGTTTGTTTATATATTTATTTACTTATTTAATTTTGAGACAGGGTTTCTTTGTCTAGCCCTGGTTATCCTGGAACTAGATCTGTAGACCAGGCTGGCCTCAAACTCACAGAGCTCCACCTGCCTCTGCCTCTGCCTCGCTGGTACTGAGATTAAAGGTGCATGCCACCACTACCTGGCCCTAAGATCCTTTTTTTTTTTTTTTTTTTTCCTTTGGTTTTTCAAGACAGGGTTTCTCTGTATAGCCTTGGCTGTCCTGGAACTCACTCTGTAGACCAGGCTGGCCTCGAACTCAGAAATCCACCTGCCTCTGCCTCCCAGGTGCTGAGATTAAAGGCGTGCACCACCATCGCCCAGCTGATCCCATTTTTAAAAAAAGAAAAGAAGGAGGCAGAGGCAGGTGGATTTCTGAGTTCGAGGCCAGCCTGGTGTACAAAGTGAGTTCCAGGACAGCCAGGGCTATACAGAGAAACTCTGTCTCGAAAAACCAAAAAAAAAAAAAGAGAGAGAGAGAGAGAGATGGATGTCTTGCTGAGTTTCCATTGGTATTCAGCAGCCTGGATGGTGCTGACATGGAGACCCTGAGGAGCACACATCTCTCCATGACACCCCCACTGTCCTGTCCCAGGGAGGAAGTGGGGCTGTGGCCAGGATGGGGCAATACAACGGCCTCTGGTTCCAGCTATAAGTATGGCTGTTAGGTAGGGGTGTGGGGAGCTTCGAGAACACAGCCCACCATGGCCCTTGGCAGACTATCCAGCCGGACTCTGGCTGCCATGCTACTGGCATTGTTCCTGGGTGGTGAGTGCAGACAGACACATGTCCACCCTCTGACCTCTGGTCCATCTCTTTCATCTACCTGCACATCTGCCAGGACCCCAGGAAAAGATGCGAAGGTTTATAGTAGCAAAGCCACGATCAGGAAACTGGGGTTCTAAGCCTGGGGGTGGCTACTGGGAAGGCACTGGGTCTCAAGTCTAGAGGCAACCTGGGCTAGGTCCCTTGTCTTCTCTCTGCCTCAGTTTCCCTAGCCAGCCTTGTGAGTTCTCACTGAGGGTCCCAGCAGCTCAGGGCTCGCTCTTCTTTGTGTGTTCTCAGGCCCAGCACTGGCCTCAGAGATTGTTGGTGGCCGGCCAGCCCGGCCCCATGCTTGGCCCTTCATGGCATCCCTGCAGAGGCGTGGAGGTCATTTCTGTGGTGCCACCCTCATTGCCAGGAACTTCGTCATGTCAGCAGCCCACTGTGTGAACGGCCTGTGAGTCCCCTTCCTTCCCCTCTTAGCCCTCAATGTCCATGCAGGTCAGACTGGGGTCAAGAGGTCAGGTGGGCATTCCCACCCATTCTCCTTCCCTCTCCACTGCCCTTAGAAATTTCCGGTCAGTGCAGGTAGTGCTGGGAGCCCATGACCTGCGGCGACAGGAGCGCACGAGACAGATCTTCTCTGTGCAGCGGATCTTCGAGAACGGCTTTGACCCATCACAACTGCTGAACGACATTGTGATTATCCAGGTGGGCCTGCCAGTCCAGGAACCTGAGCCTCATGCAAAGGTCCTGAGGTCAGCTTAGGGAGAGTGCACTGCAGAACAGGTACACACTGGGTCAACTGCAGTCATCACCCTCTGAGCCTGTTTCCAGCTCAGCACAGTGGAGAATTACTATTCTGTGGGCTGAATGTTGAAGGCTTAAATGAGATAATATACAGAAAGCTCTGAGCAGTATTCAGCCAACAAACTCTTATTTGTGCCTTTCCATACACTGACCCTGAAGCTTGGGGAACTCTTGGGAAATACTCATGTCTTCCTCTAGTTCTTAAACTTTTTCACCACTTGATGGTCAGGTACTAAGGAAAGTGGGGAGGATTCTTATAAACTGTGCTCTGTGACTTCTTGGTGTTCTATGTCTCCCCCCGACCCCCACCCCTGTGTCTTCCACTGTAGCTCAATGGCTCGGCTACCATTAATGCCAACGTGCAGGTGGCCCAGCTGCCTGCCCAGGGCCAGGGCGTGGGTGACAGAACTCCATGTCTGGCCATGGGCTGGGGCAGGTTGGGCACAAACAGACCATCACCCAGTGTGCTGCAAGAGCTCAATGTGACAGTGGTGACTAACATGTGCCGCCGCCGTGTGAACGTATGCACTCTGGTGCCACGTCGGCAGGCAGGCATCTGTTTCGTAAGTACCCTCTGCAGCAGCAGGGATAGTAGTCAGACCCCAGGGAGGACTTCCCAGTGCTGGAGCATGGGTAGGGGATGATTAGAGATCCAGCCTCTGACATGGACGCCTCCACAGGGGGACTCTGGCGGACCCTTGGTCTGTAACAACCTTGTCCAAGGCATTGACTCCTTCATCCGAGGAGGCTGTGGATCTGGATTGTACCCAGATGCCTTCGCCCCTGTGGCTGAGTTTGCAGATTGGATCAATTCCATTATCCGAAGCCATAATGACCACCTCCTTACCCATCCCCAAGACCGAGAGGGCAGGACCAACTAGGACCTGTCTGGACCCCCACCCCGCTCCCCTTGCTCCCTTGCTCCCCCCTCTACCAGAGACCTCTCCATTTTACTACAATAAAAGCAGCCTTTGTTTTGTACACTGGGTCTGATGTCTGCTGTTTCAGAATGTAGAACACAGCCAATGCCTCGTATAAGGTTCACCTCCTGGAGACGCTGCAGCCAAGCTGGGGCAAATGCGTGGCAGGAGTCACGTCCCCCATTTTGTACACAAGAATGTCAGTCAGACAGGCCCTTATGGTTTCTGTTCCCTAAATCCCATGTTCAGCTAGGTCTCAGCATTTAGGAGGTTGACAAAGGAGGATTAACAAGAGTTTGAGGACAGCCTGGCCTACAGAGTGAGAAAAATAGAGGGTTGGAGAGATGGCTTAGCAGTTAGGAGGGTCTGCTGCTCTCATAGGGGACCTGGACTCCCATATGGTGGCTCACTATTGCCTATAGGTCCAGTTCCAGGGGACTGGATGCTCTCCTTTGGACTCTGTGGGCACCAGGCACATATATACACCTTCTACACATCATTAAGAAAAGGGAGCTTAGCCAGGCATGGTGGCGCATGCCTTTAATCCCAGCACTCGGGAGGCAGAGGCAGGGGGATTTCTGAGTTCGAGGCCAGCCTGGTCTACAAAGTAAGTTCTAGGACAGCCAGGGCTACACAGAGAAACCCTGTCTCGGAAAAAAAAAAAAAAAAAAAAAAAAGAAAAGGGAGCTTTTTTGCTGAAAGGACCCAGATATAGCTGTCTCTTGTGAGACTATGCCGGGGCCTAGCAAACACAGAAGTGGATGATCACAGTCAGCTATTGGATGGATACACGGCCCCCAATGGAGGAGCTAGAGAAATTACCCAAGGAGCTAAAAGGAACTGCAACCCTATAGGTGGAACAACAATATGAACTAACCAGTACCCCGGAGCTCTTGACTCTAGCTGCATATGTATCAAAAGATGGCCTAGTAGGCCATCACTGGAAAGAGAGGCCCATTGGACTTGCAAACTTTATATGCCCCAGTACAGGGGAACCCCAGGGCCAAAAAGGGGGAGTGGATGGGTAGGGGATTGGGGGGTGGGTATGGGGGACTTTTGGGATAGCATTGAAAATGTAAATGAGGAAAATACCTAATAAAAAAATAAATTAAAAAAAAAAAAAGGGAGCTTTTCTGCGCTCTCACTGGACCAGTGAGCAGGGAAGGCCTCAGGATGCAGAACGACGCTGGCGAGTTTGTGGACCTGTATGTGCTGCGGAAATGCTCCGCAAGCAACCTCATCATTGCTGCCAAGGACCACGCATCCATCCAGATGAACGTGGCCGAGGTTGATAGGACCACAGGCCGGTTTAATGGCCAGTTTAAAACTTACGGCATCTGCGGGCCCATTCGTAGGATGGGCGAGTCAGATGATTCTATTCTCTGATTGACTAAGGCTGATAGAATTGTCTCAAAGAACTTTTGAGCAGAAGAAATCGGGAATTTGTTACAAATAAAAGTTTTAAGTACCTGCGGGGGAGGGGGGGGAAGAAAAGTGAAAGTAACCTAATAAATAAGCTAGGACTGGTGAAGTGGCTTACCAGGTGAGCATGCTTGCCATGAAGGTGAAGGAGAAAATGGATTTCAGCGAGCCCTCTGCACACTTACCCACACAGTACATAAATAAAATAAATACAGCATATAGATAAATAATAAAAATAATAAATAATAAAAATAGCCAAGCAGTGGTGATGCACACCTTTAATCCCAGCACTTGGGAGGCTGAGGCAGGCGGATCTCTGAGTTTGAGGCCAGCCTGGTCTATAGAGTGAATTCCAGGACAGCCAGGGTTACACAAAGAAACCCGATCTCAAACAAACATGATGATGATGGTGGTGGTGGTGGTGATGATGATGATGACAATGATATCCACTTTCCTGTTACATTGGAGTGGTAGACACCATAGCTCTGTCCCAGGTGCTCCCTAAATAGCTTCTTTTACCCGCCCTACCTTTCCCCACCCTCTCCCACCCCTCCCAGGACAGGGTTCCAAGTCTGTGGAAGTTTGGAGTTGTTTACTGAAGTGTCCCAAGCTGTATGACCCTGGGTAGCTGCCAAAATTTGTTATAATTTATTAGGTTCCTGTTTTCACAATCTGGTTCTGCGCCAAAGGGCTTCTGATTCTGTTTTGTTTTGTTTGAGTCAACAGCCATGGTTTTCTTGGAACTCACTATGTGACCCAGGCTGCTCTGCTGTTCTCAAACTTACAGAGCTGCTGCTGCTGCTGCTTCTTCTTCTTCTTCTTCTTCTTCTTCTTCTTCTTCTTCTTCTTCTTCTTCTTCTTCTTCTTCTTCTTCTTCTCCTTCTCCTTCTCCTTCTCCTTCTCCTTCTCCTCCTCCTCCTCCTCCTCCTCCTCCTCCTTCTTTTTTTTTTTTTTTTTTTTTTTTTAGGTTTTTTTTTCGAGACAGGGTTTCTCTGTATAGCCCTGGCTGTCCTGGCACTCACTTTGTAGACCAGGCTGGCCTCGAACTCAGAAATCCGCCTGCCTCTGCCTCCCGAGTGCTGGGACTAAAGGCGTGCGCCACCACGCCCGGCTCCTCCTCCTTCTTCTTGATGTTTTTTGAGACAAGGTTTCTCTGTGTAGCCCTGGCTGTCCTGGAGTTCACTATGTAGACCAGGCTGGCCTCGAGAACTCAGAGATCCGCCTGCCTCTGCCTCCCAAGTGCTAGGATTAAAGGTGTGCACCACCACTGCCCAGCCACAGAGATTCTTCTGTCTTCACCTCCTGAGTGCTAGGATTGAAAGTGTGCCACCCAGGTGGCTTCTGATTATAATGACAGTCCTGGAGCTCAAGATGTCCTGTGGACAACATATTTACAACATCATGTCACCTCTAAAGACAGGGAATGGCTGAGCTGAGCCCCCAAGCTCCCATCCTTCTTGACCCAATCTCTCCCCTCTAGAACCCACCCTCAGGATTAGTTTTTGTGAAGAGCTTGCGACCTAGGCTCAGCCAAACAAGACTTTGATTGGCATGAGGGTCTGATTTTATAGTCAAGGTCCCCATAACCACAATAGGGAAGAGCCTGGTGAGGACAGAGGCTGCGCCTGGATCAAGCCAAACCTGAAGGCAGAATTCACAGGAAAATGAAACCTCATGGCAACACTCTGCTTGCTGAGGTGTGAGACCCCACAGACACAGGAATGAGGACAAAGGAGCTAAGTGGCCTTCCCCCACTGTCAAGCAACCTTCTCTCCAAATTGAAGGCGGAAAGGGGAGGGAGAGATGGGTGGAGGGTGTTACTAACCCACCTCCTGCTGCTCTGGTTTCAACAGACACCATGGCAGACACTGGGCCAGGACAACAGGTGGTCCATCCTCTGCTCTCCTTGTGCCTGCCTACCTTGAGAGTGGGCACTGGTCAGGGTGCCATGCAGGAGGGAGAGGAGGGATTGCCCTGCCCCCTGCACCTGACAGGTTCACATCATCTGTCCCAGAAGGACTGACACACTGAAAGCGCAGACTCCCCTTCCCTAGTTGGGTTTCTGCCCACCAGGCAAGGGGCAGGAGGTAGGAGGCAGGAGTTCATAAAACAGCCCTGAGAGCCTGCTGGGTCAGTGCCTGCCGTCAGAATGCACAGCTCCGTGTACTTTGTGGCTCTGGTGGTCCTGGGAGCGGCTGTCTGTGGTGAGTGGACCAGGGAGGGACCAGTCTGACACAGCAGCCCCCTTGGTGGGCCAGCACAGCAGGAGTCCCCTGCAGTGAGACACTCTTCCAAATTACTAATCTGTAATCTGAGCCTTCTGGTTTCAGAGCTTTTATCAACAGCAAGAATCTGGATTTGAAATCTGTATACTTTACAGAATTAAAGAACTAAAATTCACCTTAGGGCCAGTGAGAAGGGTCAGCTGGTTAAAGGGCCTGAACACCCATTTGATGAAGAAAGTGATCGCTACAAGTTGTCTTCAGCCTACTGCAGGTTCACTGTGGTCTTGAGGGGTGTAAAACCACCCACAGGCCCCTGAATTTGCAGCCCCTTGGAAATGCACTTTACTGAGATTGCTTTTGGGTCTGGGGCAACTGGGTTGGAGGTGTCTGTGGTCAGAGTGGGCTCTCTTTAGGTGCAACCCACCCCAGTCCTTACTGTACACCTACCCTCCTCAGCAGCGCAACCCCGAGGCCGGATTCTGGGTGGCCAGGAGGCCGAGGCCCATGCTCGGCCCTACATGGCTTCCGTGCAAGTGAACGGCACACACGTGTGCGGTGGCACCCTGCTAGACGAGCAGTGGGTGCTCAGTGCCGCGCACTGCATGGATGGAGTGTGAGTGGCAGGGGTGGGATGGGGGTGGGAGGAGCAGGGCCTCGGGAGGCTGGGACGTGGATCTGAGATGCGCCCTTGTCCTGTCCCCAGGACGGATGACGACTATGTGCAGGTGCTCCTGGGTGCCCACTCCCTGTCCGCCCCTGAACCCTACAAGCGATGGTATGATGTGCAGAGTGTAGTGCCTCACTCAGGCAGCCGGCCTGACAGCGTTGAGGACGACCTCATTCTCTTTAAGGTGAGAGAGCTGGATCCTTTGTACTCAAGAGTACTCGATCCTTCCTTCTGCACCAGAATCCCTGTCCGCCACCCCAGTCCAGCTTCAGATCTATTTTCTTGACTCTGCCCCTACTCAGATATTCTGCCCCTCCCACCCTTAGCTATCCCAGAATGCCTCGTTGGGTCCCCACGTGAGACCCCTACCCTTGCAACACGAGGACAAAGAAGTGGAACCCGGCATGCTCTGCGACGTGGCTGGTTGGGGTGTGGTCACCCATGCAGGACGCAAGCCTGATGTCCTGCATCAACTGAGAGTGTCAATCATGAACCGGACGATCTGCAATCTGCGCACGTACCATGACGGGGCAGTCACCATTAACATGATGTGTGCAGAGAGCAACCGCAGGGACACTTGCAGGGTGAGGGACACAGTCTGAGTGATGTGGTGTGGGTGGGTGGAGTTGAGGGGCTGTGGAGGCTAGCTAGGGGGCCTGGCTTGTGGGAAGGGTGGGGTTCAGGGATCTCAGGAGCTTCTGGGAGTCAGTTTCTTGCTGGCTATTGGGTGGGCATGTCACTAGTGGCCCTGCCCTACAGGGAGACTCCGGCAGCCCTCTAGTGTGCGGGGATGTAGTCGAAGGTGTGGTTACGTGGGGCTCTCGAGTCTGTGGCAACCGCAAAAAGCCGGGCGTCTTTACCCGAGTGTCATCCTACCGGACGTGGATCGAAAACATCGTAAGTGGTAACATGACAGCCTGAGGGGACACCAGAGACACGTGGCTCAGGGAAACAGGAGACACGTGGCTTACAATAAATGCATGCATCTGAGCCCTGTGCATCTTTATTGAGTGCCTGCTGCATGCACACTTGAAGGCAGGTGTTTCCACACTTGGCCACACGGGGGCGCGCGTGCTCCTTTTAGAATCGTGAGGCGGGGCTCACTCCTATCCTACTGAGGTCCTGCTGTACCCAGGACTGTTGTCTGGGCTCAGACAGCTCTTACTTTGAGCCTTACCACATAAATACTAAGAGGGGAAACTGAGGCACAGAGCGGCCATAAACAAGACTTGATTCCAACCCAGAGCCCTTCCTGGCTTACTGAAGAGGGAGTTGTTAATGTCTGTCACAGGCTGGAACCCTGTGGGTGACAATGGGCAGAACCTGGACCCAAACCCTGTGCCTTTCTACCAGGAGAACAGGACACTGAGACAAAGGGAGTCTTCTGGCTTCCTGTAGGTATTGGAGACTGAGGATCTGAGAGGTGAAACCACTGAGGACCCTGCTGTGAAAGAGGATAGAACTGGATCCTGGGTCTGAACTTTATCCCTGCTAGGCAGGTTCAGCTTGGAGTCATTTTTATGAACAAGCTGCCACCAGGCTCATGGAGAGGGGTAGCCACAGACACAGGCCAGGCCCAGCTCTACTCCCTCGGGAGGCTAGTGCTTAACACCACTTGTCCCACAATCCCAGAGTGCTCCACACCTAAACAGAGGAGCCTGGGACGCCACTCTAGCATCTACCATGTCCCCTAGATGGCTTGATATGCACGTCTATGCACGGCTAGCACTCTGCAGAGAGTGGACCAGAGCAGTCTTCCAGGACTGCCACCCCAGTGGCCATGTTTCCAGCTATGGGAGGTCAGGAAGTCGAGCTTGTACATGGCCAGGATGCTGCACCACCATGCTGCTGGCTTCTGTTGGCAGAGGCGGTGCTCTAGGGGCAGCAGTGGGCAGGGCAAAGGGAAGTCACAAAACCCTGAAGGGGTACACCAGTTTCCCAGGCACAACATGCCTACCTCTCCCAGCACTGAGGAGAAGGTAGTTCAAAGTTGGGATGCTCACCCGGGCCTGTTACCCTGTCTGGCTGTAGCTCCCTCATACTCGGTGGAGTACATCAATAATTCTGGGTTTTGGTTTTTGTTCTTTTAAAAACACAGAAATGAGCTGGGCGTGGTGGCACATGCCTTTAATCCCAGCACTCAAGAGGCAGAGGCAGGCGGATTTCTGAGTTCGAGGCCAGCCTGGTCTACGAAGTGAGTGCCAGGACAGCCAGGGCTATATATACAGAGAAACCCTGTTTCGAAAAACAAAAAAAAAAAAAACAAAAACAAAAAACCCCACAGAAATGTTTTTGCTTTAATCTCAGGTGTGAGATGTGGGGCTGCTTCAGACTGTCCACAGCAGCTGACTATGATTTGCCTCGTGATCTAGCAGAGGTGTGGTTTTGCCAGCTACAGCTAGTTTCTCCAACTGTGTGACATTTGCAATTCTGGGGATTTTTAAGAGGGTATATATATGCTAGAGTTGTTGTTGTTAGTGGATTGGTGGTTGGTTGCTGTTTGTTAAGCAGTCCTGTGCAAAGAAGTTAGATATCCTGCTGGTGACATCAAACTTGCCCCAAGGACCGCAATGCTCCTCATCAGTGGGAGGTAGTCTGAACGTGATGTCACCCCTTATCCCCATTAGTGTCAGGGGGCTGAAGGGGTAGAAGAAAGAAGAACCCACAAAGTAGCCAAGCAGAGTGGAGCATCCTCCGGGGCACCAGCTCAGGCAGGCCCTCTCCAGAGCTGGGTCATTGTGGCCATTGCCCTGTACTCAGCTCCACAGGACTCCAAGGAGAAAACACCTGTTACCAAGAGCAAAGAGGCTGGGGCCTGGCCACCCGAGGCTGTAGGGGGCAGATGTGGTATGGATGCTAGAAAGCAGAACCTCTGGGGACTACAGCAAAGGCCACAAAAACCAGGAGATGAGGCAGCTGGGGAGGGGAGAGTCTGTTGTGACACAAGTGGGGCCCGCAGTCACTCAGTTTCCTTATGTGTGGGTACCTCAGCACGGAGCCTCACCTAGTGAGCAGAGTGGTGGGGACCGCGGTGACAGCCAAAGCCTGGTGCATCAGAGAACTTTATTGGGCCAGTCTTCCCCTCCCACAGGCACCCAAAGGAAACTGAGGCAGACAACCCCAAGCAGGACAGGGGCATATGCACTGTGGATCTTTTAAAGGATGAATACACAGCCCAGCTCCTTCACGCTGGCTTGGATATGACCATGGGACTTCAGGCCCTAGAGATGCCACACGTCCCTAGAAGGGGCAGACCGAGGGGCCGTTGGTGGGGTACTTGTGCCTCAGTGAGCACAGCAATGTCAATGTTCAGACACTGGCTGTACATATGCAGGCTGGTGGGCTGTGGCTCAGGAACAGCTGAGAGGCACTCGCCGCCACAGCCCACCACACAGGCAATTCTTGATCCACCGCTGTTCCCACTGTGTCACAGCGGTTGTCTTGTTGGGAGACTTCAGCATGGTGACACAGCCACACCTGAGGAAGCAGGGACTGTTAACACTCACCTTACTCTCCCAAGTACTGCACTGCTGAGCAAGGTGGTATGCCCCAAACCCTAGCCTGCCCAAGCCAGGTCTGACACAAGGCCCAGGCCCTTCCCAAGCTGCCTACCCCACAGATCCCAGGCTCTGCCTGTGTGGCCCAGGAGGGATACACAGAACTCTGGGCCCGGCTGCAGCTCCTCACCTGGTGCAGGCTTTGCACTCCTCGGTGGGGTAGGCGCCCAGGTGTAGCCTCCGGAGGTGGTCGATCTTGGGCTGGCCAGGGGCCCTGGGGATGAGAGGGGAGCGAGGGGGGTGTGGGACCTATGTCCACAGTGCCCTGTCAGGCAGGAGGCAGAGGGTAGCTTCTGGTGTGTCACCCCGGGGCTCAACCATAACAAACAGCCAATGGCCTTTTCCTGGTGAGATAGGGCCAGTGTTTCTAGAACCTTCCAAATGTGTCTGATGGGACAGTGTACACACAGGAGGGGGTAATGGCCTCGCTGTTGGAGGGGCACAGTAGTCCCTTATCAGCAAACGCTGGCCTGGGACAGGTGAGGGCTCCACTACAGCTTCAGCAAATCCAAATGGGTGAAGAAAATGAATTCTCCACGCAGTGCTGTGGGCTCAGAGGTGGAGGCTGGTGGGAGTCCAGCCTGGGCTACAGAGTGAGTGCCAGGACTGCTAGGGGTGCCCTTGGTCAGAAAACCACAAACCCCATCTCTATGCACACAGCAAAGGCTAGAATGGCAAGTTCTCATCTCACTGCCAGGACCTGACCATTGGAGACACCAAGTTCTAGAAGGCGCTGGAGCCTCTGTGGGAGAGAACCCTGAAGCAAAGCTGTGGTGTGGAGGCCTTCAGGGGCGGGGGATGGGGGAGGGAGAGAGAAGGGGGTGGGCAGTGGGGAGGGGAAGTGCATACCTGGTGAGGCCGTCCAGCTGCAGGGTGGAGGTGCTGCTGGGTAGAGTGGGCGCCCTGCCGAAGCGCAGGCGCAGGGGCTGTTTGGGCTGCAGGCGACTGACCAGCCCGTCACTGGCGGGAAGCCAGTCCAGGTTGGGGACCAGCAGCTGGCTAGGCAGCAGGCAGCATTCATCCACCAAACCCTCATCTGGTTCACTGGCTGTGCCCTCATCACGGCCTGCGGGGAGGGGTCGGGAGTCACTGCACTGAAGGATGTGGCACCCACTACAGTCTCCCTAGGGCTCTGCCCTCAGACATCACAACTATGAATTAGGGATGGGCTCCTGCCAAGTGCTAGAGAAATGGCGAGAAGCTTAAATCTGGAGGTGGGCTGATAGGGAAGCTGTGAGAATGTGTATGATAGCGCCTCACAGCAGATCCACAGTTTGGTGAGCAGTCGGAAGAGCAGGGACATGCTGTCCTGGGTGTCCGAGGTGGCCGTGTAGACGGGCAGGCAGCTGGGCTTCAGCAGGCCCCAGATTCGGATGACAACCATCAATTCTCGCAGCATGCCCAGGGATGTACCATCTCGGAGGAAGCTGTGGCCCGGCCTTAGTGGGGAGCCCTGTGGGTGGGGACACTGGGAGTGAGAGGGCGTGATGTGAGCAGTCCCCAGCTGCTGTGCACGCAATGGGACAGTCACCAGCTAACCCTCAAACCCTGGGTGAGGTCAGATGACTCGTGTGGCCTCCACCACAGGACCACAGCTGGCTGAGTTGGGGAGGCCAGAACTGTGCTCAGAGCCCTACAGACTGAGGGTGGCACAGAAAATGACCAGTCCAGTGTCTGCAGTGCTCCTAGGCACCTGGTGGAGGCTGGGCCCTGGCAAGGGTGGCTATCTGAGCCTCTCACAGAACAGAAGCCGGGGGCTGGACTTATGACCCTGTAGCCTGGAGGCTTTTGAAGGCTAGAAGCCTCAAATGACCCAGGGACAGACAGGAAGGTGAAGTCACTCCCCCCTCCCCCCAGGCAGAGAGGAACAGAGGAGTGTATCGCTGCCTCAGTGAGAAACATGGGCACAGTATATTATGAAATAACGGTTAGGACAGGGAGACTGGAGGGGAAGCTCCGAGGGCCAGGGTAGCAAGGGGGCGGGGCTGAGGCAAGGGGTTCCACAGGGTTAGGCAGGCTGACCAGGGGCGGGACTGAGGTGGGGCGGGGGCGGGGCTGCGGCAGGGGCTGGGGGCAGGGCCCCACCTGGTTGGGCAGGCTGACCAGAAGGTAGAGCACGAAGTCTCCCACCCACTGTAGCAACTGCTGCAGCGCCTGCAAAGTGTTCATGTCGAGGACGAACTCTTCAGTCTTCAGGTTGATCATGACTTTGTCGATGTCTGTGGGGAAAGGGAGGGGTTGCTAAGGGAACACGGGGGTATGGGGGAACCCCGGCTCTGAAACCCCCACAGCTCCCGGGGCAGGTTCCTGCCCGCGCAGAACAAAACCTAGTGGACCTCAAGCATCTGCACTCAGGACAGCCAGAAGCCACTAGCACAGCTCTACAGAAAGCCGAGTGTCAGCTGTGGGAAAGGCAAGTGCTAGACCACAAGGCAGCCCTAACTTCTGTCCACACACCTAGGTCACTCAGAAAGACACTGACTTGTTGTTGTTGTTGTTTTTGAGGCAGGATCTTTCATACCCCAGGCTGGCTGCTAACTTGTAGACTTTGACCCTCTGATCTTTGTTTGCAATACCACATCTGGTTTATACTAGAGGTGCTCTACCATCAGGCCACACCTCATACCCCAGGACATAGCTGCACAGGGCTTAGGCTCAGATACAGAGCTGGTCACCTCTCCAGCACCCATCTCAAGGGCTAGTTCTGGATTAAACGGCGACTACCACCCTTGGGACTACGAGACCTTGTCTCAGAGCTAAGCAGCTACATACGGGAAGGTGCATACCCACCAACATCGGTGATCTTGGCGCAGATCTCGGCCAGGCGGTCCCCAGGGCTCTTGTCAGGGGTGTTGAGGAAGTGTGGGCGCAGCAGCGACTTTAAGGTGGATGTGATGGCCATGAGGAACAGCTTGGTGTGGTAGTCACACACACGAGCCACGGTGCAGGGTGACAGCTTGCACAGTGAAGCCTTCATGGCCAGGATCCGGGTGGAGAGGACCTGGGGAGGGGGTGGCACAGAGGTGAGTGGAAGGCCTGGCCAGCTAGGGGCTTGTACCCAGGGCCTAGGGAGCAAGGGGTTATGGGAAAGGGCCACTTGGCTGGGACCCTCCCCAGGTGGGTCACCTCTCTGGGCTCACCTCTTTACGATTCAATGCATACAAATCCAACATCCCCAGGACACTCATTAGCAAGGGTGACAGGGGCCAGTTATGAGTCCCCACATGCTTTGATGTGCTATCCACTGAGCAGTAGTCCTGACTGCTTAGCTCTGAGACAAGGTCTCGCTCGCTCTGCAGTCCAGACTGACCCCCAAATCATGATCCTCCTGCCCCAGCCTCTGGCCAGCAGGCTCCATGAACCTGCACTCTCCATCTTCCCACTCACTCTGAGGTCAGCAATAGGGCATCACCCACAACCCCACACAGAGAAGGGGCAGTCACTCTGGGGACATGACCCGCCCACCTGTCAGCCCCACCTGTTGCAGGGCGGGCTTCTGGCGCGTGTACTCCTCGTGCAGCCGCTCCACCAGGCTCTGAACCATGCCGGGCTGCACGTGTAGCAGGATGTCCCACCAGTCATAGCCGGTCACCATGCAGTATTCCAGCAGGAAAAGCAGGTGCTGCAGGGCCAGCTTGGGCTCCAGCGGGTGGCCCAGGGATGGAGAGATTCGCAGCATGCTGAGCTGCGGGGAGGCTATGCTGAGGGGACGCACTGCCCGCCCACATCTCCTCTCCTCCAACTGCCCTCCCTTCCCCCTCCCCACTGCCCCTCTCCACCCGCCTGCATGCTCACCTTCCCGTGGTTATCGATGCCCACGAGGGCCAGTGAAGTCCAGGACAGCTGCATGGCTTTAAAGTGTACGGCAGGGCATGTGGTGCGTGGGCGCTTTAGGGCCGGCTCATCCAGCGAGCGTGGGGCTGAGCTGTAGAACACCGCCATGGTCTGCAGGGACAGTCGGTGCACCATGTGCACGCTGCCATCCTGGAAGGCCAGCGCTAAGCCTGCGGGTAAGGGTGTAGTCAGGATGGGGTGGGCAGCGGCCGCCCTCCCTGTCTCCCTTAGTGACCGCAAGAACCACAGAGCCCTGGGCTCCCTCCCAGAATATTCCTCAGGCTTGACCACCGACCCCACCTTTAATCCATTCTCCCCATCATATCGGAGAGAGCCAGGAAAATAAGGACCTAGGCACACAGAAGCAACCCCACCTCATAGCTGAGCAGCTGGCTGGAGAAGGCACCTGACTGACAAGCACCTGACTGACTTGAGGGATCTGAACCCAGGACCATATATTATACAATACCATACCATACCATACATACAATATACTTTAGTGATTATGTTTTTGTCTCAGCAAGAGGATCTCACCCCATGTTCCTAAACCACTGTTAATTAGCCATAGCTCTTTACATTACCAAGAAGCATGGTTTTCTATTAATTGGCTAAAGCTGTGTACATCTTAAGGAATATAACTTGCTAATCAGCTACAACTCTACATATCAAGGAATGTAGCTTTTTATCAACTGGCCACAGCTCTTTACATATTAAGGAACACAGCTATTCAGCAGCTTTCTGGACCTTTATCACAACATGAGACCAGGAACCCTTAACACTCAGAATCCATCCCCCACCCCCTGCCCCCACCACACACAGGTCCAGGTGCTGTGCCGGCTGCTCCTGTGCCTAACTTACCAAGGCCTGGATAGAACTGGGTGTCACTGGCCACCTTGAGGTCAGTGTTGGTGAGTGAGATGGGCAGTTTCGGCAGTGCCACTGCAGATACACGGTCCAGGTCATTGGTGGCCGACAGGATCCGCCACTTGAGGATCATGGGCTGTTTGTCACCAACTGAAAAGTTGGGGACAGGGAAAGAGAGGGGTGTGGGAGGGTGTAACAGAAAGACGAGCTCTGCCTCAGGGACCAGGACTACCCCTGCCCCGATTCAGGAAGAGGACTGTGGCCGGCCACACATCCTCCCGCAGCCACTTGGTCTGAGGATGTAAGAAGACCGGGAACTGGCAGGACCCGGGCCTGGCATTTTTCTTTCCCTATTTGAAACAGGATCTCAGAGACCTTATGCTGGCCTTGGGCCCTCTATGTAGCCCAGGCTAGCCTTGAACTATTACCTTCCTGCCCAGCATGAATGAGGTCCTGGGCTCCATCCCCAGCAGGGAATGAGATGGATAATGTGGGCCAGTGCCTGTCATACCAGGCTCTCTGGGTCTCATGGGTTATCTATGTCAGTCCCCATCCTTGAAACCAACCCTGACCCCACAGGGAGCCCCAGCAACTGAAATTCAAGAGGAAACAGGCTAGAGTGTTTGGAGCAGTCAGGCCTTCCTTGCACTGAGGTTGCTCTCTCACAAGGGACGAAGAAAGCAGGTGCATGCCTGTCACCCCAGCTCATCAGAGGTAGAGGCAGGAGGATGGCTCAGAGTCTGATGCCAGAGAGGGTGCACTAGAGTCTAAGACTTTTCAAAATTCAAATGAATGAACGAACAAAGGGAACCCCAGATGTCAGTGGCCAATGGCAGCCAAAAGCTAGTGAGTGCCCAGGGCATCAGCCACATCCTTGCCTTGACCATAGCCAGTTTCTGTCACCATGGTCACCACATCTCAGCTTGCCTTGTATCCAAGGCTGCCAAGCACCACCTACTGGGCATCTGTGGGAGGGAGGCGCAGGTGCATGTGTGGAGAGGCTGCCCACCAGCGCCAGGAGCCCAGATTACCAGTGACTCACAGCCATCCACAGCAAACACAGCACAGCAGGGACGCTATTCACATTTAATTACTTGCTGGCCACAAAGGGCAGCTTACTGCAACTGCAGCAGAGGCCTCTTGACACAACTTCATTAGGCAGACAATTAGGTCCTCTAGTGACCTGCACAGCCACAGGGTCAGCAGCCCTCCCGCTTGCCCCCCCTGCAGCTAACCTCACTTCCTTTTGTGTGTAGGGGAAGGGCACTGGGGGCAGCCTCAGCAGCTATCCCCTGGGGAGTCCACATTTGTAAGCAAGTGTGCTGTGGAGAGGTGTGCTGGGTGGCCTTGGTAAAGATGCTCAACTCCAGCCTCCTCTCTGACTGGGATTTCTAGATGATTCCATGGCTTTTAAAGTAAAATGCCTTCCTTAGTTGTGGGCACCCTTTCATAGCTCAGCCCTTGGTTGCTGGCCCCTGCACAGGGCGTTTCTTCATCCTGTGTGCGAGTGTGGGTGTCCCAGGCTGTCCTCACCAGAGCTCTGGAGCCTTAGCATCCGACTCTAGGTAAGCAGCCAAGCCTCCAGGACTGTGAGGGACAATGCGATCAATCTGAGAAAATTAACGGCCACACCAGAGGCATGCAGCCACCCTTTGCTGCTTTGTGGGATCTTCTTTTTCCATCATGAGATAGAAGAGAAGGAAGGACAGTGGGGAGAGAGATCCTTGAATCTAATTTCTTTGCTGTTTTGTTTCTTCTTTGAGCACAACTTCTAACAAACCACAACCAACCCCACCTCTCAGAGCCCATCCTGTATGTACCCTCTGAAAAGTTCCCAAAATTCCAAATGTCACACAATCTCTGAAACTATCTGAGGCGGGCAAAACCACGCTTCTGCTAGAGCACGAGGCAAATCACAGTCAGCTGCTGTGGACAGTCCAAAGCAGCCCCACACCCCATATCTGAGGTTAAAACGAAAACATAATATTTCTGTGTTTTGTTTTGTTGTTGTTGTTTTTTTTTGGGGGGGTGGGTTCGAGACAGGGTTTCTCTTTGTAGCCCTGGCTGTTCTGGAACTCACTCTGTAGAGCAGGCTGGCCTGGAACTCAGAGATCCGCCTGTCTCTGCCTCCCAAGTGCTGGGATTAAAGGCGTGCGCCACCACTGCCCAACTATTGTTGTGGTTTTAAAGAAACCAAAATTCCAGAATTCTCACCACAGAGGCAGGTAGAGTTCCATGCATTCAAGGCCAACCAGGGACACAGAATGAGACCCCGTCTGAAACTGAAAAGCCTAACAGCCACCATGGAGGAGGAGCAAAGCCCTGAGCTTCCCTCAGGAGGGAAGCCTAAACTACTCACCCACAGGCGAGATCTGCTGGAAGATATTGTTCACAGGAAGGCCCTCTTTCCGTAGGGACCAGCATTCCACCAGGCTGCTGGTCTGGCTGGACGCACACAGGAGCACCTGAGGGTGGGGCTCAGTGAGTGGGGGATGTCTCCTGCAGCACCCACCTCCCATGCCTCATTTGCACCCTCCAGTGACAGGACTAACAGTGCAAATATGCCAGGGCTTTCAAAAGGTTTGTGGCTGCGAGGTTTCACAAGTGCAATGGGAAGCCAGGTGACCCATGACCAGTGGAACGAGAGCCCCAAAGACAGGTCAAAACAGGACATATCAACAGACAGGCCACCTTCTGTGGTAGCTGGGACTCAAGAGAGGGGCTTTCCCACATCCTCCAGACCTGGTTTCCCCATGGAAGGTGAGGCAGGAAGGTGAGAGGTGGGGAGAACGGGAGATACTGCCAGCTCTTAGAGGAAGGAGCCACCAGCCAAGGGATGCAGATGCTCCCTGGGCCACCAGCAGGGACCTTCTCTGCTGCCACCAGGTCCATCAGACTCTGACCCCGTGACAGATCATGGCTGCTAGCTGGGCTTACCTGCTCAGACATGTCTCGCGCCAGGAACTTGAGGTGTGTGATGGCGGGGAACCTGTCTTTGCGGTTGGGGTCGGTGGTGCAGCGCATAAACAGTGAGGGCAGGATCTCCGTGTCAATGCGGCACTTCTCGCTCACCACGCTGACGCACACCTTATAGAACTTCACGGGTGATGCACTGCTGCCGTCTGCAGCAGCCACCACAATGTTCCCACCGCCCGTGAAGGCAATGTCAGCCAGCGCCACTCTGCCACGCAGCCGGCACAGGCTCTCCGTGGACGTCAGCACCTGCCCGCTGGGCTTAAGGAGGGACACAGTGACCAGGCCACTGACTGTCACTGCAATCCAACCCTCCATTGGCTTGCCACCAAACAGCGTGAGGGACGGGGAGAACTTCACACGTGAGAACTTCTCTCCGAAGCTAGAGGCACCAGACTGTGGGAGGGGGAAAAGGGAAGAAGGGCTTGCTCAGCTGCTTGGAGGCATCCTTCTGTGACCTCACTTCACAGGCACAGAGCAACAAGGTGGCAATAGCACTGCATACCCCCCTTCCATCTCCTCTTCTACAGTACACAAGCATTGGCATTTCCTCTGGAGATCAAACTGTACTTTTTTTATTTTTATTTTTATTTTTATTTTATTTTATTTATTTATTTATTTATTTTGGTTTTTCGAGACAGGATTTCTCTGTGTAGCCCTGGCTGTCCTGGCACTCACTTTGTAGACCAGGCTGGCCTCGAACTCAGAAATCCGCCTGCCTCTGCCTCCCGAGTGCTGGGATTAAAGGCGTGCGCCACCACGCCCGGCCCGGCCTATTTTTTTAAAGATTTATTATTGTATCTAAGTACACTGTAGCTGTCTTCAGACACATCAGAAGAGGGTGTCAGATCTCATTACGGGTGGTTGTGAGCCACCATGTGGTTGCTGGGATTTGAACTCAGGACCTCCGGAAGGGCAGTCAGTGATCTTAACCGCTGAGCCATCTCTCCAGTCCCCCAAACTGTCCTTTCAGTTTCTCTGTTGTGACCTCATGGCTCAGCCACAGAGGGAAATGGCATAGGCTGTGGTGCGTCCAAAACTCCACTTACGAGCACTGTGTGTTTTCTGTGGAGCACTGCCTCAGTATCAGCTACTTGTCTTTATAATCTATATTTCCGAATTGTTGTAATTTACACACAAAATATACTTTGCTTGTTTGCAGCAGGGTATGTAGCCCAGGCTAGACTCAAGTTATGATCCTCTTGCCTAGTTCTTTGCAAAGTCAGTTATGTCAAATGATGCTTTGCTGGGGCGCACAGGGGGAAGGATGCCTTGCTAAAGCAAACATATGAAAGACTGTGTTCCCAAGGCGGACACAGGAGAAGGATGTTTGATAGAGCAAACACGTGGAAAGACCTGTGATGAAGGAGTATAAATATGATCCCACAGACAGAAGGAGCACTGAGCCATGGTGTGGCTTGCTTTGCTCTGCCTCACTATTCTTCACTAAAAACAAACACGTATTGGTTCACCTTACAGAGAGTTGTTGAGCTCAACTTGTGCTAACACTGTAATGAGGTAAACTTGCCCAGGAACTGCCTGTGAGGTTCCTGAGGCAGCTTGCCACTTCAGCAGCAGGCCGGTCGGTGAGCCTGGCAGTTTCTTCAGGATTGAACTACAGTTGCTGGTTCGTGCTAGATGACTGCCTGCTGAAAGCACTGGACTATAGCTGCTGGTTTGCGCCTGGTGTCTGCCTGCCCAGAGGACTGCTCGCAGTGGCTGAGTTGTATTTGGTGTTTGCTACGGGGCTGAACTGCTGCCAAGAAGATCAAGGTCGCCCACAAAGAACTGTTGGTGAACAGATCCACCTCCCCGATCCTAGTAACTTGTCTCTTCCACTCCCTCTGCTGGGTGCTGGGCTAGAGGGGAGGCTGAACCCTTATTCAAAAAGTAGGTTGTGGAGCTGGAGAGATGGCTCAGTGGTTAAGAACACTGACTGCTCTTCCGAAGGTCCTGAGTTCAAATCCCAGCAACTACATGGTGGCTCACAACCATCCATAATGAGACCTAACAGCCTCCTCTGGTGTGTCTGAAGATAGTTACAGTGTATAATAATAATATAATATAATAAATACATCTTTAAAAAAAACAGTAAAAAAAGTAGGTTGCATAATTTTATGCCTACAGGGTCCCTTGGAGCTGGAGTTACAGATGGCCGAGTCACATGTGGGTGCTAGGAATGTAACCCAGGTCCTCTGTAGGAGCAGCCAGTACTCTAACCACTGAGCGACCTTCCTCTCTAGCCCTTATATTAAATTTGGCAGACCAAGTATCACTGTGTAGCCCTGGCTGCCCTGGAACTGGATATGTCGACCAGGCTAGCCTTGAGCTCAGAGAAAGCTGTCTGCCTCGTGAGTACTGGGGTTGGGCTGTGACACCAGGCCTAGCCTTTTGTACTGGGTGAGAGGCGGGCAATGTGGAAGCTGCTGGCCCCACAGACCTGCAGCGACCACAGAACCGAGGCTGGGCTGTGCCTCCTTCCTCACAGGCTGCCCCTTCCCCTCCATTACTGAGGAAAAAGAGCTCCCAGAGGCCCCGAGTCTAACTCTGCCCCCACTTCTAACTGGCTGAACTCTGGATGCAGATGGCCAGGGGGATTCTGGGTTGTCATTAAATCAAAGTGGACTGGAATCTGAGAACAGCAGGCAACTTGTTGGAGATAGCAGCCATTTTAAGACTCCACTGCAGATGTGAGACATCTGTTAAACAGATTCACTGTACAGGGAGGGATCATAGCTAAAGGGGAGCCTCAGGGTCAGGGTCGTTCAGGGATGGCAGGTACTGACAGTATCCCACAGCATGTGGCGGTGAGCACGGGAGCTGCATGCCCGTGGTTCCATCCACCGACCCCTAGGTCCCCCCAGTGGCACACTCACCTTCTCCACATGCAGGGCCAGCTTGACCCCGTTGTGCAGCCAGGACAGGGCCACGATGGGGTCCCCCTCCACCTGGCTGCCCACCGAGCTCTCCCAGCTGTTGGCCAGGTGGTCAGCCATGCTCCAGCATTTGATCTGTCCATCAGCATCAGCAGACAGGAGTCGGGACCCTGCGACCACAGAGCTGTGTCAGGGGCCTTCCCCCCACTCTGGACTCCCAGGGGGTGGTGGTTGTCGCCAGGCTCTGGACTGAGAGCACACCTCCTGGCCTCACCTGACTGGTCCCACTCCAGGCAGGTGATGGCCTCGCTGTGGCCAGAGCTGACAGAGTGCACTTCCCAGGGGTGTTCCGTGTCTAGGATATGGATCATGTGTGTCAGGTCTGCAGTGGAAAAAGAACACTGAGGTCAGTGTCGCTCGCAGTGCCCGGGTCCCCACCCACAGTGCACCTCTCCTATAAGCTCTGCCATGCTGCTAATCCCTGGACAGGGCATCCCGTGTGTGCAGCCACAATGTCTAACATTGTTGGAAGATGGTGAGCAGTGTATGTATGTCTCTTCTCCCACCTTGCTTTCCCCGGCCTCTCAAAACCCTCTAACTGGCATCAGAGTGCCTGGCTCTGCCACCACGAGCCTTCCAGATCTGAGGCACAGTGGAGCCACACCTGGCAAGCCCACCCACATGGTCTTGATCCCCAGGTCCTAGCCCAGGTAAGGAGAGCCAGCACTCACCCTGGTCATCATTGCGTAGGTCTGTGGTGAAGGCAATGAGGTTCCTGCAGGACCAGGCACAGGCCAGGGGCAGCGACGGGCAGTACGTGCTCTTGGCCCACTTCTCCCATTCACACACATAGGCCAGGTCCATCATACCCACCGCACCCAGCACGGTCCCTGGCTCCTGGGGAAAAGGGAGGCACTGCTCTATAGCAGCTCCCAGCTAAAGGGTGTCTAGAATGTTTATAGCAGGCGTGAGCCCTGCTATAAAATCCATGATGCCCCGCCTAGGGTCACCCCTCCCTAGGCCACCCAGATCAGCCTGAGCTCAGCCTACAAGCGCTAAGCACTCTCCACACACACAACCGGGCCCACCCCTACCACTTCAGTCTGGGCCTCAGTCTACACTCTAGTTCAGTCTCCAAGCCTTGCCCGGGACCTAGTAGTTTAGACCCCGCACGAGCCCATGCCACACAATACCCTCAACAAGTTAACATCCAAGGCTCAAATCCTGAGCCTTTTTTTGTTTTTGGGTTTTTTTTTTTTTGTTTTTTTGTTTTTTTGAGACAGGGTTTCTCTGTGTAGCCCTGGCTCTCCTGGAACTCACTCTGTAGACCAGGCTGGCCTTGAACTCTGAAATCCGCCTGCCTCTGCCTCCCAAGTGCTGGGATTAAAGGCGTGCGCCTTTAGTCTTAACACTCACACCTTCACCACCTCCCGCCCAAGCTCGTTAAGCTCCACCCACATTGTCTAATCACCCTAGGCTCCGCCTCCAAACCAAACTGCTTAATTCAGCCTCAGCTTCTGCTCAGCTTGTGACTACTGTGTCACCACCTCTCTGCATCGATCTCAGATCTTCAGCACCCCCACCCCCGGCCCACCTTAGACTCCGCTCCCTAGGCCACATCCCTCTCTATCAGTCTTATTTCTTCAGGCTCCGCCCCTCCATCCAACTTCTGAACTCAGGCCACGCCCCTCCCAGGGAGGCTCAGCCCCTTGGGCCACGCCTCCTTAACCTTAGGCTTCCCCAATTCACATCCCTCCCACAACGGCCTCTACCCAGCAAGCTTTGTTCCCAGGCCCGCCCTCTGACCCCACAAGCCCCGCCCCTCGGCCTTCCGCTCCCGGGCTTAGCCTGAAACGCACCAGCCACGCGTCCCGTACCCCGCACCCCGCACTGACCTGTCCGCCCCGGGCGCCCAGTCGGCCCGGCGGCCGCGGTCCACACTCGCCCCAACGCCCGGGATCCGACGCCGCCATCTCTAGGCCCGCGCCGGCCCCCTCGCACAGACTTGTGGGAGAAGCTCGGCTACGCCCCTGCCCCGGTTAATTTGCATATAATATTTCCTAGTAACTATAGAGGCTTAATGTGCGATAAAAGACAAATAATCTGTTCTTTTTAATAACTAGCTACATTTTACATGACAGGCTTAGCTTTCTATAGGAAATACAAATACTAAATTATTATTTTCAAAAAAAAGCACAAAAGGAAACTCACCCTAACTGTGAAGTAATTGTGTTTTGATCCCATAAATATCGCTTGGAGAAGCACTTTATTCGTGCTCGCTTCGGCAGCACATATACTAAAATTGGAACGATACAGAGAAGATTAGCATGGCCCCTGCGCAAGGATGACACGCAAATTCGTGAAGCGTTCCATATTTTGTTCCTCAGAGGAACTGACATGCACCCTAACATCCTATTGCAGGCCCACTCACATTTTTCCCATTTTGTTTCTTGACAGCAGAGCTCGTTGCTCACTGTATAGCTCAGGTTGGCCTGACACTGATGAGGTTCTCCAGTGACTGCCTCTATCTACTGGGTTGACAGCCGTGCACCACCGGTCCACGGGCTCCCGTGTGAGTGTAAGCGTGCCTTCCACAGTGCAGGTAAGAGGACAAGGAGCTGGTTCTTGCTCTCAGATCATCAAGCTTGGCGGCAAGCACCTTAACGTGCTTAACCATTTTGTTGGCCCTCAAGTGACTGTTGTTTGAGGCAGGGTCTCACTGTATGGCCCTGGCTATGTAGACTAGCTGGCCTTGAACTCACAGAGATCCATCAGCCTCTGGCTCCTGAGTGCTAGGATTCAGAGGTGTCCAATAATGAGACCTGTCTACCACGTGGCCCAGGCTGGCCTCAAAATCACTTGTCACTGGTCACCATGTGGTTTATATGGTGCTGGGGATGGAACCCAGGGCTTTGAGCATGCTAACCAATTGCTTTCCTCATCAAACCCCAGCCTGGCGCCCCATCTTTAAGCATTTTACATGTTGTAAAATGAACTAATGTCATAGAGACTTTGAGGTTCCCCCGTGTCCAGATTTCTAGCTCATGCCCTCAGTGACCTCCCAGTCTCACCCACCCCCACCAAACCTAAAGACAAACACGGGGACAGGACTCGAGCACCAAGGCTTTATTAAAATCGTCCCTTTCCCCCAAGCTCAAAGAATCACACAGAAGGGGAAGGGAGGGAGGGCCAGGCCTGCTGAACATGTAAGGCCTCTGCAGTGACCACAGCTATGCTGAGCAGCAGAGGGGACAGGGGAGGGGACAGGGAACACAAGGTCAGAGGCTTCTGGCTGGAAGTCCTGGACCCCAGAGATAAGGAGAGGGGAGAAAGAGGAGGAGAGGACGGTCTGAAAGGCAGGCAGGGCCCAGGGAGCTGGGGACAAGATACACACATCACCAAAAAAAAAAAAAAAAAAAAAAAAAAGCATAAAATGAGCCCTTGAGACAAAGCTTGTCCAGGTTCACCGGGCACATGGCGTGCATACATGTGCACCGCGCGCGCGCACACACACACACAGACACACACGCAAGAAAGTGTCCTGGGGAGGTCTGCAGAGTCCTAGAGAGAGGACCAGCCACCCTCATCAGAGCTGAAACCTGGAGGGTCAGGCAGGGGTCTCAACAGAGCCCACTACCAGCTGGCGCTAGGTGTTTTGGTTGTGCCTCCCCAGTTCAAAAGAGAAATTAAAAGAAGTCTACCCCAAAACATGCCAAGTTCATTAAAACGGATTAGGAGGGGAAAAAAGGTAACAGTCTGCTACTCCTTGCCTGAGCTTCTGACTCAAAGAAAGCTAAACAGAAAAAACACAGGGAAATGCCCCGGGCAGGTCTCCCTACCCAAATACAAGTACCAGGGTGGAGAGCTATAGGGCCCCATTAGGTCTTCCCACCCAAATACAAGTTCCAGGGTGGGGAGCTACAAGGCCTCCCTGTGTGATCTGGGACATGAAGGGGCAAGGGCAAGGAGATTCCTGAAGGGTAGGGGTGGCATTCAAATTCTGAAAGCGTGGAAGATCTTATTAGCAGACAGAGGTCTGGGCCGGGCGAGGCGGCTGGCAGGGGTTCTGCCATCATTGCTGGTCCAGGTAGGCAGACAACAGAAGCTCTGGAGGCAGGAAATCCAGGTGGCGGTTGCTGACTTTCATCTGCCTCCGGCCCTCCAGGTCAGCACCTGCGGACAAGCCATCGCAGACTGGAGGAGCTGGGCCAGAGTTCCAGTGTGTGGAGGGCTCCCTAGCATGCAAGAGCCCTGGAGGTTGGAGGGATCAGGAGTTCAAGACCGACCTTGACTATACACATAATGCAATGGAGGCCAGCCTGCACTACACCAGTGACCCTGCCTAAACAATTAAAGAAACCAGATGAGGTCTGGCTAGCCATTAGCTGTGAGTCTGTCTAGAGGCTTCCCACTCGATTCAGACCAAAGCTGAATTCAGTGAGAAACCTCCCCCACACAGCCTCTCCCAATTCTCAGGTGTGTGAGAATACAGTGGAGGCTGCTTCCTCCCACAGAGGGAACAGAAGAATCAAATCCAAGTGTTGCCATAGAAACCATCAACTCTAAGCAGGAAGCAGAGACAGGTACTAGGAAAAGAAGAACCAAAGGTGGGGGGGGGGGGGGACCTGGAGCCAAGGAGGGCTCACAACCATCATTAGAAGTGGACGAGGGCTGGTGAGATGGCTCAGTGGGTAAGAGCACCCGACTGTTCTTCCAAAGGTCCAGAGTTCAAATCCCAGCATCCACATGGTGGCTAACAACCATCCGTAATGAGATCTGGTGCCCTCTTCTGGAGTGTCTGAAGACAGCTACAGTGTACTTACATATAATAAATAAATAAATCTTTAAAAAAAAAAAAAAAAGAAGTGGGCGAAACTGTAACTAGGAAACCAGAGGGCAAAGGCCTGGGTCCTGGGAACCTGTCTCCTTTTTCTGTCCAGGTCTGCGGCAGACCCTCAACTTCAGACTTTAACAACCTCACCTAGGTCCCCTTCCCTGGAGCTGTGGATGGAGGGAGTCTGCCCCCTGGAAACCCAGAGTTAACTAAATACCAGGACTTTATGGTAGCTACTCTGCTATCAGCCCATCACACCACACCCCCAGTCTCCCAGTAGGTGACACGGCGTCTGCTTCATTGGGAAGAATGGGGTGAAGGGGCGGTGGGGAGTAGGTACTCACTGGCTGAGATGAGATCCATGTACTGGCACACAGCATGAAGCAGGAGCCTCTCATAGCTGGGGAGGAAGGGCCAAGAGAGACTGAGCCAGAGTGGGGGCCGGTGGCCATGCCATCCCCTCCTCAGCCCCTGTACCTGTTGTCCAGCATAGCAGTGTACACGGCTTGGGGGGACACCGAGAAGAACGCCAGCAGCCGTTCCTCCCAACTCTCCAGGGTTTCCTGAAGGGATTGGAAGAGCTAAAGGGTCACATCAAATGCCCTAGCTGTCTCAGGAACCTGACCACCACCTGTCCAGCCCTGTCTGTCAAATTCCTAGGCACTCTGCAACATTCATTTCCACTGCCCAATCCTCCTCTTCCTAACCACTGCACCACCTGCCCCTCCCTTCTTCCTTCCCTCCCTCCCTCAGGGACTCCCATTACCTCTTCACCAAGATAGAATGGAGACATGGAAAGGCCAGGTTGAGAGGAAGATGGGGCACTCACCATTGGGATGCGGCTGCGCTTGAGCACAGACCGCAGGCGACGGCTGATGCGCCTGAAGCACTCGTGGGGTGTGAAGACAGGGTCCTCTGTGAAGACAGCATGTGGAAGAGGGTCAGGGCGAGCTCAGGTCCCACCCACAGCCTAGCCACACCCACCAGGGAACCCCATCCTGAGCCCAAGGTGACCAAAAAATTTCACTGCCACAAGGCTCCACCCCTCTGTATTTTGGCCCCACCCTCCAGCCAAGCCCCACCTCTCCGACGGTCCTCCCCACGGCCAGGCCCACGTCTCCGCTTGCCCTGGCCCTCATCCTCCAAGTAACGGAGCACTCGCTCTTGCTCCTCTCCTGAGCGGTTCATAAAATCATTCCAGACCTGGAAGACAGGGATGCAGGCCTGGCACACAGGAGCCCATCTGTAAACCACTCGCTCACGTGTGTGCAGCACGAGCTGGATGCTGAAGCTGGGGTTTCAAAGGGTGCATAGGAGCTCAGCAAGCACGACCCACTCCCACGCCGTGGAAGCCCCAGTGACATGCTATCATGTGTATAAAGTAGTCTCCAAATGGGTCCTTTAACAAGAAGAGCAGATGAGCCCAGGATCTGGCAGCATATAGGGGAGGGGTGGGACACCTCTCAGGGGCTGCAGAGGGCCTTAGGGTCTCACCTCCATATAGGTGGCATTGCTGCAGGCCTCTGCGAAGATGCCAGGTGCAGCAGAAGGAGTCAGGTCCCCATCTTCCACCCCTGGAGGGCCCCCAGCGGTCTCCAGCAGTGTTAGCAGGTACTGGGCTGGAAGGAAACAGCGGGTTGATGCAGCCCTGGGTTCCTACTGTCCCCAATTTTTTTTTCTTTTCTTTTTTTTTTTTTTCACCCACCCAGTCTCTAGAACCCCATCTATCTCTCCCTGTGTTGCTGAACTCCTATGCACCCTCTGAAGCCCTTATTCTTTTTTTTTTTTTTTAAAGATTTATTTATTTATTATATGTAAGTACACTGTAGCTGTCTTCAGACACTCCAGAAGAGGGCGCCAGATCTCGTTGTGGATGGTTGTGAGCCACCATGTGGTTGCTGGGATTTGAACTCTGGACCTTCGGAAGAGCAGTCGGGTGCTCTTACCCACTGAGCCATCTCACCAGCCCCTGAAGCCCTTATTCTAACGCCTGGCTAGTGCGGGGTGTTTCACAGCAAGGGAAACATACCCCACTCCCTGCTTACTGTTCTCCAAACGCTGCAGACTCTTCCGTCCCTTAGCTCTGGGCACCAGGTCCGAATTCCTCACAGCCTGGTTGATAAAATGTTGCTTGCGTCTGGACGCTGAGACCCTCTTCACCTGTGAGCCGCTGAGTGAGGGGAGACAGCCAGGGAGGGACCTGTGTACCAGGTGAGGAGGCCATCAGAGGTGAGGGGTCTGCTTGGTTTCCCTGGCGACAAGGGGCTTCATTCCCCCCCACCCAGTCCCACCCCAGGACACAAGTTTTGATGCAAGAAGGGTAAAACTGAGGTTCGGAGAAAGGAAGACACGGGGACCAGTCACACAGAAGAATGGTAACTTCTCTGGTCACCCCCCAATCTTCCAGATTTAAGCCCTAAAATACCAAGGTCCGATCTCTATGCACTCCAGGGGTTGGACGCCAAACCCGGGAAGCAGACCCTCTGCCCCACGCACATGTTAAACCTGAAGAACCATTGGGTCTCAGGATGACAGCCCAGTGCACCTGCCTGGCACCACAAGCAGCTAACGTGGGTTGGGGGAGGGCAGCTAATTGCCCCAGGAACTCCTTGGCGACCCTCAGAGCTAAATGTCCACCTCCTGAAAATGCTGTTAATCCTGCCAAGAGATTAGCTGGAGCCCAGGAGCTCAGGCCAGTGCTTGGCAAGAGCTGCAGGGAGAGAGTAGAGTGTGTGTGTGTGTGTGGGGGGGAGAAGCCCCGTGCCTGCGAGGGGGAGAGCAGCAGGCTTGGAAACGCTGGCACCCGGGTCCCCAGCAGCACCATGTCTGTCTCCCTTCAAGCGGGGTCAGGGCCTGGAGCTTCAGCTCTGGCAGGGTATGTCCCTTTATCCCCTCAGCCACCAAGTGGCTGCACTGAGGCCTGCCTGGCTCCCTCCCAAGAAGGGGTCTGTCCCTCACCTCTACACCATCTCTGAGCAGGGTGCGGCCTGAGGTTAGCCCAGCTGTAAACTTTCTACTGGGTCCTAGGCCCACACTCACGGTTCTATCAACTCTGAGGTCTGAGGCTGGGCCACTTCTGTCCCAGCTCCATCCCTGCAGCTGGCACAGCCTGATAACAAACCACAGCTGCCCCTACAGGAAGGACAGACAGACATAGCAGGGAAAGGGGGCTTGGAGCAGTCTTCTGGACAGAAGTGCACCTGGGTCCCAGCTTGGACATATGAGCCCGCTCACACCAAAGCCCACCAAGCTGGTGAGGCGCCTGTGTCAGTGCCCGCACGGCTCCCGAGTACCCATAGGCGAGCCCTTGATAACCCTTTGGCCTGGTGCTGCACCACCCGATCTGTGCTCACTCCTAAAGGCTTTGGGGTGTCTCCACCTCCTTGGGGGCCCCCAAGAGCCCCCGGAAACGGAATTGCTCCCTGAATTAAAACTTGTCAGAGACCTCCACACAAACGCCTCTCCCAGTTCTGCCTGATTCGGGTTTCCGTGTGAATGTCACCTCCCAGAAGCTGGCACTGCCCATCCAATCAGTACTTGCACCAACAGGAGCCAGCTGGCCTGAGCTGTTTACCCTTCTCCTCCTCCTCACCGAACTTCCCGTGCCCAGCTAGCAGCTCCAGCAAGGGACCAAGAGGTTTGCTGAATGAATAACCTAAACTTCTGGAGTTTGTTGAATGAATCCTGCTTCCCCCATAGCCGGGCCACTTTACAGAAAGTGAAGTGGAGGACCCAGAGGAGGTGTCCGACACATCAGAGTATGACCAGCACCTGGGGGGCGGGGTGACAAAAAGCAGACGTGGGGCTGGGGAACTCCCCCAGCTGGTTGAGTAATAGGCCCACCGAGACACACCTTAGCTACAAACACACCCTTCTTTGGCAAACACTCCCGGAAAGGCAGAGAACCCACTTCCCCAACAGGAAGCAGGGCAGAGGTGACTCAGGCCCTGGACACCCAGCAGGTAGGTGGACACCTGGGTGAGGCCCTGTGGGAAGTAAGTCACCAAAACGTAAACTTAGTTATACTAGGGACACAACAAGGACACTCTAGGCAGCTAGGCATGGTCCCAGGAGGCTGAGGCAGGAGGATCAGCTCATGGTCATCCTCAGATATACAGAGACGGAGGCCAGCCTAGGCTACCTGAGACTCTGAGTCAAATAAATAAAACAAACACAGGCTAGGGAGAAAGGTTCAGTAGTTACAGCAATGGCCGCTCTTGCAGAAGGACCGGGATCGTCCCCAGCACGAACATGGTGGATCAGAACCATCTGTAACTCCAGGATCCATCTGACCTCAGCAGGTACCAGGCACACATGTGGTGCACATACATACATACAAGCCTACATACACACACCTACATATGTACAGACAAAATGCTCATAAACATAAAATAAAATATTAAAAATAAATAGATAAAGTACAACAAACAAAGGTAGAACCAAACAGAACCCTAGATTACTGGACACCATGGAAGGAAGGGCTTTGCCACCCCACCCCGAGTCTGACAAAGAGCCAACTGTCCACATCCAGATGGGGGAAACCAAGGCACAAAGAAACTTAGCAAGCTGGCCAGGGGCCAAGGCAGCGCTTGACCCACAAAGGTAACTGTCAGGGCCACAGGTCACAGGACCTGAATTCCTGAGTAGCCACATACAACCAGCGGCACATCACAGCTTCGGGCTACACCACATCCCACCACTCTGGGAACTGACCCCCCAGAGACACAGAGTCACCATTGCCAGGACAGTGATCAGCGGGGATCAGAGAGTGGCAGTACCCCTGGCAGCTGCTCTCCCGTCCAGCGGGGTAAAAGGGGAATGAACAGGCTAACTGCCTGCGGCCAGGTCAGAGAGCCCTCTCCACAGAAGCCCAGAGCAGGAGGCCCCTGCATCTGCGGGTGAGCAGCCAGAGAAAGGGGTGTGGGCGGAGAAGCGACAGAGCATCCATGGGGAAGGTTGGGGAGGAGAACATGGAGGAGGGAGCAGAGGAGAGAAATAGGAGGAGAGGAAAGTGGGGGAGAAAGAGACCCCAGCTGGGAGAAAGAGGAGGTGGAGGAGACCCCAGCCTGGGGAGGAGACCCTAGCGGGAGGAGGAGGAGGAGGAGGAGGAGGAAAAGACCCTAGCCCTGACAACGAGGAGGAGGAGACCCCAACAGCCTGGGGAGGAGGCGACCCCAGCGTGGGGAGGAGGAGGAGGAGACCCAACAGCCTGGGGAGGAGGAATAGGAGGAGGAGGAGGAGACCCCCAACAGCCCGGGGAGGAGGAAGGGGTCCCGGAAAGAGGTCCAGCCCGGCGGCCCTGCTCACAGCCTGGTCTCCCCGCTCGGAGTAGCCTCCGGGCCGCCTTCTGAGTTGTCCAGAGCCACCATGGCCTGCAGCCGCTGTTGCAGCGGGGCCTGAGGCCGCGGAGGAAGTGACGCGCGGGGCGGAGTCTGCAGCGGCCCGGGGCGGGGACAGTCCAGGAACAGCCGCGGTTGCCGGGCTAGAAGCTCAGTCTCGGTTTCCCTCTCCGTAGACATGGGGCGGTGTCACCCACCAGGACGTGCTGGGGACCAGAGGGGCTGAGGACAAAGTCTGAGCCACCCGGGAGGAGACGGTGGGGCACACCGGCCCCGGGGCGACTGCGGAGATGCGAAAGGCTCCTTGGGGCGCAGATGCGGGAGGGGTGTGCGAGCCCCGCGAACAGTCCCGGGGTGACAGAACAGTGCAGGGGACTGAGGCTGAAAAGGAGGACCCGCCCGCAGACCCAACACCTCCAGACCACGGTCTGTGAGAGCTAGCCTGGTGAAAACAAGCGAAGGGGAAGCTGGCCGCCGTGGTGCACAGCTGAGCGAGAGGCTGAGGCAGTAGGATCCGTGGAGTTCCAGCCCAGCCTCAGCCACAAAACCTAATTGGGGTGGAGGGGCAGGTGTGGTGCACTCCTGGCCTAGCACAGGTTAGACGGAAGCAGGAGGATCGGCTTTCAAGTCGTTATTAACCAACCAACAGCAAGTTCAAGGCCAGCCTGGGCTCAGGGAAAGCCACGTGCTTTTAGAAAAACTATTACACTTGATTGATTAATTAATCAACTAATTAATTAATTAAAACAAAAGACCCAAAAGAAAGCATCCACTCTGAGGGTTTGTATAGACAGGTGAAGTGATGGCCGAGCTCATGAGTCTGGTGCAGAGGGGACTCAGGGGAAGGGGACCTGGGGACTTGGACTCCTGGCATCACACCAGAGTTGTTCTGTGGCTGAAAGAGAGGGAAGGGGTTCATTGCAGAGCCCTCAGTCTGCATTTTGCTCCCTCCTCCCCCCAGCCCCAGGATACAGTCGCTGACACCCTCAGAGTCCCCAGGCTGTCAGCCTCCTGGCCCCTCAGCCAGGGTTGCTTCTGAGTAACTCATCTCTCTCCCCAGCTTCCAGCCGGCCTTCTCCGGTGAGCCTGTGGACGACATCAATACACTCCCTCTGAGTCTCACCTCTTTTTCTCTACTGCATAGTATTGTGGTGGCTTGGCAAGGCTAACCTCTTGGGGCGCGAGGGAGACTCTAAGATACATTTAGCAGGGATGCGAGGGTGTGGCTGAGGTCAGTTCCTTGTAGTTCCTGCTGATAGTTTCCAAAGTGCCCACTCTCCCGACAGGAACTCGCCGCTGGATAGAACCTTGTAACTATCAGTCAGAGTCAGCCAAATGTATCTGAAGGTGCTGTCCTGTCCTGATGCTTCATGGCTCCCAGTGTCCTGGAGAGGCAAACTCTGCCAGGGCTTCTTCAGAAGGCGGGCCTGGGCCAATCTGCCTGCAGCCCATGGTTGAAGCTAACCCCCATAGAGGGCCACAACCCTCCCCTGCTTGGTGCCCAGAGCCCTCCCTGCTTTAGCCCATCCCCTCCTTCTGTCATCCGGGCATAGCTCTGGGAAGAGGGAACGCAATGCTCTGAAGCGGCTACTATGCAGAGAGACGCGAAGGCGGGGACAAGGGAGGGGGCGGGGGTATAAGAGTGGCCGCTGCGACACTAGCAGAGGAGCCTCTTTCCAGCCCCTGCCGCCGGCAACAGAGACCAGGACGCAGGTATCCCCGGAGAGCGGCCCTGGCCCCGAGGAGGAGCGGGGTCCTCCCTCTGGTCCCCACAGTCCCAGGACACAATCCGTGAAGGCTGCCTGGAGGAAGAGGGCAACGGGGGGGGGGGGAATGGCCACCGAGACGACGTTGGCTCCCAACGTGACCTGGTGGGCTCCGTCCAACGCTTCGGGATGCCCGGGCTGCGGTGCCAATGCCTCGGATGACCCAAGCTCTTCGCCAAGGCCCCTGGATGCCTGGCTGGTTCCCCTGTTTTTCGCTGCACTCATGTTGCTTGGGCTGGTTGGGAACTCACTGGTCATCTACGTTATCTGCCGCCACAAGCACATGCAGACAGTCACCAACTTCTACATCGGTGAGCGCGCGCCTTCCTGGGTTTCCCGGGTGTGCGCAGGGTCCGGGGTCCCAGTCAGGAACGCAGCGAGGCTCCTCAGATTCCAGTGTTCCCCTGCTGTGCGCTCTGCCTTTCCCTGTCCTTTGAAGGCCGCAGTTACGAACTTCAAGGTGGCAGTCCCTCATATGGCAGGGTACTAAAGGGGTGGTTGGCAACTGAGCAAGGAGACGGGGCCAGCCATTTCAGCAAGATGTCTTTCCTATGGACATGATAGCCTCTGGGGTGTGTGATACGTCCTAACTGATACCGGTAGCTTGGGACTATCCGGCTGTCTCCGATTTAAAGATGAGGAAATTGAGGCACAGAGGGACACGAGGCTGCTGGGAATGAGTGCAAGGAGGGTGGGGGCGCCTACGTTTCTCTGGTGGAGGATGTGGGGTGTGGTAGGGGTCACTCGGACCCGGATGCACAGGTCAGGGGCCCGAGTCTGGGTGCCCCATCTTCCAGCATCCGCGTGTTCCCCATCTGTAGCCAACCTGGCTGCTACAGACGTCACTTTCCTACTGTGCTGCGTGCCCTTCACCGCGCTCCTCTACCCGCTGCCCGCCTGGGTTCTGGGAGACTTCATGTGCAAATTCGTCAACTACATCCAGCAGGTACGCGGGCTGGGCCACGGGCGAGCTGTGGAGCCATGAAGGCTGGGGAGCAGGGAGCGTGGGCGGGGTGGGAGGGGGTGAGCTGAGCTGTGTATGCTCTGGGAGAGGGTATGGGCAGGACCAGGCCTGGGTGGGCGTGGCTATGAAGGTGTGTTCTGGTCAGCGGCAGTGTTAGGAAGGGTGGGGACCTGTTGTGGTCAGGGTCTGTGTGTGTGTGTGTGTGTGTGTGTGTGAGGGGGGTGTTCAGGACCTGAAATGAGGCCTGGGCTCTTACTCACTTTAGATTTCTGAAACAGACACCATAGAAGACCAGGCCAGCCTGGGACTCACAAAGATCTGCTGGTCTCTGCCAGCAGAACCAGTTTCTTTTAAGATTTTTAAAATTTCTTGTGTATGAATGTTTGCCTGAGTGTATATCTGCACTATGTGTGTGCCGTGCCTGTGGAGGCCAGAAGGGCTCGTGCCCCACCCCCCAACTGGAGTTACAGGATGGTGGTGAGCTGCCATGTGGATGCGAGGAGCCGAACCCAGGTCCTCTGAAAGAGCAGCTGGTGCTCTAACCCCAAGCCCGTCTTGCAGGGCAGGGGTCAGAGCCTGGTGTGGGCAGGGAGGGGCTAGGGCCTGTTACAGGGTGTAGTTAGGGGTGGACACAACCAGAATACAAATTCACCATGTGCTGTCTGTGACAAAGGCTGGGATCAGGACGCCGGAGAATCGGGGAGGGGGGGAGGCACAGTGGGCATGTTCTGGGATGTGTGGGGTAGGGCTTAAGGGAGAATCGAAACCAGGGCTTTGCAAAGGCAGAGACAGTCTGGTGGGCATGGTCTGGTGTGGGCGTGGTCAGGTCATGTGTATAGCCGCGACCCTAAGCAGGGCTGGGACCAATGGTCTCTACAGTGTCTTCACACCAGGAAGGCTTACCATGTCCTGCTTCAGCTTCGGAGTACCTAACAAACCTCCGTGTTTATCCCACTTCCCACGTCCTCGCTCTCCTGGTCTTCAGGTCCCACTCGGGTGTCCCCTCAACCTGGGGCACTGGTTACACCTCGCAGGACATGTTCGTGCACACCTGAGTAGTTAGATGTGTAGTATGACTGGCAGGGCCCACACTTAGTCTTTAGCTTTTCCAGGTCTCGGTGCAAGCCACATGTGCCACTCTGACGGCCATGAGCGTGGACCGCTGGTATGTGACTGTGTTCCCGCTGCGTGCACTTCACCGCCGGACTCCGCGCCTGGCCCTGGCTGTCAGCCTCAGCATCTGGGTGGGTGAGTGTGGTTGGGGTCGGAATAAAGGTAGGGGAGGACAAGGGCACGTACTCAGCCTCGGAGGATGTCTGCGTGGAGGGGGTGCAGACGCGGAGGAAGTGCGGCATTGATTGGGGGGGTTGGCTCCTGGGTGAGACCTGTTCCCCACTCCCCGAGGAACTCACCCTGGGTGGGTGGCGCAGGGTCGGCAGCTGTGTCCGCCCCGGTGCTGGCCCTGCACCGCCTGTCGCCAGGGCCTCGTACCTACTGCAGCGAGGCGTTTCCTAGCCGCGCCCTGGAGCGCGCCTTCGCGCTCTACAACCTGCTGGCTCTATACCTGCTGCCGCTGCTCGCCACCTGCGCCTGCTACGGCGCCATGCTGCGCCACCTGGGCCGTGCGGCTGTACGCCCCGCACCCACTGACGGCGCCCTGCAGGTGCGGGGACTCCAGCCGGGATCGAGGGTCATCTCGGGTGGCGGAGGGAGTCGGAATTACACACACACACACACACACACACACACACACACACACACACACACACACACGTTCGTGCGCATGCGCGTGAGAATGGCGAAGAGCCAGGGTGGGGGGTATGGGAATCTGTACTGTGTGTTCATGTGGGGGAAACCCAGGGGTGCGGATGGAATGGCAGTTGGGGATAAGGATAGAAGATAGGAGCCTGGGCTATTGTGCTTGTGTGGAGGTAGGCAGGAGGGATTTTGGAGGGTGATCTGTTCCTTCTCGCTAACACTCCTGGGTCCCCAGGGGCAGCTGCTAGCACAGCGCGCTGGAGCAGTGCGCACCAAGGTCTCCCGGCTGGTGGCCGCTGTCGTCCTGCTCTTCGCCGCCTGCTGGGGCCCGATCCAGCTGTTCCTGGTGCTTCAAGCCCTGGGCCCCTCGGGGGCCTGGCACCCTCGAAGCTATGCCGCCTACGCGGTCAAGATTTGGGCTCACTGCATGTCCTACAGCAACTCGGCGCTCAATCCGCTGCTCTATGCCTTCCTGGGTTCACACTTCAGACAGGCCTTCTGCCGCGTGTGCCCCTGCTGCCCGCAACGCCAGCGCCGGCCCCACGCGTCAGCTCACTCGGACCGAGCTGCAACCCACACTGTGCCACACAGCCGTGCTGCGCACCCTGTGCGGATCAGGAGCCCGGAGCCTGGGAACCCTGTGGTGCGCTCGCCCTGCGCTCAGACTGAACATACTGCTTCACTCTGAGCTGGTCCTGCCTGTGAGGTAATCCATCTCAGGCTGATTGCGCTGGTGGGAGGTTGTTAATAGTTTAGTTAATCTGTGTAAATGGCCTTCTTTTCTTCCATTTGGCACCGGTACGCCCTGGTTTTTGCTGTGGATGTTGTGATAATTCTCTGTAATCTTTGAGGATTAATGTCCTCATTTTCTGCATCTTTTTTATTTATTTTTTCTTTTCAGGTGCTGAGAACCGAACCAGGATTTTGTGTTTATGGGGCAAGCGATGAACTACTAAACTAAATGTGCAGTCTCTCTTTTTCCTCCTTTACCACTTACGTGTTTCTGAAACAGGGTTTCATGTAACCTAGGCTGGTCTGTCTCCAACTCTATGTACCGTAGCTGTCTCTGATCCGACTGCCATGACTTTGGAACCTAAACCACCAAGTCTAGCTTTGCTTTTTCTATTTTGAGACAAGGTCCCAACATGGAGCAGGTCACAAATGTCACCACAAGACTGGAGTCCAAGGTCATCCTTGGCTACATAGAGTGTTCTAGGCCAGCCTGGCTGGCTGCTGATCTGGTATCAAAAGCAAACAAGCAAAACTCTTTGAGATGGCCACGCCTTTAATCCCAGCTTTTGAGAGGCAGAGGCAGGAGGATCTCTGTTAGTTTAAGGCCTACAGAATGAGTTTCAGGACAGCCAGTGCTACAGAGAGAGACCCTGTCTCCCAAAACAGCAACTTGTCTGAAGAGACAGCTGAGTGGCTAAGAACACTGCCTGCTCTTCCAGAGGACCCAAGTGCAGGTCTCAGCATCCACCAACCATCTGTAAGTGTAGTTCTAGGGCATCTGATGCTCCATGCATACAGTGTACGGTCACACATGTAGACAAGATACCCATACACATACATTTTTGTTGTTGTTTTGTTTTTTCAAGACAGGGTTTCTCTGTGTTGCCCCGGCTGTCCTAGAATTTACTTTGCAGGCCAGGCTGGCCTTGGCCTCAACTTTGGAGATCCACCTGCCTCTGCCTCTGGTGTGCTAGGATTAAAGGGGTGTGCTGCCACACCCAGCTCATATTAAGTTTTCTTAATTCAAAAAGAGAGCGAGTTTGTCAACAGTTAAGTGTTAATCCTGTTCTTCCGGAGGACTTGAGTTCAATTCCCAGCACCCACATCAGGTGGCTCACAAAGGCCAGAAGAGAGATCCCCTGGGACTGGAGTTAATGTGGTTGTGAGAGTCCGTGTAGGTACTGGGAATGGAACTAAGGCTCTGTGGCAGAGGATCCAGTTCTCTTAACCCCTGAGCCATCCCTCAGCCCCACCTTATGGGTATTAGTTTTAAGACAGGGTCCCAGTAGGTGTAGTTCTGAGTACCAGGGAGGTGACCATGTAGAGCAGGCTAGCCCAGACCTCACAGTGATCTTTCTGCTTCTGAACGCTGAGGTTGAAGGCAGCGGGAGCGCACCATGCCTAGCTCCATCTCGCTGTGGAAGAAGGGGCTCTTTCTGCATCTGGAGCTAGGAATTCCTCTAGGCTCCATCTCGCTGTGGAAGAAGGGGCTCTTTCTGCATCTGGAGCTAGGAATTCCTCTAGGCTGGCTGGCCTAGAGCACCAGAAATCCTCCTGTCTCCCAGTGCTGGATTGAAGGTGCACACCACCAGGCCTGGGTTTCTCCAGGGGCTCTGGGGACTGAACTCTTCCCACAATGAAACCCTCACCCCTCAAGGCAAGCGCTTCATGGACTGAGTCATTTCCTGAGGGGGGCACAGTTTGAAGAAGAAACGGTTATATTGCCTCTACGGGGGCATTGGTGGGCTCAGAATCATGGAAGATGAATGAACTGATCATAGCTGCTCAGCCAGGGTGACCAGGAAGCAGAAGGAAGTAGCAGACAGGACGAGTCTCAACCCTGCTCCTGCCCTCCCCCTTCCCCCTGACTTCCTCCTCCTCCTCCAACCAGTGTAGGTAAAATGTTTTGTTTGTTTGTTTGGTTTGGTTTGTTTTTGGTACACTGTGTAAAGTTCACCCATGTGTTATTTAAATGCTGATCTCTGTGCCCTCAAATCTTGTTTCAATCCAGACAGGGCATTGTAATGATTATACTAAGAGCTTCCCTTAAGGAGTTTGTGTAAACAATTCTTACCGTTTATTCTCTGCCTTGTCAATAAATGCTGATCACCCAATGGCTGGGCAGAAAAGAGAATAGGGTGGGGCACTTCTGCCACCAGGGGTGCGGGTGGGGAGAAAGGAGACTTAGAGAGAGAGAGAGAGAGAGAGAGAGAGGTTTAGATCTGCCGAAAGAATGAGGAGATGAGCCGCCACAGGAGAGGTCCGAGAAGACACCATGGGAAAAGCTCGGAAGCAGAGAGAGCTAGGATACATTACTGTTCAGGCACTGTAGAGCTGGGGCAGGGAGAGCCTAGAGGAGGAGCTAGTATAAACCAGTCCTGCCCAGCCACTGAAGTGCAGCTGGAAATAAATCTTGGTTTCTCTGTGTGGCTATCGGGGACTAGCAAAGGTAAAGGAGTAAAGATGCCATATTAATTTACAAATTACACTTATAGTAAAATAATGCATTTTTAAAAATCAGGCCCCAGCTCCCCTTTTAATCACCTCCAGAAAGCCACCGCCCAATTACAAATCCAGCCTGAAATGAATCTACTCTCAAGGGGTTCATACACCCTTAGGGTTAGAAAGGAGGCCTACAGGAAATGGCAAATCTGATATCTAAGAACAGGAAAAACCCTGACTCCATCCCAAAAGCCTCAGAAGTAAAATTCTATAGAGGAACCACAGCATGAGAGACAAACGCTGCAGTAGGCAGATGTCTCTGAGTTCTAGGCCTGCCAAGGCTACACAGTGGGACCCCGTATTTGTCTGTCTTCCTAAGCAGGATGTCTCTTGGCAAGGTGTAGCCCTGGCTGTCCTGGAACTCACTCTGTAGACCACGCTGGCCTCAAACTCAGAAATCCCCCTGCCTCTGCCTCAGGCGCCGGAGTATAAAGGCGGGAGCCACTGTTGACATCCAGCTCACCTCCCGCCTACAATACCCCCAATGAGGGGCTGGGCCGGGTCCCGGGTAGAGCAATTATCTCCAGGATCCAAAAGTATCAATACAATCTGAAAATGATGTGGCCATGCGTGTCCGTTCCTTGTACTTTAACTTCGTGATACACTGAAGCAGAAGGATCATGACTTCACACCATCTTCAACAGAAAAAAAGCTATGTAGGAGAACTTCAGGCCTCTGTTTCTCCCAATCTAACGTGGGAAATCGTCTTTTTAGGTGCGATAGCACCACCTGGCGGTCACCACTGCTAGGTTGAAGCCCCGCCTCCATGATGAAAAATCTTATCCTGGGCGCCGTTCCGCTGGCGCCCCGCAGGAGGCGCGCAGTGTGCGCGGCGCGAGTCGGATGCCTTTCAAGTCTCCAGAATTCTATCTTGTGAATTAGGAGACCTGTCATAAGGAGACCTGTCATTATGTCATTATGCTTGCCACCTGGACCCTTGGCTAAATATATCCCTGCCATAAAAAAGGGACCAGCAGATTTAGGCTTTTGTCTTTGAAGATTCTATTAAAAAAAAATACTAAGAACAGTATTTTAGGGGTCAGCAAGGTAAAGGTCCCAGAATACACATAAAGGTGGAAGGAGAAAGCTGACTCCACTAAGTTTTCCTAGGACCTCTATGTGTGAGCTGCTGAAGCCCTTCTGCTCTCTCTCTCTCTCTCTCTCTCTCTCTCTCTCTCTCTCTCTCTCTCGTGTGTTTGTTTGTGTGAGAGAGAGAGAGAGAGAATGGGAATGTATGTTGCTTTCATTATCTTGGCAGGATGTTTTGGGGGGTTGCCTAAGTTTACAGGGGACACACAAGATGATTAGAGTTGGGGTCAGTGTACTCATTGCGAGGGTTGAGGGAGAAAGATCTGCTAGCCCGTTTGATGCTGGAGAAGAATGCTGGTGTGAAGGCCCAGCTCCACCCCGGAGCCACACCCCAACACATCAAGGTGTCTAAAGTTTGAAGGCGCAGTTAGTTCGCTGCCACCTGCAACTTTCTTAGCCTTGCGGGCTAAGGTTCCAAGCAACCGCTGCAGTCTCGGATTCTAGGGAGGATTCCCGGGACTTGGATTGGCCGGAGCCATCCCATCTCCCCAGACACTCACACAAGTGGCTTTCAAGGGGCAGACTGCTCAAGATCCCCACAACAGTCTAAGGGACCTGAGCACCACCTATGGGGAACTAGTCGAGGTCGGGGGTTGCCCTGAGCACTGGCATTACCCACTAGAGTCGTCTCAACTTCTAGCTGAGCTCACATCATGCCTCGGTTTTCCAGCCTGCAAAATGGGACCTCAGAATCCAGTACTCTACCGAGACGAACTGGGTGGACCGAGGCAGGGGCTTCACTGAGTTGGTTAAAGGATGGCCCTCCTTTCCCTCGCTCCTAGGTACGGTCGTCACGGTTCCTCGCATTTCCTCGAACGCGCGCGCAGCCCAACCCCGTGCTTTTGCGCACGCAGCGCCCTCACACCCCCGCGTCCCAGCCCCCGCAGATCTAGCCTAACCGGAGTTTTTAAGCCCATTTCAGAGACGTGGAGCCTCAGGCCCGGAAGGTTAGGGTAGCATAGTGGGCGGAGGTTCCAGCTCCAAGCTTGGCTTATCCATCTTGCGTTCCGGGTGAAACCAGGAAACGGCCGGGGGCCCAGGTGACTTTCCGCTCAGAGGTGGGGCGAGGAACCCTTTTTAACTCTTCGGGATTCCCGCGATGGGGCTCTCGCAGCCCCGCCCTCCCGCTCGTGGCCTCTGCGCCGTGGGCTGCGGCGTGCACTTTGCGCACGGTCCCTAAGATGGGGGCGGAGCGTCCCTCAGTCCGGTTCCCCCTTCCTTTTATTATTTATTATCATTTAAAGGGGCCGCGACCTGAAGTTTTCCGTCCACTCTGTGGCGGCTCTCCGGCTCCCCTCCACCTCCTCCCACCGTGGACGTCCTCAGATTGAGTTGGAGAAGGGGGACCCCGGTGTGGTGTCCTGGGAAAGCTTGGAAAGGGGGGCCCTGGAGAGACACCCACCACCACCTCCTGCGTCCCCGGGGCTGCTGAATCACCGGCGAGGTATTTGCATCTGAGAGCAATTTGTCACACGGCGATTCGTCTGCTGGGTGGGGGAGGGGCGGGGCGGGGGGCCCGGTCGCGCGCGGAGACCTCGTCCCTATCCGATCCAGACGGATGGAGATGTAGACGCGGCCTGGAGACTCGGTGAGGCGGGTGACCCCGGAGCCAGGAGCGTGCACTGGGCACCAGGGGGAGGCCAAGGGGGAGAGAGGCCACCGGAGGCCACCAGCAGGCTGGACTCTGGGCTGGGCTCCGGGCACCCGGGCATGCGCCCCCCGGGCCACCCCGAGCGGTAAGGCCTTTTGCATCGCGGCTCCAGCGATCTCTCCTAAAGGTGGCAGCGTAGGGCACCCTGGAAACCGACAATTGCGGGGTCTCCAAAGTTAGGCAAAGACGCGCGCGTAGAGGGGTGCAGGGCTGAGTATGCGACTCGACGGATCAGAGTTGGGGTGGCTGTCGCGGTTGTAGATCTTGGAGACCTTCATCCGGTACACGAGTGCGCGGGGGTCGCGAGTGCGCGCTGTCCCCTGGCGGAAGGAAACGGACCCGGGGTGTGTGTGTCTGTGTATGTACGCGCGCGCAGAGGACTGAGGGCTGCGCTCTGGAAACATGGTTTTGTTTTTTCTTATTAATTAAAAAAGATGTTTGGAGATAGGATCTTACTGTGTAGTACGGGCTGACTTAGAACTCCAGTTAAAGCGCAGACTAGCCTGAAACTCGAGGCCATCCCCCTGCCGCAGCTTTCCTTCCCAAGTGCTTGGGAAAATCCCGGGCCGGGCGCGCCACCACGCCCCGGTACCTACAGTTCTTTTTCTCTTCCAAACCTGTGTCCAGCGGGGTCCGCCCATCTCCCCCCCCCCATTTCTTTCCCTAGCTCCAGTGTACTACTGGGGTCTCCACTTGCCCCGCGGGGTGCGCCCATCCAGATCCCTTCGGTAGGGTCCCAGGCACCCCCCCCGCCCCCGGACACAAAAGAGGGAGCAGGAAGCGCGGAGTGCGCGCGTGTGTGTCAACTCGCAGCGGGTTTGTCAAATATCTTCCGTTTTTTACGACTTGGGCAGCAGGGTCACCCCCCCCCCCAAGCTCGCTCTTTCCAAGAAGCCTTTGAAATACCGACTCCACTGGGGGGGGTTGTTTGTTTGTTTTGTTGTTGTTTTACATTTGTCCTCTGACTGGGGTGTGTTTTTGCACACGTCTCCTGGGGGGGGGGCACAGTGCCTTCTTTCCCAGCCCCCTCCCCAGCTCCTGCCCTTCCCCCTCCACCTCCCTCGGAGGAGAGAGGGGCCCCTTTCGCCACCCTCGGGCCCTGGCCTTGCACAACTCCAAATAACCGTGTTTTGCAAGGCCTGGCCGAGCTAGTGACCTTTCTCTCTCTCTCTCTCTCTCTCTCTCTCTCTCTCTCTCTCTCTCTCTCTCTCTCTCCCCCTCCCCCCCTGTCCCCCTCTCCCTCCCTCCCTCCCTCCCTCTTCCTCTCTCTCCTCTCTCTCTCTCTCTCTCTCTCTCTCTCTCTCTCTCTCTCTCTCTCTCTCTCTTTCTCTCTGACCTGAGAGGCTTGGAGGTGGTGGGGGGACTAGGGTGTGGCTCTGGGTCTCGTCCCCACCGCAGCCAGATCCCCCTTCCACAAACACCAGCTACCAGGTCCTAGTAGACATTTCTGAGAATGCCATAAATTGAGGGTGGGGGCCAAGGACAAAGGGCTGGGGGAGTGATCTATAAGGGTGGGCAACGTTGGCTCAGGGTACCAGTACCTCTGGAGGGTGAGGGATGTCCAGGCCTGACCTAGGGGCAGCTTTGGGGTTCCCATCTGTGCCCCTCCAGGGCTACCAGCCCCACCAGTGGAGGCCTACCCTGTTCCCCTCCCCCACCCTCCACCAGGAAGGGTCATTAAACCAAACAGACCTGGGAGGGGGGACGGGAGGCTGGGAGAGGGGCTTCCTCTAGCTTTTTCCTTGTGCATTTCCCCACCCCACCCTCAAAGAGGGGGCGTCTCTTTCAGCATTTCCGTGGGGGGGGGTGCTCAGCGGGGTGGGGGAAGGGCGATGGATCAAGCCAGAGTGTCCAGAAATGTCCCCTCCAGCAGTTCTTGGGTCTGGTGGACCAGGGTGACCAGCAGCCACAGGGTGTGGAGGGACTGAGTGTTGAGGCCACTCATGTGTCCAGGCCTCCAAGGTTTCTCTGTCTTGGGAAACCTAGGCTGAAAGGGGTTACCCTTGACATCCTTTTCCTTTGGGGCCACCCACCTGCCAGCATTCTGCTGAAAGTGTGGGGTTTGGGGTGACCCCAAAGGAAAAGGAAGGGGTCTAGGGAAGGGGACATTAGACGTTCTCGTTCTCCTTGAAGATCTAGAGAGTCCTGAACTGTAGAGGTCTCCTTAGGCAGGGGAGCAGATGACCAGGATGTCTGCTGCAAACAACAGCCAGGAGCTGTCTGCCTTCTTCACACACTGGGTTGTTGGGGGTCACTCCCAGGGGTTCTGTATGCAAAGACTTTTGAGGTTCAGGCTAGACAGAGGATGATCTCTCAGATTTTCTGTCTGCAAGGTGGACTAAACTCTCCCCTTGAGCCATGGTCCCTTGATTTCAGACAATTTGAGTGTTGCTGGGCACTGTCCACTGTCTTATTGGTGGCTTATGGGGGTGGGTGGGGTCAAGTTGTGGCCTGGAACAAGGTGGGACCTGGATCCTGGTGCTGGCTGAAAGGACACCAGGGCTCCTGGCAGGGACACATGCTGTATTCTGGGACATTTCCCTCCTTGGAGCTTTATAACCTAGTGATGGCAGACCTGTGCCCTCTGCAAAGCCTCAAGCAGCACAGGACACTCAGGTGACAGGTGACGCCTGCATGGTGCGCTGCCGTTCCCGAGTGTGACACACGGTGGGCACTTGTACCACACTGGTGGCACACCAAGGCCCCAAGGCCAGCTGAGGGACATCTGAGAAGGCAACATGTGAATGGGCACACTGTGTAATCTTGGCCAGGGGTCCCAGGGCCTCTGAGGGCCAAGCAACATCTAGAACTTAGAACCAGAATCCAGAACCCAGAGGGACTGTGGAGTCTAGAAGAGGGGGGTATGACCAATAAGAAAGCAAGAACACCATGCCCCTCCCCCACAGCTCTTCTTATGGGACAATCACCCAAGGTGTGCCTGGTGGACCTGACCAGAGGGGACTCAGAGATTCCCTTAGTGTCCACTGCAGTGATCCTAGTCCCGAGGAACCTGCAGACCGGCAGATGGGGGTGCCAGCCCTGAGCAGGTGTAACCGATTCTCCCATCAGCTTTTGCTGTAGCCTTCTGGGGAAGGATGTGTCACTGGGGCACAGGTAGAGTCTGACCTCATCTCTTGCTGTGTTCCCCCAGGAGTCTGCAGGTGCTTGAATGAGCCCGACACCAGTCTCTGCCCCTGGGTGCCCGACGTAACAACAAGGATCCCACTGGTGGCTCCTGGCATGCCCCACTAGCCTTCAGACTGAGTTGGCAGCCCCTGTCTCTGCCAGCCGCCACCCTGCACTGTTCCGGCTCCCCCGAGGTCCCCACGCTGCAGTGCGGCCAAGACCCTTCCCCGCAGGGGCCACCCCCACCAACCGCCCCTGGTGCCCGGGGTGGCCCGGCCCGCAGGGCCATGAAGCTGCAGGCTGTGATGGAGACTCTCATTCAGAGGCAGCAGCGTGCCCGGCAGGAACTGGAGGCTCGGCAGGCTCCACCACCCCTACCACCTGAGCCCACCGGAGTCCGGGCGCGAACCACCATGACAGACGAGGACAGGGAGCCTGAGAATGCCCGGATGCATAGGACGCAGATGGCCGCACTGGCTGCCATGCGAGCTGCTGCCGCCGGCTTGGGACATCCGTCCTCTCCCGGGGGCTCTGAGGATGGGCCTCCCATCTCAGGGGATGAAGACACAGCCCGGGAAGGGACTCTGAGTTCACCTGCCCTGCATGGAAGTGTCCTGGAGGGAGCAGGACACGCTGAGGGAGATGGGCATCTGATGGACGTGGGCTCTGATGATGATGACACGTGAGTGTTAGGGTCGGGGGCAGCAGCATCTGAAAACTGGAAGCCAGTGAGGGTCACTGAGGGGACGCTGTGTGTCTGAGCAATTGCTTAGGTCTATCATACTGGTATTCTGAGACTCAATGAGCCCTGGGGTTATGCCAAATGCTGCCAGGACATTAGGCTAAGGTGTTGTGGGGGAGGAGGGACAAGTTTGGATAGAACGTGACTGAGGAGTGGCTGGAAAACTGTTGACAGCGGAGCCTAGCACAGGGAGCTGGGAGCCTCATGTGCAAAGATCCTGGGGCATGAACCTTTGAGAAGATGTTTTGGGGCCCCTTATAAGAGCTTGTTCAGAGGTGAAGTAGGATGTGGACAGGGACCTACTTGGTGCCCCGAGAGGCCTTGTGGCTGCTCATCTCATTTGCAGAGGGAGAAACTGATGTGGGGCAAGCTGGTGCCTGGCTCTCTTCCTGACAAGCGGGTGCTCTTGTGTCCATTCCAGGAAGTCCAAGTGGGAAGAGCAAGAGCTGGAAGAACTGGGGGAGGAGGAAGAGGAGGAGGAAGAGGAAGATGACTTTGAAGAAGAGGAGGAGGAAGAGGAAGGCCTGGGCCCCCCAGAGTCTGCCAGCCTGGGCCCTGCATGCCTGTTCACCCGCAAGGCCCCGCCCGCCCAGGCTTTCCGTGGAGACGGTGGTCCCAGGATGCTGAGTGGCCCTGAGCGCCTGGGACCTGGCCCAGCCCACCCCAGTCATATGGCATCCCAGATGCCACCACCGGACCATGGGGACTGGACCTTTGAGGAGCAGTTCAAACAGGTAGGTCATGTACTTGGGTCTGGTCCCTTGGGGGCCTTTGATCACCAGCACAGACCCCAGGCATTCTGACTTGGGCACTGGGGACCCTGCCAAGGCTCTGCTTAGACCCTGTGTGAGTTTTAACTCTGGGAATAATGTGGAACTCTGCCGGGTCCTCTCTGGGAGAGAACCAGTTTGTGGGTGTCGGGGGATGGCTCAGTGGGTAAAGGCGCTCGATGTGCAAATGGGGACTAAGCTCGATCCTCAGCTGTGCTGTGTGCTTTTGCAATGCTGGTGTTGGGAGATGGAGGCAGGAGGACCCCTGGAGCTCGCTGGCCATGTAGCCTAGTGGTCAGTGAGCTCCGGGTCAGTGAGAGATCCTGCCTCAGAACCTAAGTAAGGTGGAGAGGAAGGCGCCTGGCTCTGGCTCACCACGTTCTTATGCATACAAGTGCAAGTGGCTTGGTGCCCTGAGACCAGGGTGTGGAGTCAGCCCTGGAGAACCTGTGGGGTTTGAGTAGCATGTGCTGTGGGCTGCAGTGTCCAGAGGGCTTAGGGTCCCATGGCAGTGCTGGTCCGGTGTGGTGCCCAGAGCACTTGGTTTCCACAGAATTGCGAATGTGCAGGAGCCAGCAGGAGCCAGAGCCTGGAGGCTTGCAGCAGACAGTTCAGGGGTGCTGGATTGGTTCCAGGGGTGCTGGTGTTGGTGGACCAGGCGGGGGGGGGGGATCGGTCTGTGGGACCCCCACACAGGCTTCCTGGGCCTGGGAGGGGCATGGAGGAAGCTCAGAGTGCCCAGCTCTTCCCTTCAGGCGGCCAAGCTGGAGGAAGTGGCCAGCAGGGAGCCTTTGAAGTCAGCAGGCCGATGGAAACCAGATGGTTGGCCTGCCGGCTGGGGCCTGCATTCCAGCTTGGCCAGCTGGCCCAGCCGACCCCTGGGTGTGTGGCCAGGGAGGAAACTGGCTCCCGGGCTGGCTCCAGGGCCAAGTCTTGTGTGGGCTACAAGGTGGCCCTAGAGGTGACTGAGGACTCCCGATGCTCTCAGTGACAGAGCTGGTCAGAATAGCTTCAGGGGGGGCACCTGAGCTCTGCTTTTGGGTGGGGTCTGAGGAACAGGCCTGAGAGACCCCTTCCAGCTGAAGCAGAAGCCTGGAGATGGGCGGTCCTGGGAAGCCATTGAGCTGAGGCACCAAGAGGGCTCAGGTTGGGTTAGGATTATGGTACTTGTGGGGCAGGGCTCAGTCAATACCCTATTCTGGCAGCACAGCCACGCAAAGGCCCTGGGGCACAAAGAATAGTTTCGAGGAATGGAGAAGAGGCTAACCCTCTGTGCCCTTGTGGGACCTGCTGAGACAGGGCCTGGGCTGGGTGGGGCGGCCTCACCTCCTGTCTCTGCTTCTCGCCCTGGCTTGCTTAGATGTGTGTTGGGCAGCCTGCCAGCTGACCTGTCAAATGGACGTCACTGCTCCTGGGTGTGACCCAGTCCCACCCTAGGCCCAGAGGTGGCTGTGGGCTTTAGGACTGGTCCCATAACTCCCCCAGGAGATTCTCAGTAAACACACTGCACACAAACGTCTCTGTGCTTGGCTGGGCTGTGTTGGCTCCACCTGCTGTATGCCTCAGTCTCCCTGGCCTAGAGGCAGCCTGGGCTAGCCCAGAGGCCATTATGAAATGCATTTTACTTAAGGAGTTGATGGGTCTGTTGTCCAGTCAGGGTCTTGAGCTGTGAGTTCCCAAGGTCTGTGTGTTCACTGGCGTAGCCGCGTCGAGGGCAGGTTACACACTTTTTCCTGATTTGCTTACTGCCTGTCATTTAGCTCCCTGCAAACCCTAGTGCCAAGCAAGTTAGACATCTCTGTCCCACTATGTCACAGCTGACCCAGGGACTAAGACCAGCCTGAGATTGCTATTTACGGTCAGAGATCCGTGGGTGTCCCCTGTGCATGCTGACAGACCCCAATGTTCCACGCTGGCTAGGCATTTAAGGGCGGCAGGCCCCTAGTGCAATGAAACAAAGGAGGGCAGAGAGAGCCTTTGTCAGGACCGTCCTGGGGATATCCTGGGCAGGGTCAGAGGTCATGCAGAGACACAGGCCTGTGAGGGAGTTTTTCTGTGCAGCTGGAAACAGGGAAACTGATGGAGTAGCATGCTCCCTGTGTTACGGGCCAACTGGTCCCCCTGGAACAAGACGGGGGTGGGTTTGAGGATGGTGTTAGCAGAAGCCAGCCTGGGACTCTGTTCACCACGTCTTTGTGGACAGTTCCACGTGCCACCCTGCTGGCCTGGCACCTGTGCCGTCTGTGTCAATAGTGGTCCAGCCAGCCCCACAGATGTCAGCCCCAGGCCCGGCCTGTGTTGACTCTGGCGTCTGCCCCACTCCTTTCCTGGCACGTGGCGGTGCTGGCTGGCCGGCCACTTGGCACTGTCTCTGTTTCTTCCTTCCCAGTCTTGGCCACGGCTGGCTTCCACCAGCTGAGCCTAGACAGCTGGGATCCACCCTGGGCTGTGGGTCTGGGGAGGGGACACGGGGGTGAGGTCAGTGGCTGTGATTAGGATCTGGGTCTCCTGGCATTGGACGCACATCCTGTAGCTTTCCTGTCCCCATGTGGCCACACCCGGGCTCAGAGCGGCTGGGCTGTGATTTCTCAAGCTGGCAGTCTTTTGTGGAGTTTTTGTTGATTCTCTGAGACAGGCTTTCTCTGTTGTAGCCCTGGCTGTCCTAAACTCTGTAGACTAGGCTGGTCTTGAATTCACAGAGATCTGCCTGCCTCCCTCCCACCCCCCACCCCGCACCCCCCCACCCCCCAGTGCTGGGATTAAAGGTGAGAATCATCATGTCCAGGTGGTGGTGGTGGTGGTGGTTGTTGGAGACTGGCTCTTGCTGTGAAGTGAAGGGTGCTCTCCTGCCTCAGCCTCTTGAATCCTGGGATGATGGGCACACACCAGCGTACCTGGCTTTTAGCTCACTCACAGATCCAAATTTATGGCCAAATGAAATAATTGTTAAGTTCAAAATGTTCCAGTTCACCTGTCTCCACCCACACAGCCTGGTCACTTGTCAACTACATAGCTCCCAGCATTTACGCCCCTGTTCTGGGCACTTCCTGTGGCAGAGACCCACCGCACAGGGTCTCTCACTGAGCACAGCGTCCTTGAGGCTCTGCTGTGTGCCCTGTCAGAGTCCCTGTTCCTGCACGCATGGCCGTGTGGTTCAGTGGTGTGTGGGTGGACTACTGCACATCTGCTGCATGCGCGCTGGACGCTGGGCCGTTCCCACCTTTTGGCTCTCCAGCTTCTTTCTGTCTTTGGCTTCCATGGGTTCGTTCTGTTCCTCTTGGGCGTGTGCCTGCAGTGAAATTGCTAGGTAGACCAGTAATCTGCTAAGTACCTATTAGGAGTTCTGTGGACGGCAGTGGGCTGTCTGCGTTCCCCACGTGCGGGGTGTGGGGAGGGCCCTGTTCCTCCACATTCGTCACCTGCCCTCCGTTCCTGCGGAACCCAAGCCTGACCTCAGGCATCCTAGTGTGTGCCTGTCACCCTCAGCACCAGAGAAGTTGAGGCAGGAGCATTAATAAATTCAGGGCCAACTTTGAGACTCTTGGTTCCTGCCCAGGCAGACCCATGTTCACCTTTCATCAGCACCTGAGAGTTAGAAGCAGGGGATCATGAGTCCACGCCTGAGCTCCGTATGAGTCCCAAAGCACCTGTTGGGGAAACAAGTTAATGGGCTCCATATGCCTTCTATGAGGAAGGGACTGTGGAGGCACAGGATGGCCATAGCCCCATGGCCATAGCCCCATGCAGGAAAGACTCGTTTTCTCCAGCCCTCTTCAGATTCTGGCCCAGGGTGGATAGAAAGAACCTGGTGACAGGGTTTTAGAGAAAGCCTGCAGCAGCCTCGTCAACCTCGCCTTTCCTCACAGAAGCAATGAGCCTCTGGCAGGTCAGGGGTACGCATCCCACATCCTTCTCACAGGTACAGCTCAGGACCTGGTGCTGTAGCCCAGGCTGCCTCAGAGCTCTTCCATTTCTACCGAAAGATAGGGTCCCAGGCACGCCCCCCCTTTTTCCTGGCCCTTTAAAACTGTTTGTTTTTTACGTTTACTTATTTGTTTGCTGTGGACAGGGGTACGTGTGTCACAGCCTCCGTGGAGGTCAGAGAACAACTGAGGTAGTCGTTCTCTTCCTTCCTTCCTTCTGGGTCTGGGAGTGGGGATTGAACTCAGGTCCCAGGACTTGGCTGCAAGCTCCTTTACTCTCTGAACCATCTTGGCCCCTCTCCCTAAAGTCTACTTTTAAGTCCAGGACACTGGGCAGCATTCCAGGAGAGAGGGAAACGGAGTGTCCAGGGAGGCCTCTGGCCTGAGGGCAGCTGCTGTGATTTTTTTTTCCTCCGCCCCTCCTCCCTCATACAAGGAAATGGACAGGGAGCCAGGTGTTAGAGGTGGGAGCATTGGGAGGGGCTGACAGGTCTGTCTGCAGTTGCCTCACGTGTCCTTGTGCCTGTCGCATGCCTTGTCTGCCCCAGGCAAAACTTTCATGGCTGCTGATAGTGATAGTTTCTACCACTGGTCCCTCACGCATGCTCTGTTTCTCCTGCTGTAAATGACACTGTGAGCCTCTGGGGCCACGTCGGGTGGGGACTGGGGAGGAGGTGGGCAGATTGTTCCCTGTCCTGCCTAGGGGACACAGGGCTGGATGGCAGGAAGGGACACAGCAGTAGGGGCGTTGTAGAGCGTGTAAGAGTCCACTGACAGGCAAGAACGGCAGGGTCTACTTCTTAGACATTCTAGAACATTCTAGGAAAACAGCGTTAGCCTTGATGGGGCAGTGGATTTGGAGCCAAGGACTGGAGAGGCCAGAAAGTGAAGGGCAGGCTAACGTTTTTCAACGCGAAGGGTGTGCCGGGCAGACCCAGGCCGTCTGGGTGATGGCCGGGAGGTCAGACTCCAGGTTCTGCTGGTGGCAGTGTCACTGTCTGGGGCATGTTTGTCTCTGGGCTGCCAGCCAGTTTTGGCGGCCAGCTCCAACCCAGAGTCTTCCTGGGGCTCAGGAGTCCCCCGTGCCGGGGAGTCGGGGACTGGAGGTGTTGGGAAGCCCCTGGGCAACCTCATCAAAGTCGCTGTGGCTCCTGGCACCGAGCCAGTGAGCTGTGGCAGGCACAGGAGGGTGCCTGCCCGCCAGCCCTGGCACCGCGCCCCGACCCGTGCCAACCCCCAGGAACTACGCTGAGTCAGCCGGAAGAACCTTATCTGGTCCCTGTGCCGCCAACTTGGCCACCAGGTCACTGCCGCCAGCCGGGCTCCCCACCCTGTGACCCGCTGCCAAGCTCTGCCCCGCCCCACGCTTTCTAATAACACACGCCATGGCAGAGGGAGCGGTGTCCCAAGAGCTGCCGGCCCTGAGGGAGTGGTGGCCGCATCCACAATGGACATGGGACAGTGATGAGCCTGGTGGGCGGCTGCCATGGCTTCTGTGACTGTGGCTGCAGGGACCCAGGGCCACACAGCAGATCTCCCGGCGTCCTTGTGCCTGTTGGGGATGTGTGTGTCTGCATGTTGTGTGTCTATGTGTCCATATGTATGTCTGTATGAGCATGTGTGTGTGTTGTGTATGGGTGGTATGTCTGCATGTTGTGTGTGTGTGTCGTGTGTCTATATGTCTGTGTATGATGTGTCTATGTGTCTGTATGTGTGGCGTGTCTCTGTGTGGCGTGTCTATGTGTCTGTGTATAATGTGTCTATGTGTCTGTATGTGTGGTGTATGTGTGTCTCTGTGTGCTGTGTCTATGTGTCTGTGTGTGCATGTGTGTCTGATTGTCTATGAGTGTATCTGTATGTGTGTGTACATTTCATAGGTGAGATACATGCCTACCCTGCTCTGAGAACAGTGAAATGGTGAGGTTCACTGTCACCTTACAGGTCACAGGTCGTGTGGTCCTGGACACACGGGTCAGCTGCTGCCCACATGGCCTGTACTGGCTGGGCTAAGGCAGTGTCTGTGATAACCAGGGTACAAATAGAACCAGTGCTGGGTCTTGTAACTCAGGCTAGCCCCAGGCAGGGCTCTGCCTGACACCCGCCTCAGTTTCCCTACTTGCCACAAAGGCCTGTTTTCAGGGGACTTGTCAACAGTCATTCTCAGCCAGTGGGGGGTTATTGGCCGTAGCAGACATGTCACTTGGAAAGCCAGCTCAGTGTGGCCCCTGCTGGCTGTCAAGCATGACCAAGCTTATCCATCCTTAAAACCTGCTCAGGAAGAGCCTGGTGCTGCCTGGTGGGTGGCACGAATGGGGTGGCCACGGCCCGCCCCTTCCTGGCTCGCCTGGCTGCGCACGGCCAGGGGACAATTGGGGGTCACAGGGTTAAACGGTAACTAATGTGTCCATTGAAGGGCCTGGTCTGGGGACACAGCCTTGCCCCGTGGTCAGGGCCAAGCCAGGGTCTGTGGGTTCTTGCGGAAGTGGGTGGTGGGCTGGTGGGGTCAGCCACCCAGATACCCCTGGAGACTGCTTCCCATCACAGACTCAAATGTGTTGGAGACCAGGCTCTGTTGGACCGGCATCGTGCCTGCCACTCAGAGTAGGAGCTGTGGCAGGCCCCATGCCAGAGCCCTGTGGGACCACAGGCTCAGGAGGCGGAGGCAGGAGGATTGCCATTTTGAGCTGGGCTACACAGTGCTTCTCATAAAACCACAGACAAGGGAGCTGGGGCTGGGGCTGGGGCTGAGTAGATGGCACACTCACTGGGCATGCTCACACCTCTCATCCCAGCCTGGAGGTGGAGGCAGGAGGTCAGGGAGTTGGAGTTGAGTCTGGAACCCAGATTTGCTGCTGCTCCTGAGATCAAGATGACTAAATGTCAGGAGCAGACTCTCAGGGCCCTTCATAAGCTCCATCCATCTCATGTATGTTTTGAATCCTGGTCAGGCCTTCCTTCCGTGAGCATTAGTGGGACACCTATTGTATACTGTAGAGTCACATTCAAGAACCCTGAAGTAAGGTGGCGCATGCCTTTAATCCCAGCACTTGGGAGGCAAAAGCAGGTCTCTCTCTTGAGTTTGAGGCCAGCCTGGTCTCCATAGCCAGCTCCTGGACAGTCAGGACTGTCTACAAACGCAAAAGACCCCTGCTATAGGAGACCCTGCGGGGTGTACTGGGGCAGGCAGGTAGGTAGGGTAAGCCAGTCTGCATCACTGTCTCCATGGGGTGTGGTCCTGTCTGGGGGAGATGGGTGTGTCTTCATGGCTGGCTGGAGGGTACCAGCTGTGTTCCCAGCCATGTCCAGCATCTCCATCCAGTCTGGGTGCGTCTGTGGCTTTGTGTGTAGCAGGAGGAGGGGGCCAATCTAGAGCTGAAGGCTGGGCCCGGGATGTTGCCGTATGGGGGCCAAGTTATAGAAGACTGATATTTTCCAGTCACCCAGGGGGTGTATTGGGGGGAGGGGTGTTCCTCACCCGCCATCTTGTCTGCCTGTCCACCCATCCCTTCTGTCTCCAAGGCCATGTACTCCCCAACCCACCATTCACCTACTTCTTCCTCCCAGCCTCATTTTCCCCCTCCGTGAAACTGGGCCGACGTCCAGACAGCTGGCCGCTGTCACTTGGTCAGGATCTTGTTGATGAGTGTTCGTCTGCTTCCATCCCGCTCCATAGCATGTAGGATGGCGGCTGTATTTATCTGGGTTCACCTGTTCTGTTGCTAATGTATGACAGGAGCTCCCTGCTGCAGGAGGTGGACATTTGGAGCCACCACATTAGGCTGGATTCCACCTGCCCTTAGCTCACAGTATGGGAACCCTCCAGCTGGACCTCTAGATGAAGGGTGGGACCCCATTTCTGTCTTAGAACACAAGCTTCAGTCTGTCTAGATCCTTTGTGCAGCTAACGTAAGGGATATCAGTCCCCAGGTCATATCCTGATAATCCAGTGTGACAGCTAGGTTCACACTGGTCAACAGGGAAGTCCCTTCTGGAATTTCAGAAGCTAGACAGGAATACAGCTGGAGAAGCCCGTGATGGCAGGATTCTAGGCAGGGGCTCCACTCTGACCACGCCCCCAGGCCCTCACTAGGGGATTCTAAGTAGGGGCTCCACTCTGACCATGCCCCCAGCCCCTCATTGGGGGATTCTAGGTGAGGCTCCACCTCAAACCAAGCCCCCAACACACACATGCGCGTAGATGCTATTCTGGACTTTAGGGATCCTTCTGCCTTTACCTCCCCTGTACCTGGGATCAACAAGTTGCACCACTGAGCTTGGCTTCTGACCCTTGGACCGTCGGCCCACAGCGCCAGGCCCTTCACTGGTCTCTGTGAGGTTCCACGGAGTCTCTGGAGGGCTCCATGGTGGCTCTTGCTCAGTCTCCTTTGCTTTTGAAGTATTGGGCTTCTGTGGGGCTTAGGGAGTCACCTTGGCTTTTCCACGCAAACTTCTTTGCCCTTTCTGACAGGTGCCTCTGTCTTAGCCGTTGCCTGTATGTTCATCCCAGGGCTGCCCAACCCTTGTGCCTCAAATTTCCCAGTTGTAAAGCAAGCTTGCACTGAGCAGTTTTGTTCTCCCACCTGGCCATCTCTCTCGGGCTTGACCTTTGCTGGGCGCGGCACGTGTCTTGTCATTCCCCTGGAAGCTCTGAGGACAACCTCCTTCCTTCGCAGGAAATGAGACTGAGGTTCCAAGGTGGCCCCTGACCAAACCTCTGATCAAACCTATCTACTCAGGAGGAAAAGTTAGGTTGGAGGTCTGCAGTTCCCCTGCAGCCAGGAACCCAGAGGCCAGCTTCTGCAGCAGCCACTCCTGTGGTCCCAAATGGTCATTTCGGAAGGGCTATTAATATCTGCCTCGTGGGTGAGGCAGCCAGCGTGCTGAGGGGAGAGGGGCCAGCCTCTGCAGGAGGCAGCTGAACAGACAGATGTTTGACCCAGCCCAGAATCACTTCCCCAATTTCCTAAGAGCCAGAGCTGGCCCCCCAGTGCCCACAGAGCTGACAGGAAATGAAAGAGCCGGGTGGCCAGCTTAGAGGGGAAGCCCCTAGCCCTCAGGTGCACCCCGAGGCCACCATGTGGCCAGGAGAGCCCAAAGAGAGCCGGGGCAGCGCGTTTGTGATGCCCTTGCTGTATGCAGAGTGCCAGGGATGGCTCTTCTCCCTCACCAAACTTGGTGCTCCATCTCTCTGAGATTAATTTCTGGGAAGAGACCAAGCGTCTTGGACCCATTTTCGGTTGCTCCTCAACCCTGACCACGCCCCCAGCCCCTCACCGGGAGATTCCGGGGGTGGGGGCTACACCCCTGTTTTACATCCCAGGTCCTGTCTTTTCATTTTGAGAGAGAGTCCCTCCAAGTTACCCAGGGCTGCCTTGAACTGTGGAAGCACAAGCCGGTGCCCACCCCATCCAGTTGCCATCTCTGTGGCCCTGACTCTCCTGGCCTCTTGATGCTGGGATGGAACTCAAATTTGTTTTGAGACAGGGTCTTCCTGTGTAGCCTGGGCTGGGCTGGTCGGGAAGTCATAGCCATCCCCCTGCCTTTCCCTCCCCGAGTGTAGGTTGATAGATGTGCACTGCCACACCCTGGGTTCCCATGGAAAATGATCAGTCAAGTGCCCAGCTGGTCCTTGATGCTCTGTTACTCACAGGTCACCTCTGCCTTAGTTTCCCCAAGTGAAGAATGGGTCCAGGTGAATCTCGACCACTTGCCAGAGGCAGGATGAAATGGGCGTGTCTGCCCAGGAGAGTTCAGACTTCCCCCACAGAGCTGAGTCACTTGGTGCCCAAGGCCTCGCTGCAGTGGGAAAAGGGCTTATATGAAGGACCAGAGAGTGCAAAGGCCCTGGGGCCCGGAGCTGTAAAGACACCCAGAAGGCCGGGATGGCCAGGCATGGTCTCTTCAGGAGAAGAGACTCCAGTGACGGAGGATAGATAGCAGGACCTGTCTGGCAGGAAGAGGGGAGACATCTGGCCCAGTTCTGAAGCTTACAGAGCTCCGAGGCCCTCGTCTCTGGGCAGCCAGGAGAAGGAAGCGTCCTAATGGTGTTGGGAGGAGAATCACAGCCATTGTGTCTAGGTGTTTTTATAAAGATTGTTGGGGTCATGTCTCAGCCAAAGCCCAAAAGACACAAAATCGTCAAGATCTTCAAAAAATGTGGTGAGGATAAAGGCTCTAGCAGCCCAGAGACAGGTAGAGAATAAGACACTGGAATATTACTTAGCCATGAACAGGATTGATGCTCCAGTACACTCTACAGTGTGGAGGGAGCTGAGGACATGGGGCTCAGGAGAGACCCAGACACAGAAGGCCACACGGTGTGGGAAAAGGCCCCAGATAGCCCAGCACAGAGCTCAGAAGTGGATATAGGGATCTCAGAGGCTGGAGAAAGGATGACGTGACTGGTTGTGACTGGTTGTGCAGATTGGGTGTCTTGTTGCGTGGTGGAATGTTCTGGAAGTACATAGAGGAATTTGGTTGTAGGTGATCTGAGATTTATATGCATGACTTCCAAAAAAAAAAAAAAAGTTCTGTCCCAGCACTCAGGAGGCAGAGGCAGGCGGATTTCTGAGTTCGAGGCCAGCCTGGTCTACAAAGTGAGTTCCAGGACAGCCAGTGCTACACAGAGAAACCCTGTCTCGAAAAACCAAAAAAAAAAAAAGTTCTGGGCAGTGGTGGTGCACGCCAGTAATTCCAGCACTCGGGAGGCAGAGCCCAGCCTGGGCTACACAGAGAAACCCTGTCTCAAAAAACCAAAAAAAAAAAAGTTCTGAGCAGTGGTGGTGCACGCCAGTAATTCCAGCACTCGGGAGGCAGAGCCCAGCCTGGGCTACACAGAGAAACCCTGTCTCAAAAAAAGGGAAGAAAACAATAGTAGTCGGTGGTGCTCTTAATCCCTAAGCTGTGGCTGCAGCCCGTTTGTTTTCTTGACCAAGGGTTTCTCTGTAGCCCTGGCTGTCCCGAAACTCACTCTGTAGACCAGGCTGGCCTCCAGCTCACAGAGTGTCTCTGGAATGCTGGAATTGAAGATGTGTGCCCTCAATCTGGTCAAGGAAAGCCCTTTTAAGAACTCCTTACAGAGCGTGGACATGCACTGGGAGACTCTGTTTATTCAGTTATTCCTACCAAGCAAGCAGCAACTCCCCAGGGCCTTCAAGGTCCCTGTGTCTCCAGATGGCTTTTCTGGGTTCCCCTGATCGTGGGGGTGGGGGTGGGACTCAAATCTGATCACTAAGGAGAAAAACAGCCTGAGTTCCCACAGCAGGTGCCACTGTGCCTTTAAAAAGTATCCCCAGTCAGGTGGGTGGGGTGGCTGTCACCTGTGGCCCCAGCACTGCTGGGGAGAGGAATGGGGCACAAGGCCAACCTGGGCTACATGAGTCCCTGCCTTAAAATAAATAAATAAGTAAAACCAAAAATGGTGGTCCCATCTGCCAGGCATACACTGCCTTTCAGAGGGTTCTGGAGCCTGGGGGGTAAGCTGGGCGTCGAACTTAGACCAGAGTCAATCTCTGTGCACCTGCTGTTTCCCAAACTGAGGGAGTGTCCATGCTGGGGTTGGTCCAGGCCCTACTCAAATGTCTTCGATCCTGGGGTCCACCCTGCCTGGCGCCTGGCCCAGGTGGGGCCCCGTGGACTTTGGAGTCCTGGGGAGCCAGTAGGGGACCTGGGCTGCCACAACCTGGGGGACAAAGGTTTTCTCAGGGGCCCCATACATGCATGCATGTGCGCTCGCGCACATACACACACACACACACACACACACAGAGCAGTCTTTTTTTTTTTTTTAAACGGCTGGGAACAGCCAGGGCCCCTCAGCTCTGAGGACACCGCCCTGGGCCCCTGTGGGAACGGCCCTGGCCGCCCAGGTGTGGTCAGAACAGAAACCTACAGATGGGATGTGATTGTGGGCAGCTGGGCCCCAGGGCCAGCCAGGTCTGGAAGGGTGGGTGCTGGCTCAGGCCTGTCATCCCAGCTCTCAGGAGAGAGACGCAAGAGGGTTACCATGAGTTCCAGGTTAGACCCTGTGACAGGACACACACACCAGTCAAAAATTCTTGTACAGGAAAAGACAAAATCCTGCCAACAAAGGCCTCCCTCTCAGGAGCAGAGGGAGACAGCCCCAGGTGAGCCAGACTGTACAGCAGGCGACATTTTCTCACGCCCAAGGAACTGTTTTTAAATGGCTGTGAAGAGGTGGTAAAGAGAGGGAGGCAGTGTGCATCTAGTAAGTGCCTGCTGGATGTCTCTGTCCCAGCCCATGCTTCCACAACTTAAAGCCAGTTGGCAGCTGAGGTGAAGTGGTTGGGGGGGGGCAGGACCACAGCATGGGAATGAACGCTGACCGCAAAGGCCTGAGAAGCCGTGCATATTTAATAAACGTTTATTAGACACATGCTGTGTGCTCTGTCCGGTTCCAGACAAGAAAAACAGGTCAAAACCTGTCACGGTGCCGGGCTTACAACTAGAAGGGGAATCTGGACACTGTCCCCAGAGCCAGGTCTCCAGGGTGGGACACGACGTCCTCCTAGAGGGCAGCCAGAAGGAGGGCCAGGTCCCCATAAAGCCAGGGCTTTTACAACCTGTCTTTGTTGCTGACCCGACCCTCCCCCAACAGGCAGCTAGGGGATCCCTGTGGGTCCTCATTTATGGCTTTGAATTGATGTCCTGTCCCTATAGGCATATGACCAGGCTGGTGCTTTGGCATCTCTTACTGAGGAGACATTGATGGTGCCTTCCAGGTGAGGCAGCTGCTCACTGTGGCTGAGTCTCAGTTTCCCCTCCCCAAAGGACAGAACTGTGTTTGGGGTGGTGGCTGCTGTTTTGAGACAGGGTCTCATGTAGCCCGGGCTAGGCTAGCCTCCACCTCTTGAGTCCTGGAATGACAGGGGCTCCTCACTCAGATGCCTGGTTTATGAGGTGCTGGGAGTGGAACCCACAGCCTAGGAGCCGGGAGCTCCGCCCACGGAGCCACACCCTCAGGCAGCCGCCCTCCTGTCTTCTGCTTTGCTTTTTCCTTCTTTTCTTTGATTCGTTTTTCAAGACAGGGTCTCTCTGTGAACTCGCTCTGTAGACCAGTCTGGCCTCAAGCCCCCAAATCTGCCTGCCTCTGGCTCCCAGCGTGCTGGGATTAAAGGCCTGCGCCACCACAACTTGGCTTACTTTTAAATGGAGATAGGGACACTAAGGAAGAAAGCTCTAGTGCTGGCTTGTAGAGGGGCCAAGCCCATGAGGGTGAACCCTGAAGAGGTGCCAGGACCAGGAAAGAGTCCTAGGGTTCTGGCCATTGCTGTTGGGCTGAGGGCCTCAAGCCCTCCCATGGTGGGTTCCTTCCTGCCTCTCCAGTGTCAGAGGCTCTAGCAAAACAATCCCTTGGTCACAAGAACCCCCATCCTCTGTCTGCCCATCTGTGCCACACTGCACGCACCCAGGTGGCCTGGGAAATCAAGTTGCAGTATGAGGCATTTATTAGGCACTTGCTGTATACCAGACACACGCACCCGTGGGTCCACGCTCTCTCGTGCTGTGTGCTCCTCACAAGAGAAGGCAGAACCCCCTTGGGCCGATGTGGAGGCCCCCAGCTGGCCCTGGGTGCTTGTGTGTGGCACCCAGCGGGCCCTGCAAAGGCCCCACACCCTTCAGGCAGTCTGGCGAGGGAGAGCAGGCCTCCCTGGACTTAGGAATGCGGGCCGGCCAGTCTGGCGCTGGCTGGCCCAGGGTGGGGTGCAGACAGAGCTGGGCAGCTGGGCAGCTAGCTGACAGCTGGGCCACCCAGGGCAGAGGCCTGGGCTCCCAACGCCCTTCTAGGAGGGCAGTCTATCCCATCCACGGTCTCCGTCAAACAGACAGAGAAAATGGCTGTGTGTTGGGGGGGCGGGTACGTGCATGGTGCATGGTGCCTATTGGAAGGATGGTCTGGCCCCAGCTGCCTGCACAGAGGCTTCCACCAAGCTTTTGGAGACCAAATGATGGCTTCTGCAGACCCAGGTGTAATTGGTGGTTTCTAGGCCCCCCACCGTCCAGCCAGCTGCATTCCCGGAGGTTAATTTGAAGCCTGGTATTCAGCGGAGCATTCTAATTATCTCCGCCCCACTTCCCTCTGCTCTGCTCAGCCAGTGAGTCCCAGTGCCCACAGGCACCGGGGACATGGTCCTGTGACGGCCGCCCTGCATCACCCCCACCATCAACCACCACAGCCTGGGTGGGCAGAAGGTCACTCAGTCACTCCACACAGGAGACAAGAGGAAGGGGCGCCCCACCCCCTGGGAGCCATGAGTTAGCAAACAGTAGATGACTTAATGGGCGTGTGGGTTAATGCCCAGAGCTCCCAACCCTGGGAGAGGTAGGAAGGACCCTTCCTGGGGGCATTGGTTAGTGACCCCTAGATGTAGTGGAGGGGTCCCCACATTGTCTGCAGCTTGGGGTGTGTGCGGTTGGCTGAGCTCCTGTTACTGTCCCCTTGAGGTGGGGACATGTCTTTCCCACCCGCTGACCCATCCTCCTTTGCCCACAGCTCTATGAACTGGACGCGGACCCCAAGAGGAAAGAGTTCCTGGATGACCTTTTCAGCTTCATGCAGAAGCGGGGTGAGCACCTCCCTGGGCAGAAGGGGGGAGCAAGTTAGTCTCCCATGAGTGAGTGCTTCCCAAACTCTGTGACTGTCCCCAGCTCCACCTCTAGGGCCTCAGGTGGACCAGGGACAAACCCCCCTACCTCGGCCCAAACTCACTCTCCCTGGAGGGTAGGACAGGCTGGGTCTGGGTCATTACAATCCCTGTTTTAGGGGAGGAAACTGAGGCCCAAGGAGGGTCTGGGCCTCAGCCATGCAGCAGGAAGGGGCGGAGGGGGCCTGAGGCCAGCCCGGGGCCATCGCTGGGGCCCTGCTTCTGTAAACACAGGCTTCCAGGCCTGCCCACCGGAAGGCAAAGAAGAAGGGGTACTGTGGCCTCCTGATCCTGTGGCCCAGCCCAGTGGCCTCTCAGTTAACCCTTCCATGTCGGGGTGTGGTCTGAAGATCCCTGTGGGTGTGAGGAAACCCCCGAGCTATCCACAGGGCCCAGCCTTTCTGGGTCCAGCCCTGCTGACCTTCATGTGGCCGGAGAGATCTCCCCTCCCCGCCTTATCGCACATCCCCACCTGCCCCAGCCCTGCACCCAGCGGGAGGCCTCCAGCTGCCTCTCTGCCACAGAGCTGACCATCCCAGTCACCACCCCACCATAATGGGGTCAGCAAAGCCAGGGACCTCAATGCTTTAATGTAGCCACTGACCACAAAGGGCCGTGAAAACCCAAATCTAACCCTGCCTCCCTCACCCAGTCAAACCAACCAACTCCTCTCTATCCCTCAGAGCCCCATCACACGGCCGGCCGCCTTGGAGACTTTGTTCTGAGGTCTTTGGTAATTAGGAGCTGGGATTCAAACCACCATTCCTCACCCTGTCAGCACAGCCTACTGCCCACGGGCTCCCCCTTGGGAGAGAAAATGACCTCGCCCCCTTGTATCAGAAAGCAGAGACCTTGAGACAGATTTCTCTCAGAATTCGCTGGAGATGGGAAGTGGGGGGAGGTGTTCTGCCTGTGCCCCTCCACTGTCCCCCACCCTTCCTCATCCCGGCCCCAGCCCTCTATCGGGTCCTGACTATATAAACTTTCTCCCCCAGCAGCAGAGGCTGGCCTGCCCACCTCCTGGTCTCCCTCTAGGGCTGAGCTGCGATTGAGTGGGGTGGGTTAGAGACCCACCTCCCAGTGGCCACCCTGGGCTCTCCCTGACTCACACTAGGAGGTTCTGCTACTTGTGAGAGGCAGGAGGTGGCTAAGATAGGGAAGGGTCTCCCAGCGCTGCCTCGCTGGGGTGGTGGAGTCTGGCCGCAGGTAAGGCAGGCCCCGGAGCATCCAGTTCAGTACAGAAGGCTGTTGATCTCCAGTTGTCAGTGTTCTTTTTTTTTTTTTTTTTTTTTTTTTTTTTTTTTTTTTTTTTTTGGTTTTTTGAGACAGGGTTTCTCTGTATAGCCCTGGCTGTCCTGGAACTCACTTTGTAGACCAGGCTGGCCTCGAACTCAGAAATCCGCCTGTCTCTGCCTCCCGAGTGCTGGGATTAAAGGTGTGCGCAACCATGCCCGGCTTGTCAGTGTTCTTTATTGAGCACCTGCTGTATGCGTGGCTGGACTGTGAGGGCCCTTCCTAAGCAGGCAGGCAGGGAAGACCTCCTGGACCTACAATTTCACAGACAAGAGTTAGAGTCCAAGAAAGGCTGGGCTCTGAGTAGACCTGGGGCATAAAATGCGAAACCTCTTAGAGTCTAGATGGACACAAAGGTGTAAGGGTCCTGTCTGCAGCAGGCTTGGGAAATGGAGGTGAAGTTTTGAGAGATGAAGAGGCCAGGGAGTCACCAGGTACAGAATGGATGCTCCTGCTTTTTATTTATTTATTTATTTTTCTGAGACAGGGTTTCTCTGTGTAGCTCTGACTGTCCTGGAACTCACTCTGTAGACCAGGCTGGCCTCGAATCCAGAAATCCGCCTGCCTTTGCCTCCCGAATGCTGGGATTAAAGGTGTGTGCCACCACGCCCAAACTGAAAATCCTCTTAGCAGAGCCTTCCCCGCCCCCCACGGAAGCCTGCCACACTCTGGGGATGGCTGAGGAGGGACAGAGGTTGAGGCAGGAAGGGCTCTGGGGATGTTCTGTGGTTGTTTGGCAACGACTGTGGTTGGAAACCTGGAGTGGGAATATCCAGGTCCCCAGAGTCTCCTGTGTGTCCCCGGGATGGCTACTGGCCTCTCTCTCCTAACCCCCTCCCAGGCCCAATGAGCAGGGGCTTCTCTTGGGGTAACTGAAGCGAGCAGGGGTGTTGCCCGAGGATGCTGCTGCTCTAGAAAGGGTTGGGGAGCACATGCGTGTGGCCGCACAGGGTGGGGTGACACATGGAGCCCTGCAGAGTCCCAGATAAGTGACCCAGGATGGCTATAGTGCCAGCATCCCCACACACACCTGATTCTGGCTGGCTTCAGCTATGCCTGCCCTCAACAGCCCCACCCCACCCCATGTCCCACAGGCACTCCAGTGAACCGGATCCCCATCATGGCAAAGCAGGTCCTCGACCTGTTCATGTTGTACGTGCTGGTGACCGAGAAGGGCGGCCTGGTAGAGGTTATCAACAAGAAGCTGTGGAGGGAGATCACCAAGGGGCTCAACCTGCCTACCTCCATCACCAGTGCTGCCTTCACACTTCGGACACAGTGAGTGCCAGGGCTGCACCACCTCATCCTGGGATAGCCTACCACCTCCTCCCTCAGATAGCCCACTGCTTACCACCTCCTCCTCAGATAGCAAACCACCTCCTCCTGAGATAGCCCACTACCTCCTTCCTCAGATAGCACAACACCTCCTGAGATAGCACACTACCTCCTTCCTCAGATAGCACAATACCTCCTGAGATAGCCCACTACCTCCTTCCTCAGATAGCACAATACCTCCTGAGATAGCCCACTACCTCCTTCCTCAGATAGCACAACACCTCCTGAGATAGCCCACTACCTCCTTCCTCAGATAGCACAACACCTCCTGAGATAGCCCACTACCTCCTTCCTCAGATAGCACAACACCTCCTGAGATAGCCCACTACCTCCTTCCTCAGATAGCACAACACCTCCTGAGGTAGCACACCACCTCCTTCTAAGATAGCACGCCACCTCCTCCTCCTCCTGAGATAGCCCACCTCATTCTCAGATAACCCACCACCTCTTCCTCCCTGAGCTTGGGGCGGGATGACACTCCCTTAGTTGTCTCAGTGCCATCTTGTCTCCCTGTCCACAGGTACATGAAGTATCTTTACCCCTATGAGTGTGAGAGGCGAGGCCTGAGCAGCCCCAACGAGCTCCAGGCCGCCATAGACAGCAATCGCAGGGAGGGCAGGCGCCAGAGCTTCGGCGGCTCGCTCTTTGCCTACTCACCCAGTGGAGCCCACAGCATGCTGCCCTCACCCAAGCTACCAGTGACTCCCCTGGGCCTCGCTGCCAGCACCAATGGCAGTTCCATCACCCCAGCGCCCAAGATCAAGAAAGGTGACTCATGTGAGGGGAGGGGGTGATCCTTTTATTTCTCTGGGTAACCGTGATAAACCCTCGTTAGTATGAAAGAGTTCTCTATTCCTGTCCATTCCCGAGGCATCCAAGAGCAGGCAATTCCTGCTCTCCCATCCCCTGTCTACAGCAGAAAGACGTCAGCAAGCAGGCAGTCTTCATTCCCCAGTCCTTTGCTAAGGCAGACATGCCTCATGTGTGACCCATTAGCTTCTGCTTGCAGAGTATATTTTAATTGAGTTCTGGTTTTCACGTCTACACCAGGACAGATATTACTAACTGAGCATCGTACCCCTTTCTAAACCCAGCACTGCTAATCAGTCATAGCGTCGGTCTCTGGTGCATGGCAGATATTACTAACTTGTCACTTCTGTGTCCTTCTAAGCTGTGGAGACCTTTGACACATACCAGACCCTCCAGACATGTCACGACACTCTGACCCTTGAACCACCCTGAGTCTAATGCTGAGCCACTCATTAATCCTTTCTGAGCTTGGCTTATGAATCAGGTGGGAAGGTGTCTGAGCTTTGTGAGGTTGTTGGGAAGTATCCTATCCTGTGTATGAAGCCCCCAGCAAGCATAAAGCCCAGCTCCACATGTTCTCAATAAGAATGTTCCCACTTGGGTAAGACACTCTTGTCTACAGAGGCTCTGAATTCTTCCAAACACATACTTAATGCCGAGGCGGGGTAGCTCAGTGGGTAGAGTACTTGCCTAGTGTGCCCTGGGTACTATGCCAACACCATATAAGTGAAATAAAGTGATGCACATCGGTTTATCTGTCATCCAGGCACTTGGAAGACGTTATCAGTAGTTCAGAGTCATCCTTAGCTACAAAAGTGAGTTTGAAGCCAGCCTGGGCTACATAAGACTCTCAAAAAAACAAAACAAAACAAAACACCTAAGCAAAATCCACCAGGGAGTGTCTGTTTCTATTCACTCTGTTGGTAGTAAAGCCAGCTCTCCCCCAGGTCCCTCCTGACCACCTGCTCTTCTGTCTGTCTAGAGGAAGACTCCTCGGCCATCCCCATCACAGTCCCAGGCCGCCTACCTGTGTCTTTGGCAGGCCACCCTGTTGTCGCAGCCCAGGCTGCAGCGGTGCAAGCTGCGGCAGCCCAGGCAGCCGTTGCGGCCCAGGCGGCCGCCCTGGAGCAACTCCGGGAGAAGCTGGAATCCACAGAGCCTCCAGAAAAGAAGATGGCCCTAGTGGCCGATGAGCAACAGCGACTCATGCAGCGAGCTGTGCAGCAGAGCTTCCTGGCCATGACAGCCCAGCTGCCCATGAACATCCGCATCAACAGCCAAGGTACGAGAGCTCAGAGCCCTCCTTTCCCTGTGAGTGCAGGCACATCAGTCAGACAAGGGCAAAGCAGGAAGACAGGCGTCGAGGGCTCGTGCTGTGCTGGGAGAAACCCAGTCTGTCCATTTGGGAGTCGACAGGCTCCAAGGAGATGGTAACATTGATCAGAATTTGTGTCACATGGCCCTTGGTGCCGGGGGGGGGGGGGGGGGGTTTGCACATGGTGGTCTATACCTGCTGTCCCCGCTGTAGGTTGAAGAAGGAAGAGAGTGAGTAAATCCAGGGCTAACTTGAGCTACATAAAAATGCCTGTTCATAAAAACAAGTAACGAATAAATGAAGTAACCCCTCCAAAAACTTGGAAAAGGCCTTCTAGAGGAGGTAGACAGGAAGCAAGCCACTCCCCCAGGTGGACCTCTGACGGGCATGGTGGATCTCTTGCTCCTATAGCCTCTGAGAGCCGCCAGGACTCAGCTGTGAGTCTCACCAGTGCCAACGGCAGCAACAGTATTAGCATGTCCGTGGAGATGAATGGTATTGTATACACAGGTAAGGCCCAGGGGTCCCTCCCACCTCCGCCCACTCGCCTGCCCTGGGAGAAGGCATCACTCTCAGCTGTATGTCGGAGCTGGGGGAAGGGGCCGTGCAGAGGTCAGAGGACCACTTGTGGGAGTCCATTTTCTTCTTTTACCCTGAGTCCTAGTGATGCAACTCAGGGCTCCCAGGTTGACAGCAAGCAGCTTTGCCCACTGAGCTGTCCGGCCAGTTCACTTATTTGGCTCCATTGGCAGGCAGGGTCTTGCCAGTGCACTCTGGCTAGTCTTGCACTGGCATCACACTAGTGATCCTTCTGCCTCAGCCCCCCCCCCCCCGAATTGCTAGGATCACAGACTTGTGCCCTTGAGAAGCCCAGCCCTGTGACACGACCCTCCCTTTGTCTTTGTCCCAGGTGTGTTGTTCGCTCAGCCACCTCCTACAGCACCTTCCGTCCCCGGCAAAGGGGGCGTCAGCAGCATCGGTACCAACACCACCACGGGCAGCCGGACAGGAGCCAGTGGCAGCACTGGCAGCAGCAGCCAGGTGGGGCTGGCGGGGGTGTCTACATCCACCGTGTCTTCTACCTCAAACAACTCCTTGCCTTAAAGGAAACCAAGTTGCATGGCTGCCCACTCGCCACAGGGACCACACGGCCACACAGGGGAACCTGGGACGTCAGAAGAATCCCAGTGGGCCGGTAGATTCCCAAGGAGCCACACTGACGCCAAAAAAGAGAGAGAGAGAGAAAGAGAGAGAGAAAGAAAGAATATATATATATATATACATATATAGAAAGATAGATAGATGGAGAAACAGATTTAATAAATCAGGGCAAAGCAAAGAACACTTGAATCTCTCAGGTTTCGGAGACTCCAAGAAACGGATTTGATGAGAGCCACCAAGGCAACCTCGAAGCCGAAGGAGGTCCCCTTTCCAGAGGCTTCCACGGGGTTTTGCTTGAGTAGCCCATTCAAGCACGTCTGTTTACCTCATGAATCCCGGCACTGCGTGTTCACAATTTTTTGTTTTGTTTTTGTTTTTTCTTTTTTTTTTTTTTTTTTTTTTTGTTCCTTGGTCTTTAGCCATAGTTCCTTTTGGAAAAACCAACCTTGGAAGCTATGAATTTTTCTTTTCTTTTTAAAACAAGATCTCCGCTTTCAGAACGCAATTTTAAAAAAGGGTTTGGGGTTTCTGATTTTGTAAATATTCTATTTTATTCTTGAGGGCAGGGATTGGATTTTAGGAAGAATCTATCTGTATATCTATATATTTGTGTTCATTCAGGGAAACAGACTTTTTTTAAAAAAAGAGAAAAGCAAAATACCAGCCATGGTCGGTCCCCACCCTTGTCACCCCAGAGCCCTTGCGTGTCCTACAGTGCCCCTGGCTCAGCTAGGAGATGCTGGCTTTCAGCAGTTTCCACAATTCTGTCAGGCTGGCCCTGCCCACTGGCTCCATCATTCAGGAACCTGGATTGCGTACCCAGGACACAGAATGTTCTAGAAACGGGTAGGGGAGCCATGGAGTGCAGTGGCCTCCTGTGCCTCAGGGATGATGGTGCTGGGTCCTCTTTGCCTGGATAGGTTGCTTTCAAGAGACAGATGCAACAACGGGCCTAGCTCAGGGCAAGGATTAGACTTGAGTCACAGCCGCCTGTGTTCCATCTCTCTTCCTGTCTTTGTCACTCCCCTTGCTGGGACAACACCTGAATGTGACAGTAGTCAACCAGGAAGGGTCCTGCTGTCTCTCCCATAGTCCAGCCAAACTGGGCATGGTGGCACACCCTGTCATCCCAGCTCTTAGGAGGATGAGGCAGGGGGATTGAGAGAGAGTTCAAGGTCATCCTTGGCTACATATAGAGGCTGAGGCCAGCCTGAGCTACTTGAAACCCTATCTCAAAGAAGCAAAGTAAGACCAGGCTGGGCAGTGGCACATACCTTTAATCCCAGCACTCTGTGAGTAGACCAGCCTGGTCTTACAGTTAATTCCAAGCTGCCCAGGGCTACACAGTGAAATCCTGTCAAACAACAACAACAACAAAACCAAAAAACTTTGATTCCTTTTGGCTGGAGCTGCATACATACTCTCTGCTGGACGGAGGAACCTGTCCTGGACTCACACTGGTCTCCATTCCCAAGTGGGCAGTGCTGGGTTCTCCTGGAAGAGGAGTGGTGCATATGCAAACCTGGGAGCTGGAACCTGCTTTTTCCTCAGCCCCAGGAGCCATGAACCCCCGAGTGTATGCTATGGGGATCGGACCCTCTTTCGTCCTCTGTCTCAGGTTGTCAACACACCCCTTCCATCCTTCCAGGAGGGGGGGTGCTGCCTATTTGGAGGGGAGGGAGATCTCAACTTTTCCTTCTGGAAGCTTCTGCCTGCCCCGTTTTGGGGCCACTGTCTTAGCCGCACAATCATTCCTGGTCACGGGTGTTGAAGGGGTCCTTGTCCCTTCTGACAACCCTGTCCAAAGTCCACCTCCATGGGTAACTGGCTCAGGGATATAGCAGCCAGCCTCCTGTGTCCCTAGTGGGGTCTATCTGAGGGGGTCACCTTGGTGGGCACATGCAAGGCAAATTTCTTTCTACCTCAGGTCTTTTGATGCCAAAAAGAAAAAGAAATGCGCCCAGGTCACCCACTTGTCTGGTCACCTTCTCAATGCCCATGGTGGGAACTTGGTGTCCACTTGTATCTCAGGCTCCGTGAGTGACCAGAAGTGCCAGATCCTAACTCAGGGGACCTTGCCCCCCATGGCTCTGTGACTGTAGTGGGGTGCCCCCTGCTGGGCATACTCAGCAGCCCTCCTTGGTCCTGTCTGTGCCTCAGTTGCCCCATTAGGCCTTGACATGGGGTTCAGTTGGCACCCATGCAGACTGGAGTGGGGTCAGAGCTGGGGTCGTCACTGTCCACCTGGTACCTCAGGGCTTGGCATGGGGCAGGTGAGACACCCAAACTCAGGGCAAAGGGTGGAGGGGCAGGCACAGGCTGCTTCTAGAACCTTCCTTGGTCACCCTTACGCAGGCCACCAGGCCATGTGTCTGTCTGTCTGTCCAGCTGCAGTGGGTGGGTAGGGATGGGGTTTGGGGACAGCTGGGTTAATGATTTCTGAGGGTTATGCATCTGTACAGTCTAGTTTTTTTTTTCTTTCATTTTAATCATTTTTACACACTTTGGGTTTTTTTTTCCCACCTCCACATAATTTTGGCTTTTGTGGATTTTATTTTTCCTTCTGGGTAAATGTGAGCTGGGCTGTTTTGTTAGGAACAGGGGAATTTTTGTTTCTTGGGGGTGGGAAGGGCTTGTCCGACAGCCTGGGGGTTGCACACAAACTCAGGTAAAAGTGAAAAAATAAATAAGTGGATTTAAAAAAAATTTAATTAAAAAAAAAAAGAAAAAAAAAAAGAAAGAAAAAACTGTTTTCTACCTCTGGTCAGGCCCCTGTGGTCAGTTCCCGCCCAGGCTGTGGCCTGCGGCCCACAATGGTCACAGCTGTGCGGAATATTCAGGAAAATTCAGCTATTAACAGGAAAACTCAGACAACAATGGGGGAAGGTGTGATTTTTGAAATTACAAAAAAAAAAAAAACACTGAAAGTTTACATTTTATGACCTTATTGTGGATTGTATTTAAACCTCAGAAATATTTAACGGGATTGTAACCCTGTAAGTCAGTGATATTAAAGAGTTGAGACGCTTCTGTGAAAGAGGAGTGGCTTTTTTGATTTTGTTTTGTTTGTGTGTGGAGGGGACCCCACAGGACATACTAGGAATGGATGTCTGGGGACAGGAGTAGTTGGCGAGACTTAGGAAGCACCTGGTTTGTGTGGAGGAGGCCCTGCCTGCTACTTGCTTTCTCCTTTCACTTCATGTCTGTATGGGTGCTGGGTGCAAGGTTGCCCCGTGGACGGTGGGTGGGTGCTGTGTGCAAGGTTTTCCCCTTCCACCCCGTCGGTCTCAGGGACTGAACTCAGATCATGGAGAGGGTGGGGTTCCTGTCTAGCTACTGTTTCCTTTCATGCTTAAAAGAAAAACAGAACAAAAACCAAACAAACAACTTTACTATCTGAGAATTTCATACAGTCTATGCTGACGATATTCTCTTGGGACGGGGTCTCATTACAAAACCTTGGCTGGCCCAAAACTCAAAGCACAGAGATGGGCAATGCCTCTGCCTCCCAGGAACTGGAACTAAAGCAGGGAGCCACATGCATGGCCTGTCTCAGGACCTTTGCACAGGCTGTTCCCCTGCATGCCTTCCCCGTCGGCCTCCTGTCTGTGAGCCATTCCTTTCTAGCCCTACCCTCAGCTCATGCTGAGACAACATCATCCCATCTCTGTCCCCTGGGCTAGTTACATGTGACACTCACACCTCCACCCCCCCCCCCCCACACACACACACACACAACCAGGTGGAGCCCTCTAAAGCCAACTAACTCCCCAGGGCTCGCCACCAACCACCACCGCCACCACTTCCCATCATCCAGGGACCAAAGCTCCTGGTAACCTCCAGGAGAGCAGGCCACCTACTTGCCTCCTGGCTCACGAGTGCCTCAGCCTCCAGAGAACTAGAATCAAAGGTGTGTGCTACCACACCCGGCTTGGCCACTTCCAGTTGTGATGTGCCTCAGTGGGCACCAGGGAGAGGGTCCCTGGGCACACCTTGACGGGCGGGCAGTGACCTCACGCAGGGGACTCGGGAGACTGCATGACTCAAGGCAGATGCGGCCTGGTGGACAGGTCCAGACCTGGCCCACCCGATGCTCATCCTGCCTGCTCTGACTGAGGCTGGCCCAGGCTAGTCCCTCCTCAGGTTGCTGACAGAATTGAGGAAAATAGCTGCTGGCTGGCTCCTACTACCCCCTCAAACCAGCATTTTATACCCTGTTCCTGAGGAAGGATGCCATCCACCTGCCCCTGATACCCAGGTGAAGGATAAGGGCCAGCTGTTTATTTGTTTATTTATTTTTAAAAGGAAGGCATCTTTCAGGAAAATTGGCTTAGCTGGTCCTGCTGTTTTCTCTCCTTGGTCAAAGAGCATCAGAGAGGGAACTTGAGTGGCCCTGAGGCTGCACAGCTCTGAGATGCCTCAGAGCCCTGTAGCACATCCCACCCAGGGATCCGAAACTACTCAGACCGGCAGAACAAAATTCCAGGGAGGTCAGTTGGACCTCCCTCCTCCTGGGGGACATCCAGTATCATCCTTTCCCTCCCTCCCTCCTGGGGGGGGATCCACTATCATCCTTCCCCCCCCCAAGGAGTCCCCAGATGATGGGCCATCCATGGGGGGATGGTTAGGCACTGACAGAACGGAGACATTGGGGCTACTGTACGGGGAATAAGTATGTTTGTGCCTCAGTTTCCCCTGATGTGGCTCCCTCAATCATTGGTGGTTCCTTCCATTTTCTCAGAGGTCTGGCAACTGGGTGGTCTCGAACGCCCAAGTGTGGCTTTTGTTCTTACAGCCTACACAACTGGACTATCCTCATTGCAGGGGCTGGGCTGGGGGCGGGCTGACCTCTAACCTCAGAGTCTGCCTGGCCACCCACCCCCAGGGAAGGAACGTGACCAAGCCTCAAGGGCTGGCCTGCTGCAGGGGAGCCTGCCCCAGCTGCTGTCCCTGCCCAGCACCCTAGAATGGAGGCTGAGAAAGCTTCAGGTCAGATACAGATGTACCTGGGGCCTGAAGCACATGAGCCCATCAGCCACAGGTTGTTGGGGGGTGGGGGGAGGCAAGGAACCAGTGGTCTGGAATCCTACAAGGAGCTCACCCACCATTCAGACCTGACAAGTGGAACTTTGCACCCAAGTTCAAGCTCCCAAGTTGGCCTTTGACACACATACCTGACCCCCGTGCTGAGGACCCAAAGAAGATAGATTGTCTTCTATCTTTCTTTTATTTATTTATTTATTTATTTATTTTTTTTTTTGAGGCAGGGTTTCTCTGTGTAGCCCTGGCTGTCCTGGAACTCACTTTGTAGCCCAGGCTGGCTTCGAACTCAGAAATCCGCCTGTCCCTGCCTCCCGAGTGCTGGGATTAAAGGCGTGCGCCACCACTGCTGCCCGACTGAGCCATCTGTTTCTTTTTTCTTTTTTTTTTTTTTTGGTTTTTCGAGACAGGGTTTCTCTTTATAGCTCTGGCTGTCCTGGCGCTCACTTTGTAGACCAAGCTGGCCTCGAACTCAGAAATCCGCCTGCCTCTGCCTCCCGAGTGCTGGGATTAAAGGCGTGCGCCACCACGCCTGGCGAGCCATCTGTTTCTTGTTTCATTGTTTTTTAAATTAAATATGTATGTATCTGGGGGGGGGTACATTCACTGGCATGCAGGTCCCCCTGAGTGCCAAAGGTGTTGGATCCCTGGAGCTGGAGTTACAGGTGACTGTGAACCACCCTGGAGAAGGTGCTGGGAACTGAACCCAGGTATCCTGCAAGAATAGCAAGTGTCCTTACCCACTGAGCCTGCTTGAAAACCTCTCATTTCTCTTCTTAGTCACACTTAAGCATTAAAAGTAGCTGCATCCTAGCTCATAGGCAGTTGAGGGAGGAATATCTGGTGTTTAAGAACAACCTGAGCTTAAGTCTTGGGGAATGAATTTCCTCTCTCCCATAAAGAAGTGACACATGACTGTCCCCTCCAACGTTCTCAAATGCAGCTCTACATTCTCCATCCTCCGCCAGACCTGTTTCTGTGCCTCTGGACAGCATCTTGTTCCTGAGTTTCTTGCTCAAAGTGGTGCCTTCTCTTGAGAATCACCTCCCGTGTCCTCCCTGTTCCCCCGCAGCTCGTGCCTGCCATCTTGTGGCCACATTGGGTGGCACGCCTCTCTCGGACTCGTTTCCTCTCTTTCTGGCCTGAGGTCTGAGGTCGCAGGGTCGCCGAGTCCAATGCTTGCACCCCAATGCAACCTTGCTCCCTTCACAGGTCCAACAGCTGCTGTTAGACCCAGCTCACCATCCCACCCTGCGTCCAGCCCTGCCGCCACGGCAGGCGCAGCGCTCTGGCGGCCACATTCCCAGCTGTGGGATTCCACACTTGCATCCTTTGCTAACAGCACATGGAGGGAGGGAGGGGACACTTGGTTTTAGACCTGGCCTATGACCAGCAGCTGTGACCCGAGGCTAAAGGTTGCTTGGCTAGAGATTGACCTTTTGGGTCTACACGGAGTGAACCGAATACAAATTTGAAATTTATGGCTCGAAAGAGGAAAGGCCAAAGAGGCGGCAAATCCATAAAGGGCGTGGGTCGATTGGTAAGAGTTTAATCACCAATTCGCCTCAGCCAGACGTATTATCCTTGATGAGTATGTAGCCTGATTTTACATGCAGTAAGTCACTAACTTCATTTGGTCTAAATAAAGTATAAAAGTCAGTGCTTTATATTTTTGCTATAAAACAAGGCTTAAGAAGTAAACTGGTTTCGGAGGGAAAGCCAGGAAAGGGGACAATATTTGAAATGTAAATAAAGTAAATATCAGAAGAAGAAGAAGAAGAAAGAAGAAAGAAGAAGAAGAAAGAAGAAGAAAGAAGAAGAAGAAGAAAGAAGAAGAAGAAAGAAGAAAGAAGAAGAAGAAGAAGAAGAAGAAGAAGAAGAAGAAGAAGAAGAAGAAGAAAGAAAGAAAGAAAGAAAAGAAAAAGGTGTGTCATCTGAGGCAGGATTAATTGCCAAGAGTCCGAATACAGCCGGGCGTGGTGGCGCACGCCTTTAATCCCAGCACTTGGGAGGCAGAGGCAGACGGATTTCTGAGTTCGAGGCCAGCCTGGTCTACAAAGAGAGTTCCAGGACAGCCAGGGCTACACAGAGAAACCCTGTCTCAAAAACCAAAAAAAAAGAAAAGAAAACAAAATACTCTGAAAGTTTAGATCATTTGAGTCAAACCTAGCAGAAACTATCCAATGAAAATCGCCGGTGGTGGAGGCTCAAGGCCACCCAGCACATAAAGAGACACTGTCTCGGAAAGAAAGAAAAAAAGAAGGAAAGAAAGAAAAGAAAAAAGACAAACCCAGCAAACAGGTAGCAAGAATACCTTCCACTAAACAGAGATAATACGGTGCTGAGCGGCAAGGCACCCCCAGTCTTCTACGCATGTGCAGGAATTCAGTTCCCCCACCACCACCTTGCCCCGCCCCGCCCCGCCCACGAAGGAGCTCGCCCGTGTTCTATAACCTGCATGGCTAGGTCTAGCGTTACGCCTTTCACGCACTGGCTTGTACGCATGTGCAGGTCGTTCGGCTCCGCCCTCTCACCGGCTGCTAGCTCCGCCCCAGAGCCTCGAACTTTGTACGCATGCTCACGTTAGGGCTCCTGGAGCCGGTAAAGCACCAGGCAATCTGCCTCCTCGGCTTGGTGAAGCTACCGCGCATGCGTAGACTTTCCAGTTTGGCCTCTAGGAGGCGCTATGACCGTTCTCGTCGGCCAGGAGCCATCTTGACAGTCTCGCTAAGGATGATGGGATTCGGGGGCGGGACTGGCAGAGCAAGATGGCGGCGCCCATGGAAGTGGTGGTGTGTACTGACTCTGCGGCGCAGCTCTGGAGCTGCGTGGTGTGGGAGCTTCATTCGGGCGCCAACCTGCTCACCTACCGAGGCGGCCAAGCAGGGCTGCGAGGCCTGGCGCTACTCAATGGCGAGTACCTGCTGGCGGCGCAGCAGGGCAAGAACTACATTTGCGCCTGGGAGCTGCAGCGTAAGGTGCGGGGCCTCAGTGTCCGCGGGACAGCCGAGAGTCCTGGGGCGCCGCCAGGGTTGGGGTCCCGGCGACCCTGGGGTGGCTGCCTGACAGGACGTATTCGGAGGCCGAGGGGTTTCCTCCTAGGGGGAGGGCGCTAAGGCGCGCATGCTCAGATGAAGATCGATGGCGAATCCGCTTTTGCACGCTTTATAGTGTTAGGGGCGCTAATTTTGATACAGAAGGGAAAATGGGGTCCGTTAGAGGTCATGCTTTTGGACGGCATGGCAGATCAGAGATCTTGAGGAGCCGCAGGAAGACAGAGACCGACGGCCCGCCCTTTTGTTACCCTCGTAAAGAGTCTTCACAGTCAGGACTGACTGAGGCCTGGGGTCTTACTGGTTCTGATGTTTCTGGAACACAGAGCTTCCTTCTTGTCCGGTAGGATCCCTACTGCTGAGCCCTGACCCTGCCCTTCACTGAGAGGTTCTAGGCAGTGGTTCTAACCCTGAGCCGCACCTCCAACCCCTCACTTGAGCAGTATGTCTCCCCAACCCACTTACTCTTGCTCTCTGTACTAAAAACTTTTCCCTACCGTTGCCTCCGTTCTAATACTCACATAGCTTGTCTTGTATCCTGTGTCCCTAGGATCAGCTCCAACAGAAAATCATGTGTCCTGGGCCTGTCACCTGTCTGACCACAGCACCTAATGGCTTGTATGTCCTGGCAGGAATTGCAGAGAGCATCTACCTGTGGGAGGTGAGAACAGCTTGTCACATGTATGTGTCACTTGGGAATGCTGTAATGCTGGTTGGTGTCCAGTTTTACCTGAGGTAGGCAGGTGGTCTTGGAGATCTTACCCATGACTTCTGAAAACAAAAATGTGACCATGTCTATAGGGTCCTCATTTGTGACTGAAATACAGGACAGTGTTCAGCCTGCTGGTGGCTCTAGTGCTGTCGTGAGCAACCAGGAAAGGAACTTAGAAAAGGGCAGTGACCAGAATCAGGACAGAGGAGGAGGAGGCAGGGACCAGAAGCAGTACAGAGGAGGAGGAGGCAGGGACCAGAAGCAGTGCAGAGGAGGAGGAGGCAGGGACCAGAAGCAGTGCAGAGGAGGAGGAAAGCATTTATTTACGCTTGCGGTTTATATGAGGGAAGTCAGGGCAGGAAGCAGAAAGTCAGTTAACATCCACAGTCAGCAGCAAAGAGAAATGCTCCCGTGATTGACTATACTTGTTGCTCTTGCAGAGGACCTGGGTTCAATTCCCAGCACCCACAGACTGGCTCACAGCCATCCATAACTTCAGTTCTAGAGAACTTGACACCTCTTTTCATCTCAGTAGGCACCAGACTGCCCGCTGCATGCACATACAGGCATGCAGGCAAAATACTCATAAAGGAAATAAACCTGAAAAAGAAAGAAAACTGTCTACTGAATGAGAGAGATGGCTCAGCAGTTAAGAACCTTGGCTGTTCTTTCAGGGGATCCAGGTTTAGTTCCCAGCACTCACATGGCAGCTCACAACTGTCTGTAGCTCCAGGGAATTAAGCACCTTCAAATCTGACCTCTGAGAGTACCCCTAGACCTTCAAAAAAATTTAAAGCCTGGCAGTGGTGGCGCACGCCATTAATCTCAGTCCTTGAGAGGCAGAGGCAGGCGAATTTCTTAGTTTGAGGCCAGCCTGGTCTACAAAGTGAGTTCCAGGACAGCCGGGTGTACACAAAGAAACCCTGTCTCTAAAAACCAGAAAGAAAAAAAAGGAAATTTAATATAAAACTATCCAGGGTCCTGAGAGATGATTCAGTGGTTAAGAGCACCGACTGCTCTTCAAGAGGTCCTGAGTTCAATTCCCAGCAACCACAGTGTCTCACAACCATCTGTAATCCAGTGCCGTCTTCTGGTATCTGAAGACAGCCACAGTGTACTCAAATATATAAAATGAATAAGTAAACTTTCAAAAAAAATAAAGTAAAGCTTACCACAAGCCCCGTGATAGCCAGACCCCCTTGTCTCACAGTCAGGCACAAAGGTACCAGCACCCTGCTTCCCACGGAGCCAGAGGTCCTTCTGCTGGCCCCAGCTGCCTGCCTCTGTGTCGGGACTAGTTAGTAACCCTGGAGAACTGAAGGGTCCAAGCTGTCCTGACTTGGCCTTATGTGGAGGGAAGGTGCCAGCAGCACAGAGCTGAGCTCAGCCATGTTTCTGCTCCTCCTGGCTTCATCTTCCTCCAAACCATGCCAGGACCTGCATGGCATTCTCAGCCCATGATGCTGAAGCTGGCTTGGGCAGAGAGGAAAACCAAAGCCAAGGTTTCACGGCCCCACAGTGTGGCTTGTGCTGCTGTGTACTGAGGGCCCCGTGTCTGAGACGTCCCCTTTATTGTGTGCATATGTACATGCTTTGCATGGGAGTATTTGCATGTAGGCAGCAGGGAACCTTCAGTGGTTGGTCCTTGCCTTCCATCTTGTATAGGACAGGACCCCACTGTCTCCAGTTTCCAAGAATTCTCAGAATGCCATAGTCAATCACTGTAGACTGGAGATCGGAAGCTGGATCTTCACATTGAAGTGGCAACTACATGTCCTTTGATTTTCATTGTCAGTCTTATGTGGCCAGGCTGGTCTTGACCTCATTATGTAACCCTTGACTTCCAGACCCACCTGGTACCACCTCCCCAGTGCTGGGGTGGAGCCCAGCACCGAGCATGTTGGACAGGGACTCAACACTTGCCGTCTCAACCTTTTAAAGCACTCTTTAAACTCTTTTGTTTTTGGTCTTTTTGAGACAGGGTTTCTCTGTTTAGCCCTGGCTGTCCTGGAACTTGATCAGTAGACCAGGCTGGCCTAGAACTAAGGGATCCCTCTGCCTCCGCCTCCGCCTACACCTCTGGAGTCTGCAGCTAAAGATGTGTGCTACTGCTGCCCTGCCTCTCTTGACCTTTTATTTTTTTTTTATTATTTTTTTTTAATTTTTAATATTTTTATTACATATTTTCCTCAGTTACATTTCCAATGCTATCCCAAAAGTCCCCTATAGCGCCCCCCACTTCCCTACCCACCCATTCCCATTCTTTTGGCCCTGGCATTCCCCTATATTGGGGCATATAAAGTTTGCAAGTCCAATGGGCCTCTCTTTCCAGTGATGGCCGACTAGGCCATCTTTCGATACATATGCAGCTAGAGACAAGAGCTCCGGGGTTCTGGTAAGTACATCATGTTGTTCCGACAATAGGGTTGCAGATCCCTTTAGCTCCTTGGGTACTTTCTCTAGCTTCTCCATTGGGAGCCCTGTGATATCTCTCGACCTTTTAAAGCAGACTTTTTTTTTTATTGTATATGAGTATTTGCTTGCGAGTGTGTCTGGTGCCTTTGGAAGCCAGAGGTGTAGGCTTCCCTGGTGGATGTGACCCTCCTTGTGGGTGCTGGGAATCAAACCCAGGTTCTCTGGAAGCACAGCCAGTGCTCTAACCACTGAACTATCTCTCCAGCCCCAGCTTACTTTTTTTTTTTTTTTTTTTTTTTGGTTTTTCGAGACTGGAACTCGCTCTGTAGACCAGGCTAGCCTCAAACTCAGAAATTTGCCTGCCTCTGCCTCGCAAGTGCTAGGATTAAAGGCGTGCGCCAGGGGCTGGTGAGATGGCTCAGTGGGTAAGAGCACCCGACTGCTCTTCTGAAGGTCCAGAGTTCTAATCCCAGCAACCACATGGTGGCTCACAACCATCCGTAACAAGATCTGGCGCCCTCTTCTGGAGTGTCTGAAGACAGCTATAGTGTACTTACATATAATAAATAAATAAATCTTTTAAAAAAAAAAAAAAAAAAAAAGGCGTGCGCCACCACCGCCCGGCTCCCAGCTTACTTTCTTATGTGACCCAGGACAACCTTCCCAGGCTGGTACCATTCATAGGTGGAGTGCCCAGGTTAAACATTTAATTAAGACACTGGCCCACAGGACGGCCTGGTGGCAGCAGTTTCTCACTTGAGGTTCCTTCTCCAGGTGACTCTTGTCTAGCTTGGTGCCTCCTCTTGATGAAAGGCTGGCTGGCTTCTGCTCCACCGTGTGTCTCTATAAAGATTTCTGATGGCCACCAAGGGGTACTGCCCAGCTCACAGGTTCTTGGGCTAAGGCTGATATGGGAATTGTCCCTTTCTCTGGGGTGGGGTGCTCACAAAGGACCCGTAAGTCTCAGCATCTGTGTGGCACCCAGGAGCCTCTTGGGCCTAAGGTTCTGCTGACAATTGTGGCCCACACTTCCTTGGAGATGTAAGCGTGTAGGTAGCCATGTTGTCTTTCCCCACCCTTAGTCAACCCAGACACCCAACAGAAACTCACCCCCCCTGGGCCTAGAACCCAACCTTTCCCCAATGCAGGCCTGGGCTTACCACACTGTCCCTTCTGCAGCCCCTAGGCCTCCCCCTGTTGCCCGTTGGGATGTCTAGATGCCAGCCTTAGCTAGCTCTTCCGCAGCATCGAGCGGCGTCTGTGCTGACCAAGAGTGAGAACCTGTAGTCCTCAGCCTCCATGCAGGCTGGGGGGACCCTGAGCCAATTCCAGAAGTTTTGCACCCCCATAATGGGGTCCTGTAGCTTCTCATAGCCCAGTGCCCCGCCCCTTGACGGCATGGGGTGCGCACAGTCAAACTTCCTGCGTCCTGCCTCTACAAGTGGCCCTGACCCTGTGGCAAACTAGACATGGGACACCATTTTAACCCACATGGCCTCAGCCTCCCAAGTAGTGGGAGGACACCGCCATCATTGCCCCTCTGTGTGCTGAGCTGGAGGCTCACACATTTCGAGCCAGCAGGGGCTTCTTCTGGGGACAGGGTGGAGTCCCATTATTGTCAGACACTGAGGACACAGCCAGAGCTGGCCAGTTGCGCAGTGATGAGGGCCTGTGGCCGATGGGGTTCTTATGGGTTGGCATATTCTGTGTTGCCTCTGAGCATTGGCACCCGGCCTCTCACAGGTCTGCACCGGGAACCTCCTGGTCATCCTGAGCCGGCACTACCAGGACGTGGCCTGCCTGAAGTTTACAGGGGATGGCAGCCATTTTGTCTCCGCGGGCAAGGACTGCCTGGCGCTGGCCTGGAGCCTCTGCAGGTAGGGCATGTGCCAGTGATCTACCCAGAAAGGCTATGTATGGAGGTCTCAGGGCAGGCAATAGGCTGGGGACTACTGGGGTATCCCATTCTTGGCGGCTTGGGGAGGCAGGCCAGGGGCTTTCCACGTGGCCTCACTGCTGTTGTGTGCCCAGTGTGCTACAGGCAGACCCATCCAGGATCCTTGCCCCAAGACATGTCTGGTCCCAGCACACGCTCCCGATCACAGACCTGCACTGCGGCTTCGGAGGCCCCATGGCCCGGGTGGCCACCGCTTCATTGGACCAGACCGTGAAGGTAGCATCCCCAGCCTCGGCCCATGAATTCCTGGCAGCCACTGGATCTCAGCTAGGAGGGAGGGAGACTGGCATCTCCCTTGCCTTGGCTGTTTGGGCTCCAGACAGCCCATAATCCCTATGCCCGACCAAGGACACCCAGAGATGGACTGTCCAGCCTGTCTGCTGGAAATTCCCACTCGTCCACGCCTCAGTGGCCAGATGCCCTTGAGTGTGTAGAGTTGTTTGTTTGTTATTGGCACAGTGTGAGAGATGGAACCCAGGCCCTGCATCTGCTAGACCAGTGCTCTACCTGAGCCTGGCCTCAGCCCTCTTTTATCTTCTAGTTTTAGACAGTTTTTTGCTTGTTTTTTGAGACTGTCTCATTGTGTGGCCACAGCTTGCCTGGAACTTGGTGTGTAAACCAGATTGGCTAGGGATTCACAGACCCCTTGCCTCTCTCTGCCCAGGAGCACAGGGATTGAGGGCAGGATTGGAGACATATTCCCTGGCTGGGTGTGGGGGTTCAGAGGCTGGTAGCATGGGCATGATGGTGCGATGGCCCCCATGCCTCCTGGCCCCCCTACTTGGCTGTGTGCCTGGATGTCCACAGCTCCAGGCTTCCCATTCCTGCAGCTCTGGGCCATCTCCTCGGGGGACCTGCTGCTGTCTGTCTTGTTTGACATGGGCATCACGTCTGTGACCATGGACCTGGCGGAGCACCACATATTCTGTGGAGGCAGTGATGGCTCCATCTTCCAGGTGGACCTGTGCAGCTGGGTGAGTGGCCCTGTGGGACTGAGGGAGCCCACAGTCCTTTGCCCTACATCCCAGGCACTTAACGACCTCTCTCCACCCCAGCCCGGACTGAGGGAGCACAGCTTCCAGCCTGAGCAGAACACAGGGAAGGTCTTCAGAGGACACAGGTAGTCACCTCAGGAGCTGGGGTCAGCACAGTCCCCACACCGTGAAGCACCTAACCCCCGTCCTCCTCTCCCAGGAACCAAGTGACATGCCTGTCGGTGTCAACAGACGGCAGTGTTCTGCTCTCCGGCTCCCACGATGAATCAGTGCGGCTGTGGGACATAAAGAGCAAGCAGTGCTTGCGCACAGTCACCCTCAAAGGTGTGCCCAAGGCCAGCGTGGCCACACAGGGACAAGGCAGGGCCCTGTCCTGCCAGCCAGGCCCCTGATGTTGTGTTATTGTGTCCTTCAGGCCCAGTGACCAATGCAGCCATCATTCTGGCCCCACCCAGCATGCTGAACCCTGAATTCAGGCCCAGCCTGCCCCTGCCCCACTTCAACAAGCACCTGCTGGGGGCTGAGCATGGAGATGAAGCCCAGGGTGGGGGCCTGCGCCTGCAGCTAGGGCTCCACCTGCAGGTAGGACCCACAGCCACTCTTCGAGAACAATCCATACTCAAGAGTTCCTCCTGCTGCTGCTGGTGTGCCTGTCTGGCATCAACAGCTTCTGAACCCTTGCTACCCAGGTCACTGGCACCCACTGCTGCTCTTGCCATCCGTCCCCACAACATATGCCTATCTGAAGGTGCACTGTGTCAGCCTAAAAGGTCAGCTGACTTGTCACATTGCTCTCAGTGAGTGGTCAGAGAGAGAGTCAGGGCAGCCTGAGGTCAGGAGACACCTCACCAGGAAGGGGCTTCTACCCAGTGTCCTCAGTGCTGCCCCTGGGGCTCTGACCCAGGTCTGTGCCACTCCACAGTGGCAGGCTCTTTCACAGAAGGTGACAGACAGGGTGAGGGTCTAGGGTCCAAGAAGCTCAGCAGTCATGCCCCACCCCTGCAGTCCTACTGCTGGATCTGGGCATTGGCCCAACCTGCCTTATGCTCTGCAGTCTTCTTGGCCTGGATCTTACAGGTCCCCACGTGGCCCTCAGCCCTGGACTCTGGTCCTGTGGTGGAGGCTGGGTCCTCTGAGGGCAGGGAACAGCGGGGGTGACCATGCTACTTTACAGGGCAAAGAGCCTAGCTACTTGGAGCGTCTAGAACAGCTGCAGGCAGTGTTGTCCAGCTACCTGGAGAAGGTAAGCAGGGCTAGTCCTGGTTTTGGGCAGGTCCAGGGTAGGCGGACAGGAACAGCCCCACCCACGGCCCCTCTCTCCACAGAACATGCTAGGCAGCCAGATTCTGCCAGCACGTGTGTTTGATCTGGAGGAGGAGGTGCGTAGCCTGCGCAAGATCAACAGGGACCTGTTCGACTTCTCCACGCGCATCATCACACGGCCCTCCAAGTGAGATGTGCCGGACCGCTGCCACACAAACACTTGCCACGGGGCTGTGATCTAGTGTTTTAACAAAGGATGGACTAAAGGATGGACAATTCTTAAATTGTGCGCCTTGGTTGTTCTGTCCCTGGCTGGGCTGGGGCTTGGTTGAAAGGCCTCAGGCCTGGGGGATGGGGTGCAGTGAGTGGGGGGCTGACTGCAGAGTCCCCATTCATGAGGGCCAATCAGGCAGCAATCAGTCCTTCACAGCTGTCCAAAGCTCAGTGTCCACATCGTGTCCTGGGGCTACCTCAAATCCAGCCCAAATACGAACAGAACCTTCCAGAAAGCTGCCTGCAACTGACAGCCCTGCTTAACTATCCAGAAGATCTGTGATTTATCAGAGCTGTTACCACTGCAACTCAGAAGAGCAGTGCCCTCAGGTGGCAGGATGTGAGCCTACCCTGGGGGGCCAAAGCCTCCTATGACAAGGGCCTCCCCATACTTTCCTTCCCTTCCACCCTGGCCCCTCCCCCAGCCCCCTGCTGCTCCCTCAGGGAAGGTCTGGAGAGAGACAAGAAGGTATGCACTCCACCAGCCATGGGTCCCCAGCACCCAACCAAAGGCCTCTGGAGGTCTCTTGAGACTGGGGTGTTCATTATACTCCTAATTATGACTCAGATTCTGGCTAGGGACAGTGACAGATGTTGTGTGGAGCCATAAATTGCCACCCAAATATTGGGTCCCCACCTGCTGTGGCTGGACTGAGACCAACTGCCTGTACTTCCCCCATCCAAGCCAGGACCTCACTAGCCCAGGCTGGCTTGGAAGGCAGGGTCCCCCTGCAGATCTGCTTCATCTGTCCCAGCCTCCTTACTAAGCCTTGCTGTATTCCCTCATTTGTCTGCCTCAGCTTCCCCTTACTGACTGGGGATTCAGCCTATGTAAATACTAGGCTGGCTCAATGCCAAGCAAGATCTAAGTCCCCAGTCTCCTGAGCAATGGGGCAGCCTGCACCAAGCCCCCATAGACTTCCTCGGGTGACAGGAGTCGGGCAGTGTAGACCAGCACAGCCCTAGTCCCCGTGGGAGGGAAGTGGATGCTGTGTGGTCCAGCCATCAAGTACGGAGGAACCTTGAGAACAGAGGCCACTGAAGGGTTCCATGGCAGGAAATGTCTGGAACAGTACTCGTGGGGGTAAATTCACATTTGTGAGACTTGCTTTCCCACTCCCCAAAACGACCTTACAGGAACTGCTTGTCATTCAGCTGCAGTGGAAGGTGCCACTCGGCCCTTCTGTTAGGAGTGATAGTGAGTCCTGACAGGCCTGCAGTCCAGCTGTCTCATGTCCAGTGAGTGGAATAGAGCCAGCACCCAGGACTGTTTGGTGACCTGCTGAAAGAGTGCCAGGTGACAGTATGGACAAAAAGGAGATGTCAGAGGAAGGGGATCTAAGGCTGGCAACATCTCGGCTTCAGGAAGAGCGCCCTGAGGATCTCTGAAGTGGTTGGTGACAATGGCAACTAGGACAGACTAGCCCCAGACTGGAACCCTGAAGGACCCCTAGCCTGATGTCCTTTGGATCCCTGGCCAGGTGCCTAGACAGCCTGCCATCTTGAGCCAAGCCATCTCATTAAAAACCGGCTCAAAGTGCAGTCCGTCTTGCTGGCTTTATTTGCTTGATGGATGTTTTTTTGGTTTGGTTTTTTTGCTTTGCAGGGAGAGTGAGGTTGGGGGTGGGGGGAGCTGACCAAGTGTAAATTCATTCATTCATCAGGGCTGAGTGTTCCCTGCAGGCATCTGCAGTGCAGGATTTTGGGGGAATGCCACATCTTCCAGAGCATCTTCCAGAGCGTCTGTGAGGACAGTCCTCAGAATTCCCAGCAGGAGCCTCCTGGCTGGGGAAGCCTCTGTTCCCTGATCTACAGGCCACGTTACAAGTGAACCCTGAGTCAGTTGAGTTGGGGGACCTGGACAACTGGGAGCTGTAGAAGGTTCCAGAACAGTTATAGAGTGCCTATTGTAATGCAAGCCCTGAGACCCAGGAGGGCAGCGTCTGCCCTTGTGCTCACTGAACTGACAGGGGCAGTGGTCACTAAATGAGTCCGTAGGAAGTCGAGCACATGAGAGGGATGTGATGCACGGTCTGGGTGGCCGTGGTTTTCAGCAGGACATTTGATCCTGGGTTTTGAAGGGTGAAGAAGAGTTCTGGAAAGCAGAAAGATTTCTCCATGGTTGGTTCAGACTGCTTTTGTAAAGAACTCGATTTGGTTCCTAGCAACACTGAGTGGCTCATATCCAGCACCAGGGAACTCTGTGATCTCGAGAGCAGTGGTTTCACAGGCATGGGGGCGCGCACGCTCGTGCACGCACAACCCCAGCCCTCCAGATGCAGAGACCGATGGCTCTCTCTAAAGAGTTCAGGGTCAGCCTGGTCTAAATAAGGAGTTCAGACCAGTCAGGGCTATGTAATAAAACCCTGTCTCAGAAGAATGCTGCTGCTACTTTTGTTGGTGTTGGTGTTGGTGGTAAATATTTTAAAAGAGAAAGAAGCCGGCGGTGGTGGCGCACGCCTTTGATCCCAGCACTTGTGAGGCAGAGGCAGGTGGATTTCTGAGTTCGAAGCCAGTCTGGTCTATAGAGTGAGTTCCGGGACAGCCAGGGTTGCACAGAGAAACCCTGTCTCGAGAAAAAAAAAAAAGAGAACGAAAACCAAACACGATGGTTCAGTGGGTAAAGATGTTTGCTGTCAAGTCTGATGGCCCCGATCTGATCAGCAAGACCCACAGGAGAGAAGAAATCTCCAAAAACTGTCCCCGTGTGGGGAGTGTTTCCCCAACAAACACAAGATATAAATACATGTGCTTTTTTTTCTTCTTCTTCTTTCTTTTTAAGTTTGTGATTCAATATTGTTGCCCGGGTTGGAGGACAGGAGATCTATCCTACAGATTTCTATCAGATGTGCCTGCCTCACTTCCCCCCGGGCTGCACACAGTGTTGTACTGGCCACAGACTGCTCTGGGAGCTTCAGTCTGGGCAGTGGAAGGCATCACCCAACTCTGCCCTGCGTGGCACAGTAAACCTAGGCAGTGGCCCAGCTCCTCCTTCTGTGGCAGGAGGAACAAGAGCGGGGCTGGTTGGGGTGTCTCCTTCCCCTCGCACAGCACAGTGGTAACTTCCATCGGGATGGAGTCTGTGCGGATGCTGTGGCTCAGCCTGGCCCTGGCGCTGGCGCGAGGGTCCTGGGTGGTGCGCGGTCACCCTCAGCCCTGCGGGGTTCCCACGCGCGCCGGGGCCTCCGTGCGCCTGGCTGCGCTCCTACCCCGGGCGCCCGCCGCCCGCGCCCGCGTCCTAGCCGCCCTGGCCACCCCTCCGCCGGGGCTGCCGCACAACCTGAGTCTGGAGCTAGTGGCCGTCGCGTCCCCAACCCGGGACCCCGCGTCGCTGGCTCGAGGTCTGTGCCAGGTTCTGGCACCGCCCGGCGTGGTGGCCTCTATAACCTTTCCCGAGGCGCGGCCTGAGCTACGGCTACTGCAGTTCCTGGCAGCTGCCACAGAGACCCCGGTGCTGAGCGTCCTACGGAGGGAGGTGCGCGCGCCCCTCGGAGCCCCGGTACGCGGAGAGCGCGGGAAACCCTGGGGGCGGGGGACGGGGAAGCTAAGGAACCCCACACTTCTCCAATCAGGAGATGGAAAGGACCCCTGTCCCAGCCCTTCCCTCTCAAGATGCCTTAACATGCCTTGGCTAGAACAGTATGCCACTCTCCTCTTCCTGGGCTTGGACAGTGTGGGAAATCCTTCCAGAAACCCCACCTTTCCCTCCTTAAAAGCCAGACAACTCCTTACTCAGAGCTTTGTGGTGGCCTTGAGTTTCAGGGCAGAACAAGTCATCCCTGTACTTGGTATGTCTCTGTCTCTCTCTCTGTCTTCTCTCTCTCTGTCTTCTCTCTCTCTCTCTCTCTCTCTCTCTCTCTCTCTCTCTCTCTCTCTCTCTCTCTCTCTCTCTCTCTCTCTCTCTCTCTCTCTCTCTCTCTCTCTGATGTTTTAAGACAGTCTCTCACCAGACTTGCCTAAACCCAGAGATCCACCTGCCTCTGTCTTCCTAGCACTGGGATTAAAGGTGTGTGACATTACACCCAACTGGGTTGTTACCAAGGCAGGCCAGCAAAAGGTCCCACCCAGGGACCTGGGACACAGGAGACCTCAGGTCTTCCTCCATAACCTGTCATGAGGTTGCATTCAGGGAGACCCTAGCCCCAGAGGAGCATTAATGACCTATGTCTTGGTATCCCTAAGGCCTCCTGGGTCTGGTGGGAAACTCCAGACCCAAGCTGACAATGACCCCTGCTTCCTGACCTGTGAGCAGCACCTGTGTGTGCTGCCAGCTTTTGAGCCAGTCTTGTCTCCTCTGGGATTAGCCTGGCCTCCCTACACAGAGCTGTGGCATCCTCAGTACTTGTGCTGCCAGGCAGCACCCTGTGGTTTTTAGGTGTCTTGGACTGTCTTGTATTCCAAATATGCAACCCAACCCCAGCCCCAGAACTTTCTGAATGTGCTGACTACCAAGGGGACTGCTGGGGAGGTGGCCAGAGCTAGGTCAGAACTTAAGAGGAGTAAGCTCTGGAGATGTGCAAGGCTCTCCCTGAAAAATGGCAGCAAGGACTCCATAAAGGAGAGCCAACAGAGCTGGGTTTTGAAGGATGCATAGGAGGTGGTTGGCATAGAGAAGACTGCTATATTCAAATAAAGTAAAATAAGGGAGGGCTGGGCTCACCGTTCCTTTGGTAAAGTGCATGTCTAGCATGTGGAAGGCCTGCATCCCAATCCCAGCATGGCATAAACTGGAAGTAGTTAGTCGGACACACTTGTCATCCTGACATTCAGAAGGCAGAGGCAAAAGAACCTAGCAGGTCAAGGTTACATAGTTACTTAGTTACATAGCAAGTTCAGGACCAACCTGAGCAACATAATACTTAAAAAAAAAAAAAAAAAAAGGAGGGTACTGGGGAGCCACTGAACACCAGTGAGCTAAAGGTGAGACAAGATAACACCCAGCTCTCAAGAACAATGTAGATTCCTTATCAGGGTGGGGTGGGTGGAGCTGTGGATACAGAGGTGGACAGCCCTGACCAGGACCACCTCTTCCCAGACTCCGTTCCACCTGCAGCTGGACTGGGCTAGTCCCCTGGAGACCATCCTGGATGTGCTGGTGTCCCTGGTACGGGCACACGCCTGGGAGGACATTGCTCTAGTGCTCTGCCGTGTCCGGGATCCCAGTGGCCTGGTGACACTCTGGACCAGCCATGCTAGCCAGGCTCCAAAGTTTGTGCTGGACCTGAGCCGACTGGACAGCAGGAATGACAGCCTTCGGGCTGCACTGGCCCTCCTGGGGACGCTGGAAGGAGGGGGAACCCCCGTGTCTGCAGCCATCCTCCTGGGCTGCAGCACTGCCCATGCACATGAGGTCCTAGAGGCGGCACCACCGGGTCCCCAGTGGCTGCTGGGCACACCACTGCCTGCTGAGGCACTGCCCACAACCGGTCTGCCCCCAGGGGTGCTGGTGCTGGGGGAAACCGGGCAGCCTTCCCTGGAAGCTGCCGTCCACGACATGGTGGAGCTTGTGGCTCGGGCACTCAGCAGCATGGCCCTCGTGCACCCAGAGCGGGCCCTGCTTCCAGGGGTGGTAAATTGTGAGGACCTGAAAACGGGCAGCTCTGAGTCAACAGCACGCACCTTGGCTCGGTGAGTAGGGAAAAGCCTAGGGGAAGGTGTCCAGACCCAGAGCCTGACAGGGTCCTGTGTGTCAGGCCATGAGAGTGATGGAGTGATCGGGAGTGGGTGTCCCAGTAGGAACAGAACTTAGAGGGTTGGATGGCTGTCCCTCCATCCTCAAGACTAGATCTCCCATGGGTTCCAGGCAGGTATTTATCAATGGAGGGGCAGTTCTCTCAGAATTGAGACAATTCTTTTATCCTTTTTTTTTTTTTTTTTTGGTTTTTCGAGACAGGGTTTCTCTGTAGCCCTGGCTGTCCTGGAACTCACTTTGTAGACCAGGCTGGCCTCGAACTCAGAAATCCACCTGCCTCTGCCTCCCAAGTGCTGGATGGAATTAAAGGCATGTGCCACCACACCCGGCTGAGACAATTCTTATATTCTATATTCCAGGTTTCTGGGCAACACCTCATTTCAGGGCCGCACAGGGGCTGTGTGGGTGGCAGGCTCCTCTCAGGTGCATGTGTCTCGGCATTTCAAGGTATGGAGCTTACGCAGGGACCCGCTGGGTGCCCCAGCCTGGGCAACAGTAGGCAGCTGGCAGGATGGACAGCTGGACTTCCAGCCAGGGGCGGCTGCTCTCCGAGTTCCATCTCCATCTGGCACCCAGGCCCGGCCCAAACTGCGAGTGGTAACTCTGGTGGAACACCCATTTGTGTTCACCAGGGAATCTGATGAAGATGGGCAGTGCCCGGCTGGGCAGCTGTGTCTAGACCCAGGCACCAATGACTCGGCCAGGCTGGACGCACTCTTCACTGCATTGGAGAATGGCTCCGTGCCTCGCACCCTGAGAAGATGCTGCTATGGCTACTGCATTGACCTGCTGGAGCGGCTGGCCGAGGATCTGGCCTTTGACTTTGAGCTCTATATTGTGGGGGATGGCAAGTACGGGGCCCTGCGTGATGGACGCTGGACAGGCCTGGTGGGTGACCTGCTGGCCGGTCGGGCACACATGGCCGTGACCAGCTTCAGTATCAACTCGGCTCGCTCCCAGGTGGTGGATTTCACCAGCCCTTTCTTCTCCACCAGCCTGGGCATCATGGTACGCACTCGAGATACAGCCTCACCCATCGGGGCTTTCATGTGGCCCCTGCACTGGTCCATGTGGGTGGGCGTGTTTGCTGCCCTGCACCTCACAGCGCTCTTCCTTACCCTGTACGAATGGCGGAGTCCCTACGGGCTCACGCCACGCGGCCGCAACCGTGGTACTGTCTTCTCCTACTCCTCTGCTCTCAACCTCTGCTACGCCATTCTCTTCGGACGCACTGTCTCCAGTAAGACACCCAAGTGTCCTACCGGACGCTTCCTCATGAACCTCTGGGCAATCTTCTGCCTGCTGGTGCTATCCAGTTACACAGCCAACCTGGCAGCTGTTATGGTTGGGGACAAGACCTTTGAGGAGCTGTCTGGAATCCATGATCCCAAGGTGAGGGCTGGGAAACCTAAGGGTTTAGAGCTATGGTCAGGACGGGGTGGACACTCGGCTCAGTGTGGACAGTACCATCTCCCACCCATTCTCTTCTCATCGAGAGACTCATTAACTTAAGTGAAGCGCTGGCATGAAACCATAGCCCTGCCCCTGCCCCATCCCAAGAACTTCTCTATTTTTGCCACACCCCCAGCTCCAATCATGACCATACCCCCATTCTTTTTTTTTTTTTTTTTTGGTTTTTCTTGGCAGGATTTCTCTGTATAATCCTGGCTGTCCTAGAACTCACTTTGTAGACCAAGCTGGCCTCGAACTCAGAAATCCGCCTGCCTCTGCCTCCCGAGTGCTGGGATTAAAGGCATGCGCCACCACGCCCAGCTCCACACCCCCATTTTTTTTTTTTTTTTTTTTTTTTTTGAGACAGGGTTTCTCTGTCTGTGTAGTCCTGGCTGTCCTGGAACTCACTCTGTAGCTCTGTAGACCAGGCTGGCCTCAAACTCAGAAATCTGCCTGCCTCTGCCTCCCAAGTGCTGGGATTAAAGGCGTGCGCCACCACTGCCCGGCCACACCCCCATTCTTTTTTTTTTTTTTTTAAAGATTTATTTATTGATTATATGTAAGTACACTGTAGCTGTCTTCAGACGCTGGGATTTGATCTCTGGACCTTTGGAAGAGCAGTCGGGTGCTCTTACCCACTGAGCCATCTCACCAGCCCCCACACCCCCATTCTTAAGCACAGATGTCTTAGCTCAGTTTGTAGACCAGGTTGGCCTCAGACTCACAGAGACCCGACTGGCTCTGCTTCCTGAGTGCTGGAATTCACCACGACTGGCCTAAGCAATTAGCCTTCAGCCTGGAAACCACCAGATCCCACTGCAGGGTTGGCAGGCTGAAGCACATTCGGATTTATTTCCCCCTTTTATGTTTTCTGGAGTTCGTGGTATTTCCACAGCAACTTCCCTCCTAGGGATCTAGCTGCTCATGTCCTGTTGACCGCCCCCTCCCCCCCAGCCTTGTGTCCCTTGCAACTGGGTGCTGCCTAATGCTCTAGATACCATAAGTGGTTGATGGCTGTGGCCAGGTGAGGACTGGGGGCAGGAGGGGGGCCAGGGGGATAAGAGCAGAAGAAACTGGTATCTCTGGGGTTCTCAAGTAGAATATTTGCAGGTTACTGAATCTGAGCTCAGTGCAAGGTCCCTGCAGGTGGTCACATGCAGGCCCTGGTGGGGATGTGGGCTGCAGGCTGAGCATGCCTCCCCTACAGCTGCACCACCCTTCCCAAGGCTTCCGCTTTGGCACCGTGTGGGAGAGCAGCGCGGAGGCCTACATCAAGGCGAGCTTCCCCGAGATGCACGCACACATGCGTCGCCACAGCGCACCTACCACTCCACACGGAGTGGCCATGCTCACGTGAGTCTGTGGGTACCGTGCAACTTCGGAGGGCCAAGTGCTTCTCAGACCCTATTGACCTTGCCTGGTCCTGCCCCACAGGAGCGACCCGCCCAAGCTCAACGCCTTCATCATGGATAAGTCGCTACTGGATTACGAGGTGTCCATAGATGCGGACTGCAAGCTGCTCACTGTGGGCAAACCCTTTGCGATCGAGGGTGAGTGCGTGGTGGGGCTCCGGGGATCGCAGCTGTAGGTGCCCGCAGCTTTAGTGGAGCCCTCTCAATCTCCGCAGGCTACGGCATAGGGCTGCCCCAAAATTCGCCGCTCACCTCCAACCTGTCAGAGTTCATCAGTAGGTACAAGTCCTCAGGCTTCATTGATCTGCTCCACGACAAGTGGTACAAGATGGTGCCTTGCGGGAAGCGGGTGTTCGCCGTGACGGAGGTGGGCAGGCGCCCGAGACACAGGGTGGGGAGCCCAGGCTATGCTTGCATGCATTCTTGCTCGCCCTAAACAACCCCAGCTCCAGCGTCCCTTCCTTCAAGAGATCTCCCTAGCTGCTGGATGGGATGGGGTGTCCTCATCCCGACGCTGTGTGGGGATTTTCTTGCCATTCACAGACGCTGCAGATGGGGGTCTACCACTTGTCAGGGTTGTTTGTCCTGCTGTGCCTCGGGCTGGGCAGCGCGCTTCTCACCTCGCTGGGTGAGCACGTCTTCTACCGCCTGGTGCTGCCGCGCATCCGCAGGGGCAATAAGCTGCAGTATTGGCTTCACACGAGCCAGGTGAGGAGGCAAGACAAGGTAGGGCGGGGTGGAGGGCACCTCAGGAGCCTACCCAAACACCTGTCTGTGCCCCTAGAAGATCCACCGAGCCCTCAACACAGGGCCACCAGAGGGGCAACAGGAGAGGGTAGAGCAGGAGCGCAGGTGAGCGCGGGGCGGGGCGGGGCGGGGCGGAGCGGGGTCCCAGGCTTAGCGGGCAGACAGGCTGTACTGCCTCCTCCTCTCCGTCCTAGCGGCCCCAAGGAGGAGCAACCTGCAGCTGACGGTGCGGGGCGCTGGAGGCGGGTGCGCCGGGCCGTGGAAAGGGAACGGCGCGTGCGTTTCCTGCTGGAACCTGGGGAGGCTGGTGGGGACCGTCCATGGCTCTGCTCTAATGGGCCTAGGCTGCAAGCAGAACTGCGGGAGCTGGAGCTGCGCATTGAGGCTGCACGGGAGCGGTTGCGCAGTGCGCTGCTGCGGCGAGGGGAACTGCGGGCCCAGCTTGGGGATGGCACCCGACTCAGGCCACTGCGCCTGCTGCATGCAGCGCCCGCCGAGAGCTGAGGAACGACACGGTCACACTGTCCACGACAGTTTATTCTATATACAAACACGACTCTGTACACTGCAATTAAATAGCGTGGAACGTGCGCCCCGCATCCTGAGCCGCCACCTGCTAGTCCGGGCCCGGGCGCTCGGCCCCGCGCGGGCGCCGTGTGGAAGGCACTGGGGAGCACCAGGCGGCCGGTGGCCTCGTGCCCATCGCCGCCCTGTCCCGGCGGCTTCCAGAACCTTCGCCACCAGCCCCTCTCCCTGCAGACCACAGCTCTCTTGGGCTCGGGCCGCGGCTCCGCTGGGAGCCGGGCACGACACCGGTCTCAGGACCCGGCAGGGGCAGTTGCGTCCTCCAGAGGGACCCCAGAGTCAGGTCGTGAGCTGTCCGGGGTACTAGGGGCTGCTGGCCGCCGCTCCAGTAGAGAGGCGCTCAGCCCCGACAGGAAGGATGCGTCAGAGATGATGGCGGCGGTCTCCGCCACCCAACCTAGGTCACTGCTGGATACTGAGGCCCCAGCACCCAGTGAGCCAGGCCCAGATGCCCCACCAGTGGGCGCGGGGCTGGAGCTGGGGCCCAGCGCCAGGGGAGGGCTGGGATCCTGGGTGGCAGGGGAGCCAGAGTTGTTGTTGAGGTCGTCAGGCAGCGCCGTGGGGGTCCCGGGCCCCAGCGGTGGTGTCTGCAGCAGCATCTCCTGGATTCGGATCTGCTGCAGGATGGCGGGCAACTCATAGTGGTGGAAGAAGTAGATCATGGAATGCTGTGGAGGTCAGGTGTCAGGGTGAGCACCCGCCCACCAGCAGAAAGGCCGACCTGACACCGGGGGACAGCACGGTAGGGGCTGCCCTCTAAAGGGGCACAGGCCTCACCTGGATGAAGAGCCAGGAGGTGACCAGGGCCAGGCTGCTATACTGCCCGTTAAAGCGGTAGTGGTAGGCATAGAAGGCGAAGTGGTAGAGGTAGAAGAACCTGTGGGGGCGGGAGAAGCTACCCTGCCAGACAGGCCCCTCCCTATCCCACCCAGGGGTCCAGCTTGCCCCTCATCTGACTCCACCTTCACCTAACCCATGCTTCCCACCTCATCCCGTCCCCACCTCAGCCAGTGCCGCTTGCTGGTGTTGGTGTGGCAGCAGATGGCATCATACTGGTCGGCCAGCCACACGGTGAGGATGATGTAGAAGGCCGTGGTGGTATCGTTGAAGAACTCAGACATGATGGCTTCCATCCCTGCGGGGACACGCGGCGGGGTTGGCGTGGGTGGGGCGGGGCGGGGGCAGGGGTGCAGCGGGGGTCCTCACCGACGAGAGCCAGGATGACGGTCAGCAAGGGCGCTGCGGGGAAGGCGATGGCCATGTTCATCTCCAGCATCTGCAGCAGGTCCACTGCGGGCACAGGGCGGCCGCCCATGAGGGCCTGGGGAGAGCCCACCCCACCCCCGGCCGGCTGGGACTCACCGATGAAGACGAAGATCTGGTGGTGCGAGTATCGCAACAGCATGGACACGCTGAGGGTCTGTGGGAGGGTGGAGCAGGGTCAGGGGTGGGAGGCCAGGGTGACCTCAGCCCACATGGCCCCGCCTCCGGAGCACCAGCCACTCACAAAGATGACCATGATGACAAAGGCTGCCAGGTAGGATGTGCGAGCCATCCACATGCTGACGAAGCGGTAGTGCTCCCCAGAGACCACATTTCTCAAGAAGCCTACGGGAGGGGGATTGTGAGCAGCCAGGGTCCTGCCCGCCCTCCCCACCCCCCTTCTCCTCCCCAGGCCCACCTTTGTTTTCCTCGTTCTCTGCCAGACCCTTTACACTCGACATGAGGATGTCATCATAGCCCAGGAACTCATCCAGCAATAGGCGGCTGAAGCGGTCCCCAAAGCACTGGTCCCGCGTGGGGTCTACGAGTGAATGGGGGTCAGTATTGGTCAGAGAGGCCAGGAAGCCCTCGGCAGCTGAGCCATCCTTGGCCCAGCCCCAGCCTGCCAGGGCGCCCAGCCTGCCTCACCTAGGGTGACCACCATGACAGGAATGCTCAGACGCTGGCGTGTGGCTTGCGACAGCCGCAGGAAGCCATATTCCAGTGAGTACTCCACAATGTACTCATCCTGTGGCCACACTGCAGACAGGGACAGAGTGGTCAGCTGGTCCCACCCTCGGCATGGCCTTGGAACCCTCCCTGCCTGGGCTGCACACCTTTTGCTGGCGTCTCAGGAAAAGGGAAGTCCTGGCTGTCGTTCAGGGCGTCCGCACCGCTCTGTGGCTTGAACACTTTTGGCTCAATGTCCAGCTCAAACTGCAAGCACAGGGGAGACCAGTGTCAGTGGAGCCTGCAGGAGGCAGTCTGATGTTCCACTGGGTGGGTGACCTCAAGCCCGCATGCATGCATGCCCAGAGCACGCTCACCTTGATGGAGCTGTTGGGGAACATCTCCACAGTGAGCTCCTCCTCGGGTTCCAGCTCCAGGCCCCCCAGGCCCCCATCACAGAACTGCAGGATCACCGGTGCCCGGCTCGAGTTGTGGCGCACCTCCACCCGCAGGACACCCTCCCGTGGCCATCGATCTCGAACATGCTCCAAGCAGTTGATGGGGGACCGGGAGAAGACGATGTGTATGTAGGCGAGGACGAAAAGCACAAACAGGGCCTAGGAGTGAGGGGGTTGGGGTGAGCAGTCAGCAGGGCAAGGGACACACCCCTCCCAGGCAGGAGAGGCAATGGCTGCTGCCTGTGCCTCCTTGGGAACTAGCTGGCCGAGGGTCCCCACTGCAAGTGTTCCCTGTACCACCACCCTCCAGCTGTCTCATGACCTTCAGGCCCAGCAGGTGCTCCAACGCAAAGCTGCCTTTGGGGACCCCTGATCTCACTGGCTAAGAATAGCCACTGTCCCTAGGGAGGCACCCTTTGCCCTGCTCCTGGGGCTGGCAGGAGTCACAAGGACACAGCTGATCGGCCCAGGCACCTCAGCAGGACCAGGCTACCCTGCCTGGGAAATGTGGCTTCACCTAGAAAAGGTGCACCCAGGAGAGCCAGGGCATGTTAGGAACATGAGTGGCTCACCACTGGGTGGCTCCTGGCATGAACTCTGCTCAGTACCCTGGAGGCTTTAGGATGCCCTGCTGACGCTGACCCAGCCACACATGTTCAAGTACATTTAAAAGGGGTGGCGGAGGGAATGTGGCCATCAGATGGCTCATTTGATAAAGGAGCTTGCCAGGAAGCCTGAGAAGCTGAGGTCAATCCCCAGGCCATACATGTAAGGTGCAGGAGCAATCTGACAGCTGCAAACTGTTCTGACTTCTACACACATAACAAAATAAGTATGTTTGTTTGTTTTCAAGACAGTGTCTGTGTAGACAAGTCTGGCCTTGAACTTGTTCTGTAGACCAGGCTGGCTTTGAACTCAGAGATCCCCCTCCCTCTGACTCTGGAATTGAAGGCATGCACCAACTATTAATATTACTTATTAATCTCAAACGCCCCTATGCTGGAGCAGAGTTACTCAAGGGGTCCCAGCCTCTGGGAACATCCTTCTCTTTTCCTGCTCTGTGTGTGGGTGGCTATGTGTCTGTGTGTAGGGGGGGTCACCTAATTCAGTGGTACCTGTGGGTCGCAACCCCTTCAGGGGTTGCCTAAGACCACTGGAAAACACAGATGTTTACATTACAATTAATAATAGCAAAATTAGTTATGAAGTACATAAAGAACTGTATTAATGGGTTGCAGCATCAGGAAGAGAACTGCTCGCTGCCCTAACCCATGCTGAGTGGAGGCAGGGATGTCGTGCAACACTTGCAGTCCCCACATGCACACCATGGGCACTGGGCTGAAAGAGACCCAGTACTCCATGCAGCTGTCTAGGGTCACCCTCCTCTGTGGCCCCAACTGACACCCTAGCTTCCCACCATGTCTCTGCTGGCCAGCATAGGACCCTGGCCCAATAAGGTGCCCAACATAGAGTAGGGTGATGGGACTCATGAGGTCCTTACATCCCAGCACACCCACTGTGTGCACTCACACCCCTGCACCCTTCAGGGACGAGACTGGATTCCCAGACCACAGTCCTAAGGGACTCAGCCACAGCAAGCACAGTAGGGCCCTCCCCACCTGCTGTTAGGCAGCAGTGTAAGGGACAGAAGCAGGCAGAAAGGCCCTGCTCCATAACCTGGTGTGCCTGTAGCCAGGCCTCTCCTCTGCAATCTAGTGACAGAGCTGGACCCACAAAGCACCCAGCCCTCCTAGCAGTGACCTGAGGGAATACAGAGCATGTGTGGAAGGCCCAGGGACTGAGACCAAGGCTACAGTCTCCAGCGAGCCACACCTGAAGCTGCACCCACCCTGTCAACTGTGAGGTTCACCCTGGGCAAGAAATCATTTCTGTATCAGGCGAACTGAAGGCCAAGCAGCCCAGGCTGAGACCCCAGCAGCCACTCCTCCCAGTCCAATCCAAGAGTCAGGAACTGTATCGCAGGCCCTGTTCCACCTACTGGGCATCTAGAGTCAACGTAAGATAGCCACTGGACAGGGGTTATAGCCTGGGACCTCTCTTCCCACCATGGCCACTGTTGCCAGCCCAGGAGTCCTCACTGGTCACTGACTCGTGCCAGGCACCCCACTCAGGCCCTCGGGCACTCCTCCCTCATGTGCCCACTTGGTGCCACATACACAGGCACTGAACTTGGTCATACCGGCCTGGTGGGGCTGCACGTCATCACCTCCTACAGACACCTCAATGCCAAGACCTAGGGTTCTCGGGACACCTCCTACCCTGTAAGCGGGGGTGGGGTGGGGTATTGCATTGTCACCCCAGTCTGGTGTCTGGGGCTGTCAGTTCATCTGACCCATGGGAAGCCTGCACTGGGGTTAGAATACCAGCCTCACTCATATTCTTGCTTCTATCTTGTCCTCTTGGGCTCTTCCTTTCCCCCTCTTTCCCCGTGCTCACGGCCATGGCCGGCCTCGACTTCTCTACTCTCTGTCTCTACTACACTCTTTTTTTGTTTGTTTGTTTTTTCGAGACAGGGTTTCTCTGTGTAGCCCTGGCTGTCCTGGAACTCACTCTGTAGACCAGGCTGTCCTCGAACTCAGAAATCCGCCTGCCTCTGACTCCCGAGTGCTGGGATTAAAGGCGTGTGCCACCACCGCCCCGCTCTCTACTATACTCTTAACTCCCCTCCCCGAGCCACAAATAAACTCTATTCTATACTATAAAGACAAAACCAAATACCAGCCTCAGCCACGATCTCCATGAGATCATGACCCACCCAAGGGTATCACTTAGCACCTTCCAGGGCTCAAATCCACTTGGTGCAGGGACTTGAGCTGGTGCCACACACCTCCTTGCCCTCTGACCCCTGCCACATCCTAAGGTCTAAGGCACCATGCTGTGCCCCCCTATCCCACGGCCGCCCAGTTTCGGTCCTTAAGGCTCTGAAGCCAGCAGAGGAGACACCAAGCCCAACAGTTCTTCTCTGGGCCTCTGTAGGAGCTGACGTCCAGGCTGGGGTGGGGACAGGGCGCAGGGTGGTACAAGCCTAGCAGGCCTTGGCTGTGAGGCGTCCCCTCTAGGAAGGTTGGGTGGAAGCTGGGCAGGCAGGACGGGCAGGAAACACAGCAAATGGGCTCCCGGAAACCTCAGCAGCTCCAGAAACGAGCTGCTGCGTGGCTTGTTTGTCCAAGTTAAGAAAGAGGGTAAGGTCTACTGTCATCCAGCCGACCCTGTCTCTGACTAGACACTGGGCACCCACCTGGAGCCCTGAGGGTGTGGAGGGCAGGAAGGAAGATGGGACATGGCTCATCTGCAGCCAATGGACTGGGTCCTGAGGGGATACCCACAGCTGTCTTGAGCTCAAGCTGGAACAACGTCTATGAAACCCCCGAACGCACAGCTCTGAACAGCGCCAGGAGTGAGTCTCAAACTCACCAATGCCCTCCAACATCAACATGCCAGCCACCAAGCCATGACCCCAACACCAGAAGGCCCAGGCAGCTCCTCAGAGAGAACCTGGTGCCATCCCTCTTGAGTAGCCTTTGTGACCGAGAACCCGAATCTCCCGGGAGCACATGAGAAAGACACAGCCAGGGCAGGTGCTGGCTGTAGAGGTCCCTGGCCAATCTGGCTGTGACTCTGTGGCTGACCCTAGTGAGGTGACCTCACCCAAAGCCACAGAAGACCTGGCAAGAGTCTGAGAACAGTGAAGTGACAGAAAATTTGAGCAGTGACACAGGGGTGGGGGTGGGGTGGGGTATGTAGGGGGCTGTCCCCAGGGGGTTGGTTCAGGGTGTGTTGGAATGGGACTGACTAGTAGAGACTGGACTCAGAATCAGGGTAGAATAGAAATGACAGGCGGGACAGGGCCTCCAGCACAGGAGGTGGTCCACAGTGGAAACTCAGGATGGAATGGAAATGACCATACTGTTCTCAGTGGAAGTGCAGGACAGGATGGGAGTGACAGGTGGGAAGGTGGACCTCGAGTCCAAAATCCTACTCTAAGAGGACACTGGGCTCTGGTCTTGAGTGGAAAAATTGGGAGCCTAGGCTCCCAAGTGGCAGACTGAGGCCAAAGGGCAGGAGGCGGGGCCTGAGAGCTGAGGAAGTGGGGACCAGAGGGTAGCATCTGTGAGAAGACTGGCATCAGGGTATCCAGGCGTCAGAAGCCAAGTGGTAAAGCTGCCGGGGGTGGGCGAGCGGATGACAGCTGGGGCCAGGGGTCAGAGGTCAGGGGTCAGAGGTCACCTTGAGCAGAACGAAGAATTCAAAGAGGCGGCGGAAAGCAGGTGGGAAGAGGCGTGAGTAGGTGACGGCCATCTTGAAGAAGAGAGCGTGGAAGAGCCGGTCGCGCACGTTGATGAGCGGGTTGGGGTTGAGATTGGGGCCGCGAGGGCCGCGCACGGGCGCCGCGCCGCCACCCCCGCCGCCGTTGGGCCCAGGCCCTGGGGCTGCCGCGTGCTCCGACATCACCGCCCCGCGTTACCCCGGCGGCCGCCGGCTGCCCCCCGCCGCGTCCCGGCCGCCGGATCCCCCCCGCCGCCCCCGGCCACCGCCGCCTGCCCCTTTGCTCGCGTCCGTCCGGCCCGCGACGCCGGCGAGAGCGCCGGGCCAGAGCGCCGCCCGTGCGCGGGGCACGCTGGGATCGCCGCGGCCGCCCGAGGAGGCCGGGCTTCAGGGCCGGAAGGCGGGCACCACAAGAAGTGGGCGGAGCCTGACTATCACGCATTTCATGCGGGTCGCCTCAGCGCTAAAGGGCAGAGTACCATGGAGTTCAGTTTATTTTCCTAGTGCTCCTTCAAGCTTTGCCCGGTCTCGTTTGCAGTGAGCTTGCAATTTCCAGGGGCTACACGGAGTGCATTAAAGAGCAGCCCCGTTCGTTTGCATAAATTCACTCCCATATACTGTGGCACGGCCTGGGGTGGAGTCGTGTATCAGGACTCATTTGCATTGAGCTTTATATTTATATGTGTGAGTACACTGTCGCTGTCTTCAGTCTCACCAGAAGAGGGCATCAGATACACTAGAAAGGAGTTGTGAACCACCATAACGGAGGCTGGAACTTCAACTCAAGATCTCTGGAAGAGGCGTCAGTGCTCTTAGCCATGTCTTTAGCTCAGAGCGCTATCTTAAGCATTGAGCGGCAGGGTCGGGTGTAATCCGTTTGGTTTGTGGAGGGATCCAGGTTAGCGGTGGGCGAGCTGTGGGGCGTGGTCTCAGAAACAAGCTAAAACATTTGCATCCACCAGAGGGCGGAACGACGTTGCTCGTTGTATTTGCATATGGTTTCCTATTGGCGGAGAATTAGAGGGGGCGGAGACGCACTTAGTAAGGCCTATTTACATAGGGCTTCACAATGGCCACAGTCTCACTTAGGGGCGGGGTCTGCTGAGGACTCATTACCCACCCTCCCCTGGAGGCAGGGCTTCCTAACTGCTCATTAGCATAATGTTTTCATTGGCGGCCGCAGCGCTGAAGGGCGAAATTCCATGGATAGCTTACTAGCAGACAGTTTCACCATCGCACCAGTATCACGGATTCCGCGCTGATCCGGCTACCACTGAGGGGCGGAGCCTCGTCGTGCCTGTCTAATTTGCATATGACTTCCCAGAAGGCTTCGCTGGCACAAGCTTCTCCCAGACAGCTATATTAATTAATTAAATGTGAGCTTTTCACGCGGATAGATAATTATTTTGAGCGGTGTTACGAATGGTAGCCTTTCTTTTTTGACATGTGAAGACATTACTTTATCAAAAAAAAAAAATCATAATTACTGTATGTGAAAAGTAATTTGCTTCTCTGGCTTTAAATATCTGAGGCAAACAAACGTAATTCGTGCTCGCTTCGGCAGCACATATACTAAAATTGGAACGATACAGAGAAGATTAGCATGGCCCCTGCGCAAGGATGACACGCAAATTCGTGAAGCGTTCCATATTTTTGTTTCATCTCAAAATAAAGCAATCGACACTTTGAAGTCTCCTTTTCTACTATAGCTGCCACATTCCCGTACAATCTGCCTGAACAAGGGCATTTTGACCGGTTACTGCCCACTCGAAGGAAGTTGTCTGTTTTTAGGACGCAGCAGAGCTGTCTCTGTAAGCACCGTGCCCTAACGTTGTGCGCCTTCTATATACCTCCAGATTGAAGGAAGGACTAGGAGATTCTGTATGATGGAGCAAGATGAGAGTTTCTGCATCCGGACTGGGCGGCCAGGAAAAGGGCGGGGCGCTTCACGGGCTGAGCGAAGGGAACCCCTCCCTCCTAGCTTTCAGATACCCCAGAGTCACTGTTGTCTACTGTTGCCCAGAACACCTTGCATACAGTAGGCACCTAATAAATGTACCAGTCTTGAAACTATTATGGAATACACTTGTCACTTGTTTGAAAATACGAAACGTCCCTGGGTGACCCGAGCTTTAGAAAAACCTAGCCTGACCTCCGTGGAGAAGCAATGGGGTTCCCTCCAGCACAGGCCAACATGTCAGTCAGTCATATCGCTCATGACCAGAGCAAGCAAGGCTTGACTGAGAGATGGGATTTTACTTTATTTATTTTTTGAGTTTGTGGTCTTTCCTTGACTGTTCTGGAACTTGCTCTGTAGAGCAGGCTGGCCTTATATTCACAGTGATCCTCTTGCCTCTCTCTGCCTCCTGAGTGGTGATCTCAAGGGCATGGTCACCACACCCACAGCAGAAGCACTACCACCCAGATCCCAGGCACTGCAGAGATGCTCTTTCCCCGGGGAGGTGTGGCCCTGGCAGGCAGAGTCATCCTGGGGCCCGGCCAGCTTCCAGCAGCTAGGGCCAGAATTCTTAAGATTTTTTACATCTATACTAGCCGCCCCAAGAGGAATTTGCAAATATTAACTCATCTGATTTTCAGACAAAGAGCCTGGAGTCCAGAGAGAGCTGATAATTAGTGTCACACAGTGAAATGGGGAAGGAGGATTTTTGTTTGTTTTTCAATACAGGGTTTCTCTGTATAGCCCTGGCTGTCCTGGAACTCACTCTGTAGAGCAGCCTGGCATCAAACTCACAGAGAACCTCAAGAGTCCTGGAACTAAAGACATGCCACCACCACCCAGCTACATGGAATGTTAAATTCCATTCATTTGCGATCTCAGGACAGAGTTCTAATACACTAAGCTGCTAGAAATCCAGAATCTTGGGTTCTGGGGTGTTTGTGGTTTTGTTTCTGGGATTGTCAGTCACAGAGCAGCAGGGCCAGGGTTTGAATGTGGCACACAGTCTCGGCATGGAATAGTTTCCTTATTTGTTCTTATTTTTCAACCACTTTAAAGCTCAGAAAGCTCTTCTGAGCTCAGGGGCGGGACAGAAGGAGGGAGTGGCTGGCCTTGCTGCTGGGCGGGAGCAGAGACGTGGCCATACTTCACAGCATACACAGTGTTTTGTTCAAATTTCAGCCCCTGCTAAGAAAATGAGGGAAGTTGGACTCATCTACTCATTTTTTATGAGTGCCTGTCTGCGCACGACGTGCATGCAGTGCCTACAGCGGCCAGATGGGGGCGTCGGGTACCCTGAAGCTGGAGTCACAGAAGGCTGTGAACACTGGGGGTGTGAGGGCTGTGTATGTGAATACAGTTGCGCTGCAGATGGAGAGAAAGGAGGCGGGGAGGGTGGGCTGGGGAGATGGCTCAGGTCTGGGAGATGGCTCAGTGGTTAGGGCACTAACTAGCTGCTCTTGCAGAGGACCTGGGTGTGACACCTGCCGTTGCTGTCTCAGTGCTCAGCACAGTGGCCTGGATGCCCTGATACCCTGCTAAGCCTGTGTGCACCCCACACAGCATGGCCGCTCTTGACAAGTGCTTTCTTTCACTATTCCAAAAAGGTCTTCAGTGTCCCGACACCTGGGGCTTCCTGCCTGGTCACAGGAACCTGTGCTGTCCACAGTTTGGGACCATCTGGAGTCCAGTGCTCCAATGTACAAACTCAAAAACTCCAGCAGGGCCCAGAGAGGAAGGATTTGTCTAAATCACAGAAACCCAGAGAGGTGGGAAGAAAGCCACCCTTCAGAAGTATCCAACCACCGGGCGTGGTGGCGCACGCCTTTAATCCCAGCACTTGGGAGGCAGAGGCAGGCGAATTTCTGAGTTCGAGGCCACCCTGGTCTACAGAGTGAGTTCCAGAGAAATCCTGTCTCGAAAAAACTATGCTTCCGCCCTATGGCCAAGGCCTCTCTGTCAAACCCTGAGAGTTCTTTGAGACTCCCAGCATCTGTCTGCCTGTGTTATGTGGGGCAGGACCAGCCCCTCAGGAATCAACTTGATCCACCCTCACACAATCAGCCAGCAACCCTCAGCCCTTCTGGGAGCCCCACCCCGACCTCCAACCGATCGCCTTCTCCCACCCTCCATATTTTGCATATTTGGTGTTCTAGCAGAAAGCCTTTTCCTTTTGGACTGAGAAATCCATCAGTGCTCCAGCTCCCGAGGCCTCCTCCTCTGAGAAGCTCCCCCACCCCCCATTCCTGTCTATGCCGCCCCCTGCCCCTTCCCACTGAGATGTTTGGAGAGGGGGCAAGATGCTGGTAAGTGCCGGTAGTGGCAGAGAAGGTTTCTAGCAAGATTTTAGGATTTAGGATCCCACCGAACAGTTTTCTGTCTCTCACTATGATACAGGAGGAGTAAACTGACTTCTGGCCCAGGTCGGAAGCCCACGCCCTTCGCTGCCTCAGTTTCCCGCAACTACGAACAGAACGGCGGGCCCCTCCTGATCCGCCGGGATGCTAGGGTGGCTCTGGCGGGCGGGGGTCCCGGCGGCCGAGTGGGGCTCAGGAAGTCGCGGCCACAGGAATTCGGCGCTTCCACGCCTTATAAGGACATTTGCTATGCCAGCCAATCGGCGGCGAGGGCGGCGCTCAGCCCTGTCCCGGGCCGTCTGCCCGCAGCCCGACCCTCTGCCGGTCCCGCTGGTCCTCCTGTCCCGCGCCGGGGTCCCGCGCCATGAGCTCCACGCAGTTCAACAAGGGCCCGTCCTACGGGCTCTCGGCCGAGGTCAAGAACCGGGTGAGTGGGCTGCGGGGCTCGCCAGCCTCGAACGCACGACCGATGGGCGCGGGGCTCGCCAGCCTCGAACGCGCGACCGATGCAGGAGCCGGGCCAGCCGGGCTTTGCTTTACCCTGACGTCCGGAGGGTCTGGGGTGCTGTGGGGAGCTGTGGCGTCTGGGAGGCTGGGGACCCATTTTATCCGCATCCCGGATGTCACCTCCAGCCCTGCCCCTGGACCTCTAAGTCCCCCGCGCCCCGGGCTTCCTGCACTCTGAGCCCCTTGCAGGATGTAAGAAACTTAAGGTCCGGGAGAAAGAAAGCGAGCACAGAGCACACGAGCGAGCCGGGAGTCTGAGAGTGCCCCCGAGGCCCCATCTTCATTACCTGTCGAAACTTCCCGTTTCATCTAAGCCACTTAAGTTGGGGACAGGGAAGGGGGCGGGGCCGGTGGCCTTCTTAACAGGGTGTGGTCCGTTCCAGGACTCCCACACACACCTGGGAAAGGGCTCACTGAGAGGAACCGCAAATGCAGGAGAACACTGAAGTCACCAGTTTCGGAGGGACATCTGGTGAGCCATACAGCAAGGTGTCCTGAGCTGATGAGAGAGACACTGATCCCAGACTTAGGGGGCTCAGGCCTGACATCCTGAAACCTTCTAGATAGATCCGCCAACCACACGCACACACCTGGCACCTGGGAATACAAGTTTCACAGTCAGCTAAAGCCAAGCAACTTGCCTAGGCACGCTGAAGCTACCAGTCGGACCCACCTCCGACTGGCACCTGCCAGGTCCCTACAAGTGACAGGAGAGGCATACCTACCTCATGCCACCCATGTTGCTATCCTCAGCCTGCTAGAGACAAGTTGCTATTTCAGTTCCCACCCTGGGCTCAGAGAGGTTGCTCTAGTTCCCCAGAGACACACAGCAATTCTGACGACCCTGCCCAATTCTTCCTGGACAGACTGGACACACCTCCCTGGAACAGAGAAAGTGAAAGAAAGAGTCAGGTCAGCCCCAAGGATAGAGTTTTAGGAGCTGGGTGGGGCCAGGGACAGGTCAGCACCTAGTCAGGGGATGAGCTGTCAGATCTCCTCCGACTGTGGAGCTGGGAGGTGGAACGGCCCACACTAGCCTGCAGGGGTCACAGAAGGGTTGCATTGTCCACTGGGAGGGGGGATCCGGAGACTTTTCTGCCTGACCTACGTGCCTCAGTTTACCCCCCTAGCTGGCCCATATCCCGTGGGGCTTTGTTCGGTCCGGTTGAGGAGCCTGGCCACTGGGGAACAGCTGGTCTTGATTTAGACCACCGCATTCCTGGTAGTTTGTGGCCGGCGGGCAGGAATGCGCTGAAGGGCAGTGGGGAGGGAGGTGGCCCTAGCGGGCGGGACTGAGACCCTGCCCTCCTCCTTGGTCCTCAGAGTGGCTAGGGACGTGGCACAGCTGGACCAGGCATGTTTGGCGTCCCTGGCCGACCCCTGCTCCCCTCTGGGCTGTCCTTGTTTTTTCCTGTGGGACAGGGTGGCTCCTAGTCTTGGGAACAGCTGCCCCAGCTGCCCCTGCACCCAGCTAATCCCACTTCGAAGGTTTTTAAAAGACAGGAAGGGGAGAGGGAGCTCCTGACAGCGAACTCTTACACATACCAGTCCAGATAGGAAACTGCCAGGTGGTGGTGGTGCACCCCTTTAATTCCAGCACTTGGGAGGCAGAGGCAGACAGGTTTCTAAGTTCGAGGCCAGCCTGGTCTACAAACTGGGCTCCAGGACAGCCTGGGCTACACAGAGAAACCCTGTCTCGAAAAACCTGGGGCAGGGGATTGGCGGATGGAGAGATGGTTGGGAGCACTGATTGCCCTTTTGAAGGACCCAGCAGCACTGTGACTACAAAATCTCACACTGTCACACAGACACATAAAGATTAAAACAAAAAACAAAAACAAAAACAAAAACAAAAACAAAAACAAAAAAACTGCACTCCTTTAATCCTGTGTGGATCTCTGACCTGGTCTATATATAGTAAGGGCAGAGAAACCCTGCAAAAAAAAAAAAAAAAAAAAGAAAAAGAAAAAGAAAAAGAAAAAAGAAAGGAAAGGAAAGAAAAGAAAGAGATGGGGAAACTGAGGCCAGGAGAGTTGAGGTTTCTTCACTGCCCACACAGGGCAGCTCTCCTGCTGCCTTGAGAACATGAGAGAAATCTGTAGAGGGAGTGCCCGCCCCGGGCTCCCAGCACGGTGCGTCGGTGGGAAGTTGAGTATGTAAGTCGGGCCTCCTCAGAGGTCGGTCGGCCAGCTGGAATACTGCTCAGCCATAAAAAAGAACAGGCCTCTACAAGTGTCAGTAGTGAACCTTCTGGATGCAAAGCCCTCTGCCTATAGGAAGTGCTCAGACACTGTGAGGATGGACAGGCGCTGGGCCACCAGCTCAGCTGGTGTACAGTACTGACTTAACACAGCCTGTTGCTTTCATCCCCAGCACACCAAGGTGACACGTGTCATCCTGCTCTAGGGAGGTGGCAGCAGGAGGTAGCCTGGGCTTTCAGACACCCTTCTTGCCCGGCTGTCTCTGGTCTCATCTACGAGGCCACTCTCACGGGGTGTGTCTGTGCCCCACCTCAGCCCTAGCTCTTTGCTCTTCCAGCTCCTGTCCAAATATGACCCTCAAAAGGAAGCAGAACTCCGAAGCTGGATAGAGGGACTCACGGGCCTCTCCATTGGCCCTGACTTCCAGAAGGGTCTGAAAGATGGGGTTATCCTATGCACGTGAGTGTTTATCAGCGCACAAGGGCATCGCCCCTGAGCACTCCTTGATGCATGGCTGCTGTATGTTGTATGTTTCTGGTTTTTTTTTTTTTCTTGTCTTATTGCATGATCTCACTTTTATCGTTCATTCTCTTTGCTCACTGTGTTGTCTTTTTATTATTATTATTATTATTATTATTATTATTATTATTATTTAGGGCTTACTTAATTTTTATTTGTGTCTGTTTCCTGCCCACCCCCACCCCATCTATGTGCACATGATTGCACTTTCCTCAGAGGCCATAAGAGGGCGCTCCAGTCCTTTGGAGCTGGCCGTTCTGACATGGGTGCTGGGAACTGATCCCAGGGCCTAGAGCAGCAAACAGCTAGCACCCTTAAGCCCTGAGCCCTCTGTCCGGTCCCTCCGTGCCTTTTCTTGCTGTTTTGCTTGGTTTCCAATCACATCTCTGTTCAGTCCGACGTTTCTTTGCTTTTTTGCTTTCTCTGAACACCCTAGCTCTTAGCATTCCTACCATAGGTTTTTCTTTCCTGCTTCAGTAGATAACACTTCTGGAAATTTCGCCATCTTGCGTGCTATGCACATATTTGGATATTCCACAATTATGCACGTGAAAAAAATTATATTCAAAGTTCTCAGATTTCCCCCAAACTCCACGGTTTAAGATTACATTCCTAGCATCTAGCAGCAGCAGTGTTGTTTGCGTGGTGGGTGAAGGGAAACTGAGGCTGGGTGGAGGCATTGAGGTTTCCTGGAAAGGCATAAGCTTGCTGAGGTCAGGAAACCAATAGAAGGTCCTGGTCATCTCTTCCCAGACTCATGAACAAGCTGCAGCCGGGCTCTGTCCCCAAAATCAACCGCTCTATGCAGAACTGGCACCAGGTGAGGGGGCTGATGAGCAGCCAGGAGAGCAGGGGACATGGCCCGCCCAGCCCATGTGTAGTTGTGATCCCAGCTTCACCACCCTTCCCTTGCCTTCTCCCAGCTAGAAAATCTCTCCAACTTCATCAAGGCCATGGTCAGCTATGGCATGAACCCTGTGGACCTGTTCGAGGCCAATGACCTGTTCGAGAGTGGGAACATGACACAGGTGCAAGTGTCTCTGCTTGCACTGGCTGGAAAGGTGAGGTCCGGGTGGGCAGGCTAGTGCCACCAGCGAGAAGACTGGTGTCAGTGAGTAAGGAACCAGACCCACACAGGTCACTCTGGCCTGGCAAGGTGGCCTACACCTTTAGTCCCAGCACTGGGGAGGCAGAGGAGGTGAATCTCTCAGTTCAAGGCCAGCCAGCTCTACAAAGCAAGTTCCAGGACAGCTAGGGCTCCATAGTGAGACCCTGTGTCAAAAAAAAAAATCAAACAAACAGACTGGAGAAATGGCTCAGTGGTTAAAGTCTGCTCTTCCAGAGGTCCTGAGTTCAATTCCCAGCAACCGCATGGTGGCTCACAACCATCTGTAATGGGATCTGATGCCCTCTTCTGGTGTGTCTGAGGACAGCTATAGTATATTCATATACATAGAATAAATAAACAAACAAATAAAAGTCACTTCACCTGATGCCAGAAGTGGGGAGGAAGGAAAAATTTGCTGTCTAGAGTCTACCACCTTTCAACAAGAAGTTGGGGAGGTGGTGAGAAGCCCCTATAGTGGACTTGGAGGTTTGAGGGCAGGGCCAGACACCTGAGGGGCAGGGTTGTATCCACTGACAGCTTCCTTCACCCCCCCTCCATCCAGGCCAAGACCAAGGGGCTGCAGAGTGGTGTGGACATTGGGGTTAAGTATTCGGAGAAACAGGAGAGGAACTTTGACGACGCCACCATGAAGGCTGGCCAGTGCGTCATCGGGCTGCAGGTCAGTCCCAGAGCCTGGACAGGGCCCTAACCCCTTGAGCTCGAAGGAAGGTTTAGAGCCTGCCGACAGCACTCTAATCCCCTACTGCCCCCTGCAGATGGGCACCAACAAGTGTGCCAGCCAGTCTGGCATGACAGCCTACGGTACCAGGAGACATCTCTATGACCCCAAGAACCACATCTTGCCTCCCATGGACCACTGCACCATCAGCCTTCAGATGGGTACCAACAAGTGTGCCAGCCAGGTGGGTCCCACCCCAGCACCCCCGTGCCCTCGTGCCCCTGCACCCTGACACCCCGGCTGTGACCCCCACCTCAGCCTGGGAGATTCTAGCCTCAACTCTGGTTCTCCCTCACTGTGCCTGCTTGCAGAAGTGACAGCCCTACTCTGTGCCTAAATGCCCACCCCCACCTGATACTCTCACCTTTTTGTTAAGTTGAATGGGTGTGTCCCTGAGGTTTTGGGGACTTCAGAAGGAGATAGTGGGAGGTTGGGACAAAAAGTTGTATTTCGTTTTGTTTTTGTGCAGAGGGCTGGGTTTGAGCCAGGGGCTGACTATGTAGCCGAGGGTAGCCTGGAGCTCTCCGCAGCTCTCCTGACTCAGCACGGCATAGACTGGGCATGCGCTCATCATCCTCAGAAAGTAGCAGAGAAGCAGGAGTCCAGAGCCATCCTCCACTGCAGAATGAGTTTGAGGCTAGCCTGTGCTACATGAGACTAAGTCTTTTTTTTTTTTAAGATTTATTTATTTTTATTTATATAAGTACACTGTAGCTGTCTTTAGGCACACCAGAAGAGAGCATCAGATCCCATTACAGATGGTTGTGAGCCCCATGTGGTTGCTGGAAATTGAACTCAGGACCTCTGGAAGAGCAGTCAGTGCTCTTAACCACGGAGCCATCTCTCTAGTCCAAGATCAAGCCTTCAAGAAACAAAAGGGTTTTGTCTAAGCTTTGGGAGCCCTGTAGAGAGTTACTCGGAGTACACTGAGGGGATTAGCTGCTCTTCCTCTGAGCCCCACTTACCTTCTCCCCTGTCTCCAGGTGGGCATGACAGCTCCAGGGACCCGGAGGCACATCTATGACACCAAGCTGGGCACCGACAAGTGCGACAACTCTTCCATGTCCCTGCAGATGGGCTACACGCAGGGCGCCAACCAGAGCGGCCAGGTCTTCGGACTGGGGCGGCAGATCTACGACCCCAAGTATTGTCCACAGGGCTCTGTAGCTGACGGGGCTCCTGCGGGTGACGGCCAAGGCGAGGCCCCTGAGTACCTGGCCTACTGCCAGGAGGAAGCCGGCTACTGAGCACCCGGCATACCAGCTCCCCCACTGCATCAGCAGCCCTGTGTGGGCTTTGGGGTTTTCATTGTGTTTTGTGTTTGGAAACTGGTCATCTCTTTGTATCTCTCTCTGGCCTGGAACTCACTGCAATCCTCCTGCCTCAGCTTCCCAAGGGCTGGGATGACAGATCTGTGCTATCTATGCTCCTTCCTCACCCACCATGCCTCGCTTCCTTCCCAGGACTGACCCACCAGACAGGGGGCATGGGTGTCCTTGGTGGGACAGTGAGGCTGTGCGTTTGTTTCCCAGTGGGCTGTGGGAGAGGCTGGCCCCAATGGGCTTCCTGTTTCTTCATCTCTTTCACAGCAGTTTGTGGTTTGGGAACCCGGGGAAATTACAGGCAGTTTCAATGAAAGAAAACAAGGGGTTTTGCCTCAAAAGTATTGGAGTACACTGGGCTTTAAAATACTGCAGGCATTTTGAGGGACTAAATTTGCTTTCCCACAACTCTCAGACTTCACCCTCCTGTGCCCCATGGGGAAACTGAGGCAAGCCAGATGTGACCCCAACACCTGCAGCCCTCCCTCGATCCTCTGGTGTTTGAAGGTCTCCCTGCGTCCCTGTGCAGGTCCTGATTAGGTGTGCTAGAGTCTCAGCCTCGGAAGGTGCCACACATGACCCACACGGGCCCCTGCACTGCCAGAAAATGTGAAATTCCCTGTGTGGACCAAAAAAAAAAAAAAACCAATAAAAACCTCTGTTTCTAAGAGTAAAGTACATTCCTGAAGTTGGCCGTGATGGAGGGGGCGCTGTCTAGAAGCAGGGGCAAGCCCTGCACAAAAGTTAGGGAGAAGGCGAAACAGGCACAGTTGAATGAATGATGTGAGATCGGGGCTAGGGTGGAGGAAGAGGCTGAGTCTCCCTCACCAGCTTCCTTCCAACTCCTATACATCCGCAAAACCCCAACTCTAAGGCCCCCTAACTCACCCTTGCCAGGGTGATCTACACCTATCTCCCTCTATGCTTTGTGAAATAAACCAGTTTTTTTTTTTTTCCAGAGTAGGAGACATCTGGGAATTTTGCCTACAATCCAGGCAACTGTTGATTCTAATCTTAGGATATTGGGCTGCCACCTGATCCTGAAATCGTCTAGACCAGAGGATGTTTCTAAAATGAATGTGCAGGTCCTTGAAACTCTACTTTGGAGATGAGCTCTCAGAGGCTGGGGTACAATTCTGGCTGGTGGCAGGAGATGGCACAGGATATAAAGACCTTGTGCAACCCTTTCGACCTAAACTTGGTCTTTGCCTGAGGTCCCACATCATGGTAGGCAAGAATAGACTCCAGGAAATGGTCCTCTGAACTCCACAGATATGCCATGCATGCATGTGTCCTACCCTAATAAACAAATTAATTAAATTTAAAAACAAAGGTTACTTGTGGTGGCGCACGCCTTTAATCCCAGCACTCAGGAGGCAGAGGCAGGCTGATCTCTGTGAGACCAGCCTGGTCTAAGCAGTGATTTCCAGGACTACCATATCAGTGTGAGCCACTCTCAAAATTAAAAAGTATTTTTAAAAAGAAGTCCTTGGGGAGAGGAGACAAGAATGTCTTGCTGTGGGGAGTTGCCATTTCAAGATGTGAACTCACGGGTGACCCGTTGACCCCCTCTTTGTCGCGTCCCAGTGAAGACAAACTAATGCAGCAGGAATCCTGTGGTCCCTTTAAGAAACCCGGCTCGGAGAGCCGGGCTGTGGTCCCGCCTCCTCCAATGGCAAAGTCGCCTGAGTAGCAGGTGCATTATCCAATAGTAGCGTTAGGGGGCGGGGCCGGGTGCTCCTTAGGGCGCCGGGTTGCGAAGGGCGTCGTCCGCAGTTGAGTGGGGCTCCTCTTAAAGGGGCCGCGCTCCCCCGCCGAGGCCGAGAGGAGCGAAAGTGGATGGAGATTGGGGGCCTCAGAACGGTGAGAAAATCCCCGAGAGGGTGGAAGGTGGAGCCTGGAGAACTGGGGATGCTGTGGGGTGAGGGTGGGCGGAGCCACGTTCCCTGATAATTTGGGGTTCCAGGTGCCTACTCTCCCTCGCCCTTCCTTATCCTTCCGGGGAGTGTGGGAAAAATGGACCACCGATCCTCACAGCGGTCATCTGGTCACCTCGAGGGACCTCTGCCGACCTACACCTCTAGTGCCCCACTTTCCAAATGAGGCCTGTCCCCCCCTACCCCCAGATCTCAAATTTCACTTTATGAAAGAAAAAAGTCCCCGAGTGGAAGCCGCCAATTTCCATGTAGATGGTTAAACTTTGGCAATTTCCCTCTCTGTCAGCCTCAGTTTCCCTATCGGTATCATGAAGCAGGCCACAGGCATACAGTTCTGGGGGGAATAAAAGTACGAAATCAGGAATGGCGTGCTCAAGGAACCTGTCCCTGACTCCTCCTAGCCGGTGGTCTTCTGTACCCTCCTTTTGACTCCGGAGGGCGGGCCCTCGTTCGTCTCTGGTTTCCTTGGGAGCGTGACTTTGCCCCTTTTTGAGCCTCAGTTCCCATCTCTTAAAAAATAGAAGGCCAGCTACAAATGAGACAGGGTCCGCCCAGGAGACACAGGCTCCGGGTCTCACCGGGGTCCACCTGGGGCGAACGGAACCGAGACCCCGTCCGGGATGAGGGTGACCTTGGAGCCCGGAGCCCCAAGCCCCAAGCTTTAAACCCAAGCTCCGCCCCCTAAGAATGCAAACAGGGTCTTCCAGACCCCAGCCTTCATCGATAGCCCTCCCAGCCAATCAGCTACGAGGACGGCTGCGCGCCGGGTTCCCATTGGTCACTTCCCTTTCTTTCTATGGTGCCTTGTTTGCCGGGCTCTTTGCGGGAGATTTATTGAGGCTCAGCCCGATGTGTGGAAGGATGAGGATCAGAGACCCGCAGGCATTTGTCCGGAGCCACACAGCTCACTCTCAGTCTGTTCTTTGTCCTGTCCTCTCCGCTGTTTCCGGTCCAGAGTCATCATGGCCTTAGGCACGCAGCTGATGCTTCTGCTGTGGAAAAATTACACCTATCGACGGAGACAACCGGTAACGCTCGGGGTATGCAGGTCGGGGGAGCGATGGCAGGTGTCCATCACGGCCCCCCAAAGTCTCCTACCCATTCTCTCCCCAGATCCAACTACTAGTGGAGTTACTTTGGCCCCTCTTCCTCTTCTTCATCCTAGTGGCGGTCCGTCACTCCCACCCGCCTCTGGAGCATCACGAATGTGAGAGCCGCTGTGTGTGTGGTGGGACAGTGACAAGCCTCTCCCGCCCTGCTTGGCGCTGGGTCTGAGCTGGGTGTGGCGGGTGGCCATATCATTTAACGAGTTGATAACAGAAGTGAGGGCGACTATGAGCAGATGTCTCCCCGCTCCAGGCCACTTTCCAAACAAGCCATTACCATCGGCGGGCACGGTGCCCTGGCTGCAGGGCCTTGTCTGCAACGTAAACAACTCCTGCTTCCAGCACCCAACGCCTGGCGAGGAGCCTGGGGTCCTGAGTAACTTTAAGGATTCCTTGTGAGTGAACTTGGCAGGTGGGGGCTGGCTGGCGAATGGGGTCCGGGACTCTTGAGACCCCGCCTCCCACTCCCTCTCTGCTCCCCAGGATCTCGAGGCTCCTCGCCGATACCCGCACAGTGCTGGGGGGCCACAGCACCCAGGACATGTTGGATGCCCTGAGAAAACTGATCCCCGTGCTCAGGGCAGTTGGAGGTGGAGGTAGAGACCTGGGGCTGAAATTCGGGCAGGGGGTCGGGGAGGGAGCACTGCAGACTGAGCTTGGCTGCCTGTTGGCATCTCCTCCCCTCAGCGCGGCCACAGGAGAGTGACCAGCCGACCAGTCAAGGGTCAGTGACTGAGCTTTGGGAGAAGATCCTGCAAAGGGTGAGGGGGGCTGGCGTGAGGAACTCCGGTGTTGGCCTGGGATGAGCCCTTGCCCCTTTCAACTCCTCCATTCCTCATTTGTAAAATGGGGTGATAGGAGCTCGGTGGGGATCAGTGGGGGGAGTGCTCACCTCCATTCTGGCTCTGTGGGAGGATCATGGGTCCAGGGTCATTTATGGCCAGGGGACTACTGAGCAGTCCACCCAGGTCTCAGCCATCGTTGCTGTCTTCTTCACAGGTGTCCCTGGATCCTGTGCTGGGTCAAACCCAGGATTCTATGAGAAAGTTCTCAGATGCTATCAGGGATCTTGCCCAGGAGGTAAGCAACCCCAGCCAGCCTCTATCCTGGCCAGGAAGCAATATACAGACAGGGAAGGGAAGGAAGACAGAACAGGTGCTTCTGACCGGGTACCTGCCCAGGTTCAGGCTCCAAGTTAGAAAAAGCTATGTGTGGTGGTGCACGCCTCCCTCCTAGCGGTGTGCTCCAGACTCGAGGTGGGAGAATTGCAAATTTGAGGCTAGCCTGGGCTATAGATCGAGATACTATCTGGAGCAACCAAATGGGCCAGGGGTGTAAGTCAGCCCAGCATGCATGAAACCCTGGATCCCACCCCTAACTTTTCATAAACCAGGAGAGGTGACACTGCTGTCACGCCAGCACTCGGGAGGTAGAGGCAGGTCCTCCTCGGCTACATAGCAAGGAAGGCCAGGCAGCCACATGAAACCCTATTTCAAAAACAAGACAAAACAAAACAAAAACCCAAACCCAAAACAAAACAAAACAAAAGCCAAAAACCAAAAAAGGTTGTCAGATGTTCTGCAGGAGGTGTCCAGCCGCACTGGGTGACTTCTCTGCAGCTCCTGACACTGCCCAGCCTGATGGAGCTCCGAGCTTTGCTGCGGAGGCCCCGAGGGTCAGCTGGTTCTCTGGAGCTGGTTTCGGAGGCCCTCTGCAGTACCAAGGGACCCAGCAGTCCAGGGGGCCTGTCCCTCAATTGGTACGAAGCCAACCAGCTCAATGAGTTCATGGGGCCAGAGGTGGCCCCTGCCCTGCCTGACAGCAGTCTCAGTAAGTCTTTAGGGCTGTGTTGGGTCCCCGTGGGGCCGGTGAAAAGCAGAGCATGTTATCCCGGGGCTCATTGTATCCTCCCCTACCAGGCCCTGCCTGCTCCGAGTTTGTGGGGACACTGGATGACCACCCTGTGTCTCGGCTGCTCTGGAGGCGCCTGAAGCCATTGATCCTCGGGAAAATTCTCTTTGCACCTGACACAAACTTCACTCGGAAGCTCATGGCTCAGGTGAGACGCAGGAGTCAAAGAAGGGACAGTACCCTTAGTCAGGTGGCCAAGAGCAGTGAATAAGACTCAGGTGAGGCTGAGGCTTGTTCAGGAGTAGAATCCCTGCCTAGACTCCCTCAGTGAGGGACTGTGGGGGTGTGGTCAGCATGGAGACCCTGCCTGGAATCCCCAGATAGGGGCAGGGGTTGTAGAACATCTGCCCCACCCTCCCAAGCCTCCGACCCTCACATCTTCCCAGCCCATGTAGGAGCTGGGAAGATAGGAACTTGGGGCTTGGGAGGTCAGGGTTCAGTGGTTAGGGGGTCGCCTGAAATGCACAAAATGCACAGAGCTCTGGGCTCTACACACACACACACACACACACACACACACACACACACACACATTTAGTTTTTCGTTTTTCCAGATAGGGTTTCTCTGTGTAGCCCCTATCTGTACTGGACTCAATTTGTAGATCAGGCTGGCCTTGAACTCACAGAGCTTCGCCTGCCACTGACTCCTGAGTATTGGAACTAAAGGCCTGTGCCACCACTCCTGGCACTCTAATTTTTTTTTTTAAGGAAAAACAACTTAAAGTGATGGCTCTTTCTTAGAGCCTAACCACACAGGCTTAGAGTTGAGGCCAAATGTGTGGAATTCCAGCCTAAGTTATAGGGTCAGATGCTGTCTCAGAATAACGAAACGGCTGCGTGTGCTGGCGCATGCCTTCAGTACCAGCATTGGGGGCAGAGGCAGGCAGATCTCTGAGTTCCAGGTCAGCCAGGGCGACACAATGAGGCTCAATGATGATGAAGAGACAAAGGTCCAGAGGTGCAGAGACTGGGGCATGACCAGGGGCAGGACAGAGATGTGGACAGGCAGCCTGGCTTATCTCAGCTGCCCACTTGCAGGTGAACCAGACCTTTGAGGAGCTGGCTCTGTTGAGGGACCTACACGAACTCTGGGGGGTGCTGGGACCCCAGATCTTCAACTTCATGAATGACAGCACCAACGTGGCCATGCTTCAGGTGGGCCAGGATGGAAGCGGGCCTCTTTCGGACTGTGGTATGTAGGTCAGGAAGGGAGGATGCGGATCTCTCGTCACTTGTCATTTTTCTCCTTCCCCAGAGGCTTCTGGATGTGGGGGACACAGGGCAGAGGCAGCAGACACCCAGAGCCCAGAAGAAGTTGGAGGCTATCAGAGACTTTCTGGATCCTAGTAGGGGTGGCTACAGCTGGCGAGAGGCCCACGCAGACGTGGGACGCCTGGCTAGAATACTAGGCCAAATCATGGAGGTAAGAGGTTGTCATAGAAGGCGGAATGAAGCTGGGCGTGATGGTGCACGCCTTTAATCCCAGCACTTGGGAGGCAGAGGCAGGCAGATTTCTGAGTTCCAGGCCAGCCTGGTCTACAAAGTGAGTTCCAGGACAGCCAGGATTACATAGAGAAACCCTGTCTCGAAAAACCAAACCAAACCAAACCAAAACAAAAAAAAGAAGGCGGAATGAGCCTCTCTCCCGAATGACTCTGTCTTGGAGGATGGAGCAAAGAGACATCTGGGCTTTATTTAAGTCTCAAGAGGGAACCTCCTGGCCATGTATATGGTCACCTAGGGGTATGAGGAACCCAAGGGGAAGGGGTCAGGGACTGGGGTTTTAGTCACACCCCAGATCCTGGGATTCATGTTCTGCTACAGTGTGTGTCCCTGGACAAGCTGGAGGCTGTGCCCTCAGAGGAAGCTCTTGTGTCCCGTGCCCTGGAGCTGCTGGGTGAGCGCCGCCTCTGGGCAGGCATTGTGTTCCTGAGCCCAGAGCATCCTCTGGACCCATCCGAACTGTCATCTCCAGCCCTGAGTCCTGGCCACCTACGATTCAAGATTCGAATGGATATCGATGATGTCACAAGGACCAATAAGATCAGGGACAAGTGAGGGGAATGCTTCAGTGGAGGGTACCTAGGGTGTGGTGGGTGGGTTCAAGACCGTGGCTATTGGAGGTGATAGATAGAACTACATGGGGGTGTGGCCAAGGGTGTGGGATAAGGTGAGAGGGGGGCTAGCCAAGAGCAGTGAAAGACCAACCTAGTACAAAGAGAGGGACTTTCCAAGTGCAGGGGTGGGGGAGCTAGCTAAGTCCATTCTTGAATCTGGAAAAGAGATTGCTGGGGGAGAGGTATCATGGACAGGGACCCTCAACCTCTTCACTGCCATGTAGCTTAGTTGATGAATCTGGCATCTCCCAGGTTTTGGGACCCAGGTCCGTCAGCAGATCCTCTCATGGACCTTCGGTATGTGTGGGGCGGCTTCGTGTACCTGCAGGACCTGCTGGAGCAGGCAGCTGTGCGAGTGCTTGGTGGCGGGAACTCCCGAGCAGGTCTCTACCTGCAGCAGATGCCACACCCCTGCTACGTGGATGATGTGTAAGAGTACCTTGCAACCTGTCTGGGCTCTGTGGTTTGGAGGGACCTTGCATGGAACCCCACAGGGGGAGGGGGCTTAGGGTCTCCCCCTAAAGAAACAGAGTGGCCTGTGCTGGGATCTGGGACCCTTAGACTGGGGACTCCTGATGGACATTTGTGCCACATGCGTGTGTGTGTGTGTGTGTGTGTGTGTGTGTGTGTGTGTGCACCCTCCAGCTGCACTACATAATCCCACCACCCTAGGTTCCTGCGGGTGCTGAGCCGGTCTCTGCCTCTGTTTCTGACTCTGGCCTGGATCTATTCGGTGGCGCTCACTGTGAAAGCCGTAGTGCGCGAGAAAGAGACACGGCTGCGAGAAACCATGCGTGCGATGGGGCTGAGCCGCGCGGTGCTCTGGCTTGGTTGGTTCCTCAGCTGCCTGGGACCCTTCCTGGTCAGCGCTGCGTTGCTGGTGTTAGTGCTTAAGGTGAGGGATCCTCGAGGTCCCCCTGGTGAAGTGAAGCTTGGGGCATGCATCCCTAACCCCCATCTTGGAACGGGATCCTGAAACTCTTGTGCTTTTCCCAGCTAGGGAACATCCTTCCTTACAGCCACCCGGTTGTAGTCTTCCTTTTCTTGGCGGCCTTCGCAGTGGCCACCGTCGCACAGAGTTTTCTGCTCAGCGCCTTCTTCTCCAGGGCCAACCTGGCAGCAGCCTGCGGGGGGCTCGCCTACTTCGCGCTCTATCTGCCCTACGTACTGTGTGTCGCCTGGCGCGAGCGCCTGCCCCTGGGCGGACTCTTAGCTGCGGTAAGGGGCATTCCGATCTGTGTAAGGGGATAGACACCCCCAATGTGTTGCCAACTCCCTGATCCATCTTTCTCTGCAGAGCCTGCTGTCCCCTGTAGCCTTTGGCTTTGGATGCGAAAGCCTGGCGCTACTAGAGGAGCAGGGAGACGGGGCTCAGTGGCACAATTTGGGCACAGGCCCCGCAGAGGATGTCTTCAGCCTGGCCCAGGTGTCTGCCTTCCTGTTGCTTGACGCCGTCATCTACGGCCTTGCCCTCTGGTACCTAGAGGCTGTGTGCCCAGGTGGGCCATAGTGGAAGGGGCTTGGGTGGAGAACACACTGGCACACAAGGTAGAGTATGTCTGGGCACAAGGAGAGATGATTTAGGTTGCGTCTCTGGGATATTGTGCACCTAGAGGCTTGATGAGAAGGCAGGACCTTGTGGCTAAAGTGCATAGACTTGGTCTCCTGCTGCTTGGTGTCTGGGAACAGCCTGCTTTAGATTACTGCCCCCAGGATAGGCGGAGCTTCCTGCTGGAGTGCACTGTCGCTGGCCTGACACAGATCCTATTTTAGGGTGTGTCTTTTAGATATTGGGTTCCCGGAAGTCACTTCCTAGCTATGCCTTCTCTGAGGAACAGAGACTGGACCAAGGGAGAAGGCTGGGCTTCTTGGCCACTCTTTCTAAATGCCCTGATGCCAAGCGTGTAGCCGGAAGTTCTCACATCTCATGGATATTACAAGTGTAACTGTGTGCCACTTTCCACCAGGCCAGTATGGAATCCCTGAACCATGGAATTTCCCTTTTCGGAGGAGCTACTGGTGTGGACCTGGACCTCCCAAGAGTTCTGTCTTGGCCCCTGCCCCACAAGATCCCAAGGGTGAGGTCCCATGACTCTTAGTAACCCTTCATGGTGTCCCTTCTCTTCCCTAGAGAAACAGGTCCAGCAAGGCAACTCAATCCCCTGGGAACTCCAGATGCCTAGGCTCTGGCCCATTCCCCTAGGGATCCCTTCCAAAGCCTCCTGCAACACTAAGCAAGCATTCTACCATTGAGTGCCTTCTCAGCCCCTCTGCAGGTTCTAGGCAGGAGCTCTCTCCCTGAGCCACGCCCCCAATGCCTCCCTGAAGAGATTATAGACAGAAACTCTACAACTGAGCCACACCCCCACCCTATACTTTTTTTTTTTTTTTTTTGGAGACAGAGTGTCATGACAGTTGCCCAGGCTGAGCCTCCCTCAGCCTCCAGAGTAACTGAGCTAACAGATCTAACCGCTGTGCCCATCTCCCTTAACTCTTAATCCCGCTGATGGCTCTGAGGGACTCCCAGGCCCACAGCCAACCCTGCTCCCCGTCCACAGTTCTGGTGGAAGAGCCACCCCTTGGCCTGGTTCCTGGTGTCTCCATTCGAGGCCTGAAGAAACATTTTCGTGGCTGTCCGCAGCCAGCCCTGCAAGGGCTCAACCTTGACTTCTACGAAGGCCACATCACTGCCTTTTTGGGTCACAACGGGGCTGGCAAGACAACCACACTGTGAGTTGCCAGTCACTACGCTGTCTTTCCCAGGCCCCAGCTTTCCCATTGATTCCCTAGGCAACTGGGGTTGGAGGAGTCCCGGGTACCCTGTGGAAGGTGCCCTGAACGTGTGGGTGGATCTTCCTTCCATGAAGGGCCACTTCTCAGACCCCCAAACCCACAGGTCCATCTTGAGTGGTCTCTTCCCACCCAGTAGTGGCTCGGCCTCCATCCTGGGCCATGATGTACAAACCAACATGGCAGCCATCCGGCCCCACCTGGGCATCTGCCCGCAGTACAATGTGCTGTTTGACATGTGAGTTCTGGTGGGCTTGGATGGAGGCGGTGGGAGGGGGCTGGCATCCTCCAAGACACACACACACACACCAAGAGAGTCTCTTTCCATCGCTCCTGGCCACAGGCTGACAGTGGAAGAACATGTTTGGTTCTATGGCCGTTTGAAAGGCGTGAGTGCAGCCGCCATGGGCCCCGAGCGGGAACGTCTGATACGAGATGTGGGGCTCACCCTCAAGCGGGACACACAGACGCGCCACCTCTCTGGTGAGCTGGCCTATAGAGGTTCCCTCCATGGTGGGGAGGCAGGTGTATGGCATCAGGGGCTGACTAGGGCACTACAGAACACTCAGGTGGGGAAAGGAGGCCATCTCCGGCCTGCATAGAGCTAGGTGGGTCACAGTAACAATGTCTCTCCTGTTGCTGTAAATATTATTTGGAGGTTTCTACCCCACCTTAGATCATTTTGTTCCCAAATAAAAGACACAAACCTTTATATTTATAATAAGTGTTAAAAGCACTAGAGCTGGGCAGATATCAACCCTCTGGGCTATTTTGTCTGCTTCCCTGTCAGTAACCCTAAGATCTCTACCTCTGACCCCAAGCCCAGGAACGGAAGCCCCACCTCCCTCTCTTCTGCTCAGCTACAGCCTGTGGGCATCTTTATTAACCAATCACAGATAACTTGGGGGGGCAAGTTTATACAACAAAAGCTGATATGCAGGAGGATCTGCTCTTCTTGAAGCAGCCAGATCCTGGGATAGAGAATTCAGCATTTGAATACAAGCAGCGTCAGACCAACCTGCTACTCTCTCCGGCCAGGTGGAATGCAGCGAAAACTTTCTGTGGCCATTGCCTTTGTGGGTGGCTCTCGTGTGGTCATCATGGACGAGCCCACTGCTGGCGTGGACCCCGCTTCCCGCCGTGGCATTTGGGAATTGCTACTTAAGTACAGAGAAGGTAAGAGTTGGGAGATGGAATGGAATGGCCTGGGGGGGTTCCCTTGGTTTCTTCTTGAGGGACCAAAATCCGTTTCTAACTATGAAAAGCTTTCTAACTATGCTGGCGTGGGGTTTTGAGGGTTGTACTGGAGTTTGCTGCATAGGGTTGCCTGAGTCTTTACCCGATGAGACCAGTGACTCACCTGGGTTGGGTCCCTATGTCCAGGTCGGACACTGATTCTCTCCACTCACCACCTGGATGAGGCAGAGCTCTTGGGAGATCGCGTGGCCATGGTGGCAGGTGGCTCTTTGTGCTGCTGTGGGTCCCCGCTTTTCTTGCGCCGACACTTGGGCTGCGGTTACTACCTGACGCTGGTGAAGAGTTCTCAGCCCCTCGTCACCCATGACGCGAAGGTGAGAGCTCTCGAGCTGGTCCCTGAACCCTGTCCCCAGCTCTGTCCCGCTAAGATGGACCATTGTCTTTCTTTTTTTTTTTTTTTTTTTTTTTAAGATTTATTTATTTATTATATGTAAGTACACTGTAGCTGTCTTCAGACATTCCAGAAGAGGGCGCCAGATCTTGTTACAGATGGTTGTGAGCCACCATGTGGTTGCTGGGATTTGAGCTCTGGACCTTTGGAAGAGCAGTCGGGTGCTCTTACTCACTGAGCCATCTCACCAGCCCCGACCATTGTCTTTCTTTGAAGGGAGACAGTGAGGACCCCAGAAGGGAAAAGAAGTCAGATGGCAAGGGCAGGACGTCAGGTGAGCCTGGGCCAGGAGACCCCTGAGGGAAGGGCAGGGGCAGCAACAGAACTCAAGAGCCTCTGCTTCTGTACCCTGGCCCAGAAGGTCTCACCCCTGACCTCTGCCCACAGACACAGCGTTCACACGAGGAGCCTCGGACCAGAGCAGCCAGGCCCCGGCTCCTGGCACCGTTCCCATCACCCCAAGCACAGCCCGGACACTCGAGCTAGTGCGGCAGCATGTGCCTGGAGCACAACTTGTGGAGGACCTGCCCCATGAGCTTCTGCTTGTGCTGCCCTATGCGGGGGCCCTGGATGGCAGCTTCGCCATGGTCTTCCAGGAGCTGGATCAGCAGCTGGAGCTCCTGGGGCTCACAGGCTACGGGATCTCGGATACTAACCTGGAGGAGGTGTGGAACCTAGTAGGGTTTTGAGGGATGCATAGGAGTCTGTTGATGGATGGCAAGGGGGAACTCCGGAGAGGAAGGATGGCTCTCAAGGAAGGTGGACTGCTTGGAAGTCTCTTGAGGAGGTCTGTGAGGACCAATGGTGTATGAGGGTTCCCTCCTGTGAGTTTCTTTCTCTGTTTCCTCAGATCTTCCTAAAGGTGGTGGAGGACGTGCACAGAGAAGGTGTGTCTTAGCTCTGTGAGCCTTCAAACCAGGCCTGAGCCCTCCCCCAGCCCCCTCCCCGTCCTTGGCTGGGTCGTTCCTAGGTGCTGAACCCTGAGTTCCTCCCTGGCACTGGCAATAAGTCCTCCCTTTGAATTCTGGCCTCCATTTTCCCCAGAGGCTCTGGCTTCCTTTTCCCTGGAAGCAAGACCCTGTCCCCAGCCCTGAAGCCCATTGGTTCCACAGGGGGGGACTCCAGACCGCAGCTGCACCTTCGCACATCCACTCCACAGCCCCCCACAGGGCCGGAGGCATCAGTTCTGGAGAATGGGGAGCTGGGTGAGTCTCTGCCCTGTTCACACCCCTCGTGGCCCGCAGGGTGCGGGAGCTCACCCTCCCATCCCCCACAGCTAAGCTGGTGCTGGATCCCCAAGCCCCACAGGGCTTGGCACCCAACGCTGCCCAAGTGCAAGGCTGGACACTTACCTGTCAACAGCTCCGGGCTCTGCTCCACAAGCGTTTTCTGCTTGCTCGCCGCAGCCGCCGGGGCCTGTTTGCACAGGTGACCATGCCTAACACTGAGGAGGATGGGTGACTGTCCTGGGGTGTCTGTTGTCCATGTTGGCTGTCATTCAGTGACTACATTCCACAACAAACCATTTCTTGCTGTTTGTGGAGGGGGCTGGAGAGCCTGGGAGGTGGTAGAGCAGGGTGGGGGCGGGGTAGAGTGTGTGGAGGTGGATGCTGACAGAATTGTCCCCCAGGTTGTGTTGCCTGCCCTCTTTGTGGGCCTGGCCCTGTTCTTCAGCCTCATTGTGCCTCCTTTTGGCCAGTACCCACCTCTGCAGCTCAGCCCTGCCATGTATGGCCCTCAGGTCTCCTTCTTCAGGTGGGTGCTGGGCACAGTGAGCAGGTAACCTTGGGTGGGTGATAGGATGGCTACAGTCACAGTGCTGTGCCTGTCACCCTGCAGTGAGGATGCTCCTGGGGACCCCAACCGGATGAAGCTGCTGGAGGCTCTGCTAGGGGAGGCTGGGCTGCAGGAACCCAGTGTGCAGGGCAAAGCTGCCAGGTGAGGCCCACCCAGCTGACTCTCCTCGGCTGCTTACCCTCTCGGCATTGCCTCAGTTTCCCTCCATGGCCCCTTGCCTCTGTGCCCTTTGGGCTCTGGTGAGCATGGCTCCCTTGTCTCATTGGATTGTGGGGCCTGTGTCTCCTGAGCGTAGCACCCACAGCCCTTCTCCACTCCACAGGGGATCTGAGTGTACAAACTCGCTAGCTTGCTACTTCACGGTCCCTGAGGTCCCTCCTGATGTGGCCAGCATCCTGGCCAGCGGCAACTGGACGCCAGAATCTCCATCCCCAGCTTGCCAATGCAGTCAGCCTGGAGCCCGCCGCCTGTTGCCAGATTGCCCGGCTGGGGCTGGGGGTCCACCACCCCCCCAGGCTGTGGCTGGCTTGGGGGAGGTGATCCAGAACCTCACTGGCCGAAATGTGTCTGACTTTCTGGTGAAGACATACCCCAGCCTGGTGCGCCGAGGGTGAGCACCCAGACTCTGTGTGCCCCTTACTGGGGAGGCTGGGCAGGTTCCCAGGTCCCCTTTCTCATTGCTGTACTGCTCTGTACCCTGCCCCACAGCCTGAAGACCAAGAAGTGGGTGGATGAGGTCAGGTGAGGAGAGACCTGGCCCGGGAACCCCCAGCTCGCCTGCCCACTCCCCAGCTGCTCACTTTCCCTGTCTCCACCCCAAACCATTTCCCAGATATGGGGGCTTCTCCCTGGGAGGCCAAGATCCAGACCTGCCCACAGGGCATGAGGTGGTCCACACATTGGCAGAGATTCGGGCACTGCTGAGCCCCCAACCTGGGAATGCGCTAGACCGTATCCTGAACAACCTCACTCAGTGGGCCCGTGGCCTCGACGCTCGGAACAGCCTCAAGGTGGGAGCTGGGACTGGCAGGCGGGGGTGGTCAAGGAGATCCAAGGTCATGTGCATCTCTGGACCTTATGGCCCTTGCTCTGCCCAGATCTGGTTCAACAACAAGGGCTGGCATGCCATGGTGGCCTTTGTGAACCGAGCCAACAATGGGCTCCTACATGCCCTCCTACCATCTGGTCCAGTCCACCACACCCACAGCATCACTACGCTCAACCATCCTTTGAACTTGACCAAGGAGCAGCTATCTGAAGCTACGCTGTGAGTCCATCCATTTACTATCAGTGGTCATGTTGCTCAGGTGTGGTGGAGACTGGATTGGAACATTTCTTGTGCTCAGGGCTGGTGACAAAATGTCATTCCGACAAACACTGCAAAAGCCAGGCAACGTGGTAGCACAAACACAAACCTTTAAATATCAGCACACAAAAGGCAGAGCAGGTAGTGCTCTCTGTGTTGAGGCCAACCTGCTTTATATACACAGAGAGTTATAGGTTATATATAGACACCCTGTCTCAAGAAAAGAGTAGCCTGGTCTATAGAGTGAGTTCCAGAACAGCCAGGACACACAGAGAAACCCTGTCTAAAAAAAAAAAAAAAACCAGGCCGGGCAGTGGTAGTGCACGCCTTTAATCCCCACACTTGGGAGGCAGAGGCAGGCAGATTTCTGAGTTCGAGGCCAGCCTGGTCTACATAGTTCCAGGACAGCCAGAGCTACACAGAGAAACCCTGTTTCAAAAAACAAACAAACAAAACAAAACACCCTAAAAAAAGCCAAAAACAGTAACAAAAATAAACAAACAAACCAAAAAAAAAAAAAAACAAAGAAAAGGAGAGAGACAGACAAACAAACAGAGAGAGAGAGAGACTTTCAGGCTGAGAAACATCCACATACCCCAGAACTTGTCCCACTTTTACCAAAAACCCAGACCTCACGTGCCTATACCCCCCAAAATGCCTTGCCCTCACTCCAATTGGGGAACAGTCCCAAAGACCTCAATACCATTACCCATTTTACTCTGAGCCACCCCTGATCTCTCACCCACAGGATAGCCTCCTCTGTGGATGTCCTTGTCTCCATCTGTGTGGTCTTCGCCATGTCATTTGTCCCAGCCAGCTTTACCCTGGTCCTCATAGAGGAACGCATCACCAGAGCCAAGCATCTGCAGCTGGTCAGCGGCCTGCCCCAAACCCTCTATTGGCTTGGCAACTTCCTCTGGGACATGGTATGTGTGGCTAACTGCCTGGTAGGGATGATGGGCACCTGGCAACAAGAGAGGGAAGGGGAGGCACAGCCCCTGGCCTGCTGAACTAAAGAGGTGACTTCTGTCTTGGATACAGTGTAACTACTTGGTGGCAGTGTGCATAGTGGTGCTCATCTTCCTGGCCTTTCAGCAGAGAGCCTATGTGGCCCCAGAGAATCTGCCGGCTCTCTTACTCTTGCTTCTGCTGTATGGGTGAGAACCCCTGTCCCTTAGGGTCTATTCCTCTGAGGTGTGGGGGAAAAGGGGATCTGTAGCAACTGAAGAAAAAGACACTGAGGTCAATAGGATCCAAAATGATAGAATTCACGGGTTGGAGAGATGGCAATGTGGCTAAAAACACTAGCGGCTCTTTTAGAGGACCCAGGTTCAGTCTATAGCACCCACATGGCAGCTCATAACCTGTAACTCCAGTCTCAGGGGAACTGATGCCCTCTCCTGACCTCTGCAAGCACCAGGCACACTCATGATGTATGTATATAGAAGCAGCAAAACATTTATACACACAAATAAAAATGAATAAACTTGCTGGGCGTGGTGGCTCACGCCTTTAATCCCAGCACTCGGGAGGCAGAGGTAGGCAGGTTTCTGAGTTCAAAGCCAGCCTGGTCTACAAAGTGAGTTCCAGGATAGCCAGGGCTATACAGAGAAACCCTGTCTCAGAAAAACAACAACAACAACAACAACAACAAAAAGAATAAAATTTTAAAAAATTTAAAAGGCTATAGTAGCTCACACCTTTAATTCCAGCACTTAGGAAGCAGAGGCAAGTTGATCACTGTGAGTTTAAGGACAAACTGTGCTACATTGTGAGAATGAGAGAGAGAGAGAGAGAGAGAGAGACAGACAGACAGAGACAGAATTATGAGCTAAGCCAATGTGGCCTTAAAAGCTCATCACATCCTAGCACATGGCATAAATTTGATGTGTGGCTGCCCTTGGGGACATCCAGCATGTAAAGTCACTGGTAGCACCTGTCACTCTTTCTTCCCAGGTGGTCTATCACACCACTCATGTACCCAGCCTCCTTCTTCTTCTCCGTGCCCAGCACGGCCTATGTAGTGCTCACCTGCATCAACCTCTTCATTGGCATCAATAGCAGCATGGCCACCTTCGTGCTGGAACTGCTTTCAGATCAGGTGATAACTCTGCACAAAACCTGGGGTTGGGGATGGGGCTGAATTATTGGGTACAATTAGGTTTAGCCACTGACTTTCTACCTACCCTGAACAGAACCTGCAAGAAGTGAGCCGGATCCTGAAACAAGTGTTTCTTATCTTCCCCCACTTCTGCCTTGGCCGAGGGCTCATTGACATGGTTCGGAACCAGGCCATGGCAGATGCCTTTGAGCGCTTAGGTGAGACTGTCTGTCAGGTGGGGACTGTGAAGAGCATGATTGAGAATGCCACCTTCAAATTCAGTTATATGGAATGGGGACACATTGCCTTTAAGTGAACAATTTTAGGTGGCACAAAAATTGTGTCAAATTAAAGGTGAAGAAAATGTAACTAAAAGGTTACATTTTAGCTCTGACTATACATAAAGGAGCATGTGAAACCTTATAGTCTAAGTCAGTTCTACCCTAACAGTACAAGTCGTCTTGGTCACTTTTTTGAGCCTAGGGTGGTCTGCACAGGGGGCAAGACCCAGTTCTTCCTGTCCCCATAGGAGACAAGCAATTTCAGTCACCCCTACGCTGGGACATCATTGGCAAGAACCTCCTGGCCATGATGGCCCAAGGACCTCTGTTCCTCCTCATCACACTCCTGCTCCAACACCGCAACCGCCTCCTGCCACAGTCAGTGGGGACCAGGTGAGGGCAGCAGGGGCCAGAGTCCTTCCCGGGGTCTACTAACCTGTCTATCCTCAGATCAAAACCAAGACTGCTGCCGCCCCTGGGGGAGGAGGATGAGGATGTGGCTCAAGAGCGTGAGCGGGTGACCAAGGGGGCCACCCAGGGGGATGTGCTGGTCCTCAGGGACTTGACCAAGGTAGGCACAGGGTAAGGCAAGTAAGTGCCCAGTCAGTGGAGGGTGACATGAGTACTCCATCCTTTCTAAAGGCGCCTGATCCCTGCAGGTTTATCGTGGGCAGAGGAACCCAGCTGTGGATCGCCTGTGCTTAGGGATCCCCCCTGGGGAGGTGAGTCCCTTGCAGAGTACCCAGTGCTGAGTCCTGCGAGGTGGCAAGCTCCCTGATAGAATTGACTACTTCCTCCCTCTCTGCCCACCTCTATCGAGACCCTTAGCATGACCCACTGGGCTTTACTACGCAGGCTGCGTGCGTGCTTCGTATGTGCTGTGTACATGCTGCGCGCTTCGTATGTGCTGCGTGCGTGGTATGCTCGCTGTGTGCGTACTGTGCACCCATCATCTTTCATTAAGCACCTCCTGTCACCTAGTTTTTGGACTTGTATTTATTTTTGTGGCACTAGAAATAGAACCCAGAATCTCAGAAGTCCCTACCCAAAGCTATACAGCTAGTCCACATCGCCAGCATGCCTGGTGAGGGCACCAGGGCACTCTAGACTGGCACTCTATCACTGAGCTATGTCCCTGCTCTGAGCTCCTTATGGAGCCATCAGCCCTCATTAGGCACCTACTGTGTACTCATATTTTTAAAAACATAGTGGGGCTGGTGAGATGGCTCAGTGGGTAAGAGCACCTGACTGCTCTTCCGAAGGTCCAGAGTTCAAATCCCAGCAACCACATGGTGGCTCACAACCATCCGAAACGAGATCTGGTGCCCTCGTCTGGAGTGTCTGAAGACAGCTACAGTGTACTTACATATAATAAATAAATAAATCTTAAAAAAAAAACAAAACAAAACAAACTATGCATGTTCCTTGCAGTGTTTCGGGCTGCTGGGTGTCAACGGGGCAGGGAAGACATCCACCTTCCGCATGGTGACAGGGGACACGCTGCCCAGCAGTGGTGAAGCAGTACTGGCAGGCCACAAGTAAGATGCTCCTTGTACCCTGAACCCTGGTTCCTATCCCATGTGTCCCTTGAGTGAACATGGTCCTTCACCAGGTCCCTGGGACCTGCGCCCCTCTGTGCATGGCCCACATACCCTGAGACTCCTGTGCTCTCCGCAGACACCCATGCAATCCTACATGGGTGGCCTGTAAGCTCTTTAGCTTCCTGTCCCCACCCCAGCGTGGCCCAGGAGCCGTCTGCCGCGCACCGCAGCATGGGCTACTGTCCCCAGTCTGATGCCATCTTCGACCTGCTGACCGGCCGGGAACATCTGGAACTGTTTGCTCGCCTGCGCGGGGTGCCCGAGGCCCAAGTTGCCCAGGTGAACATGCCCGGTCCCTGTGCTAACTAGGACCTCATCCCTCTCGGTATGGCCCGCCCACGCTCACCTGGCCCCGTTCCGCAGACTGCGCTCTCTGGCCTGGTGCGCCTGGGCCTTCCTAGCTATGCAGACCGACCCGCGGGTACCTACAGCGGAGGCAACAAACGGAAGCTGGCGACAGCCCTAGCTCTGGTTGGTGACCCAGCTGTGGTCTTTCTGGTGCGTGAAGACCGGATCTGAGTGGGTTGTGAATGGGAGTTACTGGTGCCGAGCCTTGGTGAATTGGGGTCTGAGCTGTCGGAGGCCATGGGGGACAGGGGGTGGGGGGCTGTGCAAAATCTGGCTTCATTTGTGCTTTACCTAAGCAGAGTGGGGTCTGATTGAAGTGTGCTCTGGCTTACACAGGACGGAGTCCCAGTGGGCAGGTTTTGTCACTGCGGTCCCACCAGAGTCCATATCTCCTTTGCAGGACGAGCCCACCACAGGCATGGACCCAAGTGCGCGGCGATTTCTTTGGAACAGCTTGCTGTCCGTGGTGCGCGAGGGCCGCTCCGTAGTGCTCACATCGCACAGGTGAGCCCCATGGTCGCACTCTGGCCACCTCGCAGGATGAGGTGATCCTGAACCGGGTGAGGTCCCTAGGGTGGAGCAGAGCATGGTCCCCGAGCAGGCAGGCTGGGCCCAGCTGTGCTCACACTGTCATCCACAGCATGGAGGAGTGCGAAGCGCTCTGCACGCGCCTGGCCATCATGGTGAACGGGCGGTTCCGCTGTCTGGGAAGCTCTCAGCATCTCAAAGGCAGGTGAGCAGAGCAGGATGGACTGGCAGGAAGAGAATAGCGCTGTGGGTGTGGTTAGGGCTAGAAGATAGGGGCGGGCCATATGCACCATAGGGGCGGAGCCCGACTGTATGAGGGAAGCCTGGAAAGGTGGAAGCGCCCAGAGGAGCTTTTTGGATGGAGTCCAGGGGAGGTGAGGAGTGTCTGTCCTTCGATACAGGTGTGCCAAGTCCTCTGATTGGGCGTGGTCTCTTAGACTCGTGGGCGTGGCTCGCAGCAGGGTAGGGTGAGAAGGAATTGGGTTGGGTCCAGGTGTCCAAGCAGGCCAAGGACAGGTCTAGCGGAAGTAGGGAGCAGCGAGATTTCGAGAAGCAATAGGGGCCATGGCCTGCATCCCTGGTCCTGTCCCCTCCAGGTTCGGGGCTGGCCACACACTGACTCTAAGGGTCCCACCGGACCAGCCTGAGCCTGTGATAGCCTTCATCAGGACCACATTCCCTGGGGCTGAGCTCCGGGAGGTGCATGGAAGCCGTCTGCGCTTCCAGCTGCCACCTGGGGGCGGATGCACCCTGGCACGAGTGTTCAGGGAGCTGGCTGCCCAGGGCAAGGCCCACGGTGTGGAGGACTTCTCTGTGAGCCAGACCACTCTGGAGGAGGTGACTTCGGGCACCATCAAAGGGTTTGAAGGGAAGAGCTGAGGTGCCTCAGCACCCTGGGCTGACATCTTCCCCCCCCCCCATGCCTTTCTGTCCCCTCCATGTCTCTGCCCTGCCAGGTGTTCCTATATTTCTCCAAAGACCAAGGGGAAGAGGAAGAGAGCAGTCGGCAGGAGGCTGAAGCAGAGGAGGTTTCCACACCTGGCCAGCAGCATCCCAAACGTTTCAGCCGATTCCTGGAAGACCCCAGCTCTGTGGAGACCATGATCTGAGCGTGCCTGCCTTGGGACTGAGTGGCAAAGCTCAGACAGAGGATCTCTGTACCGTCCGCTGGCTCCCAGAAAGCCTTGGGCTCTGGGGGAAATAAAAAGAAACTAGAATGAGAATGAGGCCACGGCTGAGTTTGTGTTTTAGGAGTCTTAGCTCTGTACAGTCTCATACACTATCACACATACAGTATGTGCGTGTGTCTGTGGTCACAGAGGTGACGGCTGCTGTGAAGTGCCTGCAACACGGACATTTCCCAGGTGTCCACTCACACGTATCCTGACCTGCATGTACCTATGTGGGTCTGACACCCAAGGGCGGGACTTGTGAGTGTTTCTGACCGTGAAGTAGAGATGAGGTCAGGCTTGTGGAATGTTCCAGACGGTGTAGAGGACCCTGGTACTTTCCTGGCCTGACCGGACCAGAAGCCCACCCCAGAGCCAGCCAGTCTTCATCCTGAGACAACCTCCCAAGCCCACCCCCAGCCATCCAACTATGAGTGGGAGGCACGGGACCCTTAAGGGGCTCCTCGGCTGGGTTTGTGGCTGGACCAGAGCTTGGAGAGCGGGCCTAGGTACTGCAGGCTGCGGCCTTTCTGGGCTGTGTCCCGGAGAGCCACCCAGTGTGCCTGAGGTCAGTGGAGTTTGGGATGGTTAAGGGACATGGTGTCTAAATTACTAAATAGGGCCTCTGGGGGTCCTGAGACCTGAAGCTCAGAGCTGGGATATAGAAGGCAGAGTGGGAATGGGAGCTAAGTGGAGGACAGCAGGGCAGTGGAGCTCCTGGGTTGCAGTATGGAAGCCACCCAGGCATGGCACCTTCAGGTCCTGTGGTCCCCAGAAGACTGTAAGGCTGGTGATTATAGGGAATGGGGGTCACCTGTGCATGGTGAGGGACTCAGGGGGTGTCTGTTGGATCTGCGTGTGAACCTGTTGCTCAGCCTCCTCTCTGGTCTTGCATATCAGTATACACATGACACTGCCTTTCTTGACTGTATGTTATGTCCCAGCAAGGGTCAGCTAATGCCTGGATCGGGTGGCCACACAGGACACAGGCTGCAAGTGGAAGGTGGCCTGCTGTGGGGAACCTGTGTCAGAGTCAGTGTGCAGAGTCCTATAAGAGCTGACACTTGGGACAGTCACACTGGGGGCGGATCTGAGGTGTCGCCTCCCTCCCTCTGCTGGGGAGCCTTTTCCTGTGTAGGAGACTTAAGCGCCAATGAGGGCCAAGCCAGTCACGTGTGGCTCTGACAGCTGGGGAGGGGGTGGCCCTGAGCAATGTGGTCCAGAGACAGCCAGCACCAGGAGTTGCAGGACTGAGACCACCCCCCAGACCCTCACCCTGCCGTTGCCCGCCTGTCCTCACCTAGGGCCACTGGGGCTGGCTCCACCATGTTCTCTCGGAAGAAGCGAGAACTTATGAAAACTCCCTCTATTTCCAAAAAGAACCGCGCGGGGAGCCCCAACCCGCAGTCTTCCTCAGGGGTGAGTGGGGCACAGAGCGGGTGGGGACCCAGGATGACACTCACAGCCTGTGGTCACTGATGGGCATAGCATGCAACTACAGCACCATGCTGGGTCCACGCTGGGGGAACCGGGCCAGCTATAGTCCCCAGCAGGCAGAATGGCCGGCGACAAGGAGTGGCCTGAACCTGGGAGGCCGCATTACGGTAGGTAGGGATGGCCTTGGGTGGCAACCAAGTCACCCATCTTGATGAGGGATGTCCGTCCCCATCATGTGCCAATGAAGGTTGTGGGTAGTGGGTAGAACTGATATTGGAGTCTAGTGACTGCACTGTAATATGGGGGTCTGGGCAATTTTAGGGTTCTGAAAGCCAATGGGGAACTGGTGTTGAACTGGGGTGCAGGTGTACAGAGCAGATTGGGGGGTCTCCGAGTTTCTCCAGGGCCTGCTGCTGCCTGCTGAGCTTTTGAGAATTTGTGAGGTTTAGGGAGTGTCCGGAGACACAGGAGCCTGATGATCTTCTCAGGTCACAGAAGTTATCCATGTTTTTAAAAAGTGGACACCCGTGGAGGTATCTGGGGTGGCTAGAGGGCTAGAGACCCACAAGGGTCCTCCCCACCCCCACCAGGAAGTGGGGTGCCCCCTCCCTCCTGTGCCCCACAGGCCACGCCTCTGGCTGTGGTTTGGGTAAGGACGGTTGTTTGTGAAAGCTATAGACAGGAGGATGTTGGGTAACAGGTGGGGGGGGACTTAAAATTCTCTGCCCACTGACCTCTGACCCCTGTGAGGACTTTCTGGGAAAACTGAGGCAGTGCCTGGGATGGGGGATCCCCTTGACTCCTCTTCCCTATGCCTACCTAGGAGCTGCCCAGGAAGGACTGGACAGAAGCTCCCGGCCTGGAGCCACCAGCCACATCCCTGTCCACGGTGGCCAAGGGCACAGGGACACTCAAAAGACCCACCAGCCTGAGCCGCCATGCCAGTGCAGCAGGCTTCCCGCTCTCGGGCACTGCCACCTGGACCCTGGGCCGTGGGTACCGAAGCCCCCTTTCTGCGGCCAGTCCGGCAGAGCTACCCATTGAGGGAGCTTTCCCTGATGGCGTAGAAGACATCTCAACCCTGCTGGCGGATGTGGCCCGCTTTGCTGAGGGCTTGGAGAAGCTCAAGGAGTGTGTGCTGCAGGACGGTGAGGATCTTCAGAGCAGCACGGAGGGAGGGCAGGAGGTGGGCGGCCTCTCAGCCCAGCACTCAGGCAGGAGGATCTCTGTGAGTCTACACTTGAGAGTCTTATGCAGGTCAGCCAGAATTACAGTGAGACCCTGACTCAAAAAGAATGGAAGAAAGAAAGAAAGAAAGAAAGAAAGAAAGAAAGAAAGAAAGAAAGAAAGAAAGAAAGAGAGGAAGAGGGAGAGAGAGAAGGAGAAAAAGAAGTAGAAGAAGAAGCCAGGCCGTGGTGGCGCATGCCTTTAATCCCAGCACTTGGGAGGCAGAGGCAGGTGGATTTCTGAGTTCGAGGCCAGCCTGGTCTACAAAGTGAGTTCCAGGACAGCCAGGGCTACACAGAGAAACCCTGTCTCGAAAAACAAAAACAAAAACAAAAAAAAAAAGTAGAAGAAGAAAAAGGACGGGGGTGCGGGGATATGAGGAGGTTTCAAATAGGATGAAAAGAAGTGCATATGTCAACTAAGGTTCTGAAGGATGTGTAGGAGTTTGCTGGCGTGCCCAGCCCTACAGGGGGAATGTCTTAGGCATTTGCTCAGATACACAGAAACTGAGGTTGTATGTTAGGAGCACTGTGTGAGGACAGTGGGCTGCAGAGGCAGAAGGACCCTGGCTGCAGCACTGGGGGACTGCGGAACACGGAAGGTGTTAAAGCAGAGGCCACGGGAGGTACTGGAAGTGAGGGCCCCGTTCCGTTTTCTCCTGCACGCAGTTGATGATGGCTCCGTCCGTTTCCTCCAGAGTTATTTTCACCTCCTTCCTGTTTGTCTCTGGCAGCTCAGTGAGATGGGTCGGGCACCAGACTCAGCCCCCCACCCCCACCCCCGGTTGCTCCCCGGAAACCACATGTCAGAGCTGTGCCCAGCACGCAGCTCCAGTCCTCCCAGTTACCCACTCCCACAGATCCAGAGAGATCCAGAGAGGTGGAGGCTGGGTCTGGCCTCACCCAGGAGCCTGTGCAGGCCACTCCCTCCTGGAGAGCTACTGGGCTTATCTGGACTCCCGGGTGGAGGCTGAGTCTGCTTTTCTGGGGAAATCTTAATCTCCGGCCTTTCTTTACCCAGGCATCCTTGGAGACCTGGTCCGCATGCGCGGGGTCATCAGCTAACTGTGACCCCCCAAACCTGTATAGGACACGCACTGGTGCTCTGCGTGCACCAGCCTCTGGGCCTGGGTTTTTTAAAACAGGACAAGAACAGAGTCCCCAGAGATTCCGGGGCATTTAAGGCTGCAACTGGGGGTGGACACAGGGCCCTCAAAGGCTCTTTCTCTGAAGCCTTCCTCTGCCCTGAGCATCCAACTCCCAGCCTCAGTTTACCCGAAAACCCCACCCTCACATCCAGTCAAATTCCTCCTCTGTGGTTAGGAAACAGCCCTTGAGCTAGCCTATGGAGATATGAGGGGTGGGGTTGTTCCCAGAGAGAGGCGGGGCCTGATGACCGGCCTAAGCCGGTTTGGCTGTCGACTATCCCCCTAAGAACTCCCAGGCACTGAGGACCCAGGTCCCTTGACCACGTACTAGCGTTCTGTCCCTCCATACATTACTGAGCAATGTGTGTCTGTGGGACTCTGCATCCAGCGCTGGACCACGACCCCCAGTGCTGCCAGACTCGCGCCGGAGGTGAGAGGACAGTGCAGGGTGTGGGTCCCCCCACTTAAGGCCAGGACCCTGCACACGTGGCCTGTTCAGGGCCTTTGCACAATCCCAGGGTGCCCAGGAGCTCTGCACTTCTCTTGGCTGCATCTCAGGTTCCATCCTGCCTTGAGATGGCCCATGTGAGGGGCCGCAGGGACACCAGCTGCCCAGAGGGTACGCGCCTGGAATGCCCCAGGAGGGGGCGTGGCTTCCCAACCAGCATTCGGGGATTCCTGGATCAGAATGCACCTCCCAGACGTGGGCTCAGATTCTGACCACCAAAACGTGGAGGGAATGGCCTCCAGGGTGGCATTCCACCGGGGCCTTGGTGTCTGCAGAAGGCCAGGGAACTTTTTCAGATTCGGGTTTGAGGTGCTCCGGTCTTCAATGTCCTATCATGTCGCATAAGGTCTTGGGCTTGCCTGCACTGTGCAACGGTGGAAAAACAGTCAAAAATCTCTGCCTTCCAACTGAGGGCTTTTGAGGATGGAGGGCTGTGGTGTGATCTCCTAGCGTTGTGGAGGCAGAGGCAGGAGGATGTTCTGAACTGCACAGGGACAGTGTTAAGGCTTGTTCAGCATCTAGATGGGATGCCTATCCTCTGGCTCTGATGCTTTCCGTGGCTCCCTGCTGCTCAGAGGTATAATGACACAAAAGCCCAGCAAGGTCCTCCTTCCACAGAAAGCTGGGTGACCACTGACAAGTGGCTTTCCCTCACTGTGCACATCTGCAGGGCCAGCGGGGCGTAAGTCCAGGAGAGAGTAAAATTAATGAACTTGCTTGGGAAAATCGTCTCTTCTGTCTACCCCTGCCTCAGTTTCTCCATCTGGAAAGACTGGGGCCAGCCTCTTCCTTTTCACCCATGCTAACTCTGCTCGGCAGACCTCCTCGAGGCCCGCCGGCCACTGGCCCATGAGTGCCTGGGTGAAGCTCTGCGAGTCATGCGCCAGGTCATCTCCAGATACCCACTCCTCAACACCGTGGAGACACTCACAGCCGCTGGTACACTCATTGCCAAGGTCAAAGGTCAGTCCGGTGAGGTCCACAGTGGGAGGGTTTCCCAGAAGAGGGGAATCTCTGTAGTGGGGTTTTGAAGGGTGCATAGGCATTTGACCAACACACTTTTCCCGCCTTGTCTGCCTCTCAGCCTTTCATTATGAATGCAACAATGAATCAGATAAGAGGGAATTTGAGAAGGCTCTGGAAACCATTGCTGTGTCCTTCAGCTGCACGTGAGCTCGGGGCCTGTGGGGGGCAGAGTGGAGTTCGGGAGTATGGCTGATGTGGACCTCTGGAATGACTCCCCCTGGCCCTGCAGTGTGTCCGAGTTCCTTTTGGGTGAAGTGGACAGCAGTACTCTCCTGGCCGTGCCTCCGGGGGACCCCAGCCAGGTGAGCAGCCAGCAGCTCACATCCAGGTCAAGATGTTTGTGGGAAGGAGTGGCTATCTCCCATAGGATGGGCACCTGGCTCAGCTGTGTGACTATCTCCTGGGCTGGGCTGTGTGGGTCTCTCTGAGGAGCCGTCAAGGGTGTTAGAGCTAAGGAGGGGCAGGGCAGAGGCGCGGCCTGAACAGAACGTGGTTCCTCACACAGTCCATGGAGAACCTTTATGGGGCTGGCACGGAGGGGCCCCCACATAGCGTGGAGGAATGTGAAGAAGGTGAGTGTCTCTGGGTGTGGGGCTGGGGAGGCAGGAGGTGGTAGGGGCCTCGAGAGGTGAGGACATCTAGACTGAGCACTGGCCCCCGAAGGTTGCCTGCCCCCCGAGGAGGTGGACCTGCTTCTGCAGCGATGCGAAGGGGGTGTGGACGCTGCACTGCAGTATGCAAAAGACATGGCCAGGTACATGAAGGACCTCATCAGCTACCTGGAGAAGAGGACCACCCTGGGTGAGCGACTGAGACACCTGGGGCGGGGCGAGTGGGAGGGGCAGGGTGGGGTGGGGGGTCTAGGGAAGGCTGTTTCCAAAGCCTCACTCTGCATCCCATTCTTTGGTAGAGATGGAATTCGCCAAAGGTCTCCAGAAGGTTGTCCACAACTGCAGACAGAGCGTCACGCATGAGGTGAGTTGGGGGAAACAGGTGTGGGAAGAGGGATGCATAGGAGTTTGATAGGCGTGGCCGCTCCCTCCTCCTCCTCCTGCCAAGGGCTTCTGTTGGATGCCCTTGGGAGAAGGAGGATGCCCGTCTGTTGCTAAGAGTGGCTGAAGGGTGCTGGGACCCCTCTGTCCTCATCCTGGTGACCGGCTGTCCTGCCCCACAGCCCCACATGCCTCTCTTGTCCATCTACTCACTGGCCCTGGAACAAGATTTGGAGTTTGGCCATGGCATGGTGCAGGCAGTGGGCACACTGCAGACCCAGACCTTCATGCAGGTGGGCTGTGCCTGAGGTGAGATGGCCTGCCCGCTGCGGATGCCACCCATCAGTTTGGCACTCACAGTCTGTTCCTGCCTCCCTTAGCCCCTGACGCTGCGGCGGTTGGAGCATGAGAGGCGCAGGAAGGAGATCAAAGAATCTTGGCATCGAGCACAGAGGAAGCTGGTAAGGACAGCGGGGGTGTGGCCAGTGCCCCCCTCGTTGGTCGGTGCAGGTTCCCTGTGCTTGCAAAAGCAGTCATTGCTGAGACGCTAAGACGACCCAACCCCAGCAGGGCACTCAAAAGTCCCACACATTGTCAGCTGTTCAGAAATTCAGAGAGAAAAGAGTGTAGTCCCCGCCTCGGTTGGTGCACACTCCATGTACCCCATTTTTCTTTTGTGGCATTTAAAGGCATGGAGGTGGCCTGGGGGGCATGCCTCAGTGGGTAAAGCACCTGACAGAAGAACATGGGGTCCTGAGTCACTTGGTTAGCATCCCCATAAAACCAGGCATGGCAGCCGGGCGAGGAGCACTCGGGAGGCAGAGGCAGGTGGATTTCTGAGTTCGAGGTCAGCCTGGTCTACAAAGTGAGTTCCAGGACACCCAGGGCTATACAGAGAAACCCAGTCTCGAAAAACCAAGGGGAAAAAAAAAAAAAAAAATTGCCGGGCGTGGTGGCGCATGCCTTTAATCCCAGCACTCGGGAGGCAGAGGCAGGCGGATTTCTGAGTTCGAGGCCAGCCTGGTCTACAAAGTGAGTGCCAGGACAGCCAGGGCTACACAGAGAAACCCTGTCTCGAAAAACCAAAAAAAAAAAAAAGAAAGAAAAAAAAAAAAAAAGAAAAACCAAGGGGGAAAAAACAAAAACCAGGCATGGCATCCTGCATCGGTAACCCCAGCACCCAACCCAAGTGGAATGGGTGGTTCTCGGGCTCGATGGCCAGAAAGCCTAACTGAATTTGGGCTCACTGAGACACCTATCTCAGAAAACAAGGTGTGGGGGGGTGTGTGGCTGGTAGTGGTGCGTGCCTTTAATCCTAGTACTCGGGAGGCAGAGGCAGGAGGCTCTCTGTCCCGGTCCAGTCAGGGCTGCATAGTGAGGCTCTGCCTCAAAACTGACAGACACACAGCAGACAGAGATGGTGTCCAGCCTCACGGTAACTAGCCTGTGCCCCCCACCCCCGTCTCTGATTGGAGTTCCAAAGTGAATGAGTCATTGGGGGCATGCACCCTGCTTCCCTCCCAGCGCCAGCCCCTCTTAGAGGATTCTGTGAATCCTCTCTGTCTATATCCTCTGCGCAGAGTGGATGACACAGGAGATTGTTATTGATTTCCTAGAGCTCTGTACATATTATGGAATACAAACTGCAATACTGTTGGGAGTCCCTCCCCCAAATTTTGTCATTTAATACTTTAATTGTAATAATTTGACATTTTTAAAAAAGCTCTCAGGACAGGCTGGTGGGAACTGTTTAGTTTTAACACTAGGAGGTAGAGGCAGAGGCAGGCAGATCTCTGGGAGTTCAAGGCCAGCCTGGGTTACATAGTGAGTTCAGGATATCGAGAGCTGTGTAGAAAGACCTCATCTAAAAAAAAAAGAAGGGCCGGGCGTGGTGGCGCACGCCTTTAATCCCAGCACTTGGGAGGCAGAGGCAGGCGGATTTCTGAGTTCGAGGCCAGCCTGGGCTACAGAGTGAGTTCCAGGACAGCCACGACTACACAGAGAAACCCTGTCTCGAAAAACCAAAAAAAAAAAAAAAAGAAAAAAGCCAGTAGAGTTTTCAGATGTTTTACAGTTGTTTGCTTAGTGGGGTGGGTGGGGATGGAAATGCCACAGCGTTCATCGGGAGGTCAGAGAACAGTTTGTGGAGGTGAGTTCTCTCCTTCCACCATGTGGGCGCAGGGATTGGATTGAGGTCCTTCGGCTTGGGGGCAAAGTGCCTTTACCCACCCAGACAGTGGTTCTCAGCCTTCCTAATGCAGCATGTGACCCTATAATAAATACAGTTCATCATGTTGTGCTGACCCACAGCCATAAAATTGATTTGTTGTTGCTTCATAACTAATTTTGCTACTGTTATGAATCATGATATCTGATATGCTGCTCCCTGACCTAAAGGGGTCGTGACCCACAGGTTGAGAACCGCTGTGCTGGCAGCAGCAGCTCCTAGCTTTGCTGTGAGGAATATCTATCTATCTGTCTGTCTGCCTATCTATCTATCTATTTGGGTTTTTTTTTTTGGTTTTTTTTTTTTTTTTGGTTTTTTTTTTTGAGACAGGGTTTCTCTTTATAGCTCTGGCTGTCCTGGAGCTCACTTTGTAGACCAGGCTGGCCTCGAACTCAGAAATCCGCCTGCCTCTGCCTCCCGAGTGCTGGGATTAAAGGCATGCGCCACCACGCCCGGCTCTATCTATCTATTTGTATTTTGGGTTTTTCGGGGGGTTTTGGGTTTTTCTCTGTAGTCTTGGTTGTCCTGGAACTTGCTCTGTAGACCTGGCTGGCCTTGAACTCCCAGAGATCCACCTGCCTCTGCCTTCCTAGTGCTGGGATTAAAGGTGTGCACCACTGCCTGGCTTGAGGTTTGTTTGTTTATTTGTTTGTTTGTTTGTTTGTTTTGAGAATCCAGGCTTAATGTGAGTTCTTCCTCTGAGACCCTGGAGTATCACCTACAGTCCCTATTCTTTGTGTCTAGGTTCTGACTTTCAGACTGTGGGATGTGGGCTCTCCCCACCCAGACCCGTTACTTTGTGACTCAGTGCTTCCTGTCACCCCAGGGTGCTAGGCTTCCTGCCTGGGCGGCTCTCTGTTTTCATCTGTAAGACAGGAAGTGAAACTTAGCAAGACCAGGCTTGGGGAGAGGGGAGATGTGCTTCAGTTTGTGTTTTTGTTCAGCTCTGAGTCATGCCTCAGTTTCCCCGTGGGATCCTACTGCATATGCTGCCAATGTGTGCTGTCAGTGGTCCCCTGCTGGCTTGCTGGGAATGTAGGGTCACAGGCTGGATCCTCTCTCCTCTCACAGCAAGAGGCAGAGGCCAACCTGCGCAAGGCCAAACAGGGCTACAAACAACGCTGTGAAGACCACGACAAGGCCCGGCTCCAGGTGGCCAAGGCTGAGGAGGAACAACAGGGCACAGGCCCAGGCGCAGGGACTGCAGCCTCTAAGGCCCTGGACAAGAGGCGCAGACTGGAGGAAGAGGCCAAAAACAAGGTGCATTAGCAGGGCTGGGGCGGGTGGGGCCGAGGAATCCTGGAAGAGAGAGGTGCCTCCAGGGGACATGCATGTAGTTGCTACCTCCAGGCCTATGTCATCGCCCCTACTACCAGCTGATGCACATGCATGCAAACAGCGCCGCTGCCCGTGAACTTCCAGATGCTGTGCAAGAGCAGCAAACTATATGACCCTTTACTGTTTCTCTATTTAGTTTTTGGCTGTACTGAGAATGGATCTCTAGGCCTTTCCACACTCATCATAAGGACAAGTGCTCCACCCTGAACACGCCCCAGCCCCTCACTGGGGGATTCTAGGCGGGGCTCCGCCCCTGACCACTCCCCAGCCCCTCACTGGGGGAGTCTAGGCGGGGCTCCGCCTCTGACCACGCCCCAGCCCCTCACTTGGTGATTCTAGCCAAGAACTCCACTTCTGAGCCTTACCTTTGGCCTACCTCTTATATTTTATCTAGAGACAGTATCCCTAAATTTCCCAGGCTATCCCTCAGGGTCTCTAGTTACTCTGGTGACAGTTCTACACACCATAATGGTCTCTCCTGGATTTCTGTGTCAGTACCCTCAACTGACCCTTGCCCCTAACCAATCCTTCAGGCCGAGGAAGCCATGGCCACTTACCGCACATGCGTGGCAGACGCAAAGACACAGAAGCAGGAGCTGGAGGACACAAAGGTGACTGCGCTGCGGCAGATTCAGGAGGTCATCAGGCAGAGTGATCAGACCATTAAGTCGGTGTGTGATGGGCACTGGGTGGGCTGAACTTGGAGGGGTGGGGGCAATGAGCGGGATTTGGTGTATTTGCTAAATGGGCGGGGCATAATGTGGGTAGGGCAAGGGCAGGGTTTGGTTTGGCACGGTGATTCTAGTGGCATAGAACAGTGGATAGATGGAGCGGGGCAGGGCAAAACCCTTTCACAGCAGCAGAGGTCACCGGGAGGGATTGGTCTGTTCTGTTACAAGCTGGATAATGCAGCAGGGTCCCAGCAAGGGTAGCGTTGCCACGGGAGGGTGTCCTGGAGCTGAAGGTGAACTGTGCAAAGGGCAGTGTTTGAAGGAGCAGTGATGGGACTTTGGGCAGAGTGCAGGGGCTGGGTGTTAGTTTTTTCAAAGTTGAAGGGTGTGGATTAGTAGATAGGTTGGGGCAACAGGCAAAGTGCCACGAAACGGTCCTTGTCTAGTGTGAACTCTATGGGAGTAGAGGGTTTGGGCAGTGGACAGGGGGAAGGTCTGGTGGGTGCTATACAACGGGTGTGGTTTGGGATGGAGCGCTATAGGGGCAGAACTATTGGGACAAGGTGCTGGACTGTGGGAGGGACTTGATGTGGGCGTGGCTGTGGGCGTGGCCTAACCCTTGACTAACACATCTCCTCCAGGCCACCATCTCCTACTACCAGCTGATGCACATGCAGACAGCACCGCTGCCCGTGAACTTCCAGATGCTGTGTGAGAGCAGCAAACTATATGACCCGGGCCAACAGTACGCATCTCACGTGCGTCAGCTGCAGAGAGGGGAGGAGCCGGACGTGCGCTACGACTTTGAGCCTTATGTCTCTAACAACTCCTGGTACCTTCACCCTGTGCAGCCACATGCATCCAGTGGGAGTGTGGGTGGTAGACCTGGGAAGGCCTCTTACTGACCCCCACCACTAGGTCCCCAATCATGCGTACACGGAAGGGCAGCTTCAACCCTGGTGATGCTTCAGGACCCGAAGCTGCTGGCAGTCCCCCCGAGGAAGGTGGCACCTCTGAGGCAGCTCCCAACAAGGACCACAGGGGTGAGCATATGCAAGCACACAGAGTGGATGCTGCATTCTGATGGCTCCTGCTACCTGCTGTTGGGGGTGGGAGGGGCACACTTTCTTCATCCCTCTCTCACCCTGCAGGGGGACGAGGTCACCAGGTTCATAAGTCCTGGCCCATCTCCATCTCAGACACTGAAGTCAGTCTAGACACCAGCTCAGGTGAAGTGGCACCTGGGTGCGTGTCACACAGGGGAGTCCCAGGCAGGGCCAGCCTGGCTCCAGTGTTTCACAACTGTTTTCTATTTAGGGGACTTGAAGAAGTTCGATCGAACATCTTCCAGTGGGACGATGTCATCCAGTGAGGAGCTGGGAGATCAGGAAGCTGGCTTGGTAGCCTCTGCATTTGATTCAGGTGAGGGCCCCCAGTGAGCCCTGACGATGGGAGGAATTTAAACATGGTTTATCCAGCTGGCCTTCAGCTGTCCCAGTGACACTGGCCTTCCAACCTGTCTGCAGCTGACCTCAATGGCATGGACCCCGAGTTACCTGTGGCCATGCCCAGTGGACCCTTCCGCCACGTGGGATTGTCCAAGGCAGCCCGCACACACCGACTTCGCAAGCTGCGCACGCCAGCCAAGTGCAGAGAGTGTAACAGCTATGTTTACTTCCAAGGAGCCGAATGTGAAGAGGTGTGTGGGTGCCCCCTGGGTGTCATCACGGATCAGGACTGAGGCTCAGTGTGTAAATCAGGGGCTGGTCATGCAAGCGCAAAGCTCTAGGTTCCGATTCCAGTATCAGGACTTCAGAGTCATCCTTGGATACAGAGCAAGTCTGAGCAAACCTGGGCTACATGACACCCTGTCTCAGAAAGATCAAAATAGCCTGTGAAAGGCAGGGGAGGTTTTAGGTCTGACAAGGTTCTCCAGGTGCAGGGATCCTACAGGGCAAAGACACCGGGATTGTGGAAGTGGGGCCCAGCATTTACAGTAGATGTCTGGAAAAGTGACATTTTGTCATCTCTCAGTGCTGTCTGGCTTGTCACAAAAAGTGTTTGGAGACCCTGGCCATCCAGTGTGGCCACAAGAAGCTTCAGGGCCGCCTGCAGCTCTTTGGACAAGACTTCAGCCAGGCAGCCCTCAGCACCCCTGATGGGGTGCCCTTCATTGTCAAAAAATGTGTCTGTGAGATTGAGCGGCGGGCACTGCACACCAAGGTGAGGTCCTGGGACAAGAGGGGTTTAGTGGAGAACCCAGAGGGCCCGGAGCTGGTGCAAGTCTAGGCTTGAGAGTGACTGTTGGTTCCCCAGGGGATCTACCGGGTCAATGGCGTGAAAACGCGTGTGGAGAAGCTGTGCCAGGCTTTTGAGAATGGCAAAGAGCTGGTGGAGTTGTCACAGGCCTCACCCCACGACATCAGCAATGTCCTAAAGCTATACCTGCGGCAGGTGAGCCAACCTGGATGAACTGTGGGAAGGGCGTGGCCAGGGTGGAGTAGGGGCGGGGCATTAGCATGGTAGGGGACAGTCAGAGGCTGGAATGGATGGGCCTCTACTGTGAGTTTGCTAGAGACTGGGGGGTGAGGGGGACGGATAGGTGTGTGCCTGGGGACGGGTGGGGTGGTACTGTAAATGGGAGAGGCTCACATTCTATGCTAATAGGCGTGGCAAGAGCTGGGTGGATATGGCTATGGAGCCTGAGCAGCGGCATGGTGATGGGCTTCAGTCACTCTATATTGGTGGAGCTAAAACAAGGTTGGATCAGCCACCACCGGGCATTGCTAGGACTAGTGAAGGTTTGAAGCACGGATGAAGTGGACCCAGACACTGCAGTGGGTGGGACCCAAGCACGATAGGCGTGGTCAGAGCTGGGCTGGAGCTGAAAGCAGGTTCTAAGCTGGTGGGCGTGCCTAGAGGTGGATGGGCAGGGGGTGGCTGGTACAGGAATGGATGGGGAATTGTGAGTATAGTACAGTGGGGCTCTTGCTGTGGTGGGCGTGACTAACGTTGATGGACAAACCTCTAGCAGGTCTGAGACCAGACGGGACTTAAGGTGGTGGGCTTGACCAGGACCTGGCAGGGGGAGGGGCTCGTCAGGTACTCACATTGGCTAGGCCAGGCCCTGTGACCTCTCTCTGAATGTGTCGCCCTGCAGCTGCCGGAACCCCTTATCTCTTTTCGCTTCTACCATGAGCTGGTGGGGCTAGCTAAGGACAGCCTAAAGGCAGAAGCCGAAGCTAAGGCAGCGAGCCGGGGTCGGCAGGGCGGGTCCGAGAGTGAGGCTGCAACCTTGGCTATGGTGGGTCGCCTGCGTGAGCTCATGCAGGATCTGCCAGCCGAAAACCGGGCCACACTCTTATACCTGCTGAGGCACTTGCGAAGGTGAGGGTCCCTGAGTGGTGCAAGAGCTGAGTGGGGGTGGGGGTGTCCCTGGAGCCACACCCACCTACACCCCACTCTGTCCCTCCCCAGGATCGTGGAAATGGAGCAGGATAACAAGATGACCCCTGGGAACCTGGGCATCGTTTTCGGGCCCACACTGTTGCGGCCTCGACCCACTGACGCCACCGTGTCCCTCTCTTCTCTGGTGGACTATCCCCACCAGGCCCGAGTTATCGAGACTCTGATTGTCCACTACGGCCTGGTCTTTGAGGAGGAGCCAGAGGAGGCGCCTGGCAGCCAGGTAAGGGAGGTGGAAGCCCCTTAGGCGATGGGGAAGTGACACAAATATGCTCGCAGGATTCTGGGCCCATCTCAGTAGTAGAGAGCTGGACCAGCCTACAGGAAGCCCTAGGTTCTGGTTCCATCGCCAGCACCAGTAAGCCTGGTTGCTATGTGGGCTTCTCCTTTTTTTTTTTTTTTTTTTTTTTTGGTTTTTCGAGACAGGGTTTCTCTGTATAGCCCTGGCTGTCCTGGCACTCACTTTGTAGACCAGGCTGGCCTCGAACTCAGAAATCCGCCTGCCTCTGCCTCCCAAGTGCTGGGATTAAAGGCGTGCGCCACCACGCCCGGCCTGCTATGTGGGCTTCTCATCCCAGGACTCAGGAATGGAGGGAGGAGGGCAAGGGCTTCAAGGCTAGCGTCAGCTACAGAACAGGTTTGAAGCTAGCCTGGGCTACATGAGAACCTTATGTTGCTGTATCCAAAAACAAACAAACAAACAAACAAACAATCACCACTTTTAATTACAGCACTGGGGAGGCAGAGGCAGGCACAACTCTATGAATTCCAGACTACTATGGTTTACATAGAGGGTTCCAGGCCAGCCAAGGATATATATTGAGACCCTATCTCAACTAAGTAAATTATTAAGAAGTTTAAAAAAGGGGCTAGAGAGATGGCTCAGCGGTTAAGAGCACTGACTCCTCTTCCGAAGATCCGGAGTTCAAATCCCAGCAACCACATGGTGGCTCACAACCATCCTTAACAAAATCTGACTCCTTCTTCTGGAGTGTCTGAAGACAGCTACAGTGTACTTACATATGATAAACAAACAAACAAATAAAAAGAAGTTACAAAAAGTAAGTCTGAGCTGCCCAGTAGAGGCGCATGCGTTTAGTTCCAGCTGGCAGGAGGCAGAGGCAGGAGGATTTCTGTGAGTTTGAGGGCAGCCTGTTCTACAGAGTGAGTTCCTGGACAGCAAGGGCTACACAGAGAAACCCTGTCTCCCAAGACCAACCCACCGAGAAGTTTCTGGGGTGAAGGGGCTGGAGATGGTCAGGCTCAGCAGTCCAAGTTCCAGTTCCTATTGCAGACGGCTGGATTCTTTTCTCAGCTCTCAAGGGTCAGCTCACAATTGTCTGTGACTTTAATTTCCGATATATCTGACGCAGTCTTTTGGCTTCATGAGCAGAGAGGATACACACAGGCACACAGTACCTGTAGGTCTGTGCAGTCAAAACACCCAAACACTAAAAATAAAGATTACATACCATGAAGGCTGGAAGCAGAGGTGGGGCATGCTGGAGCTAGCCCACACCCTTTCTCAATTCAGGAGGGGGCATCCACCCAGTGTGGCCAGCTGGAGTCTGCTGAGGGCATTGTCTTCCCCCTGCAGGAGGAGGCGGAGGATGGAAGCCGAGGTGAGGAGTGGGGCCCAACAGACCCTGGCCAGTGACCCAGGGTGGTCAGGTCACGCCCATTCACTGTCGTGATGGGTTGTTCTCATGAGCTGCCTTTTCCCGTACTGTGTTAGTGGCCACCCACCCCAGGGAGGGGACAGAAGGCAGAAAGGCGGGCCTGTGTCTGTAGACCCACAGTAGAGCCAGCAGAGGGGAAAGAACGGAGTCTCTTATGGCTTGTCTTGGTCACAGGACATGTTTCTCTCCTGTCTTTAGGTCTGTGTGTGTGTGTGTGTGTGTGTGTGTGTGTGTGTGTGTGTTTGTGTGCGCACACTCAAGCTCACTCTCATCTCCCCTCATCCCTCCCTGTGTCCTCTTCTCTTGGCCCCAGAATCTCACGCGGCATCCAATGACTCGGACTCTGAGCTGGAAGACGCGTCTGACCCCCTTTCGTCCTCGGACGCCAGTGCTCTACACCGCCTGAGTTTCCTGGAGCAGACCGAGGCAGGCCTGGAGGAAGGTCCCCAGAGCCATAGTGGCAGTGAGGAACAGCTGGAGGGTGAGGATGGAGCCCCGGGTCCGCAGCTGTGTCACTTCAACACCAACCAGTCCAACAACACATCACGGGCCCCTCTGCCCACCATGCGGCTCCGAGGAGGGCAGATCACAGGCGGCACCGGTCAGGAGCGGCAGCCACAGTTCGTCTGAGCTGGGTGGTGAAGGCAGGGACCATCAGCTCACTGTCACCCTTTGACTGGGGGGGAGGGAGGTGTTCCTCACAATGCTGAGGAACTTGAGGGAGATCAGGGCCCCCTGGTACCATGGACTCAGATGGACAACGGTCCCAGATGGAGTTGCCTGGCCTTTGTGTGCCTGTGGGGATGCAGCTGCGGATTCCCATGATGGCCTCATCTCTCCCATGGTCCCCATCAGTCTGGATGTGTCTGAGCAGGTGCAGCCCTGACTTTTGTGTGTGGAGCTGGAGGTAGCTCTGGCTTCAGGAATCTTGTAGGAGGCTGGACATGGACCGACGGGTGGGGGCACACAGTGGGTCTCTCCCAAGGAGCAGTAAAGGAGCTTTACACATGAACTCACAATTTTCTTGAAATAAACTTCTTAACCAACTGCCACAGCCCGATCTTGTTCTTTTGCTTCTCAGACAGGGTCTCATTTGGACTATCCTAAAGTCCCTTATTTAGATCAGGCTGGCCTTGAACCCACAGGGATCTGCCTCCTTCAGCATCCTACCCACTGGAATGAAAGGCAAGTGCCACAACACCTGTCTTAGGCAGGGTTTCTATTCCTGCACAAACATCATGACCAAGAAGCAAGTTGGGGAGGAAAGGGTTTATTCAGCTTACACTTTCCACATTGATGTTCATCACCAAGGAAGTCAGGACTTGACCTCAAGCAGGTTAGAAAGCAGGAGCTGATGCAGAGGCAATGGAGGGATGTCCTTTACTGGCTTGCTTCCCCTGGCTTGCTCAGCCTGCTCTCTTATAGAACCCAAGACTACCAGCCCAGAGATGGTTCCACCCACAAGGGGCCTTTCCCCCTTGATCACTAATTGAGAAGATGCCTTACAGTTGGATCTCATGGAGTCATTTCCTCAACTGAAGCTCCTTTCTCTGTGATAACTCCAGCTGTGTCAAGTTGACACAAAACTAGCCAATACAACACCCAACTGCATCTTGCTTTTGTAACATTTACTTTGTGTTTTGCCTGTGGGTCTGTGAGTCATGTTCATGCTATGCCTGCAGAGGTGAGCAGAGGGCCCAGATCCTGCACCTGAGGTGTTTCGGCTCTCGAGGGACTGGCCTACATTTTAAATCCATCTTCCTTGGTCTGTTTTCTGAGTCCAGTTCAAGCAAAGGCTCAGGAGGTGGCCCAAGCTGTGGGGACCATCCTGTGACAGCAACTCTGGGGAGGTATTAAGCCAGGCAGTCCTGAACACATACTTGTGACAATTTCTGACCACTTGAGGCAGAGCTGCCCAGAAGAGTGTGCAAGTATGGTTTTTGTTGATTGGTTGGGTTTTTTTGTTTTGTTTTACTTTTTCCCTTTTGAGATTGGATTTCAGAGGCTAGCCTCGAACTTGCTGTGTGGCCAAAGAAGACCTTAAACTACCAATCCTCCCTCCTGCCTCTACCTCCGGAGTGCTAGGACGACAGTGTTCCACGCATGCAAGTGCTTTATCCACTGAGCCCAGGCTCAGGTACTTGCTTTAATTTTATGGTTTAGTAGTTTAAGGTCTTGAGTTTGACCAGGGCTCTAGGTTCCTCTGTGATTTCCTGACTGAGTGATGCAGGGATGTCTCTGTCTCTTGTTTTTATTATTTGTAGTGTAAGCTGTTTGTACACAGACACTGAAGAAGTCAGAGGACAGCCTACAGTTCTCTCCTCCCACCATGCTGGCTCTGAGGATTAAATGTGGGTTGTCAGGCTGGCAGCAAGCCCCTTCACACGCTGGGCCATTACTGGCCTTATACTGAATGTCTGGAGGACTAGCCTGTAGTCCAGGCTACTTGACTAACAGTGTCCTACAGGTTCAGCAAACCAAGTGTGGGGATGACCGCTGTCTATACGCTATACCCAGTCTGCCAACTACATTTTATTTATTTTTAGTTTTTGGCTTTTTGAGACAGAATCTCTCAACATAGCTTTGACTGTCCTGGAACTCATTCTGTAGACCAGGCTGGCCTGTCTCTGCCTCCTGAGTGCTAGGATCAAAGGCATGTCACCACCATGCCAGTCTTTTTGTGGGTTTTGTTCTTTGTTTACAAACTACATTTTATTTATTTATTTATTTGTAGTTCTGGGGAAGAACCCCTGTCCTGCAGAGCTTCAGCCTTGGGAGGGGCGAGTAGCACCTGCCACCCTTCTCAGCCCCAGTCCTCACACATAGGTGGCCCTAGGACACTCCCCACATCAACTCAGTATGCAGGTCTCAGAAGAAATGCCACTTTGCAGCAAGGATTGTGCTTGCCTGACCCAAGGGAATCCCCAGGTCCTCGAGAAGCTGGGGTGGAGCACGCCTGGCATCCCAGCACATCGGACACGGGGTGAGGTGGGGGTATGGGGCAGCACAGATCAGAAGTCCATGGTCCTTCTCAGCTATGTGGTGAATTGAAGGCTAGAGATGTTGGGAAGGAGAGGCCAGCTTGTTATCCCAAGGACAGGAGTCAAAAGAATTCTCAGCCACCCTGCTATCAGCAAGAGGGGAAAGGGCCTTTTTTCCTGGAGTGGGGCTTCCTCTGGGGGGCTTCCTGGTGAAGGGTCAGCCAGAAGCCTGCAGCACACCACAGGCACAGATAAAATGCCTGAATGCAGGGTGACTCAGAGATGGTCGGGACAGACGTAGAGTTGTGGTCAGCACTTCAGGGGCCGCCCTGATCTTGGTAAACAAAATGTCTTGGCCCCAGGCCAGGACTCAGACATGAAGGTAGTCTGGACTCAGTTCTTCTTCAAGAGAGGAACTAACACATGGTTGGTTGCCAGTGAATGTATTTGTTAACCTCACATGCATATAATTTGTCTTCTTCTTTTGAAATTGTTTGTTTTTATGCCGGGTGTATGTGGCCCTGGGTCATCTGGAACTCACAGAGCCCCCTCCCCAAGTGCTCAGATTAGAGATGGCTCATGCTCTGCCTTGCACTATTTTGGAATTGAAACAAGCCCTCCCCCCTCCTGCCCCCATGACTGACCCACTGAGCCACACCCTAATCCTGATTTACAGGCTAAATCACGAGAACCTTGCCCAGAGGCTGAGAAGTGGTGTGCCCTATTCAGTAAGTCAAACAGTATAGGTCACAAAAAGCTACCAAGGTGGGGCTGCTAGGAAGTTGACAGTGCAGCGCTGAGCGTGAAACCCGGGGCTTCCCACTGCTAGACGGGTGTTCAAGTCACACCCACCAAACGCTGAGGGACACAATAGACTCCCTGGCTCTTCTTGTGTGACTTCAGAGAGGGTGAACTTTAGCTAAGCTTGCTCTCGGCCCTTAGCCTATGGTGACCAAAGAACTGAGTGAGACCCTTCAGTGTCACCTGTCTCCATTCTCCATCTGCCCACACTGAAGCTGTGCCCCTTGGAGGCACAAACTCTATCCCTTCCCTGCTCCTGCCTATAGGGACCCCAACACTCCGAGTGAGGGCCTCTGGGAGGGAGACTTCCAAGCCCTTCTAGGCCTGGCAGGTTTCAGCCAAGATGAATCTGAGTGTTCCTCTAGAGGGCAGACTCATCCTCCTACAGCCAGGAGGGGAAGCCTGCTGGGAACTCCAGAAATCTCACTCATGACCTGAGGTGCCCACAGCTCTGCAGGAGGACCAGGAATCAGCAGCTCTCAGGCTGCCTTTCTGAGGATTCCACTCTACTGTAGGACACAGGGTCAGGTGCACTGAAGCCCTCTGGGGAACTCAATGTGACCAATGTGTGTCTAAGAAAATATGGAGAGGGATGGCTCAGTGGTTAGGAGCAATGACTGATCTTCCAGAGATTCTGAGTTCAATTCCCAGAATCCACAGGGAGGCTCTCAAACATCTGTTGCCCTCTTCTGGTGTGTATAAAGACAGAACACTTACATAAAGAAATATTTTTAAAAAATAAACAAAAAGAAAAGGATGGAGTCGGCTTTAAGAGGCAAGGGCACAGGCCATTCTCCCAGGCTCAGCTCCCAGCACCCACATGTTGGTCCACAACCATCTGTAATTTCAGTTCTGGGGATGGGAACAGCAGCATCTTCAGAACTTAGACAAAAGGTAAAAAGCTGGGCACGGTAGGTAGAGCAGAGGCAGGTGGAACTCTGAGCTCCAAGCCACACAGGCCTGACTCTCATCTCCAGAAGACCTGTAGGATAGCCGGGCAGTGGTGGTGCACACTTTTAATCCCAGCACTTGGAAGGCAGAGGCAGACGTATTTCTGAGTTTGAGGCCAGCTTGGTTTGAGAACAGCCAGGGCTACACATGGAAGCAGGAGCCATATTGAACATCTAATCCCAGCTTCCTAGAAGCAAGATGGGAGGTAGAAGATGCCCAGGAAGCTCTCTGGCTGACAGCCTGGCTATCCTCACCTCCACACACAAGCAGGGCAGAGGGCGAAACCAAATGTTTTTAACCTATTTGTGGTAGCACACACCTTTCAGCCCAGCACACAGGAGGCTGAGGGAGGGAGGCTTTTAAGTCTCAGGGAAGCCTGGGTTACACATACTGGGGGACCTTGTCCCAAACTGGAGCCATCTGACTTCAGCACATGAACCCCCCCAACCCTCACCGCCCCCCCCCCGTGGGTGCCAGACACAGCAATGCTAGATGCGACAAGCCCAGTATCATGCAGCCATCAACAGGCATGAGGTTCTAGCAGCAGCCAGTGTGGCAAAACCCTAGGGACACCCTGCTCCATGAGACCCAGACAAAGGCAACCGTGTGGGACAATGACAGGAGACCAGAACAGGAAGTGAACTCCTGAATGCTGGAGAGGCAGGGTTGGCTGGCTGGCTGGCTGACATACTGTCCTGGAATTGCTGTCCTGATTGCTGCAGGACCTCATGAACATAGCCAGCACTACTGAGCTGTGTAAGGAAGGGTGGGGACTTGGGCACAGATTGGTTCAAACTGCCGTTAGCCGGTATCTGGGGGTAGAGCATAGGTGAGCCATAGACAGGAGGCTCAGCTTCTAGGCCAATCTGAGCACAGGCTGGGACTCTATTACCTCAGCAGAGGTGGGCAGGAGAGCATGGACTGAAGGGTCACTCCGGCTACTCAGGAAGCCCCTGTACTGCCCTGTCTCAAACCTCAAAGTGGATAGGAAGGGCTGGGTGTGGCCCAGGAGCCGGCAATTGCGTGGTACAAGTCCCTCCATAGTTCCACAACAGGGAGGCTGCTGTGTGGTAACTCAAGTGTGTCTTCCGAAACCACTCTATAGAGTAAGAGTGGCAAGGCCTTGGCCACTTAGGCAGGAGCAACTGGGAGCTCCAGAACGCACCCCGAGCCAAGGCTCTCTAGGACTACACCACAGTAACTTATCAAAGTATCCTTTAATTCTCAGGAGAGTCCTTCGAGAATGGAGAACTCTGAATAAAACAGTGACCCTGGAGTGAGGAGTGGGGGTGTGGCTGCAGCTCTGAAGTCACTCATCCTGCGACAATGGCCAGTTCAGAACCCGTCAGTCAAAAGGCAATCCAGTTATGAGCCACAGGCTGTGGCCCACAGCTGTCAGGGCACTGTGCAGAGCACTGGGCTCTGGGTTTCCCTGCATGCAGTGCTGCTGTGAGCTCCTCTTCATTGTTTTCCTGGAGACACTCACACCGTGAAGAAGTCCACAGATGTGCAGCAATCCTCCTGCTTCAGTCTCTGAGCGCTATGTTTCCCCTGGCAACAGTACGGGTTGTTTTGGGTTTCTGCTTGTTTGCTTGCTTTCTGAGGCTCACTATGTAGCCCTGGCTGGTCTGGAACTCAGAGACATCTGCCTGCCTTTGCCCCGGGCATTAGGATTCAAGCCTACCCTCCCGTTACATTTTATTTTTGTGGGTGCAGCTCTGACCCTCTACCGGGTCAAGGACAGGTAGCAGGCTCATCTGGGCAGTGCTGGGCTCACCTGCGGCTACTGCACCAGGCGGTAGGTGATGTAGCGGCCGGCCGTCTCACTGGGGCGGATGATCTTCACGACCTGTGGGAGCAGGTGGTGGTGGCAGGGCCTTGGGACCACTGGCCTATGGCCATGGTGGTCCTGGTCTCAGAGACAGGGAGGAGATGGAGGAACCAGGGAGTTCCAATAATTCCCAAAGGGCCTAGGAGGGGAACAACCACTGTGGCTTCTCACCTGCCCTCGCTTGATCCCAAAGTACCGTGCCACTGGGTCCCCAGCCTGGATTCTGGGTAGCTGGCTCTCACGAAGCTTGCTAGAACAGTCAAGGAAGCAGCTGGCGGGCAGCGCTGGGATAAGGGGGGAGGGCAGCGCTGGGATAAGGGGGGGTGTGGGGACAGAGTAAAGGATACTATCGAGCCAGCAGTTCAGTCACCTCCTCTTTTGTCATGACCACGTGCTCAGGGACTAGCTGTGGAGACAGAGACCCACCCACAGGCACGCGCCCATCAGGAACCTCAACAGACCAACAGGCTAATGGGTATTGTCATGGGGCTGGGACAGAGGACAAAACTAGGCTACTAATATCACCAAGTTGGATGCTCAGGGCCACTGCACCAAAACCGGGGAAGCACCCCGCCCCAGCCTGTGTCCAGATTGCAGGCAGCACTGCGCCCCGCCCCACCACGCCACCCAGGCACACCACACACACCTCGTGTTCTGTGATATTGATGAGCAGCTCCTGCTGTAGAAACTGTTCCAGCACGTACTTCGGGGCCATGTCCACCAGGGACTGCTTGGCGGAGGGCGTCATGCCCTGCTGCACCACAATCAGTGCCCGTGTGATGTTTTCCTCCTGCATGCGCTGGCAGTATACCTTGATAGTCTTGATGCCCACCTTGGGCTCCTCTGTGGGCACACAAGCACCACCCTCACACCCACTACTGGAGCCTGTGGTCTCAGTTTCTCTGCTTGGAAGGGAAGACTAGAACATCAAAGCAGCCATGATGGGGTTACCAGGGGGCTCAGCTATCACTGCAGAAGAAAGCTGCAGGGTATGCAGGAACTGCAGGCCCAGCCAGGCGGAGGTGGTGCACACCTTTAATCCCAGCACTTGGGAGGCAGAGGCAGGCGGATTTCTGAGTTCGAGGCCAGCCTGGTCTACAAAGTGAGTTCCAGGACAGCCAGGGCTATACAGAGAAACCCTGTCTCGAAAAACCAAAAAAAAAAAAAAAAGGAACTGCAGGCCCCCCTGCAACAGGGGGTGGGGGTTCTCAACAGCTCTGGGGTTTGGGGGATATGGTACTGTCAGCTTAGATAGCCTCAAGGAGAAACTGACTGACCAAGAGATGGATCCTGTGTCTACATGGGGCTAGTCTTGTCTCCTCAGGCAGAGTGCAGGAGCAGACCCAGGCCACCTAGTTTGCAAATTGCTGGATATCCAACTCTACACAGCCTTTTTTCTTTTTTCTGTTTTTTTTTGTTTTTTTTTTTTTTTTTTTTTTTTTGAGACTTTCTGGTGGCTCAGCATCAGCAGTTTTTAACCTGGGGGCCTTGGAGCCCTGAGACCTTGGAAAACACAGGTATATTTACATTATGACTCATAACAGTAGTAAAATTAGTTATGAAGTAGCAATGAAGATTTTATGGTTGGAGGTCACAACGTGAAGTGTACTAAGGGGTCCCAGCATCAGGAAGGCTGAGAACCAATGCCCTCCATAGTTCTAGTTGTCCCGGAAGTCACTGTGTAGACCAGGCTAGCCTCAACTGCCTGCCTCTGCCTCTCAAACACTGGGTTTACAGGCATATGCTACCATGCCCATCCCTGCACCCCCAATTCTCACACTAAAAACCAGGCCCCGGGGCCACAAAGCATTAGGTATTAAAAGAGACATGCTGTCTGGGGAGACTCAGTGCAGCTGCACAGGGAGGTACTGGGCTCCCCAATAGCCTTCACTCCCACAAGACACCTGCGCTGCTGGCAGAAGCTGTAGAATACAGCACACAGGAGCGGGGGTGGGGGGTGGGGGGTGGGGGGGTGGCTGAGAGCTGGCCCTGGGACTCTCAGGCAGAAGCTATAGAATACAGCATACAGGAGCCAGGGGGGCGGGGTGGGGGGAGGCTGAGAGCTGGTTCTGGGGCTTACAGGGTAAAAACGACACCAGCAAAAGGGAGGCTTCCAGGGGAGACAGGGACAAAAGCAGGCAGCTGCCACAGTCTTACAGGCAGTGTTAGGCCAGAGTGGGACACACACTTACTGGCACCTGAGCCAGGGCCTGGAGGAGACCACTCCTGCCAGTCCAAGGACCTCACCTGGGAAGAACACAAACATCTGGTCTGTGGGGTCATCGTTGTGGGCCACCAGCACTGTGAGGTCTGTGCGCCTTGGCCGTCCTTCGCTGGGCTTGTCCCCAAACTGCGCCTTGAATTCCTCAAGTGTCTGGTCCAGTTCATCCTGGGTCACCAGGTAGCCACGGTCATGACACAGCTGCAGAGACAAGAGGCAGTCAGCCTGAGCACTTAGCACGCAGACCTGACCCTGAATGGCCAAGGCTAGCTGGGGACTAACACTGAACTGATCCAGCAGGACCCAAACTCTGTATAGGCTCAGACCACAGCGGCCCCGGCCAAGCCTCTCCTCCCCCATGCCCCTAACCTCAGTGGAGCAGGCTGGGGTTAATCCCCTGGCAACTGTAGGCACCTTCCTGACCCCAGTCTTGAGTCCTCCTGATGAGGGAGACTAGAGCATCATCCAGGATCAGGGCTGAGGAACAGGCATGAGGTGGCCCTGGGCTCCACCAACACAGTGTAAGTCAAAACTATGCATACCTCTTTATCTAATAATGGTGTCTTATGTGTTCAACTCAAAACAACCAAGAATTTTTTCTTTTATTCCCTTTTTCTTTTTCAAGACAGTGTTTCTCTGCGTGACTTTGTCTATTCTGGAAATCACTATGTAGATGACGCTGGCTTCTAATTTACAGAGATTCGCTTGCTTATGCCTCCAGAGTGCTGGGATTAAAGGCGTGTACCATCATACCGGCTTGTTCTGTTTTTTAAAATACTGTTTTTTCACCCTATGTGTGTCTGGTGTCTCCAGAGATCAGGACAGGGCGTCAGTTCCCCTGGAACTGGGGTTACAGATGGCTGAGAGCTTCCGTGTGGGCGGCTACCTAGCTCGCAGAAAACCAAGTGTGACCACGCTGCAGCCCCGTCTCCCAATTCCGAAGCGGAGCCCACGCAGGCCTTTTCCTGTGAGGCAGGGTCAGGACGTGGAAGCAGGAGGATTCCTAACAGTTGAAGCCAGCGTGGGTGGGCTCCACACTTTAAACGGGGATGCATCCCAGCTCCTGGGAGGCTGAGGCAGGAGGATTGGCCCCTGCGGGAGGCCGGCCTCGGCGGACACCCGCAGTTAGTCCGCAACTGAGCACTCGCTTAAAGCTCGTCACGCAACTCACCTGCATGATCGTCTTGCGGATCTTCCACAGCCGGTAGGTCTCCTCCTCGTCGTCCATGCTGTCGCGCTTCCCTAACAACTGTGCACGCGCGCTCGTAGAGCAGCCAGCACCGAGCCTGCGCGGGACGCACAAAATGCCCCCCACCCCTTCCCCGTCCCCGGCACTGCGCCTGCGCCAAGGGCTGGGAAGGCCCCGCTCAGGTTCGTGCTGTCTAAGGTGAACGCCGGAATAAACCTACTTTCCACGACAGGCTGCGCGTTGGGCAGCCCCAGCCTTCACCGGGGCGGTGTCGCGGGTCGGGAAGATCTCGCGATACTCGACCTGATAATAGTTTTATTTCTCCCCCTTAGGCCTCTGCAAAAGAAATCCCGGGCTGTAGTCCTTGTCCTTAATCCCCGGCCTCCGGAAACAGATCTGTGAGTTCGAGGCCAGCCTGGTCTATAGCCAGGTCTACAGAGGAAAACCCTGTCTCAAAAGAAAGCAGGAGGCCAGTGATGAGTAGCCAGGTTCATGTGCCTCAGTTTCCCTTTTTATGCAAGTTTTTTATTAGTGTATCTGCACTTTGAGAAATCGGATGCAAGCACCCACATGAGGTGGCCCCCAGCCATTTGTAACTCCAGCTCCAGAGGGTCTGATGCCTCTGGCCTCTGAGGGCCACACTTACAGGTCTATATCCACATGCAGACACACAGATAAACATAGTTAAACGACTAAAAATCTAAAATGAAAACAATCAATGTGTGGGCATACACACAATGAACAAACAAGTGTGTATATGGTGGGCTAACTCGTGAAAAGTTTGACAAGGTGGTGAGAAAAATAAATCCTAGGGAAAGGGCTTCCAGGGCTAAGCCCTTCCAACTATACAATGGGAGTTCACAGGAACGCCCCTTTCTCCTTTTCTTTGGGGGGAGTGTGCTGACCTGAAATTTGGTATAGAGACCAGGTCTCAACAGCACAGAGAATGGCCTGCCTCTGCCTCTGCCTCTCAGTGTTGGGATTAAAGGCGTGTGCCACCAAGACTGGCAAGGTCTGTCCTTGGAAGTCTAGATGCCTCCATTCTGTCCTGATGTGCATCTGACAGCTCATCTACAGATCATCACCAGTTCCTGCCTGAGAACTTAGGCTGATCCCAACTGGGAAAGACAAGTTTTTGCCAAGTACACCTGACCACTGAGCCCACCATCTGCCCTGTAGACCAGGGGGCTGAGGCTGCTATGGTTGGCCAAAGGAGCCATGAGTACAAAGGAAGGGGACATGGGCAAAGACGTTTCTGGGAGAAGAGAGAGTAGCCTGGGCCTGGGAGTGGTGGCGGATGCATTTGATTCTGGAGGCCAAGTGGGTAGCTTTCTGTGAGCTCTGTGCTGAACACTCCCCACCCCCAGCAGGGGAGCCCCTGACTTCCACTTTCAGAGGGAGACATGACCCTCTCATTATTGGTGGTAATAAACAGTCAGAGCCTAAGTATGTGTACTTGGGGCCTTAGGAGCTTCCCAGTGGCCATGTGGATAAGTGCCACTGAGGGTGTCCTCCAGCCCTTGCCTGTAGGAGCCCTTCCTCCCACCTCCTCTGTGCCTGGGATCCTGCCCCTTGGTGTGACTGATGAGACTGGGGTCTCCCTGGCCCCTTTCCTGGGCCCCTCCCAGCCAGTTCCCCAGCCCATCTCCAGCTGACTACGGAAGCTTCTCTACCAGGGACCCCACAACAACCACACTGGCCTAGGATCCACAGAGGGCAACAACCAAATAACTGAGCAGATGCTCAGATCCCGGTGTAAAGGCCCCGTGACCTTAGCACAGCTGATGACAAAGCCACACACACTGTAAAACTCAGCTGAAACAGCTGCCAAGACAAAAACACAGGCCTTAGTCGTCAAAGCCCATAGCTCTGGGAAAGTCTCTAAATATACTAACCTTGCTTTTCGGCCTCTGTACTTCTGCCTCTGGATACATATTCTTTTTTTTTTTTTTTTTTAAAGATTTATTTATTTATTATTATATGTAAGTACACTGTAGCTGTCTTCAGACACACCAGAAGAGGGCGTCAGATCTCATTACGGATGGTTGTGAGCCACCATGTGGTCGCTGGGATTTGAACTCTGGACCTTCAGAAGAGCAGTCGGGTGCTCTTACCCACTGAGCCATCTCACCAGCCCCTGGAAACATATTCTTGCTAGGGCTGGAGAAATGGCTCAGTGGTTAAGAGCACCGACTCCTCTTCTGAACTCCTGAGTTCAAATCCCAGCAACCACATGGTGGCTCACAACCATCCGTAACGAGATCTGGCGCCCTCTTCTGGAGTGTCTGAAGACAGATGCAGTGTACCTACATATAATAAATAAATACATTTTTTAAAAAATGTTCTAGGGCTGGAGAGATGGCTCAGTGGGTAAGAGCACTTCCAGAGGTCCTGAGTTCAATTCCCAGCCATCCGTAATGAGATCTGGCGCCCTCTTCTGGTGTATCTGAAGATAGTGGCAGTGTTCCCACATACATGAAATAAATAAATAAATAAATCTTTCAAAAAAAAGTTTTAGCCGGGCAGTGGTGGCACATGCCTTTAATCCCAGCACTTGGGAGGCAGAGGCAGGTGGATTTCTGAGTTCGAGGCCAGCCTGGTCTACAGAGTGAGTTCCAGGACAGCCAGGGCTACACAGAGAAACCCTGTCTCAAAAACAAAACAAAACAAAAAGGTTTTGCTAAGTGAAGTGTGTCAACCCAAAACATGGCTTTTGTGCCTAAAAGCTCCTCCTGAGAAAGGCTCAGTGCTACACTGGGATCCTGAACACCCAGGGGGCATTGCTGGCTGGAAAACAGAGACTTTCTCCTGGCTTCTCTGGTGGATACCTCAGAGCAGCAGAGCAAACACAAACATGAACAGCAGGATAATAGAGCTCCTCCTGGGGGTGGGGTGGGGGGTGGCGGGGAAGGCCAGCAACCCTGTGGAGGGAGGCAGGCTCTGAGAGACACAGACAGCTGAAGCACAGGCCAGGGCTGGAAAGTAGTAACTATAGGAGCTCCAGGACCTTAAACTGGGCACGGATAAATCCTTGACTGCAGCTGAAGGAAGTCATGAAAATAACTGAAGACAGAGGTAGTGAAAGACCCACAACGTGAGGACTCCCCCAAGTTCTGACTCAGGAGAGGCAACACTCCAAATCACCCACAAGAAACGGTCTTGCTGCAAACTGCAAGAGGATTTTTATTCAAGAGCGCTCTCGGGCCCACGGTCATACATCACTCAGGGGTAGAGGACCGTGGCTCCTCGAGTAGCTGGATAAGGGGGTATTTAAAGGAAGAAACCACAACTCAAGGAAGTGGGGAGGGCATTGTTGGAAAATACCAAAGATACCAGTTAAGAGTCACAAGGAAGTGCAAAGTTACAAGTGTCACTAGGAATACCTGATAATTGTTCAGGTTATCTCTTAAGACAGTTTCTAAGAGCCCCTATTAATAGCACATTCTTTGAATTAACACTCCTTGAACCCAGGAAGCGGGTGGGTGGAGGAATGTCGCTATCTGTTTTATGATTAGCATACCTTGGAGTATTGAGTCACAGAGGTCACATTCCCAAGCCTGGGTCTAAAGGCCTAGAATTTTGTTTTTACATTATATTTTTCAGTAGAAGTTCACAAAGACAGAGAATCAAGCCAGGTGCAGTGGCGCCACGGGCCTTTGGTCCCAGCACTCGGGAGGCAGAGCTCTGCAAGTTCAAGGCCAGCCTGGTCTACAGAAGAGCTCCAGGACAGCCAGGGCTGCACAGAGAGACCCTGTCTTGACTGAAGTGAAATGAAAAATGCAGGCTATCAGGCAAAGTCTGAGCTCAGCGCCCACTGTGCATGTCCCTCTCTGGCGACGCAGTGCCCACTGTGTGTGTCCCTCTCTGGAGACGCGTCTTGAGTAGATGGGCACAGAGACCCAGGGCTGGACAATGTGCGACGAGCAAGGGACTTCAGAACTCTCAGCGCTAACAGGGGTGTCTTCATTGACTCCCACCCAGGACTCAGGGATGTACAGGGGAGAGGAGGAAAGCTTACAACAACCAGAGGAGTGAGGGCGTCCCCAAGCTGAGAGGGGAGGTGGACATGAGTTCCCACCATTAACCCAACTGTCATCCCTGTGCAAAGGAGAAGTGAGCTTCTGTAGGCAGCCGGCGCCTAAAAGATGGCGCCAGCCTCCGGTACACCATCTCCGTAAACAATGCCATTGCGCAGGTGCTAGCCCAAATCTGGCGCCAACCCCTCCCGAGCGGGTGCATACAAATTAAAGTGCCGGCAGACTGACCAATCCCAGGAGGACACATAGCCCTCCCCAGTGCTGGGGTGTATATAAGCAGTCCTCCCTGGGTTCCCGGAGTTCCTGTAGTAGCATTGAGGTATTCCTGCAGTAAAGCTGTTGAGAAGAATCCGACCGTGTTGCATTTTTCCTTGCCGGACAAGGTGAGCGCAACAAGCTTCCTCCAGAGGAGTCTGTGTACCTTAACCACACTTCCAGATAGTCCAGCAGACAGAGTCGGCCAAGACAAATTGAACTCGGTTGAGTTTATGTTTTTGTCTTGTTATGGTCTTTTTTTTTTTTAAAGATTTATTTAATTATTATATGTGTGTACACTGTAGCTGTCTTCAGACACTCCAGAAGAGGGCATCAGATTTTTGTTATGGATGGTTGTGAGCCACCATGTGGTTGCTGGGATTTGAACTCGGGACCTCTGGAAGAGCAGTCAGTGCTCTTAACTGCTGAGCCATGTCACCAGCCACCCCCTTTTTTTTTAAAGATTTATTTATTTATTTTATGTATATGTGTACACTGAAGCTGTACAAATAGTTGTGAGCCATCTTGTGGTTGCCTGGAATTGAACTCAGGACCTCTGCTCACTCTGGCCCCGCTTGCTCGGGCCCAAAGATTTATTTATTATTATGTGAGTACACTGTAGCTGTCTTCAGACATACCAGGAGAGGGTGTCAGATCTCATTGTAGATGGCTCTGAGCCACCATGTGGTTGCTGGGATTGAACTCAGGACCTTCGGAAGAGCAGTCAGTGTTCTTAACCTCTGAGACATCTCTCCAGCCTGTGAAAGTATTTTTCAATTAAAAGAAATAAAAGTAGACACTTGACTGATTTGAAATTGTGGCTATGGGCTGGAGAGCTGGCTCAGCGGTTAAGAGCACTGACTGCTCTTCCAGAGGTCCTGAGTTCAAATCAGTACCCTAAAAGGGTCTATAGGCCTAGAATATGATCCTCTCTTCATAGCCCACAAAGCAGGTGGAGAAGTGAGGTGGGGCGATGGGGTGGCGGGAACACGCTGGTTTGGATCTGCTTACCCAGTTCCATGTCTTTGTCAGGCCTAACAAACAGCTACTGGCTGTTTCCTAGGGAGCAGAGGAGGAACCGAGTCCTCACAGAATCTGGGCTAAGGGACTTGAGACTTCAGTGACACAAGGCCCAAGACTGGGTGGCAGATCACAGTGTAGGCATGACACAGCAGCAGCAGCATTCCTGTGGCTGCATTCCTGTGACAAGGCCCCAGGATAAAGGAGTGCCTCCCCCGCTGGGCTGTGACAGTGGCAGGCGGCCTGGAGCACCTTGCAAGCTGGCCTCCTTTCGGATTAGGACAATGGGTAAATGAGACAGTCTTGTTCCTGCTCCTGGCTGCCTAGACCTACACAGCAGATTTAATGTGAATTCATCTCCATGTGTCACATGATGGGGGATGGATTTTGTTCCCTAATAGGTTTCTGCTCTGGTGTAATAAACCAACTAAAAAAATTATGTGTGTGTGTGTGTGTGTATGTGTGTGTGTGTGTGTGTGTGTATGTAGCTGCACACCTTTAGTCCCAGCATTAGAAGCAGAGGCAGAGGCAGGAGAAGAATCTCTGTGAGTTTGAGGCCAGCCTGGTCTATAGAGCAAGTTCCAGGACAGCCTGGGCTACACAGAGAAACTGTGACTTGAGAAACAAAAACACAAATGAAAGAAAGAAAAAAGAAAGAAGAGGACTGAGGGAAGGGAGGAAGACGGACAGTGGAAAGCGCAGCCAGCAGACAAAAGCTCATAACCCAGCAATACAAACTTAACACTGTCCCCACGGGCCAGACATCAGTCCTACAGCAAAACAGGATTGAAGAACCTTAGGTCAATTTGAGAAGTAAAAATAAAACTGAAGGAGCTGGAGAGATGGCTTGATGGTTAAGAGCACTGACTGCTCTTCCAGAGGTCCTGAGTTCAATTCCCAGCAACCACATGGTGGCTGACAACCATCTGTAATGGGATCTGATGCCCTCTTCTGGTGTGTCTAAAGAGATCTACAGTGTACATAAATAAATCTTAAAAAACAAAAACAAAAACAAAACAAAACAACACACACACACAAAAAACAAAACAAAACAAAAAAAAACAACCAAAAACTTAAGGACCTATAAGCTCCAAAAGGAGTAAAGACTTAAGGAATAAGAGATTATGGTCCCCAGCACTCGGGAGGCAAAGGCAGATAGATTTCTGAGTTCAAGGCCAGCCTGGTCTACAGAGTGAGTTCCAGGACAGCCAGGACTACACAGAGAAACCCTGTCTTGAAAAACAGCAACAACAACAAAAACCAACAACAAAAGAGATTATGGTCCATTTTCAGAATGAGGTTTGTTCAAGTTCACAGGAGAATCAGGATGCCTGGGCAGCCATGAGCAGCCTCCTGAGCTTGCTCTCAGACCACCCTAAGGCTGGAAACTTGCTGACAGACCCAGGAGGATGGAGAATTCTGGGAGGGACTTCTGGGAAGACTGTCTGGAGGGCCAGCCTACTGGGAGGTGGGGTGATGGTGCTGGGGGCTTTTGTTCCCTAGTCACAGAGCCTGCCAGCTGTGGCTGCCTTCTGTCCAGGCTGATGCTGGATCTTGCAGAATGAATAGCTGGCCTTCACTCTGAAGTCTCTTAGCTCTGTCATGGAGTGAGGGCCCCTCCCCACATGGTTGTGTGTGCATGCGTGTGATTACAGAAACCCATCCTCTCTCTCAGGTCTCCACACCTGCCAGCTGGTCATGTCTCTTGTTAAGCCTTATCCCCTTATGGTAAGCCACGTTTCCTTATGTGATGCAAATGGGAATACAGTGGCTCTGAACAGGGGAGGAGCATGCAGCATCCCTGTACTGCGGAAGCAGAGAGGAGATGCTTCCACTGTTAGGACCTGTGTCCCGTGTTGGGTGAGTCACCACACCTCTAACTCCAGCCTCAGGGCATCCATCCGCATGTAGTCACACGCATGAATACACATGCAGACGCACACAAAGACATAATTAAAAGCAATATAAATAAATAGACACTCAGGAGGCAGAAGCAGGCAGATCTCTGTCTGAGGCCAGCCTGGTCTACATAGCAAGTTCCAGGCCAGCTAGGGCTACATAATGAGACCCTGTGATGGTTTGTATATGCTCTGCTCGGGGAGTGGCACTACTAGAAGGAATGGCCCTGTTGGAATAGATGTGTCACTGTGGGTGTGGGCTTTAAGACCCTCATCCTAGCTGCCTGGAAGCCTGTCTTCTGCTAGCAGCCTTCAGGTGAGGATGGAGAACTCTCAGCTCCTTCTGCACCATGCCTGCCTGGATGCTGTCATGCTCCTGCCTTGATGATAATGGACTGAACCTGTGAACCTGTAAGCCAGCACCAATTAAATGTTGTCAAGAGTTGCCTTGATCATGGTGCCTGTTCACAGCAGTAAAACCCTAAGACAGACCCTGTCTCAATAAAACAACACAAAACCTAATAATCAGCAGAGGTTGGGGCTCAGTGGTAGACACTGTAGTAGCATCTGTCTGAAGCCCTGGGCTCCTTCCCCAGCTCCACATGTATTGGAGGTACACCTGGCTGTCATCCCAGAACTGGGAAGCTGAGGCTGGAGGATTGCTTTAACTTTTCAGCCAGTCTAGGATAGTAATGCCCTCTATACCTACCAGGTCTACAGAGGCAATGCATCCCAAAACAAAACAAACACAGCCAAACTAACTCTGTGTGGGGTTTCTTTATGGCCATTGTAATTGGGGCTGAGGGCTCTGGGGCCAGCTCCTTAGCAAGGGCCAGGGAGGGGCTAGGATACATTCTGCTCTTCCTGGGGGGCCTCAGGCTCTGCTGGAATCCACACCAGTAAGGAGCACAGGTTTGGAGGTCCCTGGGCTCTGGTCCTGGCTTGTGTCCTCCTGGCTCTTCTTTGGTCCCTTCCCTGTCCTTCACACCAGGGAAAGGAACTGTCCCCACGCATGCAGCTGAGCTGGGTCTGCAGCAGGCAATCCCACCCAGACCAAGCTGCTGCCACAGCGTTTCTGAACTGGAACAAAGGGCAAGAGGAGCCAGGTGTTGTGGCAACCCGAAGAAGAAGGTGTCTGGAGGCAAGCAATGCCAAGTTGGACAAGGTTGCCTTGACCTAGGAGCAAAATCAGTGGTGACTGGGGGCCTGCGGCCTGAGTGGGGACGGAGGAGGTGGGCAGGCAGACCTGCGGAGGGGAGCAGCAGGGAGGAGGGGGCCCTGGGCCAGGTGAGGGGTGAGCGGAATGGGAACAGCAGAAGGGCCTGGAGTGGGTGGCAGGCTGACATGGTTGGCTGCGCAGCTGCTGGGGCAGTGTCCCTGCTCAGTGCAATGAGCGGTAGGGACAGCGGCTGGAGGAAAGCATGTGTTGTCTGGAGCGTCTGTGTTCCAGGGCCCTGAGCATCAACTCAGGCCCTGGGGTCTTAGCACAGGGACTCACTGCCCAGTCAGGGGCCAGAAACGACAAGGGCTAGTGGGAGTGAAGACAGCAGAGTGCTGTGAACAGGGGATGGAGAGCCAGTTCGTGGTAGGAGCCTGCGCTGATGCGGTGGGAACCTGAGCTTGGTTTCCAGCACCGGTGTGGTGGCTCACAGCCACCTGTAGCTTCAGCGCTAGGGACCTGACACTGCCTTTTATGGTGCGTACACACAGAGAGAAATGGACGGCTCAACAATGACTGTAGTATCTAATGATTCCATTGTAGGAGCAGCCTGAGAAAACAGGCACACAAAAAACTTGTTCGGCATGGGAAAGTGAAAAGGCTAAAAATAAGCTTGGGGGGGGGGCACACACTTTAATTGCGGGAGCTCTGCAGAAGGATTCCAGTGAGTTCAAGTTCAGCTTGGTCTACAGAGTGCTGCCTCACCCCCTTAAAAAAAAAAGATTGGAGAGATGGTTCAGTGGTTAGAGCACTGGCTGCTCAGAGGACCCAGCACCCATGGTAGAGCATTCTGCCTGTAACTCCAGTTCCAGAGGATCTGACACCCTCAGAAACAAACATGCAGGCAAAACCCCAGACTTTCACAATGTGAAAACTTTTGCCTGCTTGTAGGTCGGTTTTCCTCCTACAGGTTGCCTCGCCCAGCCTTGATGTGTTGGTGTGCCTGGGCTTATTGTAGCTTGTTATGCAGTGTTTGGTTTAAGTGCCTGGGAGGCCTGCTCTTTTCTGAGGGGAGGCAGTGATGGGCGGATCTGGGGAGGGGAGGGAGGGGAAACTGCAGTTGGGGTGTAATGTATGAGAGAAAAATGCAAACAAACAAAGCCATCTGCAGAGTTGTTTTCTTGTTACAAACAGGTGATGACCTCAGCCAGGGCTGACTGGGATTCCTGGTGCCAACACCATCTGAGGAACACATGGAGGTTGGCTTTGGCTTTCTCCTAAGCAAGGACCGTCTTAGGCTGGTCCTGCCCACGCCATTGACTAGCGCACAAAGGAGCCACTGTCTGAGAGCCAGAGCCACCTCCATGTGACCCACATCGAAGAGTGAGGTCTCAGGAGTATGGTCTTTCATTATCCTTGTTTTGTTTTGATGCAGGGTCTTGAGTAGCCCAGGATGAGCTCCTGCCTTCAGCTTTGGAGCTTTGCTGGGATGACAGTTGGTGCACACACCGTCCCTCCTCTGCTGGGGTAGGAACTGGGGGAATTTGACATGTGAGGGGTGAGGGTGGGTGGTAAGCTCTACCCACTGAACTTCACAGCCTCACTTCTTTTAAAAGGATCCTGTGACAGGCATGGTGACAGCAAGGCCTTGGACCTTAACTACTTTGTGGGTTCCTCTTTTTCCCACCACTTATTTCCTTGGTTTCACATCCTATCACTAGATAGGAGAGAAAGAAGGGGAGGGAGGAGAGAAAGGGGGGAAGGGGAGGGAGAGGGAGAGGGAGATCTGAACTTTCTTCTTGTTTCTTCTTTGAGCACAACTACTAACAAACTGCAACCAAGCCCCACGAACGACCAACAACCACCAAACCCACCTCTCAGGGCCCTAGCATTTGTACACACTCTGAAAACTTCCCAGAATTCCAAACATTCCAAACACAGAAACTCAGAAACTTTCTGCAGCTGGCAAAACCGCACCTCTGCTAGAGCACGAGGCAACTCATAGGCAGCTGCTGTGGACAGTCCGAAGCAGCCCCGCACCCACACCTGGGGTTAAAATGAAAACACGTTCTTGTAATATTTCTGTTTTTTGTTTGTTTGTTTGTTTAAGAAACCAAAATTCCAGAATTTTCTCTACACTCAGTACTGGAGGAAAGAGGTCAGTCTGGTCTGTATAGTGAGACTGTCGAAAGAAAGAAAGAAAGAAAGAAAGAAAGAAAGAAAGAAAGAAAGAAAAAAAGAAAAGAAAAGAAAAGAAAAGAAAAGAAAAGAAAAGAAAAGAAAAGAAAAGAAAAGAAAAGAAAAGAAAAGAAAAGAAAAGAAAGCAGGCCGGAGAGATGGGTCTCTTTGGTTAGAACACTTTTTGCTCTTGCACAGGACCTAGGTTAAATTCCCAGCACCCACGGGCGGCTCATAACCACCCAGAACTCCAGTTCCAGAGGATCCATGTCCAATTCTGACCTCTTTAGACACTAGGCACACACACAGTATACAGACATATACGCAGACAAAGCACTCATACACAAACAAATAAATGAAAATCAACTACATAAATGTTTAAAGAGAAAGGAGTTACACTGGGTGTGTGTTAACAGGAATTAACATGCCTTCCTGACCCAAGCGCAGAGGAATACGGGTCTCAAACCCCAGGGTGAGGTGTGTGGGAGGAGTGGGGATTGGAGAGTAAAGGCAACAGCAGCAGGCTGGGCCTAGGAACCAAGCAAGTTTCTTAAAGAGAACAGCATCCCCCTGCAGTGGTGGCATGCCCGCCGCCTTTGATTCTGGAGGCAGAGGCAGGAGGAGCTCTGTGAGTTTGAGGCCACCCTGGGCTACACAGGAAAACCCTGTCTCCAAACAAACAAACTTTCAAAATCCAGCATCCTATTCCCAGGTGGGGAATGGTCTCCTAAGACAGCAGAGAGTGAAATCAGACAATGTTTGCAAAGCGCACTGGGGACATCTCAGACACGGCTTGCCTTAGGGCCTGTCATCACAGCCCTTCAGGGGGGAAATCTGGCTTCTTGGGGGAACAAAACCTTAACTTTGAGGCTTAGGCCCCAACCCCAGGCTGGACCTTGCCATGTGTGCCCCTAGACAAGGACGCAGAACTAGGGTTCCCTTTGTCCTGCACTAGGGTCTGAGAGAGCCTGGGGCTGGTTTGGCTCCCAACACTCGCACAGTGAGAAATCTCTCAACACAGATCGCTGAAGGGAAATTCCCAAGAGCACCTGACCGGTTCTGGCCAAGGCACAAAGGGTGAAGCCAGTAACAATAAGCCACTTAACCCAGTGGTTCTCAACCTTCCTAACGTTGTGACCCTAAATACCCTAAATGTGACCTCATGTTGTGGTGACCCCCCTAGCCATAAACCTTCCATTGCTACTGTAATTTTGTGACTGTTATGAGTTGTAATGTAAATATCTAGTGTGCAGATGATTTGATAGGGAAGAACCTCCGAGAAAGAGTCCCCAAAGGGGCCTCCACCCAAGGTTGCCTCCGCTTATATGGTTTCACGGCCCCAACTTATTTCGATCAGTTAAACATGTTCGACAGAGGCAGAAACTCCAAGGCTGTATAATTTCAGTCATTTGGTCACAGACTAGGGGCCTGTTGCCTGACAGAATCCCGCCCTTCCTGCGAGTGGCCTTGAGGAAAGAGGGGATGGACTAACCACAGGACTCATGGGCCGCCTTTGAACCCCAGGGCTTTGATATGGGGGACCCAGTTACAGGCCAGCTGTGAGCCTGGAGGCAGCAGTCTCCTTTTGTTATGGGGATGAAGCTTCACTGGCTAATCTGTTTTTCTTTTTCTTTTTCTTTTTTTTTTTTTTTTTAATTTTTATTTATTTATTATATGTAAGTACACTGTAGCTGTCTTCAGACACTCCAGAAGAGGGCGCCAGATCTCGTTACGGATGGTTGTTAGCCACCATGTGGTTGCTGGGATTTGAACTCTGGACCTTTGGAAGAGCGGTCGGGTGCTCTTACCCACTGAGCCATCTCACCAGCCCCTTTTTCTTTTTCTTTTTCTTTTTCTTTTTTTTTTAAATCTGCCCCCCCCCCCCCCCTTAACTGGCTAATCTTAATCACAAACCTGAAGGCTATTCCCTGTCCTCTGCTTAGCGGCCCGGCCTACTGTCCCTAGGAGTCTGCTCCACCCGGAGCAACCCCTTAGTTAAATTCCACTTTGCATAACTTAATCTTTCTTAAGTCCTTCTTTTTTTTTTTTTTTTCTTAAGTCCTTCTTGCAGGTCATCCACGACCGCTACTTCTCATTCCCAGGTCCCCTGCTGGTGGCAGTGGCTCTGTCTTTCCAGTGCTTGGGAAGCAAGAGGCGAGAACTCCGAGGAGCCTGGGGAAATTGGAGACCTGGTCTCAGAAAACAAAGGAAATTAGAAACAAAGGCTGGGGCTTAAGACCTCAGTTGGTATGTGTAAAACCAGAGGTCCACAACCAACACCCCATAAACAAACAAACTTGTCATCCCAGCAGGCACTCAGGAGGGTGAAGTGGGGGAATCAGGAGTTCAAGGTCATCCTTGGTTACAAAGTGAGTTTCAGGCCAGCCTGGGCTACATGAGACTCTGTCTCCAAAATAACAATGAGGTAAAAGTCAGGCTCTGTCCAGAAGCTGGTAGCTTTTCAGAAACCACCAAGTGGCTTCTTGCAGTGGCCCAGATCTTCATTTCCCAACTGGCTGAATTAGGGTGAAGTTGGGGTCACTTGGGAGAGGAAGGCACTCCATATGCAGATCCCTCCCAGAGCCTGGGGCTGGGTTCCTGAGTGGCCTCCTTCAGCCCCAGCCCCTCATCCAGAAGCAGGGGCCTTTGAGACGCCCTGTGAGGGTGTGGCACTAGTGTTTACAACTTAAAACTAAAGCTCAAGTGCAAGTCCCTTAGAGGTCTTCAGTGACTCTTAGTGTCACCCCAGTTTGGGGGCTGGGAGGAAACAGCTGACTTCCTGAGGTGGGAGGGGCCCTCAGGGCAACTGAGAACTTACAGGACAGGATTGGGCAAGAATGTATCTTGACACCCCAGGTCACTGGTCATCTTAAACTTGGGGGGGGGGGAGGTCTGCCGTGGGGCGTGAGCTCCCTTGGACCCAGATCCCCGGGAGGGCTCCTGTCTTGTGGATGGCTTACTCCAGGGTTCATAAAAAGAGGATTGAAGGGATTAGAGTCCAGGCGAGGGCGTGGACCGGCAGCTGGGCTGAGGAATGTCCTGAGTCACTCCTGTGACACGGGGAGGGCAAAGGGCCCAGTGCTGGGCTGAGAGCTGTGGGGCCTGGTCAAGGCCATAGGTGAAGTTGCAGGGGGAACTGTGGGGCCTTCAGCTTCTCATTTAGGCCCCCAAGACCTGTGGCTTCTTTGATGTGGGCAGGGACCTCTGAGGACAATAGTAACTATTTATTTGTCTCTTGCCACCTTGCATTCCTGACACAGGGTTCACTGTAGCCCTGGCTGACCTGGAACTTGCTTACCAGACCAGGCTGCCCTCTTAGGCTCCAAGGGCTGGGGTGAAGAGTGTGGCCACTAGGCCCATCTCCATCTTAGTTTTGAGGCAGGTTCTCTCTCTGACCATGAGTACTTGGTTGACCTGACTTAGCCGCAGGGATGCTCCAGCCTTGGAATCCCAGGTTCTGGAATTACAAGAGCATCCTTGTGCACCAGATTGTGTGGGTGCTTCGGTCAGGATGTAGTCCTATGTTTTCATGGCAATGGCTTTCTCACCAAGCCCTCTTATCAACTTCACAGGAATCAATATCTACAGGTGACAGGATAGGGCCTGGTGTCATTGACCTATCACCCTAGTACCCAGGAGTCTAAGACGGGATTGCTCTGAGTTCTAAGCCTGGCTGAACTGTAAAATTGGGGGGGGGGGAAGAAGAAGCTACATCTGGGGTTCGAGACTCAATGGATTGAGAGCCCTCACTCGCATGCTGCAGGTTCTAGGTTCCATCCCTACACCTCATGGCAGCACACTTTTGCCATTCCATAGTTTAGGCTAGCCTGAGCTACATGAGACAACCTCTGATAAAGAAAATAGAAATGGAAGGGATGTGGGGATTGGCCGACACCGAGATCCCAGCACTCAGTCCAGGGTCCAGGGGTCCAGGGGTTCAAGGTCATCCTCTGCTATATAAACAGTCCAAGGCTAGCCTGGGCTTCATGAGATTCTGTTTCCAGTAGAAAAAGGAGACTCCTGTACTCAAAGGGGCTCTTTAAGGGGATGACTTTGACACACTTTCTATTCCCAGAGGTTCCCCAAAGCGCCCTGACACCCTGCTCCGCTGCAGGCAACCTCGCGGATAACTGTCCACAGCTCTCCAACGCGTAGTCCGCGTGGACGCGGCTCCCGTTTCTCCCGCGTCCCCATCACTGAGCATGCGCAGTTGCTGACAACAACAAACTCGTAAGCTCAGCCCCGCCCAAGCGGTCCCTTCATTCAGGCTTCCCATTGGCTGCAGGGGCCTCGCGTCTTCAGCGCAGGCGCATCTGACCAATAAGAGACGTCAGTGGGCGTGCCCGAGGGCGGGCAAGCCAGACTCGGCCTCGCGCGTCCATTGGTCGGCTGCGTGAGGGGAGGAGCCGCTGGCTCCGGCCGCCGAGATGAGCTGGGGCCGTCTGAGCCGCTTACTTAAGCCAGCACTGCTGTGCGGGGCTCTGGCTGCGCCTGGTCTGGCAGGCACCATGGTGGGCTACTGGGGACCTGGAGGATCGCGGGTGGGGGCAGGGTTCGGAGTCCGGTCACCGTATCCAGGGTGGAGATCAGGGGTCGTGGGATCAGTTAGCTAGAGAAGGGGGCACCCAGGTGGGAAAGCGGAGTCTGATAGGCATCTCCGGGGTTGAACAAGGCTAGGCCTCGGCGGGGGAGGTCCTTGGGCGGTGGGAACCGGTGTCGGGGTCACTATAGCGGGCTCTGACCTGGTCACGCGCCCTGTCCGGCCTAGTGCGTCACAGTCGGCGGCGCCTTGGCTACCGGCTCTTTGTCCCCGCGCTGTGCTTGGGACGCACAGACCGGCGGGCATGGGCCGCGCGGCCGCCCGCAAGCGGGGACGCTGCAGACAGCGCGGCGGATCCCCGAGAGGCCGGCGACGCCGTGGACCTGGACGCCAAAGTCCTAGGAAACGCCCGGGCCCTCGGCGAAGGAAAGCGCGCGCGCGCCGCCGCAGGAGGGCGCGCCCTCGCCGGATGGAGCCCATTCCCGAACCTTTCAACCCGGGGCCTCTGCTGCAGGAGCCTCCCCAGTACTGCAACAGCTCCGAGTTCCTGGGCTTGGTGTGCGGCCAGGGATACCCCTGCCGTCCTCTTCCCTGGTAGCATATTCTAGGGGTGTCCACAGATCTTATCAGGACGACCTGAAAGGGGCGTACTTAATGGAAGGAACCTTGAGATTCCTCCACCCAATGCCCCAGGACTTTCTTTCCTTGGCACCGGATTCTTCTCCCCTAGGGGACCTGGGGTAGGACACTCAGTTTTCCTGTTTTACAGTGTGCATCCCGCGATGATTGGCGCTGTGCGCGCTCCATGCACGAATTCTCAGCCAAGGACATCGACGGGCACATGGTCTGCCTGGATAAGTACAGGTGGGTTTTTAGTCATGTGGGTGGTGTGCATTGCTGGTCTGAAAATGGGGATTTCCTGACTGGCTTCATTCCCACTCTTTCTCTCTCCCAGGGGTTTCGTGTGCATCGTCACCAACGTGGCCTCGCAATGAGGCAAAACCGACGTAAACTACACTCAGCTAGTCGATCTGCATGCCCGATATGCTGAGTGTGGTTTACGAATCCTGGCCTTCCCCTGCAACCAGTTTGGGAGGCAGGTGCGTGGCTGTTCCCCAGACAATGCCCCTCCCACGGGGGGGGGGGGCTGTGTCAGTGTGTGTGTGTGTCTCAGTGTACAGTGTAGTGCATCTTCCAAGTAAATGTTGCTTCCTGCAGGAGCCAGGAAGTAATCAAGAAATCAAGGAGTTTGCAGCCGGCTACAACGTCAAGTTTGACATGTACAGCAAGATCTGTGTAAATGGGGACGATGCCCACCCACTGTGGAAATGGATGAAAGTCCAGCCCAAGGGCAGGGGCATGCTGGGAAAGTGAGTGGCCCTGGGGGAGGGAGGGGACAGATGACTCTGGACCTGGGTGGGGAGCAGGTGCCAAGTTTTTAGTTTTGTTTTTTTTCCTTGTTTTTTTGGTGTGTGTGTGTGTGTGTGTGTGTGTGTGTGTGTGTCTCATTGTGTAGCTCTAGTTGGGCCAGAACTTAGAGATCTGCCTGCCCTGCTAAAGTGCTGGGATTAAAGGTGTGCACCACCTGTGAGCCTCAAAGATGACGTTAGTTGTATTTTATGTGTATGGGTGTTTTGCCTGAGTGTTTTATGTGCACCATGTAGGTACAGTGACTGCAGAGACTAGAAGAGGGCATGGAATTTGCCAAAGCTGGGGTTGGTGGGTTGGTAGCCACCAAGTGGGGCCTGGGGGCTGAGCTTGAGCGCTCTATTAAGGGCAGCCAGTGCTCACAGTCTTTGGCCTGTCTGCCCCCACCACTCCAGATTATCTTCATTTTGTGTATGCGTTTTCTGTGCATGCAAGTTTGTGTCATGCATGCATGCTTGAAGCCCTCCAAGGCTAGAAGATGGCCTATGAGTCCTGGGAATTGGAGTTAACAGACTTTTTCATGAGCCGTCCTGTGCTGTGGGTGCTGGGAGTATAGTGAGCCGTCCTGTGCTGTGGGTGCTGGGAGTATAGTGAGCCGTCCTGTGCTGTGGGTGCTGGGAGTATAGTCCATTCCCCAGAAGAGCAGTGCATTCCTCTAACCACCGAGGGAGCTCCTGCTTCAGTTTCCCTGGAACGGACTATGTCCAACCAGGCTGGCTTAGAACTCTCATATCCACTTGCCTCTATTTTCTAAATGTTGGGATTAAAGTTGTGTACCACCATGCCCTGGCAGGTACCACTTGTAAACATTCTTTTTTCTCCTTCCCCCTCCCCTCCCAGTGCCATCAAATGGAACTTTACCAAGGTAAGTGGCATACAGTGTGGGGATGTGGCCCAGCCCCACTCCCTCCTCCATTCTGGTGCTCAACTGTCAACACATGTTCCTCTGTCTTACAGTTTCTCATTGATAAGAATGGCTGCGTGGTGAAGCGCTACGGTCCCATGGAGGAGCCCCAGGTAATTACCTTTGCCAAAGCAGCCCGAGCCAGGGCTGTGTGCAGTTGCTGAGGGGCACGTCTGAACACGTTATCTCCCTACAGGTGATAGAGAAGGACCTGCCGTGCTATCTCTAGCTAGCCCTACAAGTGTGTGCCCCCACACCGAGCCCCCCTGCCCTGTGACCCCTGGAGCCTTCCACCCCGGCACTCATGAAGGTCTGCCTGAAAACCAGCCTGCTGGTGGGGCAGTCCTGAGGACCTGGCGTGCATCCCTGCCGGAGGAAGGTCCAGAGGCCTGTGGCCCTGGGCTCGAGCTTCACCCTGGCTGCCTTGTGGGAATAAAATGTAGAAATGTGCTGCTGTGTGTCCTTGGGTCAGGAACTGAGCAGTGGGGATCAGAAGGCAATGCCTGTGCTCCAGGACTCTGCAGGTGCAGGTCTGGGTCGGCTGCTGATCCCGAGGCTCTGCCCAGGCCAGCCGGAAGGACCAGGATGTGGACAGGGCTGTTTTAGGAGGGTGGTAATCTACTAGGAGGCCTGAGGTCTGGGATGCTGAGCCAAGGTTGCCGCAGAGCTGAGTTTGCCACATCCCATGTTCTCTGGGGAGGATTGTGGGGTGACTACCTATGGTGGGTAGGTAGAGTGGTGTCATTCGGTCGGTTTGAGAATGTCCCCTGCCCTTCCGGACTATTGGCCTTTTCACTCCCTTTGGAACTGTGAGCTTTGTGCTTCCAGGCTTAAGTGACCTTAGGACTAGGCTGCCTTCCTCTGGTCTTCCCTGCCATCCTTTCCACTGACTTATTGAAGACCTGCCCTTCCCCAACCCCTCTGCAGGGCCTGGGACCCAGGATCCTCAGCCCCAGCCAACCTGGGTCAAGGCTACTCTCAAGTGGGTGGCAGCCTCAGCTCTGTGATCCTCAGATCCCCCCTTCCACTGACCTGTAGGCCACAGCACAATGGGAAGTAAGCAAAAGGCACATATATTTTAAAAAAGATCTTTACATATGTACACGAGTTTGTTATAAATACATAGAAACCAGGGCCCGCTGGCTGCCCACAGATTCCGGAGCTGGGGAGAGGCGGGTGACAATAATTTAGGGGGCAGGGGATTGCATATATTAACGGGGTCTGCCCTGTGGAGCCCCCATAGCCAGCGGGGCCCGAGCACCGATTTCCTGAGTTACCAGCTCTCTGGGACAACCAAGCCCTACGGCTTCTAGGCTGCGCGGCTGTAGCAGGGAAGGCACAGAGAGGCCCCACTCCCCACTGACTGGGAAGGCACTGTGGCCAGGCACCCTCAGTAGTCATGGGAGCCCATAGGCCTTGCTGCCCAGTACAGTTGTAATCCAGAGGCTGAAGTAGCAGCCTAAGAGTTTGGGAAGGGTGGGCTGAAGTGGATGACGCTCTGCCGCTCTGTGCCCCCGCCACCCACGCCCACCAGAGGTGCAGGGGTTTCGGTGGGTCCCGCGCGCAAAGAGCGGAGCATGTCTTCCAACACTTCCCGGAAATTGATGTCACAGCTCTGGTGTGCCAGCTCCACAGGATTGGTAGCAGGGTCTCTAGCACCCAGCATCAGAGAGCTGGGGTCTGGGGGCGGCAGCGAAGGGAAGGCGAAGCGCGGAGGCGTTGGGAAAGCCTCAGCTGGGGGACTGTAGGTCAAGTCCAGCACCTCACCGGGACCGCAAGGAAGTGTAATCGCGCGTGGAGTGGGTGGGCGGGCTGCCAACCCATGGGTGCTGCGGCGCTTCACTTCTGCATCCATCAGCTGCAGTTCCTGCAGTACCCGGTGAACGCATCCCTCGGGGATCTTGATGCCTGTGCCAGCACGGACATGCAGTCAGGTCTGCCTGGGGACCATACTAGGGAACCTTTTCTCCAGGGACCCCACACCCGCTGCCCTACTCACCCACTTGCTTCTTCTTGTCCTTGGTCTTAAGGCGCACGATCTGTAGGTAGCTGCTACTGCTGACATCTGCCATCACAGCAGCGATGCGGCCCCACACACGCAGCAGCGCCCCACACAGCATGTAGTGGTGGCGGAGGCGCAGGCCCTGGGCGCAGCACTTGCCCTCCTGTGTCAGTCGGCAGCGCTGGTTCCTATACCAGGGGACTGCTGGTCAGCTCACAGCCTGTGCTTTCACAGCCCACAAGGCCCTGGGACACTGGGCGCCCAGATCCGCCCTCCTTGTGGCTTCCCCCTCACCAGGTGGTGTGGCTGCAGTGCTCCAAGGACAGGGCATAGCTGCTCTCCCAGGGTTCCCGGGCCTCTTCCACAGTGACCTGGGGACGCAGTAAGTTAGCAGGGGAAGAGGCTCAGAAGCTCCCTGTGTTAGCCAGGAGAGGGTAGGGCCTTCCCTACCCGGTGGAACTTCCGGCACAGGCTGTCCAGGGTCTCCAGCTGGCTCTGCCTGCCGATGTTTGGCTTGTACACGGTGAAATACTCGCCACGATTCTGTTCTGCCAAGAGGCAGCTCATCTTGCTGCCTCGTACCTAGGAGCCAGAGTGGTGAGGTCAACGGCCACCAGGATCTCCGGGTAGGTGGCTGGCAGGGAACCCGCCACCAGGAGTGGGACCACTCACCTTGTAGGAGAGGTAGAAGCCATCATAGGGGCCTTTGAGCTCCAGCGACCTAGTTAATGCCTCTTCCCACTTCATACCGCGGTCCACGCTAATCTGCTGTGGCAAGTGGGGGTATTAGCAGGTTTGGGGGCTGGAGCTAGGGCTGGTGCTCAGTGACTCCCTGCTCACCTTGTAGAAGACCACTTGCCCATCCTGTGGGTGCCCAGGTGCCAGGAACACCTGCTGGCTTTCTTCATGTATCTCGTTGATGCCAGGGGCCAGGTCTGAGGAAAGGAGAGGAGGTTGATGCCAGGGGCTACACAGAGGGAGTCTCTTCTCTGATACACCCCATATGAGGTGACTACCCTATCACTGAGCAGAGGAACCAAAAGCCTGGAGGTCAGATGTCCTGTAGGTAGATGTCAGGTAACCCTCTGGTCTGGGGTACTTTGTGTCCTGCTGTGCATAGCTACCCAGGGATTGTGGATTTGTTTTTTAAAGATGTATTTATTTATGTATGAGTGTTCTATCTGCACACCAGAAGAGGTCATTAGATACCCATTAAGATGGTTGTGAGCTACAATGTGGTTGCTGGGACTTGAACTCAGGACCTCTGGAAGAGCAGCCACTGCTCTTAACTGCTGAGCCATCTCTCCAGCCCCAAGTCTGACTTTTATTTTAAAAAAGATGTATTTATTTTATGTATGTGAGTACATATACATAGTACACTGTAGCTGTCTTCAGACACACTGGAAGAGGGCATCAGATCCCATTACAGATGGTTGTGAGCCACAATGTGGTTGCTGGGAATTGAACTCAGGACCTCTGGAAGGGCAGTCGGTGCTCTTAACTGCTGAGCCATCTCTCCAGCCCCAGTCTGTCTTTTTGAAACTACATTTCTAAACCGGTATGTGTGTCTCTGCAGTGCCATCTGCATGTATGCAGGCAGCAGAGGGCAGAACTGGACTGATTTTACTGTGGTGCTCTCTCCAGCCTCTCTGCTCTGTTTGCTTTGAGACAGGATCTCAGGTGGCTCAGGCTACCCTTTAATTTGATAGTATGAGCCTGAACTTCTGCTCCTCCTGCCTCTATGAGTGTTGAGTTGACAGGCAAGCGCCACCACATTTACAAATGACCGTTTGTCCTCAGGGTCTAAAACCTTAGCTTAGGATAGCATCATCTGTCCACTGAGTTCAACCTGTAGCCAACATGCAGCCCAGGCTGGCTCTTAGTGCAGCCTGACAAAAAGACATAACATTCCCAAAGCACTGAGATTACTTTTGCTCTGTTTTTGTAATTGTACTGTGTGTCTCAAGTTTGAGCCTCCCCGCCCAGGGAGGCCACACTGGGTGTCAACTGGTCCTAGTCTATAGCCACACAATGATGGCCTTGGCATAACAGACACAGTGGGCCTCAGATGCCACCAGGGCTCCAGTGGCTCCTGGGCACAGGGTGCAGGGCCCAGTCCTGCCCTTGAGGCTTACCTAGGATGCCCATGTCATATCTGCCCTCCTTCTTGTCGATCTCGATGAGGTGGTCAAAGGTGTCAGAGAAGTACTGGAACAGGGCGTTCTGCTTGTGCACCTCCAGCCCAAGGATGCGGTTCAGGAACTTGGTGATGGAGCAGTCTGCATGTGGAGCTGGGTCTCAGGCCACTGGCGTCACCCTCCCAACTGCCCCGGGATCATCATCTTCCCAGTACCTCCAGGACTCACCCTTCTCCACATCCAAGCAGCCTGAGCGTGACTCCCGGCTGCCGATGCCCACCGACAGCAGGCCCTGCTTCATGTCTGCGAAGGAAAACCTGATGCTTACCCTGGGATCCTAGGGCACTTTGCCCTGCTCTCCCTAGAATTCCACCCACACCCAGTCCCCAAATCCTGTTGGAACCAGCCCCACTGTAGTCCACACAACTCCCAGACACACTCAGGATCCCTGGCTCACCCCGAAAGAAGGCGGTATCCCCTCCTGGATAGCCCTGGGGCAGGGGCACCCTGTTGTCCGTCTGGCCCATGATTGTAGCAAGGACGCGGCTGAGCGCACGGGCGCCATACTGTGGGGCAGACCAGGTGAGTGAGGCCCGGGTAGAGAGAGGCCTTTGCACACACACATGGCAGCCTCCCCACTACCCTTGACTGACTTACCTTGTTCTCAAAGTTGTACTTGCTCAGGTCTCGGGACTCAGTGGCACGGCGATCTCCATGGGTGAGGGCACCCTGCCAGGGTAGCGAAGGACAATTTGTGATTCAGGCTCCAGCATACCCCAGAACACCTGATCCAGGCCCCACCTAGCAAGGCTTCAACCCCAGTCCTCGGCCCCTGCCTCAGGCCCAGCATGCTCACCAGACTTTCGAGCCGCTTGGCCACAATGGAGGCGAACCTGCGCTCCCCTGCCAGTTCTGAGATAAGGAAGACATACTCGGGTGCTGAGACCTGGTTGGACCTGTGGGTGCGGCCTGAGGGCAGAAAGGCTCTAAGAGACTGGGATAAGGGGTTATGAGGAAGGGGCTAACCTGGGCCAGGAGCTAGGGGGCCTCACCAAACTGTTGAATGGCACGGTCTGCGCTCCAAGGCAGCTCCAGGGTCATGTGTACCCGGCGCCGCTGGTTCTGGACTCGACGGTCGGCTTGGAGGGAGACACCCGAGCTGGAGGCCTCAGAGATAATAGCCACGAGCTGGAGGTGGGGGGAGATGGGTCAGGGTGCTTGGGGGCCTCCCTCCTTACTGATCAACTCTGGATACCCAGGGAGAAAGTAACAGGTCCTCAGGAGTGCAGGCACACCCCTCCCCACCTAGTAGCCATCCGCTGGCAGAGCTGTGTTGGAAGCAGCCCGACCCTGTCCCTAGCTGTCCGACGCAGGCCCCACCTTCTCGCCGCTCATGAAGCGCTGCTTCTCCCTGAGGTTCACATGGTCGATGGACAGGCCCTGCTCTGCTCTGGACTCAAAGACCACTGTCCCATCAGGCCTTGATACCACTCGGCCTTTCCTGCCGGTCATCTGTGGTTGAGAGGGGGAGAAAGGAGGTCCCCGACAGTGTCAGTGTGGTGGTCCGGGGGCCTGGCACACTATGTCCTTGTTTGAGGTATAAGGTGACTCTGCTGGGACCCTTGGTTTCCAGTGTGGCCCCAGCAGCCATGAGGATTCCTGCCACTACCAAAGTCTTTCCCTTCTTTCTTTTTGGCACTTATTTTTATTGTGTGTGTGTGTGTGTGTGTGTGTGTGTGTAGCACGTAGGTGGTGGTGCTCTCAGGTGCATGTATGTGTGAGTGTGTGTGTATAGCAGGGTAGAGAGAGAGCAGGAGGTAGGAGCTAGAAGGGGGCTTGACTCTGGGGATGGAGGCCCAGCTGCATCTGGAAGTGCACTTATCTAGCAATCCCTCTCCAGCCCTTTTTCCCTTTAAAAAGATTTATTATGGGGCTGGAGAGATGGCTCAGTGGTTAAGAGCACTGACTGCTCTTCCAGAGGTGCTGAGTTCAATTCCTAGCAATCACATGGTGGCTCCCAACCATCTGTAATGGGATCTGGCACCCTCTTCTGGTGTGTCTGAAGACAGCTACAGTGTGCTCATAATAAATAAAATCTTTAATAATAAAAAGAAAGATTTATTATTATTATTCATAAGTGCACTGTAGCTGTCTTCAGACGCTCCAGAAGAGGGCGTCAGATCTCATTACGGATGGTTGTGAGCCACCATGTGGTTGCTGGGATTTGAACTCAGGACCTCCAGAAGAGCAGTCAGTGCTCTTACCCACTGAGCCATCTTGCCAGTCCCTTTTTTTCTCTTTTTTTGAGACAGGATCTCATGTAGACCAGGCTGGCCAGTGGGGGTGGGGATGGAACACACACATGCAGCCAGCTTCTGTCTGTCCCCAGGGGTTGACATAGGCCCCTCAGAGTTGTCTATGGGCAGCCAGGCTCACCTCAGCCACACACTCAGGACCCCCAAGTTGGTGGATGAGCTGGTCCAACGTGTTCACTGGCAGCTCCCGGCCCAGCGCTCGCACCTTGGCCAGCAGACCCTGTTTCAGCCGTTCCACCCGTTCCAGGACACCAGGGCCCTGCAGGTCTCTCTGAAGTGGGTACAGGGAACCTGGGGATGGGGCAGAGGGTCAGTGAGGTGGCTTTGCAGGACCAGAATGAGAAGACTCACGGGAGAGGAATGGAGGCCCATGGGTACAACAGCAGTCACTCTGTTGTATTTGATAGCATAGCCCTGACCTTGGCTGTGAGTCTCAGTTTCCCCATCTGTAACAAGGGTGTTTGGTGGAAAGGGCCTCATGTGGTTGTCTGCTGCCTGGAGTCTGGCTGGATGATGGAGGCTCACCTCGGTCATCTGTGGGGAGTGTGGGGGCGTCTACAATGACCACATCATCGTCTACCAGGGATTCTGGGGATGAATTGAAGTCGCTATCCAGGCCAGCATCTGACTCTGTGCTGCTGCCATCACTAATACGGATAATTCCTGCTGCCTCCAGTGACAGTCTGGAAGCCTTGGGGCCACGACCCCGAGGCCGCCCTGCAGAAAGAAGTCATGGGTTAGCGTTCAGAAGTGGAGGCTGCATTAGTGGGTGACGCTGGGGTGGCAAGGTAGAGAGCAGGAGGTGCTGAGGCTTGACTCTGGGGATGGAGGGACCCAGGCACCGTCTAAGGTTGGCCTGGCCGGCTTCCTCTGTTTGGTTTGGATGTGTCTTGTATTCCCTCCAGGAAGCCCTTCAGCCCCTCTTCGGGTGGGCAGTGCCACCTGGGGTGCCATGTCCACATCTCCAGCCCTGATGGCTTCATGATTGGAGATGTCAAAGGACAAGTCCAGTCACCTCATGTGACAGTGCTGTTGGTTTCCAGACAGCATGGTGTGTGGAGAGTGAGGAGCCTGTGAGTGTCTTGGGGAGTCTGGAGTGGAGGAGCCTACACTGTCCTGCCGCCCCTCACTGGCAGTGTGTCTGCAGGGGAGGCATCTGGCTTCTCTGAGCCTGGTTTGGCAAATCTGGGAACTGGAAGGTAGGAGGCTGCATGCCTGCATGTTTCGGGCACTTGCAGTGCTTGTGGTCAGCATGTGCACAGCTGAGCAGCACAGGCAGTGCAGCCCCCAGGGCCTGCCTGCCTGCCAACCAGTGGGGCTGGAGCTGGGATCTGCCAGCCTGCTGAGGTCCCCAGGGCCTTGGGCAGTGCATGCTGGACGGACAGGCAGCCTGAGGTTGGAATCTGCCAGGGTTTTGCCCCAGATCTTTGCTTCTCTGAGCACTGTGCTGGGAAATGGTCAGCTTTACATGCTCCCACTGCCTGCGGTGCCCATGTGAAAACTCCCAGCTGGTTGGTGCAGGACACTGGAGTGGGGACAGACCCCAGGCGGGTCTGGGGGAGGTTGGGGAATGTAAAGCAGAGGAGGAGCTGGGAGGGCATTTACGTTTCCTCTTTCCTCCTCCGCGGTCACGCCTCCGCCTGGTGGAAGGGAAGTGCTTCTGGATCAGGGACAGGAAGACGCCTCTGCAAGGGAGAGAGGGCTCAGCATACAGGCCAGTCACAGCCATGCTGCTTCAAGGAGACGGCTGGCAGGACACAGTGGCTTCCAGGTTGGGGTCCCTGAGTAGGATCAGGCAGGAAGGAGCCTCACTGGGGTAAACTGAGGTGACTCCTGAGAGGGATCTGTAGGATCGTGAATGCCAGGCCTGAGAAGCCCATGGAACTGTGTTGAACTAGCACCACAGTGTATGGGGGCAGATGTCCCAGGATCAAAACCCATGTGGCCTCCAGATCCACAAGATTCCTGTCTAGTCCTGCTCCCTGATGACTTTTCCCCAGCTGTGAGGGGCTCGGGGCAGCAATGGGCACAGTCAGGGGAGGCGCCAGGCGGTCCCACTCTGCCCCATCACTCACTCTGCTGCGGAGACGAAGCAGTCCAGGCGGCCCTCGTTCTCATCCAGCACCTCTCGGGTCCGCGCCTCCCCTGTGGACTGCAGCCCGATGACCACACACTGTGGGGGGTGGGGAGATGGGGTGTCTGAGCTCCATGTGGGCTCCAGGGTGACTGTCCCCTTCCCAGGCTGGTGTTTATACTCACCTTGTCCCTGCTCAGCTCCTGCTGTGCCAGCTCCACTAGCCGGTGCACTTTGGCTGCGATGCACAGGTACTTAAAGAAGCGCTGGTGCGCTGACCAGAACTGACCCCACAGGGACTTGCGAGACTCCAGGCCGATCCAGTCAGCTGCCTGCTGGAACACGCTCAGGGCCTCGGCCCACTACAAAAGCAAGGCCCATGCTGAGGGTGGCAGCCAGCCTTTGGTGGGGACTGGGGCAGGTGGCATGTGGGGTGAGGAACGGTGAGGGAGGGAAGTACAGTGAGGATGGTAGAGCCAGAGTGCAGGGCAGATTCCAGAAACCCATACTGCATTCACACCCACAGTTCTCAAAGAACTGCTCAAAGAAAGCAAACAAGCCTGGGGCTGCGGAGGGCCATTGTTGCTATTTGATTAAGACTCTCAGGTAGCCCAGGCTGGCCTTGAACCCCTGATCCCTTGCCTTCCAGCCTCCTGGACACTGAGACCACAGATGTACTCTATGTCTGACTTACTGGGGAAGAGGGCTGGCCTTGAGCTGGGTATGTAGCCTATGATAACCTTCAATTTCTGATCCTCCTGCCTCTACCTCTCATGTGCTGGAATGACAGGCATGAGTCCCCACACCTAGTTTCAGAGTTTCTACAGGGCAGCTGAATTCAAGGCCTCCTGGGCACCAGGAGAGCAGCCTGACCCCAGGCTCTGCAAGGTCCTGAGCAGCGCCCCAGCCGCCACACCATCCTTGCCAGGAGCTCCCTGTCAGGACAGCCACATTTGTCCTACAGATGAACGCTCACTGGAGGCCGGCCACAGAAGCAGGCACTGTAGGCGTCCACTGCTGGTCATGCTGACCCTTTGTTTTGTTCTCCAATACAGCTGGCCCATGATTCCTGAGTGTCTGGGTGACAGCAATGTGACACCACACCTAGTTTGTTCTTTTGTATTTTGTGGTGCTGGGGTTAAACTCAGGGCCTTGCACATAGTAGACAACCTGGGGGTGATGGTGCACACCTGTCATGTTAGCACTTGGAAACAGAGGCAGGAGGGCTACGGTGGGAACAGGGCCCAGACAGTGCCCACAGCCACAGGGAGACTGGACATGGTCACTGGCCCCATGTTACCATCTAGGACAACATGCTTGGGAGTCCTAGGACGGGGGCAGGACTGCCAGTGTCATAGCTGTGACTCCTTCAGGCAAAGGCCAGGAGTTCTGATACATGCCTCTTACTATCTATAGCACATGGGTGGCTGAGGCAGGAGGATTGCCAGAGGTTGGGACAACTGGGTTACAGTAAGATAAGATAGTCTCAGAACTAGCCGGGCGTGGTGGCGCACACCTTTAATCCCAGCACTTGGGAGGCAGAGGCAGACAGATTTCTGAGTTCGAGGCTAGCCTGGTCTACAAAGTGAGTTCCAGGACAGCCAGGGCTATACAGAGAAACCCTGTCTTAAAAAAACCAAAAAAAAAAAAAAAAAAAAAAAAAAAAAAAACCCAAAAAAAGATAGTCTCAGAACTAAAAGTCAAAGTGCTGGGTGCTGGGGAGCTGCTCCTCCAGAGGACCCTGGTTCAAGTCTAGCACCCGCACACATGGCAGCAAACAACTGTCTACAGCTGCAGTCCCAGGGGTCTGACACCTCACACAGACATCCATCCACGCAGGCAGGCAAACACGGATGAACATAGAATCAGAATACACAAATCCTCCCAGGGTAACAGGAGGGGCTTAGAGATCCCTCCCTACTCTCTTCAATACCATCAATAAAAAAGTTCGCTGTACCTCCCCCACACCCCAAATACATAAATCTTTTTTTTTTTTAAAGTAGCCAGGCAGTGGTGATCTATGCCTCTAGTCACAGCTGGTGGATATCTGAGTTCGAGGCCAGCCTGAGCAACAGAGGGCATTCCAAGAACAGGCAGAGCTATACAGAGAAATCCTGTCTTGAGAAACCAAACAAACGCAAAATAAAAGTGAAAACAAAAAACAAAACAAAAGAAACAAACCCAAAGACTTGCTCCAGGTAACCTGATGCTGGCGTGGCTCTGACATGAACCCGGAAGCTTCTGCCCCCACCCTACAGTATGATTGTGTGACACATGCCAGCAAGTGCAGACAACTGCCCAACTTACCAGCCGGGCTGCCCGGTTATAGACCTGCTGGAAGGCGGGGGACAGCGGGATCTCCTCGATTCGGAAGGTGACCCCTGAGAAGCTGAGCTGGCGAGCGATGTACATGCCGCTGACCTTCATGTCCATCGCCACGATCTCCATGGCACCCACGCCCCTGCAGGCAGATAGAGCGCACCTCTGAGCGACTCACCCCATGGGAGCCACAAGGCAGAGCACACCATATATGCACAGGCCACGACCTGGCAAGACCAGCCACCCCCACAGGCAAAGATAGGGCTCACCTCTTCTCAATGGCATGCAGGAACTCCTCAAAGGTCCGGAAGGGTGTGCCCTCACCCCAAATGCCCAGCCGGCTCATGTATATCATGTTGCGGGGCTCAGAGGCACCTAGGGGTAGGAAGAAGGACACTAAGGCCAGCAACTCACCACACAGCTGGGAAGTGCTGCGGGTCATATGGAGGCTGAGTGGGGTACAGTGTTGCAGTCCCAGAGACTCGGAGCCAAGGGAGGGGAACTGAGGTGCTGAGGAAGATGTCCAAGGGGAGGTAGGCTTAGACACAGCAAGCTCCATATCCGCCCCAGGTGCCAAGCAAAAACAGGGCACAGATCCAATCTTGTGCAGTCTACTGTGGCAGGACACCCCCATCCCTGTGTAGGTGACGGCACTAAGAGGCCACCCACATGACCAGCTTGCCCATCCCACTCAGCTGCCACCTCACATCTCACCTGTGGCGCTGGCATACACCACCCTAGCCTGGGGCAGCTTGCTCTGCAGGTCCAGCACGGCCTTGCCCATCTTAGTGGAACTGGCATTCTTGGCTTTGTGGCACTCGTCAAACACAATCTGAGACACTATGGGTTAAGGAGTTTCCCAGGAGCACAGGAGGTGTCCCCAAGCACTTATCCCACAATGCAGCATAGGGAACTGGGGAAATGTGGAGGGACTTGGGAGTTTGAGGACCACTCAATGCTGGTTAAAACAGTGCTGGGAGCGGGTGGCATGGGGCCCAGGGGTAGCCACGCTTGCTTAGCATGCATGCACCTCCAGGTTCCATGCTCAGCACCACACAAGCCAGGCCTGGTGGCTACCTTGCCATGACAAACCCTGCCTCAAAAAATGGGGGGGGGGGGGCACCAAGGAGGGACACAGCTTAGACTACACAGAAAAACTCTTAAGACCGAAGGCCAAATTACCCAGAAGAGCACGACAGCGGGAGAACCGTGCTGAGCTCTTTCCACAGCAGCACAGAGCCTGTGGGCCCAACACCTACCACCCCTGGGTCCCTCGGCACATCCCTGGAGGGCCAGTGGCCACATTGGGGAGCCCCAGAATGGACAAGTTCTGTCTAACACTGCCAGCCTTTGGTGTTCACAGTAGCCACAATGTTCCCAACAGTCACCCCTAATACTACAGAGAGCCTGGCTGCCTACAACCCACAGGCTGGCTGGAAGCAGACCAGGAGGATGTAAGGACGATGTGGGAGTCCTGCTCTATGCTCAGTCCCCAATATCAGAATGGCTCTGAAAGGGGCTGTGCCAGGCAGAGGTGAAGACACAGGCCTAGTATGATGGGGCACTCCTCTCTGGTCAGTGCATGCCAATGCCTTCGTCTCCACCTGGGCCTCTCCTAAACTGAGCCCCTCACATTCAACACCCACTCAGTACAGCCCTAGTCCTTCAGCTCTGCCCTCTCCATGCCCATCCATCCACCCACCCACCCACCCACACACCTATCCATCCCTGGCAGCAGGATACCACACCATCGAAGCCCTCACCACACCACTGCAGGATCTGGCGTAGGCGTGTGCGATGCTGCCCACCTGCCTGGCTTTCTCCAATCAGGGCAGAGTAGGTGGCAAAGAGGACACCCTCTGAGGTAGTGTTGTCACCGTACTTGATCTGTGGACACAGGTTCAGACATGGGGATGTGTTCAGGGTTGTCCTTGGCTTAGACTCCCTCTTGGGAAAGATTACTTGGCATAGCCAGGCCACCCACAAGCCTCCATTTTCCCCCTGATAAAGGAAACCTGGTTCAGCTGGGACAGTCCCCTGCCTCAGTTCTTTTCTTACTAACGGGGTCTGGATTCAGCTGTCAGTCTGTGCCTGGCCTACCTTGCTCAGTGCATGCACTGCAATGCCTGGGGCCTCAATGTCTCTCAGGTCCCGTTCCGCATCATACTTGAGGTCATTGGAGGCACTGAACCTACAGGAGTCGCCTGGTCAGGAACGCCTCCCTGTACCACCCTATGCCACCTACCCGCTCCACTAGGCCTGGCAGGTACTCACCACAAAGCCTTCTTCCGGCCCCGCAGGTAGTTCTCCACTATGATGCCAGCCACTGTGCGGCCCTTGCCCACACCGGCCCCATCCCCAATAAGAAAACCAGCACGCTGCCCACTGGGCAGCAGGACCTCGTGTTGCTGTGGGTAAACATGAACAGAGGTGGGTCAGGCCTGTGTGCCTGGCACCCTCCTTATGAGCCGGGGCAGGGGGTGCAGGGGAGGCCAGCTACCTGGCAGGCATAGGTGATGGCTTCCAGCTGTAGGGCAGACAGGGTGCCGTTGTCTGAGGTGGGTAGTGCCAGGGTGTAGGTGATGTCCGGAGGTGGGACACTGGACAGTGTGCTGGTCTCAACCACACGGTCTGGGTGCTGCTTTCCAATCTTGGCTGGACAGGGGACAGAGAGCAGGCAGACTTGGCACATGACAAAGGAATAGTGGCCAGCAGGATGCCAGTCATCCACTGCAGGCACAACCTGCTCCTGACGCCCCACACTATGGATGATAAACCTACCCCTGTCTTCTTAGCGGAGTCTCCATGCCATCCCTGGCCCAGACACTTACACTTCGATGGTACATAGTCGGCATAGGTCTCAGCATGGCCCAGTTCCTCAGTCTCCTCCTCTTCCTCCCCTTCCTCCTCCTCAGGCTGGCTGTGTGACTATAGGGGGTGGGTGACAGTTCAGGGGTCTGGTCCACATTGCAGTGATCCAGCTTCCCCAAGGGCAGCAGGGATGCTGCACAAAATGGCCCCAGCACACTGACGTGGCTCTGCCCTCAGGCCTAAGGCAGGGTCTCAGTTTTCCCAACTGTAAAATGGGCAGGGCATCCCAGCACCCGTAATGCCCAGGGCATGGCACACTGGAGATGCCTTCGGAGAATCTCTAGATTCCCAGGAAACACCGCAGCCACTCAGATCACCTGATAGCTGATGAGAAGTGGAGTGCTGGAGATCGAAGTCACCGGGTCTTCGGGAGCCGAGAATGGCCCACTAGGTAGGAACAGCTGTAGGGGACAGCAGGGCAGAGTGTGAGCCATGGCCTTCTATGGCAGTGTCTGTGTCCTTAGACAGGGGACTGCTCAGTCTTAGAGACCAAAGCCTTGCCTGACTCATCCTGGGACCTGGCAGACCCTGGTAGGGAGGGCTGTTAACAGTCTGTGTCTCTGTGGCACATGGGGGACCCCAAGATGGTAGCCCCTGGTCCAGCGAAAAGTGGACAAAAGCCAGCCAGATAGTCCCAGGATGCAGACTTGGGCCCTGAGGGCTGGGCAAATGTCCTTGGGAGTAATCTGTGCTAAGGAGCAGCCCTACTACCTGTGTGTGTGTGTGTGGGGAGCTGAGGGCCTCCTCAGGGTGAAGGTTCCATTGTGGGCAACAGAGTGAGAATGTCCCCAACACTGTGACCAAACTGCAAATGTCCCTCTGTAGGAGATATGGATGGACCACAGGGCTGACCAGGTCTGGACAAGTGGTGTGGCCTAGCCTGTGGGCTGAGTCTAAATCCACGCAGGGTACATGGTTCTCTTTTGCACACTGATTCTCAACTCCTCAATCTAGAGACATACAGATAGATTTTAAAGATTTATTTGTTTTGTACATATGAGTGCTTTCCTTACATGTATGTAAAGCACACTGTGTGAAGGCAGTGCCTACCGAGGCCCGAAGAAGGTGCCAGACCCCCCAAAACTAGAGTTACAGATGGCTGTGCTCACCATGTAGATGCTGGGGACAGAGCCTGTGTCCTCTGTAAAGGCATCATACCCCTTAGTTTGTTTGTTTTGTTTTGTCTTTTTCAGACCAAGGTCATATAGCCCAGGCTGGTCTTCTCAAACACCCTAACGAGCCAAGGATGACCCTGAACTCCCTGTACCTTCTGAGTGCTGGGATTATGGGGACAACACCACACCTGGGCCATCTGGTGCTGAGGACGGAGCTCAGGGCTTGGTGCATGCCAGGGAGCACTCTCCCCACTGAGCCACAGTCCCTCTGATTGGCAGCACAGGCACAGCTGCTCAGCCTCCAGCCCTAACCTGGAGGGCTTGCTTCAGATGCAGCATCCTTGAGGGGGGACAGGAGTCTCTGGGGCACTGCAGGCACAGTCACTGTCACATGTCCCTTGCTCTGCTGGGCACAGGGCCAGGGGTGTTGAAAGCCAGCGGAAGCTTGGGAAGGTTACAAGTCCACACTCAACCCTCCTGCCTTGTTTTTTTTTTTTTTTTTCCTTTCTTAAATTAACAAAAACCCAAACAGACTGTGGAAGTTCCTGGAAGGCTGAGTCATGTTCCGGGCTGGAGCAGCACAGGGTATTGGGTTTCAGATATGGCTGTGGTGCTTGGTCCAGGCAGCCTGGGGCCCTGGGCAGGATAGGCAGTACCCTGTGGCCTTGATCTCATAGCTCCACACAGTAGGGGGTGGGGAACACACAGAGACTGCTCTGCACCAACTGCACCGTCAGCCCTTAACTCTGAGCTGTATGGCACCAAGGCCTCCTTCCTGGAGACTCCTGGGAGCCTTCCTAACTTACACTCTCAAAGTCTAGAGGCTTCCATCTAGAAGACCCTGGCAAGGCCTAGTCCATGCCAGGAGCTCCCGGACTAAGCATACATGCCTCCCAGACACTGTTAGTGTCCCCCGGGGGCAAAAATAACTGCTGGCTAAGATCCCTCTAGGTCAGAGTCCTGCACACCCGGAAGCCTCTGTGTCCCACAGTCACCTGCCTGCTGAGTGGGTGGACAGAGAGAAGTCGACCCCAGAAGCTAGGGTCCCCTGAGAGACACTGCTTGCCTCAAAGTAGCGGTCGGTCACAGTAGACCATCCATCAGGTCCACTGAGGGCAGAGAGCCTGGGATGAGAACTGGTGACCCAAGCTGCCTTTGGAGTCAGACATGCTGGCACACACCTGTCACCCCAGGATTCAGGGACTGAGACAGGTGGATTGGTAGCCCAAGGGCAACCTTGGCTAACAGAGTAAAGTTGACACCAGTCTGGGCTATGTGAGATCCTGCCTCAGAAACTAAACAAAACCAAACAAAAAGAAACTCAAACTGCTTTCCACTCTCTCTAGGAAGCGCTGTGTCCCCAGCAGGTATACAACAGCTGGGACCCAGTGTGGGGCATGAGGGGACATGGGGTATGTGGGAGGCCTTTAGGGCTGCGGGACTGGTCCGCCAGCCTGGGGTATAGGACCCCTTATACCCAGCCTGAACACACTGTTGTCAATCACAAGCTCTGCCAGCCTGTCCACCTGTGTCACCAGAGTGCCCTTGGAGGTGCCCTGAATGCTGACCTTGTCATGGGTAGTTGAGGTGGTGCTGACATCCCAGATGGTAGGCACCTCGTTGAGGCTGTCGGCCGGCGGGAAGTCAGGTGTGTCTGGGATGTCTGACAGGGAATCCACAGACGAAGAGAAGACAGAGGCATTGGAGAGGTCCTCGAGGCACGAGGGGTCCTAGGAGACAGGCAGCAGTGACACAGTGGCCAGCTGTGTGCGCACTCAGGGTCCAGGCAAGCAACCATGTGTTCCGAGTATCACACAGCCAGGAACAGGACACCACAGCATGGAGTGACCATGAGGACATGGCGCTCAGTGAGGGCAAGACACACAAAGCCGGCCACACAGCGGGAACTCCATAACAGAAAATGTCCAGACTAGAGGACGCAGGCATGGCAAGTGGCTCAGCATTCCCAGAGCTGGGGAAGGGTGGGGTGATGGCCACAGACGACGACATTAAAACCACAGGAATGTACAGTTTAAATGAGGGAACTATGGAATATGTATGAAACTGAATAACCACACTGTAGCCCAGGCTGCCCTCAGAGTCATTGCAGTTCTCCCTCAACCTCCTGAGTGAGCCACCACACCAGACAGACAGGAGTCCTTTCTCCACCCTGAAACCCTGAGAGCACCTGCAGGCTGGGATTCTCCATGTCCCAACCCTGCCGCATAAGGGACTGGAGGCCAGGGTGCCGCCCCTGAGGCCTGAGCCTTGGCAGTCACCCTGTCTGTCTCACTGTACCTGTGTCCCATAGCAATCACAGCTGCAGCATAGTACTCTTCAGTCCAGGATCAGGTAACCAGAGCAACCTGTCCTGCTGACGGCTCCCAGGAAGCCCGGGGAGCATCACCTTGGCAGGGCAGGAGCCCAGGAGGTCCCACAGGGCTACAATCAGGACCAGGGGTAAGCTGCTGTGGAAAGTCCATTTACACATCCTCCCCCAGCCTTGACAGTGAGCACTCAAGGGTGCACAACAGGCTCCCAAGGCTCTGCCTGAGAGACACCCAAGGTGAACGGGTACTTAGAGGCCAGGGAGGATAGGGCTGTGCTGAGTGAAGGGGCTGTCCTGAACCTAGGTAACCCGTTACAGGTCACCTGCTCTGCCCCAGAAGACAAGAAGGCTAAGTGACTAGGCAATGGGTTTCAAGGCTTCAAGGTCAGGAGAGACAGAAGAGCCCTGAGTATGGCCCTCAGCCTACCCAGCCTGGTGTGAGGCTGCCATCCAGGGCTTATTTTCTTAGACTCAGGAGTCTTGGACCTGGGTAACTGCCCACCTTCTCTGAGGGTTAGCATGTCCAGGGCCATTTGGTCTTACCCAGAAAAGGGGAGGCAATTGTCTGGGTATCTAGTGACTTCCTAGGGAACCCCAAGTTACCCTGGGATGCTATGGGTCTGGGTTCAATAGCCCCCACCACACAGGTCACTATGACCCCATTGTGGAGGTGGCAGCCTGCATTCAGGGGACAGGAAAGGACCTGATAGGCTTTTGAGACCCGTTTTCCCACTATATACTAGGAACAGACTTGGACAGTCACAGCCTGTGCCCTGTCACCATCCAGCACAGCACCCAGTCTGGACCCTGAACGATCCTTGGTCTCCAATATGGTGAGAAAATTCCAAGAGAACCCAGGCCTGGACAAGGGAGGAGGCAGAGGAGTTGTGAGAAGCCTGGAGCACTGGGGCTGTGTATCTCAGGGCTCTCTAGACCCAGCACCCCCACTCCCACAATGGCTCTAGCTAGTCAGTGATGGTCTCCACAGCTGTGGCGGGTGGAGGCAAACCCAGGGACTCCCACAGTGGCCTCAGCCTAAGATGGGACATCAGTTACAGCTGTCCCAGGGAGACAGCCTGAAGAAAGAGGATGGCTGATGTCCTAAAAGATCATAGACAGAGAAAGGAACTGAAGGGAAACTGAGGCACTGGAAGCAGCAGGCCACTATGGTTGAGTGTACCATGTGTAAGTCAAAAGCCCCTCACCCCGTGTGATGGGCATTACATAGGGATAGGAAGTGAGAGCCCTGAGGATTGCACGGTGCGACCCTGGGACAGTCTCACATTGTTCTGGCTGACCCTGAACCCCCAATCCTCCTACTTCCACCTTTAGTACTGGGGTGGCAGGCAAGCACCTCACCTGGAGCCTTCAATACTAGTCTAAAACTTTTACCAACCAGGCCAGTAGAGATAAACTTCCTGACCCACTTCCTCTGGGCACAGGGCTTCTGGAGTGCCTCGGTCTGACCCTGTGTTTGGCCTTGCTTAGGCCTGATAAGTAATGCCCCAGGACAATTCAGGACCCCACTCCATTGTCACTAGCTAGTCTACACAGACCCACATTGTGGGAAAGGCCACAGCGAAGGGAACTGGCAGGGACCAGCCCTTGATTGTCCCAGGTCATACAGCAAACATCTCCCCAGCCCAGGAAGGCAAACCCAGAAGAGACCCACAGAAATACAGACACCCTCCACCCCTTCTGGACTGACAACCCAGAGGAAAGATGGGCTCCTGCCTCTTCCTATCCCATCAGACCTTGCTGAGATTGAGTCCTGCCTTAGCCCACGCAGAAGTGTTGACAATTGTCCCCCTGGACCGAGGACACCCCAGCTCATCCCTTTCCCGGTACAGAGAGCAGCTGGGCCAGCTCTGGACACCTGTACCCGAGGCTCCCTCCCACAGCCATCCTCACACTGGCCACTACACTGAGCCTCAAGTCTCTGGTTTAAAAACTTCTGGCATGTTCACTGTGACTTGCCAAGAAAAGTTGAGAGTGGGCAGGGCTGGGGGCGTCCCGTGCCACAGCTCCGCCACCTGTGGGAACTCAGGGGCGCCACAGGTGGCTCTGGGTGGCCCTGCTGATCCCTGGCCAGTTACCTTGTTGAGCGCAGCGAACTGCAGCCAGAAGCGCAGCTGTGACATGGTTGGGGTGCGGGGGCGCTGAATGGTGGCCGCCGTGTCCCCCTGGAAGAGCTGCTGGGGAGCACCAGCCTCATGACCACGGCAGCCGCAGGCTCGGCGGCTCCGTCAGGGACAGAGGCAGAAGCGATCTAGCCGGCCCCATTTGCATGAGGGTTAGTCACCCGCTCTGACTTCCCCTAAGGCTGGGCTGGGTTTCAGGAAATGATGCCTGCCTGGTAAGTCAGGGCAGTTACTGGCAGAGCGCAGAGAATTACTGTAGGGGGCGGATCAGCCCAGAAGGGCTGTCAACAACGGCGCACCCTGCTGGGCCCAGAGCCTGGCCTGACCCCACTTCTCTGGGACTTCCCTTGGGGGAAGAAGCTGAAGCTTCAGTTTCCCTGGGACTCCTGAAGCATCGGGTTCTGTTTTGTGTACCAGCCCCCTTCCCACTCCACCCCACCCCCACCCCCAGGGATGATAGGGATCAGGGGTTATAGAAGCTGGGCCAGAGGAAACTGAGGCCTGGGTACCCTTCTATACCTCCCTTAAGCTGAGCTAGGGCTCCCTACCCCTTCATCAAACCACAGCCTCCAGTTTCCTCATACCAGGGTCCCAAGCGATCATTTCTGGTATTCTCAAATGAGCTGAGCTGCTAGGGAGACCCTAGGGCCACCAAAAATGGGAGAAGACACTTCCACTGTAGGCAGGCAGGGGTGCAACACAGGGGTTTGCCCCCCCCCCCCCCACAGGGCTACATTCCTGGCGGTCTCTGAGGACTTGGCCTCCTGTTGGGGGTGAGGTATCCCAGGAAGAAGGCCACCCCATGTCAGTGCTCATGGGCAGAAGGCTGAGGAGCCCAAGCCAGCAGGATCCCATCCATCAAGGAAGATCCCTGGCCATCTTGTCAGGACAGCAGGGCTGCAGGGTTCTACTAGACTCACATAGCTCAGGACACTGGCCCAGAGGCAGCACCTGGAGCTGCCCTTGCCCACCCTGGCAACATCCTGTCCCCTAGCCACAGGCACAGGCACGGAGCAAAGCCTCAATTCCAATCAGTACAGTGGAGCCAGGCATTGTGGCACATCCTTGAGAGGCTGAGGCAGGAGGACTGTAAGAACAGCCTGGGCTACACTGCAAAACCCTCTCTCAATAAACTCAAAACAGAAATCAGAGCGGGATACCACCAAGGACAGCTTAGACTCAAAAGCCAGCAGTTGCAACTGTAGCAAGGGTGTGGGGGGCTGAAGCCCGTGGCCTCTGGAGCAGTGAGCTTCTCAGACAGCAAAGTGCTGGCTTCCATCTGACTCTACAAATACCTTTCCAAAATACGCATAGGAAAACTAGGAGCACCCACAGCAGTGAGTCACTGCACTAACATGGGAAGAGCTGGTGTCCACCAATGCATACAGCACAGCACGCATTGTCCACAGGCAGGAGTATTATACAGCCATGAACGAGAGACTCCAGCATGGAGGGACCTCAAGGACAGTGCTCAGAGACAGCCAAACACAAGAGCACAGAGGGCCTGGGGCTCCAAGGGCTTCGAATGAGATAGAATACTCTGTCATGGGGCTATGCTTTCCTTTGAGGAGACAGAATGTTCTAGATAGAGGTGAGGGCTGCCTGTGTCTACAGTCTATGCATCCAAGACTAATCTCGAGCTCCTGCCTCTCCCGTGGGTGCTGAGTACTTTGAAGGGACAGCTGTCTGTAAGAACTGAAGGCCCTGTGCTGGTGGCGCACGCCTTTAATCCCAGGTCTTGGGAGGCAGAGCCAGCCTGGTCTGCAGAGTGAGTTTCAGGACAGCCAGGGCTACACAGAGAGACCCTGTCTTGGGGGTTAGGGGTGTACAGGGATTGATGGAACCAATATGAAAAACTGAAGTCTCAAAACACCCAAACTGTGAGAGTACAGAGGCCTGAGGGTGCTCCCAGGGGTCAGAGTCGGGTAGGTATGAGGAGATAGGGTGGCAGGAGGGGGTCACTCTGCCTCTCAGCCCCTGGAGGCCAGGCATGTGAGCTGTCAGCCAAGAGAGATCTAAGGGCCAAGAGAACACAAGCCCAGGGCTCAGAGGGGCTGGGGCCAGTGAGCCTGGGATGAGGGAGAGCTGGGAACATGGGAACGAGGGACATGAGGACTTTAGCACAAGAGTCATTTGTGTGGCCTGTGCTGACCCTGATGGATAGGGCCAAGCTAGAGTACAAGGCCTGATGGTGGGATGTTTGCTGATGTGGCTGATGGCCAGGGTGAGAGTCATGGGCACGGAGGGCAGGGACAGAGTTGTGGGCACCCTTGACTCCCAGACTGGTCTTTGGATCTGGCAGAGGCAGTGGGAGTGGATGTCCCTTAGAGGGACAGCCTGAACCATCAGAGCTTGGGTTTAATTCTCTACTGCATCTCCTTCTGCCTTGGCTCCTCATTTTCCTGACCACTTGGTATCGGGCTGTGTGGCCAGGCTGGGGATTCCCTGTACCACAGTGAGGGGATAGAGCAGGGCAGGGAGGGCTGCTTGCCTAACATGGGAGGCTCCTGTGCAGAGAGGCAGGGCTGGCCTGGATAGGTGCAAGCAGCCAGCAGGTCATCCCAACTGCTAAAGTGACAAAGTGGCTCATGTAATCCCAACTCTCAGGAGGCTGAGGCAGGAGCCTTGTCACCAGGTCAAGGCCAACCTGGGCTACATAAGACTTTCATCTTAAGAAAAATGAAATGAAGTCAGGCGTGGTGGTGCACGCCTTTAATCCCAGCACTCGGGAGGCAGAGGCAGGCAGATTTCTAAATTCAAGGCCAGCCTGGTCTACAAAGTGAGTTCCAGGACAGCCAGGGATACACAGAGAAACCCTGTCTCGAAACACCCCCCCCCCAAAAAAAAAAAGAAAAATGAAATGAGTCAGGCCTGGCAGTCTTTAGTCTCAGCACTTAGGAGGCAGGTGAGTGTGAGTTTAAGGCCAGCCTGGTCTAAATAATGACTTCTAAGGACAGTCAGGCCTATGTAGAGAGACCCTATCTCAAAAACAAAACAAACAGAGAGAGCTAACAGAGTTGGTACCCAGCATGCAGAGAGCCTGGGTTTTTATCCCAGACACCATACAAACCATGAATGGAAGCAGAGGAGTGAAGATCAGGAGTTCAAGGTCATTCTCAGCTACATAATGAGTTCAGGGCTAACCTGCACTGAGCACACTATAAAACATGTAACAATCAATCAATCAATCAATCAATAAAATATCCTGTTAGGACAGCCTATGTCTGGCCCCGGCTCCTGAGAACAAAGTCATTGCAGAAATACTAAGCTACTGTGAGGTCCCACGGGGTCAGGGTGAATTTTTACCCAACTACAGGAGTGTCACTACGAGACTGAGGGACAGACACAAGGAGAAGGGGTAATACAGGAGGCTGGAGACAGTTTCAGGGGTACATGGGAGCCTGGGATGATGGGAGTGGCCAGGGAGGCACTATGCAGATTGCCTGGGCCACCAGGCTCACCATTTGGGAGAGACTGGTTCTTAAATGGTTTTGGCTCCAGTCCCCGACACCCTGCCCACTCCTGCCTCTCCAAAAGAGTATAGCCTGGACCACAGTGTGTATGGAATTCGATGTACAGGGTCTCCACTGCCCACCTCTTACACGAAGCAGCAGCCAATGTGGCTTCCTGTAAGCTAGCGCCCCTCTCTGGCTCTCTTTTTCCCCCGATGCCAGTAAACTGTTGGGCAGGCAGTGGCCAGACCTCTGATCCTGACTAGCATTTGCGGAGTAGTCAATGCAGCCACTGGGAGGGAGGTGGGAGGTGGGAGGTAGGAGTCGGGAGGCGGGAGGCGGCATCGCTCCTTCCTGAGCTTGTGAGCTCATCTAGTTTCCCAGCAGCTGGCCAAGTGAGCATGTTACGGGACATACAGCCTTGGAGGGAAGTGGAGGCCTGGGGTGCGGGCCTACCTGTGCACACCGGGGTCCTGGAGGCTGCCTTCCCTGTACAGGGGCTGGGGGTAATGAGAGACAGGACCATGACCAAGAAGGTGGGGTCTGCATGGCTTTGCATCCATACAGGGAGCCTCAGGAAAGGTGCAGCAGGGCTTGGGTGAGCCCTGGGAACAGAGGAGTCCCAGGGCATTCCAGGAGGGGACAGCCCGAGAGGCCTGGGGAGAGTGCAGAAGAGATGGCTCCAGGTAGCAGGTCCTTCCCACAGCCTCTGGCACCCCTCTCATGACACAGGCTTTGCCCCAAGTGTGCTGTACCTGCCCTCCTGAGGTAAGAACCAAGGCCCCCACACCCAGTACACAAGACTTCACTACCAGCTTACAGTTGTCACCTCTACCCACACTTCCACTCCTGGGTATGTCCTCGAGAACCACAGGAACAAGTCCCCATGGAAACTCTGCCATCCTCGATGGTCAGATGGATAAACAAGCTCTGCAGAAGATGAGCAGACAGCACATAGGCAGAGTGTCACTCAGCCATGAGAGGTAGAGACACAGGCCATAGTGTAGAGGGGCTTCAAGACACTGTGAGAGACCCAGACACAAAGGTCACACTGTGTGGAACTCCATAACAGGAAATGTCCAGAGCAGGAGAATCTAGAGACAGGAAAAGGATTCTTGGGGGCTGGGGACTAAGGAGGGAAAGATGGTAGGTAGTTCATGGGATGGGTGACATGGTAGCTTGGGAGTCACATGATGTCTCAACTAAAAAAACTCAAGAATGGAGACAAGAGCAGGTGTCGGGTAGCCACGCACCTGCACGCCCAGGGTGGGTATTCCCACAGGGGACTGTGGAGCTGTTCCGGTCACCGAGCAGGGCTATCAGAGCCTATGGGGAGGGCTCCATGCCACCTGGAGATTGGAGGGCTGAGCAGGAGTACACGGGCCCTTCCCTTGTAGAAGTAGGAGGCCGAGGGCTGGGGCCGGCTGCAAAGGAAGGCAGGGCTCCAGGGACTGTCAGGCACTCAAGACACTCTGTGGGATCCTGAAATGACCAGTGTGTGCTGTGCTGGGTCCAGTCAGCAGATACTGGGGCCCCAAGGGTCAAAGTTATGCAGCACTGTGGGACATGTATGCTGTGGGAAGGGTTCCCACAGCTCACAGCAGAAGGACGAAGAGCAGAAGATGGCAGACATCAGAGGCGACTTTCAAGATGCAAGTGCACAGGAGGCTCCTACCCACAGGGAAGGGACAGACTGAATGGCAGACAATATTTGGTTTCTTCTATTTCTCTTTCTGTTAGTTTTCTAGTTGCTTCGAGATAAACTCTGAGGATATAGCCCAGAAACACCTAAAACCTCCGTCCTCCTGCCTGGCTTCCTGAGTAGAGAGTGAGAACACAGGAAGCCATCCACAGACTTTCCTCGTGTACGGGTCAGTCATGTGACTCATCTCTTTTCTCTTTTTGCTTCTTCTGCCAGGAAACTCGGGGCTCATGGTTAGTTCCTAGCTCTGGGTCCAAGCAGAGGTGGGTTTTCTGTTGTCTCCTGGTTCATACCATGGTAGGGAACATGTCCACACAGAGCACACAGGTAGCATGAGGGTATCCGCTTTCTTGCCACTGGAACAAACTGTGGAAAGCTGTGTCCTGAAGCCACCTGCAAGGCGGATCCACGCCCACTCGGGTGGGGCTGGGCCACACCCACATCTCCAGGATGCTCAGCCCCTCCCCTGCAGAGGGCACGGAGCAGGGCCTCTGAGGGCCACAGGGAGATGTCCCCAGCTCAGGGGCCTCACTTAAGCCACTCTTCATGTCCTTTCTGACCTGTGGTAAGGCTTGGCTCAGGTCTGGCTCCTTCTTGTTCTGTGGAATCCGAGGCCATCCATGGCCTGGGGAGATGAGGGAGGTAGAGGCAAGTGACAAGCTCAGGCCCACAGTCAGAGGCTAGGATAGAATCCCCTGCTCCAACCTTCTGTGGACAGGGCGACAGGCATAAGGGTAGGCCCCTCCACAGGCATTCAGGGGGCAGTGTGTACAGGACACACAAACACCAAGTATTCAATAAATGCTCACCCAATGGATGGTGATGCCCATCTGCCAGTGAGAGATAACAGGCAGCCACCACTTTGCCAGATGTGTGTGACAAATGGGGTTCAGACAAGCAGATCACGTGAGTACAGCTGGCAGGAGGGGGGCGGGGAAGCTCACCTCTGGGAGTTTTGGCCACAGGGAGGCAGATGTGGGCCTTTGACATCAGAAGAGAGATGGAGACACATAGACACAAAGGCAGAGGGCAGAGACAGAGACAGGGAGACACACACAGAGACAGAGCCTGATTGGGTGATCTTGGTCACCAGCTTTACAGCTGGAATCAACTCACCCAAGCCACTGGGCACACCTGGTGGGGAGGCTCGTGCCTGGACCCCCCTAAACCTTGGCCACACCTTCCAGTGGCAGCCCACATAAGAGGGTGTGGAAGGAGAATGCTTTTGCTTTTTGCCTGCTTGCCCTCACTCTCGCTGGCAGGTTCATCCACCCTGCTGGTGAGGCACTCCCTCGCTGGTGTCAGAACCCTGTTCTTCAGGATTCCAGTGCAGACCCAAGACCAGCATCCCCTAGGAATCCTACAGGACTCCAGCACTGGATCTGGACTGCTGGGACATCCAGCTTCAAGGACTGAGCAACTAAAGACAACCGCTGAGCACAGACAATAAGCCACTCTACTGAGGGGCCACTCATGTCTGTATCTATCTGCATGTGTGTGTGACACATACTACATGTTCATTATACATGTACATATATTCATTCATCAGTTCTATTCCTTCAGAAACCTAACACACAGAGACAGAGACACAGGCAGACAGAGACACTCAGGCAAACAAGGCAGAGAGATGGGGGCTAGCAGAAGTGGCTTCCTTGTGGTGGTCTGAGGAGCCTCTTTACATTTCTAGAGATATGTGTCTGCCACTGCCCAGTTGCTGAGCAGAGACCCCTAGACAGTTCACTGCTACAAGTCCCTGGGTGGTATGAGAGGGACTGGTGGGTAGCCACCCTGGTGTCCCATGGGGAATGGGATTCAACTCTTTCCTGTGATCTGTGGGTGAGCTTTTTGGCCACAGATGCTGCACAGAGCACAGACACTTGTGTGGAGGCTTTGGGGAAATCCCACCACAGTGCCAGTGTGAGGCAGGCATGAGACCCTATGGTGTCCAGTGAGGATGGCCTAGCAGTGGGCACAGACCCTGGTAGCCCTCAGCCTTCCTCATACAGCTCCGGACACCACTCCGAGGCAAAGTCTTAAAGGCCAGTGACAGACCCCAATCCTAGGATGCCACAGCCAGTCTGGCTGGCTTGATCCTCCCTGTCCAAATCAGCCTCAAAGCCCTGTCTCAATCAGCCCCACTGAAGACCAGTGGCCACAGTGACAGCTCAGGGCCCCATGCAGTGGGCATGAGGGTGGCCATTACCTGAGGAAAGTCGCTGCTCTTGGAGAAGAAGCTGGGGACGGTGGCTGTGGTGGGGTAGCTGGTTTCAGGGCAAGACTGGCCACCAAGGAATGGGGTGGAACCCACGAACTGTCTGCAAAAAGAAGTAAGAATGGTGACCATGGGCCTGGGGACAGAGGATCACAGCATTTCTTCTAGCTGCTGGGAGCTTAGCCACAGGGCAGTCATGATCCAGCCCTGTGCTTCAGACACATACCTTAGAACATCCTAGGGCAGACTTGAAACAGTCCACCAAGCAGCCCTTCCTACATGGCCCGTCAGACTCCAGGACAGGACAAACAAGTACAACCTAAGACCCTCCCTGTGTCCTCTCCCTGCCCAATTTTGTACCTTGCCCTATTTCTCCATGGCCAAGAAGAGTGAGGAGGGCGTGGCCAGAGCACAGGCCAGTCGATTCCTGGCCACCTCTCTCCCACCTGAGAAATGATGTCCTGCAGGTGAGGGGCTGAACTCACTGGGCTGGGGGTGGGGCCCCAGAGCTTCTCTGCTCAGAGCTCCAACTCCTTGAGTCCTGGGGCAGAGAGACAGTAGCCATCCCAAGGCCTCTACCTCTTATCTGAGGAGGTTTGCTAAGACAAATGTGAAGGCAGACAGGGTGCAGCTGTTAAGTTTACATAATACACCCCAGAGCCCTGCACTGGGCAGCCAGCTTCATGCAGGTGAGAAGGGTGTGGCCACACCTCTAACCTCAGCCCTGGAAGAGGTAGACACAACCAAGAGTGGTGAGCTCTAGGTCGTGTGACAGATCCAGGCTCAGAAATCAAGGTAGGTCAGGCATGGCAGCCCACACCTTTAAGGAGGCAGAGGCAGGCTGATCTCTGTGAGTTTGGGCCAGCCTGGTCTACAGAGCAAGCTCCAGGACTGCCAGGGCTCTGTTAAACAGAGAAACCAAAGAAACTCCAAAACCAAAAGAACAAAGAAAAGACCCAGGTACGTGGGGCTAGAGAGACGGCTCAGTGTTTAAAGAGTACTGGCTGTCATACCAAAGGACCCGCATTCCCAGCATCCACACAGCAGCTCACAACCATCTATAAACACTAGTTCTAGGACAGCCAATGCCTCTGTGGCATCCATGTCATATACAGACATATGTGCAGTCAAAACACCTATGAACTGAATGTGACAGTCCCCCTTTAATCCTAGCAGTCAGGAGGCAGAGGCAGAGGGATATTTGAGTTCCATGCCAGCCTGGTCTACATAGGGAACTCTAGTCATGGATACAGAGTGAGGCCCTCCCTCAAATGGGAAAAAGAAAAAAAAAAAACCATAGTGAGTGACTGAGGGAGCTAGCCACCACTGACCTCCTCCAGCTCCACATGTACAGGTGCACACATGTAAGCGCAGACGCACACACACTTGCAGGAGGAATCTCAAGTACCCAGGAAGTTCAGACCACAGGGCATCTCCCCAGGCAAACTCCTTCTAAGCCTTTAAAAGCCAGGCCTCTCTGGGTGCCCCAGAGCCCATCCTCCAGCAGCCTCATCCATTTCCAACCCAGATGATGAGACATAGGGCTCACAAAGAGGGGGGTGAGGCCTCACAGTAACACTTACTGGTTTTCACTGGAGAAGGTGGGGTACAATGACGGTGAGAAACTGCCCCACCAAGGACAGTGCAGAAGTCGGTTCTGCAAACACAGAAACATAGGCATCAGGTGTGGGAGGAAAGCAGACCCTGGTGTGCAAGGGACAGGGGTCCTGGAGAACCAGGCTGTCAGCTAGGGTCTCAGCTGCCCCACACATGACAAGAGCCATGGGGACTGCTGAGAGGCCGATGGAGAGAAGGACATGCCGAGTATGGGTGCATGGCCCCAGAGGGCTCAGTATGTCCCCTTCCAAAAAGAGCCTGGACACTGTGCTGGGAGGGGCTGGAGACATGCTCAGAGGCAGAGCCCCCTCTCCCAAACTCCCCAGTGAGAGGATGGAGGTGGGGCTCAGGGATGGAGCCCCTGTCTAGAATCCCCACCCCCACCCTGGGGGGGTTGGGAGTGGATTAAGCTGGGAGTGTGTGTGTGACTCCAGGCTCTGAGGCCCAAAGTGTACCCTGGAAAAGCTGAGGTTCACCCAAAACCTCTTCAACAGGGGACCTATCCCTATTCCTAATGGGGCTTTGCTCCTGCCCTAAGTGCATATCGCTGGAATGGCACCATAAGATAGATACATGCTGTGCTCCCAGCTCAGTCCACTGACAGTCCACCACCTCTGCTTCTGTCTCTGGAATCCTGTGAAATCACACCACAGTATGGATGGAGGAGGAGAAGGCAGCACTATTTATAACAGAGGAAACTGGACTCTCTCCAAAGGCCCGACAATAGGGAAATAATTAAGTAAATTATGGGCTGTGGATGAAGGAACAGTGGGCGGGGAACAGAGAGGGCCAAGTAGAGAGATTAGGAGCTGGACATGGCCTGCTTGCTACTGGCCACAGTTACTGGATGCCAGCCAGGGTTTCTGAGTTGCAAGTGACATTATGGGTATTGGTCGCTGTTGCTTCCACCACCCCAAAATCTGGAAGCTCCATTAATGATATTTCCTCTTCCATGCTCCCCCACAGGAGCGCGTGATAGTGCAGCTGGGCATGGTGTGGTCCTGGGTCAGCGGCAGCCTACATAGCTGTTTCAGTGCCTGAGGGCCCTGTCACCCCACCTGTGTCCCTGGGACTGCGCTACAGCATAGCTCTGGCTTACCCTCATCCTGTCTGACCACTTACTTCCTGTGTCCTGGAACACTGTGGGAGTCCTGCATCCTTGGGGCCTGGGACAGCATGAGCAGCCCCTGCCAGGAATCCTAGCACTCAGGAAGCTGAGGCAGGAGGACAACCATGAGTTCCAGGCCAGTCTGGGTTACAGACTGAGACCCTGTCTCAAAGAACCCAGAAGCAAGTCTGGGTTCAGGACTCGGTTTACAGCACACAAGCATGGGGCTCAATCCCTAGTCCCACATATATGGGCGTGGGGACATGCCTATCACCTGGCTTCCGGAAGATGGAGCTAGGAGTTCAAGATCACTCTATACATGCAAACTTGAGGCCAGTCTGGGTTACAGGAAACCCAGCATTGAAAAAGCAAAATAAGGGGGGTGGGTATGGGGGTCTTTTGGGATAGCATTGGAAATATAAATGAGGAAAATACCTAATAAAAAATTTAAATTAAAAAAAAAAAGAAAAAGAAAAAACCAAAACCAACAATAAGACAACAAAAGCCCTTCCTTCCATGGCAAACTGTGGGGCAGGAGACGTGAGGGGAAGATGCTGTGGGCCAAGATCAACCCAGAGGTCAACCCTTTTTTTCAATCGGGGACATATCACGACCATGGGGGTATCAGGGCAGCTGGGGAGCAGAAAGTGCTGTCATGATCCGAGTGCCCTCAAGAAATCTGCTTTGTCCCCTGGGGTGGTTTCAAGATCAAGGACAAGGATCACCTGTAGCTGGATGCCACCTCCAGGGGGTGGGAGCTCATGTGGAGGGAAGTCCCCATCCATGGTGGGTTCCACTGCCAGCATCAGGCAGGTGGAGGCGGCGCTCCGCAACCCTCGGGTGGCGGCTATCTGGACTTCTTACTCTGTGGTGCTGGCAGCGGCAGTTGTAATGTCATATCCTGTGGTGGGAGAGGAAGCCATCATGAAAGGACTGTGCAGGTTCCCCAACTCCTGGCAAGCCTATCTGGAAAATGTGGCTCCTGCCCCACTGTGACCATAAGCACTGGTCATAGCATGGCCGCTGCCCATTGGATCAAGCTGCTGTAGTAGCACAGGCTGAGGCTGGCACTGTGACCCGACAGGGAGGGTCAGGCAGGACCTCTGAAGACACTGCAGACACCGAGAGCATATCAGGAAACCTAAACACCTCAGAAGAACCCCAGAAGTTCCCTCTGAGCCAGACCCTACAGAGCCTGCTCAGGTGTCCCTGGCTGGAGGGTGGTGAACCCTAAGCCCAACATGGTCAGACACAGGACAACTATGCCCTGCCCCAGGTCTGTGACACAGACTGGAGCACATCAAGGTCCCCAAGCTCCCCCCATACCCCCCAGCCTAGAACAGAGTCCCAGACCATCCAGGAGGGTGGTGGAACTCAGGCGGGCAACACAAGGTTAATCACCAGAGACAGGAAGGGGAGATGGACGCCGCCCAGCCAAGCCCTGGAGCAGAGCGGGGGCCTTCCAGTAACTGCCCACAGCCCAGGCCACAAGTAGCAGGCAGTGGCTTGTGTAATCCAGCCAGGGGAAGCCAGCCTGCCTGCCTGGGGATGCTGGCAGGAGGGAGGGAAAAGGGCCCAGTGGGCAGAGGCAAGACTGCCAGCAAGGCCAGAAGTCATGCTCTGCACCAGTCCCAGCTATGAAGGCCAGCTGCCCAGCAAGCCCAGACCTGGGAGTCTGGTCACAACTGGATGCACTCACAGAGGCTCATGGTGGATGGATACTGTGTGATCTGGGGGACTGGTCGAACTCATATTTTGGGGTGAACTGGGGATGTGGCTCAGTGATGAATGTTTGCCTAGCAGGTGGCCTTGAGTTCTGCAAGCCTGTCATCACAGCACTTGGGAAACTGAGGAAGCAAGGTAACAAGTTCAAGACCAGCCTGGGCTATAGAGTGTGACTACCTCAAAAAAAAATAAACCTAAGCTGTGGGGCCATGGCGTGGGTATTCGCCAGGCACAGAGGAAGCCTTGGGTCTGATCCCCAGCACCCCATAAACAAGCTGTAGTGCTACCCACGCCATCCTGGCACTAGGGAGGTGGGGCAGGGAAATGGGGAAGTCAAGATCATCCTGGGCTACATAGGAAATTAGAGGCCAGCCTGAGCTACACAAGGCCATGTCCTGCAAATAAAAAAAGGAACTGGAGAAATGCTGTACTAGGTTGGAATGCTCACTGCGCAGACTCAGATCTCCAGCACCTGCTGGGCATGACCACACTTACTTCTAGCCCCAGCAGTGACTACAAGACACTACCAGGTTCAGTGAGAGACGGACGGTGAGACACAAAGGTGTTGTACACACCTGTCATCCCAGCACTAGGAAGGCTGACACAGGATGGTCAGGAGTCTGAGGTCACCCTCAACAACACAGCAAGCTCAAGGATTAGCCTGTGCTACATTAAACCATATTTTAAGTATTTACTTTAACTATATGTGTATGAGCATTGCCTGTACCTGTCTGTGCATCGTGTATATGCCTGGTCCCCGCAGAAGCCAGAGAGGGCACTGGGTCCCCTAGAACTGGAGTTACAGATGGTTGTGAGCTGTCATGTGGGTACAGGGAATTAAACTTGGGTTCTCTGCAAAAGCAGACAGTGCTCCTAACCACTGGGCTGTATCTCCGGCCCAAGAGCCTATTTTGTTCTGTTCTGTTCTGTTCTGTTCGGTTCGGTTCGGTTTGGTTTGGTTTGGTTTTTGAGACAGGGTCTCTCTGTGTAGCCCTAGTTGTCCTGGAACGATCTCTGTAGACCAAGCTAGCCCAGAACTCAGAACTCCACCTGCCTCTGCCTCCTGAGTGCTGAGATGTGCACTACCACCACCTTGTTTTGTTTTTAAGCAAAGGAATAAGGCAGAGAGTGATAAAGTCCTTAGGTCTCTGGGTATGTACCCAAACAAGCATGTATGTACACACACCACATACACACACACACACACACACACACACATGGTGGGAGGGAGAGAGAGGATGGCCGACACAGAAAGAGGGAGGGAGGGGAGAGGGGGGAGACAGGGGGAGAGAAAGAGACTGATTGATTGATTGATTGACTGATGACTGATTGAGGGGCATAGCAGGCCAGCCCTGGCTCCATGTTGGCAGCTGACAGGCTGCAGAGGCTGAAAGGCTCAGACATTCCTCTGCCACAGCCTTTGCCTCCCAACCACACTCCCTGAGGGCAGACCCTCCTTTATCCTGAGAGCCCAGCCCTGTGGTGTCCTCATAGGCTCCCAGGAGACGGACCCCACCCCTAGGTATGCACTGGCTGGGGGCTGCTGTCTTAGAGAGTAGAGAGAATGGTTATCTCAGGCGGTCCTCGGTCTTTGGGACTCTGCAGCAGCAGGCTTGGCTGCACTGTGCTGTATCCTCTCCTCTCCCACTAGGGAGCACCCGTGCTCCCTTCTGTCCTGAGTGGAGCACTGCTGCTCCCTCCTGTCCTGGAAGGCAAGGGTCATGCTTGGTGAGTCAGGACCAAGTGGAGGTTGGGGGCTGTGCTTTCCGTGATCCTAACTGGCTCCTCTGACCAGGCAAAGAGCTCACCGGTGAACCTGGGGTGGGTGGGGACAACATGGGTACCTATCCAGGCAGCCACTGAGCACCATTAATTATAGAGGAAGTAGCCAGGCGCTTACAACACAGGCAAGCCAGCAATATGGCAAAGCCCTAGAAAGGGTCTGGTGGTTCCTTAAGGGTTAAACAGAGCTGTTACAAGGCTCAACAATTCTGCTTTTAGCTATGTGCCCAAAGCTAGGTCCACACAAACTCCAGGTGAAAGTCAAAACCTCACCATTCACACAGCCCAGGCTCCACCGAGAGACGGTGTGTAGCACCCACATACTGAAATATTGCACAGCCATGAACAGGGACACTTGGGAAGAGAACCAAGCACAAACCAGTGTGGGACTCCATGACAAGAACATGCATGCAGAATACAGGCTGACAAGAGCAAAGAAACGATCCCTGCAAGCCAGCCTCCAACCTCCATACACACCCCATGGTCAACACACACACACACACACACACACACACACACACACACACACACACACACAGAGTAATAAGTAAACATTTGAGACACAGAGCTGGACTCCTGAGTGCCGGGCTGTGGAGAAGACGTCTGCACCTGCTGCTCACTCGCATGATCCCCTTTGGCCACCATCACAGGGCAGGGCACCATCCGTGCTAGAAGCCACAGCATGGCACCACATCTTCCATCCTTCCCAGCATGCCCTACAGTCATCCTACCTCCCAAGATGCCCATGTCTAGGCATCCTGCCCCACACTGACTTGCTCTCTCTGTAGTCTGTCCCCCAGTTATCTGTTTCCTGTCTTGAACGTACACCACAGGGCATCTAGTCAGACACTCACACTGACAGAATAAACTCAGGTGGGGACTGGCAAGATGGCTCAGTGGATAAAGACTTTTTATGGACAGTGTCTATGTTGAACAGGCTGGCCTTGAACTCAGAGCTCCACCTATATCTGTCTCCAAATGCTGGGATTAAAGGCTGCGCTGTCACACACGCCCTGCTGAATCCTCTGGACAAAAGAACAGTATTTTGCACGCACATGTGCAAGTAGACACATACACTAAATACATGTAATAAGCAAATTTCTGAGTCAGGTGTGCACCACACTGCACCTGCGGACCAGAGGGCATGGAAGCGCCTTCTGCTAGCAGCCTGTTGTGTTTACATTTAGGTGTGTGTCTCATACCAGGAGTGGTACAGGCTAGGCACTGCTTTCCTCCCTACTCCCGATAGGAGACAGACTCCAAGCAGTGATCTTGGTCAATCTGCAGGATCACATGGCTTCCTTCTGCCACCACATTCCAGAGAGCTGTAACAGTATTCTAGAGCAGCTGAGGGTGGCAAAGCATAAGTCAGAGGAGAACAGGCCTGGATAACACAGGGTGGCTTCAACCTGCCTTGCTCCTCCCTTTTCTGAGACTGACTCAGGTCCCTCTACACATGGGGAGGATGTGGGGGTCCCACCCACATGCAGCCTCTCAGGACCTCCAGGTTTCTGAAGACACAAGGGCTTCAAGGAGGCCACACCAGGTCCCTATTCTGTTCTTGGAAACCTGATCAGAGAGCAGTAAAATGTGCCTGCAGGCTCAACACTCAGGAAGCTAAGGCAGGAGGATTCTGCCAAGTTCTTAGACAGCGTGAGCTTCAGATGGAGACTCTACATCAACACAAGAAAGTTAAGCCAGGCAGTGGCGGCGCACGCCTTTAATCCTAGTACCTGGGAGGCAGAGGCAGGCGGATTTCTGAGTTCAAGGCCAGCCTGGTCCACAGAGTGAGTTCCAGGACAGCCAGGGCTACACAGGGAAACCCTATCTTGAAAAACAACAACAACAACAACGAGACAGACAGACAGACAAGCTGGGGTTAGGGCTTAGTGTGAAAAGCCCTGTCTGGCATGCATGAAGCTCTGGGTTTGACCAATGTTGGTGCATACCTGTCATTCTAGCCTGTGACCAAGAATGCAGAGAGCTGGGAAGGAAGGTGTGGTGGCATACCCGTTTAATCACAATATCTGTGAGTAGGTGCTGGGCCAACTTGGGCTCCAGACAAAACACAAAACAAAGAGCCGCCCTAAGGTGGAGAGGCCCTCCAGTCCCTAACAGCCCCTCTGGCCTCCGTACTGTGCAGCGGCTGCTGGCCCTCCAGACGCCTCGTGGTGCTTCAGCTGTGAGTTACCATCTCTGGAATCACCCCCGGAAGTGATGTCCAGGCATCTGCTGCCTAGCAGGGACCAGCCAGACTGTCCTGGGTGGGACAATGTAGGAGGAACAGGGCTAGGGCCTAGCAGACAGACAGTGTAGAGCCCTGGTGCTCACCCTTCACCATGACTGACCCACACGCCTCACATTCCCAAATCCAGTGAGTGCCTGGCCCCGGGCCCTAGCCCAGGCAGCAGGAGGCTCAGCTCCTGTGAGGTGGAGTCCTAGGCCATTCAGATGCCTAGTTAGGTTCAACTGGTTCAGCTATCGCTGTCCAGTGGGAAGAACATTATGGTCATCTCAGGTCCTAGAGACCCAGCCTTTGGTCACAGAGACTAGGGTCAGGTAGCCCCTTCCTCTGTACAGACATTGGCCTTTTTGGAACCTTTGGGGCCAGTTCCATGGGGAAGAGTCTGAACAGCTGGGAGCTTGCTAGAAGAGGTGCCAACTGCAAACATATTTAGAGGTGTGTCCATTCACAGATGGAAAAGGGCCAGCTGAGATGACCTGGACTCTTGGGGTTTGGCAGGGATGTGTTGAAGTTGACAAAATCCATTGATAGTGAGCCGCTGGCAAGGAGAAGAGGAGGGTTCTAGGTTGGGCTCTACCGAGGAGAGCCTCAATCCCTTATCAGGGGATTCTAAGCCTCACCCCCAGCCCCTTACTGGGAACTCTAGATGGGGTTCTACTAAGTCACTGCCATACCTGGTGTTTTGTTGGCTTTTTTGTTGTTGTTTTGGTTGAAAAAAAAAAGTGAATCGAATCATCTCCAAAACCAAGCTGATTTGGTGACAGGCAGACATGGGCAGACCTATGAGTGCAGAGAGCCACTGGATCCAAGGCTGTGACCTGGAAACAGAAACTTCCAGAATAAATGGCCTGGCACTGAGAGTAGGTGGTTCCTGTACTGTGTTTTAACACACAGGGTCTCATGGAAAGCAGGGCTGCGTGCATGCTAGGGTAGTACTGGACTCCAGCCACAGAACGTCCTTGCACAGAGCCAGCCCTCAGAACCTAGAGAGGGGGCAGTCAGCTTCGAGAACTGACACACAGTTTAATGTGTGCACAAGCTGAGGGGTGGAAGGCTGTGTCCCCCCCTCCCCAGTCACCATTCTTCGTGTCCACAGAACAAGTATGTGGCATAGTACTCAGCCACACCCACAGCTGCCCTGCTTCACAACTAACGTGCCATGCATGAGAGACAATGAGCCATGAGTCTTGGTACTGCATCTCCATAGCTCAAAGTCTTACCTTGGCCAAGGACAGCAGCCCAGAAGTCTGGTCCAGCCAGGCTACCCTGACATCTTCCCAGTGGCCAGGTAAACCTGGCTGCCAAGAACCCCAGCACAACACCCCCTTCTTGGCCTCTGTAGAGGTCAGCCTGGCTGTGGGAAAGGCTGTGTCTCAGAGAATACCCAAACCTACAGGATACTCAGGCAACACCAAACATGTCGACAGCCACTCTCAGGAGCTCAGTGTGCCCACTTTCTCCCCAAGGTCCAGCTGGGCCCCCTTCCTCCCCATGCCTTCAGGAAGAGTTAACCTGGGTGTCCCCAAGGCCTGGGAGTTTCTCATAAACCAGACTTGACCTTGGGCAGCAGTGGCTCTGGAGAGCCTGGGCTGAGAACAACAGGACCTTCCTTTTTGTGGTCCTGAGGTCTGGTCTCCCCTCTGTGATTGCTAGAAGCACTGAGGGTGGGTGCTGAGTACTGTCTTAATCATTGGTAAGGGCTAGAGAAGGCAGGCTTGGTGCCAGTGGCTACAGGATCGGCTGTCTGGCCAGGATCCCACAAGCTCAGTCTCTTCTCCCCACCTTACAGCCAGGAAGCCTAAGGCTTCTGTGGGAGCTTGGGACAGGGGCCCAAACTGAGACCCCTAAAACCATTCCCCACACTCAAGAGGCAGATCCCAGCCAGCTAGGTTTGGCAAGCCTGGCAACCTGAGTCCATCCCCAGGACCCAGATGCTTGAATGAGAGAACCACCGTCCACAGCTGTGCTCTGACTCCACGCACGCACGCACACTGTGCTGCACATGCCCCCTGCACGATGAATGAGTGTAACAAACAAATAAGTAACTGGACGGTCAGGCCCGTCAGCTCACCCGGCAGGGATTCCCACCATCGATCTTGCCACCTGACACACAGGTCACCCAGGCTGACCTCTCCCTACTTGGAGGGATGGGGTGGGCACAGGATGGGGTATGGCCCTCCACTGCTCTGCACCCAGATGAACGTGGCTAGGTGTGAAGAAGCCAGAGCCTCCTCGCTGACGGAGAGTGGGCAGTGGTTGGCTGAGAGCCTCACTTGCAGACAGTCTTTGGACACAGTGCATGATCCTGAGATCCTCCGGTAGCTGACCCCAAGCCCAGTGACACTCCCAAGTTCAGGGTCCTGGCCTTGGAGACATCAAACAGGCATCAGGGTCTCCAGAACTCAGAATTCTCTATTTCTATGGTTAAAAATTACCCAGGTTGGAAGTCTCTAAGCCCTGGCATCTGCACTGTGCCAGAGGCAGCAGCTCTGACCTGCGCTGACTCCCAGAACTGAATATGAAGGCCCGGGCATGACCTTGAGCTTCCAGAGTTCCCTGGAGGCCCCTAGAACACAACAATGGGGATGCCAACCACAGGCAGAGGCCATGGCCAGCCTAACCCCAGGTTCTTCAGGACATGGACACAGGGTGTCACAAGCAGGCTGGTGGCAGGAGCCGCACTGTATAATGAGGACAGTGTGCTGGGGAGTAGCCATGATGCAGGGGTCTGGATGTGGGCTATAACTCAAGTCCTAGTTCTGACCCCCAGCTAACACCTCAGCCCAGGATGCCCCTCCACCAATCTCATGTCATCCCTTAGAGAGAGCATGGGGTGCTGGCTAGTGCTGGCTAGTGCACACCTCTACTTGCAACAACTTCCAGGCAGAAGCAGGTGGATCTCTTAGTTCAAAGCCAGCCTGGTCTACAGAGTGAGTTTCAGAACAGCGAGGGCTCCACAGAGAAACCCCACCCCCACCCCCATCTAGGAAAAGAAAGTGTAGCAGCTGAGCTTGGCTCTAGGGTGGCTTGGAAAGCTCTCACTCCTGGCTGTACATGAGTCCTTGGGACAATGGTCAAAGGACAACCATAGCCCTTCTCCAGGATTACTCGGGAGGTCACAGTGTGGGAGGCTCAGCACCTTTGCCTTCCAGGATCTTTTGAAAGACAGAGACAGGCAGGAGGGAATATTAGAAGACAAGATTGCCAGAGGCAGGGAGGAGCCTGGAGTCTGAACTGCCCACCCTCCCTTGCAAAACTTTCTGGTCTGGCTGGACATAGGCCTAGTCCAGAGGACCATGTGCTGGGATCGAGTGACAGCAGTATGCTCGGGAGTGAGGGTGGAGGGCTGGAGACCCCATAGCCCTTGGCAGAGCTGGCGACAAAGATGACTACGTGGGAAGTAGCTTAAAATGTCAGGCCTGGTGGGCAGTGCCTGGCGGGCAGTGCCTGGCATCCCCTCAACTGGCCATGGCCCTGCTCACAGGAGAGGGCACAGGCTGGGGGATTCAGGGGCACTAGTCTGACCCACTGACAGGGGTTGGAGGAGACTGAGCTAGTGACCATGAGACTAGAAGAAAGCCCAGTTGGGAACAGAGATTAGGGGAGACCACTAGCTGCTGTCCTATGACTTGACCCAGGGAGTGCAGGGAGGACTGGAGGCCAGTAGGAGCACAGAGAAGGACAGAGACAGACAACTGTCTGCAACCCTTGCCCTCACAGAGCCAAGGGTGGGACACAGGCTAAGCTGCTGTGCTTTCTTATTTGGGACAGTCTCAGCTACCTGGAGCTGGCCTGGGACTCATCCTCCTACCTTAGCCTCCAAAGTCCTGGGACAGTAGGTGTCCATCGCAGTCAGTGTCCTGCGGAGGCTGCGACCACCAGGAGGAAAACCTCCTCTGAGGAGGACATTCTAGACTCCAGTCCCACAGGTGCCATCAGGGCCAGGACAATCACCTCACAGTAACCACGAGGAGGACTCAGCCCCCACTGGAAGTATCAGCTGGCTTTCCAGAGCCCATGAGCTCACACAACCTCTCCAGGCTCCAGAGAGAGGCGGAGTCTCAGGAAGCCAGGCACACAGGCCTTGCCAGTTCTAAAGGACCAGGGAGGAAGCCAGGCTCAGAAGAAAGGCCCCAATGCCCAGCTTTGGGGTACAGCCATCCCTATCCCCTAGCATTTTTCTTTTTCTACAACAAAGGCACTTGTAGGTAATTCTCCGTTAGAGTGACAACTAATCACAGTGAGGGAAGAGATTTTCTGACGACAATCTACTTACAGCCCAGTGCTTCACTAGTCCACCCCTTGCATACAGATCAGCCAAAACTATAGAAGCTAGTAATTGGACGCCATGGGCAAAGTCTGTTCATGCTGGAGGCAGGCCTGGAGGAGCCTCTGTGCAGCATCTGAAGAGTTGACTTCCTGTAGAAGCACAGGGGCATATCGCCTAGCTTTACAGCTACCTGTCCCAGAAGCATGACAGAGCCTCAGGCTGCGTCTCCAGGGCCCTAGCCCCAGCCCTGGGAAGTGCCAGCTTGGGTCTCAAGCTTCAGCCTGGTCTTTCAGTGCTGAGCTATGATCTCTGCTTCTCAAGTCATTCTGTTAGGTCACTTTCTACCCGAGCCTGGCTTCCTTCCTATTCCTTTTGACACTGATGACCTGGTATGTCTATGGTCCACAGAGAGCTTGCTGCCATCCCACCTGAAGTTCAGAGCCTCTTGGAGAACTCAAGTGGTAGCTGGGGCTGGCCACCACTTTCCTTGAGATCCTTTGGTCCAGCCTCAGTGTCAACACAGGGATCTCTATCCCAGCATGAGGGTTCTCTAATGTCCAGAGGAAAGTGGAGGCTAGCTAGCTCTAGCTTGGAGTTGGGCTGTGGGTACAGGAGCAGTGTGTGTGTGTCTGTGTGAGTGAGGGTCCATGCTCCATGCTAGGACAAGCAGGCTTGATTGACACTGCTGCCAAGGCACACACTTCTTTCTCCACTACGAAGAGAATACAGGTCCAGCAACATAAGCACAGGGGCCTCCGAATGGGACCTGGGCTGGTTCCCACAGGCCTATAGGGGAGGCTCTAGGCTGGTGGTCGGTGGAATCCTCACCTTGGCAATGCTGTCAATGGATAGGCCTTGACTCCAGAGGACTGACTCGTGCTATCCCCATTTCCACAGCCTGCAGGACAGACAGTGTGGCCTAAGTTGGGGTCTGCCTGCAAGTGAAAGAGAGAGGCCTCTGCCTGAGAAGACCTCAGGGACACCATGACCACTCAGACACACCCACTATGGTTTTGACTCTGGACTCATTCATTCTGTAGCAGAACTCCAGAGTGCTGGGGTGACAGTGTGAACCACCCCACAACACAAGGTTTATATGGCTGTGGAATGGAACCCAGGGCTTTCTGCATGCACGCCTGGCAAGTGCTCTGTCCCTAGAGCTATAGCCCCTCACCTGGGACTCTTACTAAAACCTGAGAGACAGTCTTGACCATGGAAGTCAGCATGTCCACAGGGCCAATTATTCTGATGACTCTCTAGACCACACCTCAGATCCCAACACTACACAGGCCAGCCACTGGTCCCCAAATTGAGACTCTTGAATGATCAGCAGGGGTCCAAGGACACAGTGTCAGATGCTGGAGTGTCTGGAGTCCCACAGCTTCTTTGGGGCTCTTTCCCCAGCCCCGCCCTTCAGGGGGGAGGAAGCAGGTGGGCGGGGCACACTGGAGAGGCCCAGGCATGGCAGGAGGGGGCAGGAGAAAGGAATGTGGCTCTGGGTATCCAGACAGGCTGGTTTTTCAGGAGAAGCCCAGGACTGGAGTTTGGGGGTGGCAACCCCTGACTATCTAAAGTGAGCAAAACAGGATATCATACCCAGCCCCCAATGCTCAGTGCTACCAGGTTCCCACAGAGCCAGAGTAAAAATGTCAACTCCAGGACACCCCTAGTGGCATCCCTGAGTCCCCAACCTCTACCTGGGGCTCAGAAGGCCAAGCTTCAGAATCCAAAAGGCCATCTCCCTGGGCTCCAGTATGCCTGTGCCCAGGTGACAGGAACTGGTTTCCTTAGCTGGCCTCTAGCCAGGCTTAGACATGAACACCCCTGGCCAGTACACAGGGACTCAGATACCACAATTCACTCACTGCACTTGGGATACACACAGAGCCCTCACTGGCCCAACCCAGAACATTCTGGTTGCTCCCAACCATTCATTTGTAACATGACATGGGCCCTCTGGTCCCCACCAGGCATATGAGACTACCCCCGTAACCACTCACGAGGACCCAGGGCCAAAACTGCACCCACCCTATAGAGAGAACTGTGTAATTTTGGTTTCTTTAAAAAACAAAACAAAACAAAACAAAGAAATATTAAAAGAGCGTCTTTTTGTTTTAATCCCAGGTGTGGGGGTGGGGCTGCTTTGGACTGTCCACAGCAGCTGACTATGATTTGCCTTGTGCTCTAGTAGAGGCGCGGTTTTGCCAGCTGCAGAAAGTTTCTGGGAGTGTGAGATGTTTGGGATTCTGGGAACTTTTCAGAGGGTATATACATGCTAGGACCCGAGAGGCGGGGTTGGTGGTTGTTCAGCGGGGATGGGTGTTGTTAGTAGTCATGCTTGTTCAGGAGGGGTTGTTGGTAGTCATGCTGGAAGGAGAAGTGAGATCTAGGGCTCTCCCCATTCCCCATCCTTCTTTCTCTCCTATTTAGTGATAGGGAGTAAAACAAGGGGGAAGGAGTGAGATAAAGGGTGGGAAAAGTAGCAAAGACACTGCCCTCTCCACAAGCTGCAGACAGAGCAAGGGGACCACACTGCCCTCTCCACAAGCTGCAGACAGAGCAAGGGGACCACACTGCCCTTGGTTTTCCTGATGTGCAGAAGGCCACCCGGGGCTATAGAATGGCCTGAGAGCAACTGGGATATATAGCTGCTGTTCTAGCATCAGGGACTTTCTCTCTGACCTATTGGCACACCTGGTACAGTGACCCCACCCTTGTCACGATGAGTCACCATCATAAAGACCTAGATCTGCTGCCCTCCCAGGACCCTCAACCTGTCCTGCCCGGATCTGCAGCCTTTGACCCTCCATGGGTGGGGGACTTCCGGAAAAGGCAAATGAGCAGTTTTCCTCCAGGCCCTGCACTGTCACTTTCGAAATGTGGCAGGACCTTGCCCCATCCCAGCCACCGCCCCTTTCAGTTTCACTCCATACTGGATTTGCACTGGGGCCAGGATAGGGCCAGTCTGAGAGCCTGTAAGTCTGCTCACCACAGCACAGCTGCACATGGATGTGGGGGTGCAAGTCTGGAACAAAGCAGCAGGGTCTAGGGACAAAAGATGGAGGCAAGGGAGGACAAGACAGACAGACAACTCTGAAGCCACCTAGGAATGCTGTATCTGACCCACTATCCATCTCCCTGTGGTCAGTGTGGACACATAGCGGCCAAGCCAATGTCTTCCCCAGCACATAAGATATCTCTGCTATCCCCAGACACTCAGCACACAGCCCCAGGCATGGCTGGCTGTTCTTCATAGACCAGCGGGACCATCTCTGTCCCTTTGACCATACAGGATCCACTGCTGGGAGCAAGAGGACAGGACAACAGTTGACATCAGGGCTACCTCTAGTCATTGTCGGCACACTGCCCCTTCACAACTGCCAGCACAGAGTCCTCACCACATACAGAGCTGAGCTGCGGCCATATAGGCCACTGTGCCCGTCCTCATCTAAGGGGCCCAGAAGAAGGTTCTCAGACATTCTCCAATGTCCCTAGGGGCCAGACCTATGACCCATCCCCAACCTTACAATCACACCCATGGGCTTCGGAGGTACACAATCCACCTTGCTTTGGAATTCCCATGTATCAAGTTCATCTGCAGAGTTTCCAACGCACTAAGTCATTCAAATATTACCTCTACATAGTTCCAGAATATGTCACACACACACACACCCTTCCCAAAGGTAGGCCTGTCCACACAACAGTTACCTCATCCCAACCTCCCTGCCCCAGGCCCTACAAACCCTCCTCCCGACTCTGGATCCTTCCCACCACAGGGAATGTGTGGCCTTCTGTGTCTGTATCTCTGAACACAATGTCCTTGAGGTCTCTCCACACTGTGCCAAGCACGAGATGCCCACAAGCATAAGGACAAAAGTCTCAGCTACGTCCTGGCTCTGAAATCCCTTAAACCAGCCAAAACAGGTGCCCACCTCTCCTGGGGAGTAAGCAGGGCAACCAGAGAGGTGGCAGCCACTGTCACCAATGGTCCCAAAGGAAGCCAGCTCCTCACCCCAAGCCCTTGCAGGTGGTAGACTTGAAGCTCCAGGGGTGGGAGTGTGCTGAGGACAGGCCAGGATAAACCGGGTGACCTTGTCCTCAGGTTGTCCTCCATGCTGACCCTCCCATTACCATAGGGCCCTTAGTTACGGAAGCAGTGAAAGGAGCTGCAGACTGCACAATTGATAGCACAAACATGTGAACCTCAGGAGTGACTAAGAAGTACACTTGGCGTGCAAACACACACATGCACACAGCATAGACTTGACTGTGCTCACACAATTCACTGGATGGCACATACAGGGCTGAGGCCATGTTGACAATGTATGATGTAGACCTTCATCTGCATTCAAACCTCCCCACTCATAATTTTAGATTCTGTCACACACATCCCTAGCAGGAAAGTAGTCCATCTCACCCTGTGGGGGTCAGGAGAGGCAGCAGGGACAGTCGCCTCTTTATTCTGCTTCTTGGCCAGTGTTTCCCACTGTCCCTGCTCAAGGGGCCCTGGTGTCAGGACTGCACAAGCAGGCATGTGAACTCTCGGGGCCTCAGTTCCCTCTTATGTGCCTGCATCCACTTCCACCCAGGGAAAGAAACTGCCCACATTCCAGAGCCCAGAGAAGCCGCCACTGGTAGGGCCAGGCTGCCCATTCCAGCATGTGCCCGTTTCTCCTTAAAGGTGGAAGCAAAGCAGAAGTCTGCCAGGATTGACTGATGGCCACAGAGGTGCCTCTCTGTCACTGTCATACCCACGACTGGGCTGGCAGGTCCCCGCCTTCATCATTCCCAACTGGAAAAGAGCCTCAGCAACCCACCTGTAGGAACCAGGTCCTGGGACAATCCAAAGCTGGGCCCAAGGGCTGTAGAGAGGGGCCAGGAGAAGTTGGGGGTTCAGCTAGCCAGGCCTCCCAGATAGAGTCCAGCCATTGATTGCTATTGGATCAGGTCCCTAGCACGGCTGACTGCAGGGAGGGAGGCACCAGGTTATGCCCCTTGTTCCTTCAAATGTCCCCAGTCTCACACAGCAGAGCCAGTCCCAACCATGCCAGGTTCCAGGCAATGCCTCAATCTAACGTGTTCACTGGGGTCCCAGCTCAGCTTAGTACCTCGGGGCCCTTTACCACATTGGAAAACTCACCAGCAGTTGTGCCACCCCCAAGGTCAGGCTCCCCGTCACTCCCCACTCTCAGGGTTCAGTGGCCCGCACCAGACAGCCAAGGCAGGAAGGCCGCCGCTCCAGAGCGGGCGGGACTCAGGGACTCACAGGCATTCCGGGAAGCAGAGCCGGGGGATGGCCCAGACACTTGACACACTCATGCCTTTTTTTTTTTTTTTTTTTAACTTTTCAGAGCATTAATCATGACATCTGAGGAGACTCCCTGAAATCCCTCCCTCACCACCAGGCTAGTTCAGCTGTGTCCCTCTAGTGCATCTCTAGTACCTGGGGTGGTGGTACCCACTCTCCCCCACTTAGCTCCCTGGTGAGGTGGTTTCAAAGTCACTCTCTACCACACACTCCCCCAACCCAAACCAGAAGAGGAGACGTGAGAGACGTGGCTGGGACCAGTGGTGGGGCCAGGTCTGGGCACCCACCCAGGAAACCCAGTAAGGAGACTCATTGATAGCCAGGGTTCCTGAGAACCCCCAACGCTGAGGACACCAAGTTGGGTAGGAAGGGACAAAAATACCTCAGGGGGCGCCAGGGTCAAAGACCACCAGAAAAAGAAAGGGGTCAAAAAGGACACTGAACAGGAGTTGATAGAAGACAACTGAAAAGAAAGGTTAGGGGTCATGACTGAGCCTGGGGTCAAATGATCATGGCACAAGGTGGGGGTTGGGGTTCCCTCCCAGGACCAGGGTCAAGGGCAGGAGTGGCGGGGAAGGTTCCCGGGGTGCAACCTGAGTCTCAGGAGAGGGAAGGTCCTGGGTCTAGGAGGAAGGGGTACCCAGGATGAGGTTAAGGTTCACTGGGAGAACAGGGGTCCCAAGGTGAGGTTGAGGTTCAACTGTAGATGGGAAGGTAGAGGTCTGTTAGGGTCAAGGTTCAAAGTAGATTGTCTGGGAATCGAGGTGCCGGAAAGAATGAGGGGTACCTCCAAGGACCCAATACCAGGGTCAAGGCCAGGATTCACAGGCTGTGGACAAGATTTTCAGGGAAGGAAGGGTTCTCACCACCAGAGGCAGGAATCCGAGTCAGCCAAAAGGAAGGGGGGTAGGGGGTCATAGGAAACTGGGGTCAGTGTCAAAATGGAGGTCGCAATAGGAGTCGGGGTTCCCTGGGAGCTGGGTCAAAGCGGGAATGAGAGAGAGGTCCCCGGAGATGGGGGAGTTCACGGGAACAGCCAAGAGGCTCACTGCCTGGGGCAGGGGCAGGGGTCGCAACCGGACGTGGGGTCAGGACTCGTGGGTCAAGACCGAGCCTGAAGTCCACGCGGAACGTGGGGTCTCGCCTCACAGAGAGAGATGGGGCGCACAGGGGTCGTAACTGGGGGCGGGGTCAGGGGGTCGCGGGGAGGGTCAGAGGTCGCGCGCGGTGCGGCACCCTCCTCCGCGTCCACTCCCGCCCTGCAGCCAAGGAACGGCCACGAGAAGCCCGGAACCAGAGCCTGGCCGCAAGAGTCGCGTGGGGATCGCGAAAGGGTCACAGTGGCGTCTCGGGCCGGCGCCTCACCTCAGACCTGATCGCTGAGCCCGCGACGCCTCGGTTTCCCGGAGCCTCTCAGCGGCCGCCGCTCACTTCCGGGTTCTGGGCGCCATGTTGCCGGCGGCGCGCACTTCCGCTTCTACGAAGGGGCGCGGCCTTAGGGGCGGGGCCTCTTGGGGCCGGGCAGTTCTTGCTACTTGAGGGAACTGGACCCCTTCTCTGTCCCCTGCCTGACCTTGCTGGGCTGTACGATTGATCCTCAGTTTACCCTTCAGGGCTTTGCACATGCCCTGGCACACTTGCAACATCAGACCCCACCAACCTCTCACACCCTTGCCATCCTCCGCTCCCTTAGAACTATCTAGAAGCCCTATTTTCTTTTCTTTTTAGACAGTCTCACTATGTGGCCTTGTCTGGCCTAGAACTCACAAAGATCCACCAGAACTCTACAAGTGCTGATGTTACAAGCATAAACCATCATGCCTGGTCCAATCTCTTAAACCCACTATAGATCTAATTCACGTGTCTCCCTTCTCAGTCCAGACCTAGGACAATGGCCTCCGTGGGACTAAAGCCAGTTCAGTCACCATCCCCTTCCCAGCTGGGTATCATGAATTCAGGTCCAGAGGCACCACCATTCAGAAGCCTGTGTCCTGCAACCCTGAGATTAGATTTGCCCATAAAAAAATGAACTGTATGGATGCTGTTTTATCTCCATGTAGCTGGCTGTCCTGGAACTCCCTCTGTATACCAGGGTGGCCTTGGACTCAGAGATCTTCCTCCCTCTGCCTCCCAAGTATTGAAATTAAAAGCATGCGCCGCCATCCCAGATGAGAACCTGGCTCTTTATTGTGCCCCCAAAAAACCCTGTCTAAGGGACAGGAAACCAGGACTATCTGTCCTCAGGGAAGGAGACCCAGGCAAGAGTCTCTGCATAAAGCTAAGGATACCACTGGGGATCTTAAGCAGTAAGGCTATAGAAACTTGGATTTTAAGTTTAATCAGGAGTTTGTCACACAGACCAAAAGGAAAGACAGTCTAGATAAAAGAAAAGCTGTTTAAAAGCCTGGTATAGCCGGGCAGTGGTGGCACACTCCTTTAACTTAATCTCAGCCCTGGGCAGGCAGAAACAGGCCATCTCAGTGATTTCAAAGTCAGCCAGGGCTACACAGAGAAGCAATGTCTTGAAAACCAAACAACAATAAAAAAGCCTGGTATAGTGGGTGGGCAGCCAGCTTGGGGTAAAGGGCTGAGGACCTGAGCTCTATTCCCAAGCCCAGGTGTGGTGGCATGGGCTCAGAAGATCATCTCGTTGCTGCAGAAGCAGAGGCAGGAGGGTTCCTAGCCTAGTGGGCACATTCCAGGTCCAGGAGGGACCAAGTCTCAGGGAGCAATACAGGTGGTACCTGAGGAGTAACTTTCAAGGTTAACTTCTGACCTACACACACACACACACACACACACACACTGTACACAAACACATACACCCCCCACGCGCACACACAGAATAAAGAGTTTGGAAGTGTGAGACCCACTAGGAGGCCTGAGTCCCACACCCAAGAACCCAGTTCCTTCTCACCTTAGTCCTCTGAGATAGGTGTCACCGGCATTCCCCAGGAGAAGAAATGGAGGCAGAGGACTATCCTGAAATTAGTCCCAGGTCACCTAAGGAAAGGCATGAAAGTGACCTCTGCCACACGTCCAGCACGGGAAGCCATGAAGTCACTGTGAATAATCTTGCCTCAAATGGGGGCAGTTTGCCCAGCCCAGGGTGTATCTAGCCCTGTCAGCCCGAAGGAATCTGCCAAGCTGGGGATGGCTAGGGAATTAGTCAGATTTGGGGATTTCCAAGGAAACACAGGAGTCAGCCTCAGAAAGCAACAGGGACCTGGCTCTAAGTCCATGGCCCAGGGTTTTTGTTTTGTTTGTTTGTTTGTTTGAGACAGGGTTTCCTTGTAGCCCTGGCTGTCCTGGAACTCACTTTGCAGGCCAGGCTGGCTCGAACTCAGAAGTCTGCCTGCCTCTGCCTCCCAAGTGCTGGGATTAAAGGCATGCGCCACCATGCCTGGCCATGGCCCAGTTTTAAATATGCAGCAGCATGGGCTTGCTGTGTGACCCCCGGGAACTTTACTCCTCTGAGCCTTTAAACTAAGGAGCTATGTGCTAGGTTGTTCCACTGACCACACTGACAAACTGTGGCTTTGTTTGTTTTGAGAACAGTTTCACCAGGTGCGGTGGCGCATGCCTTTAATCCCAGCACTCGGGAGGCAGAGGCAGGCAGATTTCTGAGTTCCAGGCCAGCCTGGTCTTCAAAGTGAATTCCAGGACAGCCAGGGCTATACAGAGAAACCCTGTCTTGAAAAAACAAACAAACAAAAACAAAACAACAACAACAACAAAAAAGAGAACAGTTTCATGCACTCAGGCCAACCCCAAACTCAAAAATGTAGCCAATAATGACCTTGAACCAGTGCGGTGGTGGCACATTCCTGTAATCCCAGCACTCGGGAGGCAGAGGCAGGCGGATTTCTGAGTTCAAGGCCAACCTGGTCTACAGAGTGAGTTCCAGGACAGCCAGGGCTACTCAGAGAAACCCTGTCTCGAAAAACAAAAACAAAACAACAACAACAACAACAAAAACAAAAAACAATAACCTTGAACTCCCTGCTCCCCACCCATCCCCGCACACCTCCACCTTCCAAGTGCTGGGGGTGACAGGCAAGTGCTGGGGGTGACAGGCATGTGCTGGGGTGACAGGCATGTGCTGGGGTGACAGGCATGTTCCACTATGTCTGGTTTATGTGGTATTGAGGATGGAACCCAGGCCCTCTGCATGCTGGGTAGCCCACCTTCAGAGCCCCAGCCTAGTTTTAGCTTTACAATTTGATATGGGGGGGGGGGGTCAGATACATAGGGAGGGATGAAGCCCAGCACCTTAGGCTAAATAGGAAAGTACCAGCACTGAACAGCTTTGCACAGCCCATGTCTTTGTTTCAAAGGATAGAAAGCCCTGCCAGGGAGTGCTAAGGAACTTCTGGAGCCCTCAGCTTCTCAGACTGGAGCAGCCCCAGCCCCAGCTCCCCTATTGAGATCTGCCTACCTCCCGCCCCCGCCCTGCCCGCAGCAGCTAGCTTCCCTCCAGGTTCCCAGCCCTCAGCAGGTACCAAGCTGCAGGTGCGCCAGCCTGGCCAGGCAGGCCAGGACCTAGGGATTCACTTCCTGTTTCCCTACAATCTGGAAAGTCCCGGTGTTCCCAGGCTGCCACCAAAGCTTCTCCTCCTCATGGTCCCCCTGGCCACTTCTGTTTTCTATACCCACTTCCCCTGGAGGGGGGGGGCCCAGTCTGGCACCTCCTCTTCCCCTCTTCCCCTCCACCACCCTTCCATCTCCCTTTCTCAAGCTCTAGCTGGGTTTTCCTCAGTGTAGAAGGGGACACTGAGGCAGGAGCAGCAGCAGAAGGATATATCCACCCCCCCACCTCATCTCCCTGTCTCTCTCTCCTCCCAACTTTGTCTCTCTTCACACAGCCACCTCACCCCAACAGCCAGTACGGCCCAGTGCAGGCATCTTCCTCCTCCAGCGGCTGACCCACCTGTAGCTCCTTGGTGTTCCCAAGGTGTCTATAGGCCACTGTCCCAGGACCTGGGGCTCCCAGCTCTCTGCCCCAGGACATACAGCCAGATCCTGCTAGGCCCCTGTTAGGGCTGCAGTCTGTGCCAAGACTTCGGGGAAGAGCTAACCTGCCTGACAGGTTTGAGATCCACCCAGCCCAGGCCTTCCTCCTCTCTAGGGAGAGGCTGAGACACCTGGAACTTGCAGGGAAACGCTCATCGGCACACCTCCACTTTGTCTCCAGTGGGTCCTGAGGTTGGGGAGCAACAGGCTGGACAATGGAAGAACAATGGGAATCGGAATCGTAACAGGGGAATGATGGGGGAAGGTCCAGGGCTGGATAGTGGGGATCACTAGGGAGCTGAGGGCAACAGGAAGCCATGAGGGTTGTAGAGCAAGGGATACTGTACAGCCAGGGCAGAGACAGAAGTCAGTTGGAGCTATGCATGGTGGCATAGTACTATGTTATCCCAGGGAGCAGCCTTCTGGGACGCAGACCAGCAACACCCCAAGCCTTGGCCAGCTGTTTTTTGTTTGTTTTGTTTTGTTTTCGAGACAGGGTTTCTCTGTGTAGTCCTGGCTGTCCTGGAACTCACTCTGTAGAACAGGCTGGTCTCGAACTCAGGAATCTGCCTGCCTCTGCCTCCCAAGTGCTGGGATTAAAGGCGTATGCCACCACCCCCACCCTCCAGCTGGATGCAAACATACAAACACAATACACATACATATGTATACATGCATACATACATGTACACATACATATACACACATATGTAAACACAAACATATACACATATATACGTTCACGTATTCACATACTCATACACACACACATGCACAATGCACACACACACTAAAACCCAAAGGCTCAGCTAGTGACAGACCTAGAGAAGGGAGTCCAACTTTAGACACTATACCACCCAGCTCACCCCCACCCCCGTGGGGGAGAGAAGAGGACCCTGAGGAGTTCCTTAATTCTACATTAAGCCAGGCGTAGTGGCACAGGCCTTTAATCCCAGCACTTGGGAGGCAGAGGCAGGCAGATTTTTTTTTCTTTTTCTTTTTTTTGGGGGGTGGGGGTTCCGAGACAGGGTTTCTCTGTATAGCCCTGGCTGACCTGGAACTCACTTTGTAGGCCAGGCTGGCCTTGAACTCAGAAATCTGCCTGCCTAGCAGGGTTAGGGTTAGGGTTAGGGTGAATTTCTGAGTTCCAGGACAGCCAGGGCTATACAGAGAAACCCTGTCAAGAAAAACAAAACAACAACAACAACAACAACAACAAAAATTCTACATTGAGCTCCCAGGACCAAACCATTACTGGACTGAGGGCCTCCCATGTCAGGTCTAGAGTTCTGGTTCCATCTCTGAGAAATCTGGACCACGGTGGGGGTGGGGTGGGGCAGAGGGTGGAGGAGGAGCAGATAAGGATAACAGGGGGGCAGAGGCTAGGGCTCAGAATTTGGGTGTCTGTAGAATGGGAGAGAGGTGCAAACAGAGCAGAGGTGACTATTTGTTTGTTTTTGGTTTTGTTTTTATACGGCATGTTTACTGGATATCCTGAGGCCAGGCCCCAGGTCCAGCACTGGGATCCTCAGCACAGAATAGGAAAGAAACTAGAATCCCTGGCTACTGGCCTCAGGCGTCCCTGTGGTCCTAACCAGTGGTAATAACTGGCCCTGAGCAGAGATTTCACCTGCTCCCGGGGAGTCCTGGATCCTGGCCTGGGAGATTCCAGGAAGTGGTGACTCACTCCCCATCCTGGTGGGACAGGGGCATTAGAGAAGGGCATGGAATTCCACCAGCCATCCAGCTCTCAGCTCAGCTGCCCCACTGCACTTCAGTCTGTAATTCTGGCAGTCTGAGGGAAGGTATACCCTGGTCACTGGTGGGTATTTGTCATTTTGGATCGTCTCCAGCTACTGTGACAGCAAGGACAGAGGAGCTCTCCCACAAGCTGTGCCAGTGAGCAAGACCCAGACAAGGCTTATAACCTGTTTACACTACATTGTTTTTAAAATGAATGTCAGCAGGCTGCAGAGGTGGCTCAGTGGTTAAGAGCACTGACTGTTCTTCCAAAGGTCCTGAGTTCAATTCCCAGCAACCACATGGTGGCTCACAGCCATCTGTAATGGGATCTGGTGCCCTCTTCTGGTGTGTTTGAAGACAGGTACAGTGTACTCATATAAATAAAATAAATCTTAAAAAAAAATAGGTCTTTCCACTTCAAAAGAACAAACAAACAAACAAACCTCATCTCACAGGGTAGTGGTGGTGCACACCTTCAATCCCAGCACTCAGGAGACAGAGCCAGGTGGATCTCTTTGAGTTCAAGGCCAGCCTGGGCTACATCATGAGTTCCAGGACAGCCAGGGCTGCACGGAAAAAAGAAAGGAAGAAAGAGAGCTGGGCAGTGGTGGTGCATTCCTGTAATCCCAGCACTTGGGAGGCAAAGGCAGGCGGATTTCTGAGTTCGAGGCCTGAGGTCTACAGAGTGAGTTCCAGGACTGCACAGAGAAACCCTGTCTAGAAAAACCAAAAAAAAGAAAGAAGAAGAAAAGAAAAGAAAAGAAAAGAAAAGAAAAGAAAAGAAAAGAAAAGAAAAAAAGTCATGTCAGCAACTCTTGGAAGAGTTTTGTAGAGTTTATGGAGACACAGGGAATGGAGCCTTGTGTGTCTTTTGCTTTTGTTTTTTTTTTTTTGTTATTTATTTTTTTTCGAGACAGGGTTTCTCTGTGTAGCCCTGGCTGTCCTGGAACTCACTCTGTAGACCAGGCTGTCCTTGAACTCAGAAATCTGCCTGCCTCTGCTTCCCAAGTGCTGGGATTAAAGGCATGCGCCACTAAGCCAGCCATGGCCAAGTGTGTTTTTCTGATGGAAACACTGTTGCCCTTTCAGTGCCCCAGATGAAACAGGGGTCCTCAAGTGTGTTAGGCAAGTGTTTTACCACCAAGCCATATGCTTTATGTCCAGCCTTATAGTGATGACTTTATAGTAAGAAATGAACACATTGGAGAATGAATTCTCGCAGTGGGGTAGGGGGAGCCCCAGGTGCAGTGTGGTCCACACACACTGGAGTACTATGTGGTCCTGAAGAGGAATGCGCCTCTGATTCTGAGAACACAAAAGATCAGCATGGGCCTCCATGACAGGAAATGTCTAGAGCAGAGGGATCCAGAACAGTGAGATGTGCTTGCCATTCCGGCACTCAGGAGACTGAGATAGAAGAATCAAATTTAAGGCCAGCCTGGGCTATGTGGGGGATGCAGTTCAATGATAGACTACTTGTCTAATATATGTGAAACCCTAAGTTAAACACAAGTAGCCAGGCATGGTGGCACACACCTTTAATCCCAGCACTCAGGAGGCAGAGGCAGGCGGATTTCTGAGTTCGAGGCCAGCCTGGTCTACAAAGTGAGTTCCAGGACAGCCAGGGCTATACAAAGAAACCCTGTCTCGAAAATAAAATAAAATAAACTATGATAACTAGACACGAGCAGTACACATTTATAGCCCAAATATTTGGGAGGCAGAGGCAGGTGGATCTCTGAGTTCTATGCTAGCCTAATCTACAGAGCGAGTTCCAGAATAGCCAGGGCCACAACCCACTCACCCCACTCCCACCCCCAACCCCTGCCAACAGCCCTCCCAAAAAATACAGATATTCAGGATATACAGAGTAGATGGTTGGAGGAATGGATAGCCTTGGTTGGTTGTATTACCAATATCAGTTAGCCACAGCTATGTAACCAATTGCAGTGAGCATGGTATGAACGGTCCTCACTGTGCCCCTGGATTAGCTAGATAGATACAGCTGGGTTCTCTGCTCATGCTGTAAGGAGGAACCGATCAAGAATGGAGTCTCAAGTAGAGACCGGACTGGTGAGCCCACCCATCCTGCTAGAGCTCTTGCTCCCTGGATTAAAGCTCTGATGATGGAGTCTGCTGGGAGAGGCATGGCAGAATTGTGTTCATGTTAGAGTCATTTGTTTTATGTGTATGAATGTAGGTCTATGCACCAAGCAGAAGCCCGATGCCCACAGAGATCAGAAGGATCCATCAGATCCCCTGGAACTGGAATTATCAATGGTGGTAAACCATCATGTGAGAGCTGGGACTCGAATCCAGGTCCTTTATAAAGAACAAGTGCTCTCAACTATTGAGTTATCTCCCCAGCCCCGACCCCTGTCATCACATGGTCTCACTGTGTGGCCCTGGCTAGCCTGGGACTCCCTATGCCAAGCAGGATTTCTTGAATTTACCAAGATCCACCTGCCTCTGCGTCAGTCTCAACCTCAGGAGGTCGAGTACAAAGGCATGCGCCCCCATGTCCTGCATGCGCAACTTGTAGGCTGGTTCTGTGGTGCAACTCATGTTCTCTTGTTTACAAACACGGAACCTACCACATCCATTGTCTTCTCTCCACCTGACTGGAGCGACTTGGAACTTTCAGTGCCTCTTGCAGATGTGTGTAAAAAGAGAGGCAGGGTGATGGTTCATCACACCTGTGTGAGACAGGGGCCAGGGTCATTCCCAAGCGTGGAAAAAGCCTGGGATTCACAGGTACACCACCAACTCTTTGGGTCTTTTAAAGGAGGAAGCCAGGAAAGTTTGAGGTTAACCTGTGCCAAATGGGTAGATTTTAGAAAGAGAGAAAGGAGGGAGGGAGAGAAGGACAGAGGAAGGGAGGAAAGGACAGATGGTTGGGCAGATAGAAAGGGAAGAAAAGCACAAAGAGGGAAAAAAAATGGTAAAAAGGTACAGGTCCAGCCGGGCGTGGTGGCGCAGCCTTTAATCCCAGCACTCGGGAGGCAGAGGCAGGTGGATTTCTGAGTTCAAGGCCAGCCTGGTCTACAAAGTAAGTGCCAGGACAGCCAGGGCTACACAGAGAAACCCTGTCTCGAAAAACCAAAAAAAAAAAAAAAAAAAAAAAAAAAAAAAAAAAGGTACAGGTCTGACCTCGGAGCACTGGAGGTGGAAGTTCAGGGTCATTCTTTTTTTTTTTTTTTTTTAAAGATTTATTTATTTATTATATGTAAGTACACTGTAGCTGTCTTCAGACACTCCAGAAGAGGGCCCCAGATCTCGTTACGGATGGTTGTGAGCCACCATGTGGTTGCTGGGATTTGAACTCTGGATCTTCGGAAGAGCAGTCGGGTGCTCTTACCGGCTGAGCCATCTCACCAGCCCCAGGGTCATTCTTGAGTACATAACAAGTTCAAGGCCAGCCTGGCTACTGGAGGAGACCCTGTCTCCAAACAAGCAAACACTGAAGCAGCCATGAAGGTCAGGGAAGACTTTCTTGAGGCAGTGACCTTGGCTCTGCCCCATGTGCTAAGATTGTGGCAGCAGCTCATAGCCAGGGCAGGGTGGGGGTCCTTAAGGCAGAACCCTCAAAGGCCCAGAAGAGAAAGTCCTGCTCTTGGAGGTGAAATTAAACCAGGGCAAGGATGCCTATCAGGTGACTGAGACCCCAGCTTCTGCATCAGGCGGCTGGGGCAGAAGGCTGACTGTGGGCACGGAGAGTAGGTCTTACCTTATGTCAATTCCCAGCCCAGGCTTTTCCCAGCCCAGGCTTCTCCCAGCCTTCAGCTTGCCATACCGGAGGATGGGGACTTAGCCCTGAGGCTCCTATCCCAGACTCCCACTCTGCCACAGGCAGAGAGAAAGGTCCTCAGGCCTCTGTTCTCAGGGTACCCACTCTCACAGGGTAAGACAGCTTTGCCTGTTTCTCTCATGGGCCCAGGAAAGAAAAGACCCAGGGTCCTAGTAGTATCATTCAGTTTGTAGCAACCAGCTATGGCTAAGTAACAAAAGGACCCCAAAACAGCATTCATTCACTCATTCATTCCTTAATTAACGTCAAGGACACTGAGCATCACTGATTCATGAGGTTGGGTGGTGGAGCGAAACCCAGGCACAGACTGTACAAAGGGCCTGGGATGGCAGAATTGAGCTGCACGTGGCACTGCTCAGGACAGCAGGGACATAGAAGACCCCCACATAGTGCAGGCCGTACAGCTCTTCATGCAGTGTGGGATAACCTTGAGCTGGTCCTGCCACCACACCTATCTTACCTATAAAATATCATATTAAAAACTATGTTCGGTGTCATCCTGAAGCACTCGTTCTTTCCCCTTGGATTTTCTTTTTCTTCCTTCCTTTCTTTCTTTCTTCCTTTCTTTCTTTCTTTCTTTCTTTCTTTCTTTCTTTCTTTCTTTCTTTCTTTCTTTCTTTCTTTCTTTCTTCTTTGTGTGTGTGTGTGGGTTTTGAGACAGGGTTTCTCTGTATAGTCCTGGCTGTCCTGGAACTCACTCTGTAGACCAGGCTGACCTTGAACTCAGAAATCCACCTGCCTCTGCCTTCCAAGTGCTGGGATTAAAGGCATGCGCCACCACTGTATCCCGACCATTTTGACTTGTTGAAATCCTATTTATCTTCTTTCATATCTATGATGGTTTTGACTAGCATGTGTGTGTACCACTGGCATGTAGTTCTGAGGTAACCACGAGGGCGTCGATCCCCTGGGACTAGAGGCATGGTTGGGAACCATCATGCTAGTGCTGTGAACTGAACCTGGATCCTCTGGAAGAGTAGCCGGTGTTGCACCCTCTGAGCCTCCTCTTCAGCCCCATAAACCCTTTGTTTTGATGGACTTGAACATCAAAGACAGTGCACATGATGTGTGGGCAACTGATGGTGGAGGTGAGGAGAGGGAGTCAGAGCCACACCCCACTTCAAGCTGGAGTTAAAGGCAGTTGCGAGTCACCCTAAATTCACAGAGACCCACCAGCTTCTCCTCACCATTGGTGGAATTAAAAGTGTGCACTATAGCCAGATGTGGTGGTACACACCTTTAATTCCAGCACTCAGTAGGCAGAGACAGGTGGATCTCCTGAGAGTTCAAGGCCAGCCTGGTCTACAGAGTGAGTTCTAGGACAGCGAGGGCTACACAGAGAAACCCTGTCTTGAAAAAGCAAGGGGAAAAAAAGAGTGCTTCATGACAACACCGAACACAATTTTTTAAAAAAGATTTATTTCTTATTATATGTAAGTACAGCTGTCCTCAGATGCACCAGAAGAGGGCATCAGATCTCATTACAGATGGTTGTGAGCCACCATGTGGTTGGGGGTTTCTCTGTGTAGCCCTGGCTGTTCTGGAACTCACTTTGTAGAACAGACTGGCCTCGAACTCAGAAATCCGCCTGCCTCTGCCTCCCGAGTGCTGGGATTAAAGGCATGTGCCACCATGCCCGGTTCACACAATTTTTAATATGATATTTTATTGAGACTTTCATACATGGTTTTTGTCTCTCTGTGTAGCCCTGGCTGTCCTAGAACTCACTCTGGAGATCAGACTGGCCTTGAATTTAAGAGCTTTGCCTCCTGAGTGCTGGGATTAAAGTCATGTGCTGCCACTGTCCAGCAAACTTAGAGGTTTTCACTGGACAGTTTCTGGAGGGGTGTTTTGGCTCAAATTATGCAAACATTTATTAGAGTTTTTACCTTTTTTTTCTTCTTGAGACACTCTTGCACTCTGCAGCCCAGGCTGGCCTTGAACTCACAGAGACCACATGTCTCTGCCTCTGTCTCCCAAGTGCTGGCATTAAAGACATGAACGACTACTGCTGGCCTAGTTTTGATTTTTTTTTTTTTTTTTTTTTGGTTTTTCGAGACAGGGTTTCTCTGTATAGCTCTGGCTGTCCTGGAGCTCACTTTGTAGACCAGGCTGGCCTCGAACTCAGAAATCCGCCTGCCTCTGCCTCCCGAGTGCTGGGATTAAAGGCGTGCGCCACCACGCCCGGCTTGATATTTTTTAAAAAGATTTATTTTATGTACATGAGTACACTGTAGCTGAACAGATGGTTGTGAGCCTTCATGCAGTTGTTGGGAATTGAATTTTAGGACCTCTGCTCGCTCTGGTTGGCCCTGCTCGATCCAGTCAACTCTGCTCCTTCAGGTCCAAAGATTCATTATTATTCATAAGTTCACTGTAGAAGTGGGCATCAGACCTCATTACTGGTGGTTGTGAGCCACCATGTGGTTGCTGGGTTTGAACTTAGGACCTTAAAATCATAGTCAGAGCCATCTCACCAACCCTAATTTTGATGTTTTTATTTTTATGTTTTCTGCTTCTTTGGAGATTGTAATGGCTCTTCCTGGTTGTCAGCTTGACTCTATCTGGAATGAACTACAATCCAGAATTGGAAGGGCTCACCTGGGATACTGATCTGGAGGCTGGAAGATACAAGTTTCTGACCTGGATCTTGGCATGGAGATCTTGAGGCATAGTGACTATGAGTCTCAGGAGACTTAAGACAGAGAGACCTCTGAGTTCAAGGTCAGCCTGGGACAAAACAAGTCCCAGATCCAGGCCGGGTGGTACACACCTTTAATCTGGGCCACACCTTCTGCTAGAGACCTACAAGGACATTGGAAGAAGGAAGGTTCGCTCTTCTTTGCCTGCTTGCATTTACTTGCCAGCACAGCTGTTGGAATCTACTGGCCTGTGGGATTGAGCGACTGTTAGATCCTTGGACTTCATTCACAGCTGACTGTTGTTGGAAAGTTGGACTGCAGACTGTAAGTCATCATCACAAATTCCCTTACTGTATAGACACTATCCATAAGTTCAGTGACTCTAGGGAACCCTGACTAATACAGAGATAGTAGCACTATGTAGCCCAAGCTGGCCTGGAACTCACTATTTAGTTGAGGGTGAACTCTTTCCTGCCACCTCCTGAGCCTCCTGTAAGTGTGACTTATGTGGCAGCAGGGATGGAAACAGGAATCCTGTCCCCTCAAACTGGTGCTCTACTCACTGCCTGGCTGCAGGCTTCATCTTTAGTCTGAAGTTTTCCCTCCTGGTGGCTTCTACCCCCACCCCCCATCCCCCAACCCCGGGCACCATTCCCATTGTGCTTCTTTGGTCTGGAATCTGTGGCCTCTCAGGGATAATTAATGCTATTGAAGTGGTACTGAGTTCCCAAATTTACAAAGTGGCTGCTCTACTGGAAGTCACAGGTTCGGTTCTCAGCACATGAAAGTCACATGCCTGATCACAACTATCTGCAACACCATTTCCAGGGTATCTGAGGCCTCAGTGGGGTCCTGAATATGACAGACACACAGAGGTAAATATGATAAATCTCTAAATAATTCTAACTATATCTCTGACCCAGACTTCTCACCAGCGTGATAACTCTTCCGCTCAGAGAATTCAGGGTAATGTCTTGGGACGTGTGAGGCTGTCACACTGGGGGAGCTCAGGTACAGATCGGGTGGAAACAGAATCTTGTCTATTGCCCCTGACTCTTTCTGGATCTGTCCTTGGAGTCTGTCAGGGGAAGGGTGGAGGTGGAGGTGTTTGAGACTTACCTATCCCTGCCATAGTTTAAGGCAATGTCAGAGCAATGAAATGGAGGTGAGTGTGTGACGTGGGTGCTGGCCAGCAAACCTGTGTGTTCAGGAGAGCAGCCCGTGCTCCTCACCCCTGACCTGTCCCTCCATCCAGCCTGACTCTTTCTCTGTTTGTCTAGTCTGTGTTTTCCCTGGACTTCTGTCTTCACGTCTGTTTCTCTGATCTTTTTTCTTAATTTATGTGCTTGCATAAGTCAGTTCTCTCCTCCATGTAAGTCCTGAGGGCTGAACACAGGTAGAGCAAGCATTTTTGCCCACCCTTCCTGGAGTCTAGGTCTCTCCCTCCCCCAGGACTCTCCTGGCAGTCCACCCTGCCCCCTAGTGGCCTCGGAGGGAACCATAGACTTACTGTGGACCTTGTAACCGGCCAGTGCATAAAGTAGTGTGTAGAGGGAGTCAGGCAGGGTGAGCACTCGTCCCTCAGTCATAAGCCAACCCTTATTTTTTATTCGTGCAGTTAAAAAAAGGGCACACATAAAAATAAATAGATTAAAAATATTAAAAAGAAGATGGGCGGTGGTGCCACACGCCTTTAATCCCAGCACTTGGAAGGCAGAGGCAGGCAGATTTCTGAGTTCGAGGCCAGCCTGGTGAGGTCCAGGACAGAGAAACCCTGCTGTCTCGAAAAACCAAGTATTTATATATATATAAAAATATAAAATTATATATATATATATATTATATATATATATATATATATATATATATATATATATATTGACCAAAAACCAAACCACCCCAAAACACTGCAGCACAGGTGAGTTGAGGCCAGCGGCGACGTCAATCTTACCCAGCCACCTTTTTTGATAGCTGTTATTTAAAACTCTGTGTTTTGTGTGTATGTGTGTGTGTGTGTGTGCACGCGCGCGCGTCTGCCACGGAGTACCTAGGATCAGAGACAGCCTGAGGGAGGTATTTCTCTCTAGCCACCTTGTGAATTTACGGGGATCGAACTCATGACGTAAAATGCCCGCAACTTCTGAGCCATCTCACAAGCCCAGCTGCTCTTATTTTGCACAGGAAACGCTCCTCTCTATGTCATGGATCTCAGTGGCGCTACATTAAGGCTTCAGGTTCGGAAGTGTCAAGTTTGGGCTACTTTTTGACCTTTGACCCCGCCCCCAAGGCTGTTAAGAGCAAGCCTGGGCTGGATCACTTTAGGGATCCACGAGCCTCTCCACCCTCCCCCATGCCTCCAGTCGCGGCCGTTCCCCGGAGGACGTTGACGCGCGTGAACTCTAACCGGAGGCCCGAAACTCCGAGGTCACCACAGCCAGCCCAGGGGTTTCGCTGGCCCGTCGCGCTTGCTGACGGGCGTCTGGGACAGCCACTGACAGATAAAGTCCCGCCCCCCCCCCCCTCAGGGCCAACCACTGAGGGGCGGGGCTTGAAGCCACAGCCCACGGCCGCTCCCTTACAGTCGCTTGCTTACTCCCATTGACGGGCGTCTGAGACAACCAATGAGAATATAGATCACGCCTTCTCAGGTGGAACCCGAACTGTCCAATGTCAGCTCGGGCGCCCACCTAGATCCAAAGAGCCCAATCCCCGTTGGCGATCGAGGCGGGTCCAAAGGGTGGGGCCTAAAGCTACAGCCAACTGCCGCGCACGTCGGCTTCGCGAGGGGGCGTGTCCACCGTTGCGACGTGCGACGACGGCGCGGCGCAGGGCGGTAAACAAGATGGCGGCGGCGTGTCGGTCTAGGAAAGGGGAGGCGGCTCACGGCGTCCGCGAGTGAGGCGCGAGTCGCCGAGGGCGGCGCCGGCGTGGAGTTGTCTCTCGCGGGCAGCATCTTTCTGCCTGGAGTTCGATTCCCCCCTCGCCGCTCCGGCCTCCTGCCTGTAGTGCGGCGGCTAGGCGGCGAGGGGGACGCGCCGCCCGGGGTGGTTTTTTTCCCCCCTCGATCCCCGGAAGATTTCCTGTCCGGACTTCGTGCCCGCGACTTGCGGGTGTCCCGGTGTCCCGCGTCCGGGTGGACTCTTCGCCCCGAGAAGTCGTAGAACTAAGGGGCCGCGCGCGGCTTCGGCGCGGGCCGGACATGGACGGCGCGGACCGGCCTCGATGCGGCCGCCTGGGCCCCTGAGCGCGGGGCCCAAGTGGCGACCATGACCTAGCGGTCCGCGCGCCGCGACGGCGGACCGTCGCCTCCGTCGGAAGCAGCGTCCCCGGGGACCCGAATTGGGGGGACGCGAGGGTTGGGGGGGCTCATTGCTTTTTTTTTTCATTCTTATTTTCATTTTTTTTTCTCCCTGAGCACCTAGAAGAAAAGGGGAAAATCAAAAGTGAAGAATTGGCGCCCAGGAAGCGGACGTGGACCCGGTTGTGGGGACCGGGAGTGTTGTGGAGGTCGTTCCTATTTTTCCCCGTTCCTTTTTTTCCCCTTCTTGGAACATTTGGAAGAAGCGGGTGGGGGGGAAATTCGAACTTGAAAAGAATTGGCGGTCCCGAAGGGGACGAGGACAAAGAGTGGGCCAGGATGGACGTGGCGGACCCCGAGCCGTTGGGCCTTTTCCCCGAGGGCGAGCTGATGTCGGTGGGCATGGACACCTTCATCCACCGCATCGACTCCACCGAGGTAATCTACCAGCCGCGCCGTAAACGCGCCAAGCTCATCGGCAAGTACCTGATGGGGGACCTGCTCGGGGAGGGCTCGTACGGCAAGGTGAAGGAGGTGCTGGACTCCGAGACCTTATGCCGCAGGGCGGTCAAGATCCTCAAGAAGAAAAAGCTGCGCAGGATCCCCAATGGCGAGGCCAACGTCAAGAAGTAGGTGCCAAGGGCCTGGGGCCGACGCGGGCGCTGCCTTGAGCTCCTTGGGCAGCCCTTCTACTTTCTGGCTCTTCTCTTCCCTCTAACCGTATTCTCTTCTCATTTCCTTCCTCCTTTTCTTCTCTTTCCTTTTACTGCCTTATCTACCCCATCTATCCCTGAGCGTCACCTCGTGGAGTCTGTATGTTGGGGCAGCCTGCAGGACTGTCCTAGCGGGAGGTCCTGCGGCCAACTGCGCCTCCAGCCCCCCTCTTTGGGCCAGGTCCTGGCGCAAGTCGCGCCTGGCTTCTTTGGCGGGCGTTGCCAGGCGGGTGGCTAGTTTGTTTACGCAGCTAGAGGGAACCGGTGGGGCCAAAAATAATGGTGAATAGAGACTCGGGGTGAAGGGGGGTAGCCGGCCAGTGCTGGCGCAGGTCCCTGCGGTGTCCTGCGCGTAGTTGGCGTCGTTTGCCCCTGGGGACTCTTTATCGCCTGCCTGAACTTCACCTACCGGCTTCCAAGAAGGGGCCTTATCTTTGGGGCCAGCACTGGCGACACTCTGCCTAACTGACCTTGCCTGTGGTCCTGTCCCAGGAAAGGCTGGCAGCTTCTTGTTTTTGCCAGCTGGGCACTGCTCTGAGTGGTACCTACAGGAAGGTGGACAGATATCCAGGATCAGATGTGTGGACCCAGCGGTGGAGCAGGGCAGGCTGGTGGCCTAGGCTCCTCACAGGACCTCCTTGGCCTTTTTTGTATGAGTGGTCTTAGGTCAGTCTTGCACTGGGGAACCTGGGCACCCAGCATCAGGTGTTCCTTCAGAGGCCTGAGCTCGGAAATTCCTGGCTTGAAATCATTGTCTCAAGGTGGAGGTGCCAGAGGCTGCTCGCCTCCAGGTGGTATCTGCTGGTCTCCAAGGCAAGTGGCTTCCTTTGGCTTCAGGGTAATGGTTCTTGGAAGCCCACCATGTCTGTGAGGCTGCCCGGGCCTGCATCCTGGCTTGGGTCAGCCGCAGTCCTTGTACACATGGCAAGCCTGTGTGCTCTCTCTGCCTGTGACAGAGGGCCCCAGAGCTCTATCTGTGACTTCCTAGCCCTCATCTGCTGCTTTAGGCTTCCTGCCATCTCAACACCCAGGTTGGGGTGTGGCTTGCAGAGCCAGTCGGGTTCAGCTGAGAGAGATTGGTCCCTAGATCCTAAAGTGACCGCGCCCCCCCCCTCCCCCATGAGTCAGTGATGCTGGACACAGTCCACACTGGAGGTCTTCAGGACTGGGGAGCTCCTACACACTAGGTAGGAGCCTGCATGGTTCCTCAAGACAGGAGTTGGTCTGGGCAAGTAGACACATGCCTCTCATTGCAGTGCTGGAGAGACTGAGGAAGGAGGATTGCTTCTGTTTCTAGACCAGCTAGGAGTGCATGGGAAAACCTGGTTTCATAAGGGAAACTGGCTGGTAGGGTGAAGGCCCCAGGACCCACAAGGTGAAAGCAGACTCAGCTCTCACAAGTTTACTCTGACTTCCATATGTGTGCTGTGGCACATGTATATACACACACAAGATAAAAACTAGGAGGAGAAACTGAAGCAAAAGCTGCAGACTGACACTCTGCCCAGCAGTGAGGTGCTTGAATGGCAGGATACAAAGCCAGGTATCTCCATGGGAGTGCTGGTGTTCCCCACTTCCTGAGTGGCTCCTGCAGGGCAAAGCCTAGGGCTGCTGCACCTGCTTGTGTGATCCCCACTCAGCCACAGCATGGAAGGGGCAGCTTGGCGAGCGACAGCTGGTGTGGGCAGAAAGGCTCCTTTGTCTGCAGGGGCTTAATAGACTGCACTCCTGTTGTCTCTCTCATGGTGAAGTGTCTGGAACCTTCCAGGCAAGCCTCTGGGGTCCTGTCCTCCAGTCTGCACACAGAGCTTTCTCCTTCCAGTACCATACTGTGGAAGCATGCCAAGGCATCAGGTAGTATAGTGCCTCCATTCCTGGGAAGGCTGCAGGGACCTGTGCCCTTGGCTCCTGTCAGCCCCACTGAGAAGTCGCAAGAATTTTTTCTTAATGTTTATTTTATTTTTTTAACGTACATTGCTGTTTTGCCTGCATGCGCATCTGTGTCAGATCCCCTGGAACAGGACTTTGAGATAGTTATGAGCTGTTATGCTGTAAATTGAACCCAGGTCCTCTGGAAGAGTAGCCAAGTACTTTTGGCTACTGATCCATCTCTGTAGCCTCAAGTAGCATGATCTTAGTACCAGCTGACAGGAGAGTTGAGGAAGTTGCTGGTGACCTGCTGCTAGCTCTATGGCTCTATGGCTTTGAAGCCCCCCACCCCTCAAGTGTACTGTGGTTGTCCTGCTCTGCCTTACCTGTGGGGCTTTGTGTGGTTAAAACCCCATGTGCATGGGCCTTGTTGCTACTTGCTTGTGCATAGATATACTTTGAGATCCTCCAGATGGGACAGGTTGATAAAGCCAACCCAGAATATGGTGGCGATGAGACTCTTCCATTTCCATGTTGTCTGTATGGTGTAGTGGAAGGCATGGATCTCTCTCCAGCTGATGCCCTCACCACCAGGAGAATGCCTCTGCATACTTGCTTTTTGTTGGTGTTTTGTTTTTTTTGTATCTTTTTGTTGTTGACATTGATGTCTTCCTTTTTTTTTTTTTTTTTTATATTCCCTCACCTAGCCCTGGGTGTCCTGGAACTCACTTTGTAGACCAGGCTGGCTTTGAACATAGAGATTCACCTACTCCTGCCTCTTGAGTGCTGGGGTGACAGGCGTTTGTTTGGCCACCACTCCCTGACCATTTGGATTTGCTTTTGTACATGTGTAGGGTCTGGTGAGTGAGAATGCACACCTGCCTGTGGAAGCTTGAAGAGCATCATCTCCAGGAGCTAGACTTGTGAGCTGACTAACGTGGTACTAGGAACTGAACTCAAGTAGCCTGGGATGGCCAAAGACATTCTTTTGTTTGGTTTTGGTTTTTTGTTTTTCGAGACAGGGTTTCTGTGTATAGCCCTGGCTGTCCTGGAACTCACTCTGTAGACCAGGCTGACCTCGAACTCAGAAATCCGCCTGCCTCTGCTGAGATTAAAGGCGTGCACCACCACTGCTTGGCTCATTTGGTTGCTCTTTGCTAGTTGCAGGTCATGAGTGGTCAGCTGTGCCTGTGCTCTCTGAGTCCACTAGGTGGGGGCTCCTGCTTGCCCTTGCTCTTGACCTTCTTCTTTCCTAGTTCCCCTTGCTTGCCCTGTAGGTAAGTGGTTAGGACTGAAGGCCGGGCAGCCAGAAGCTGGGTCCTGGCAGTGTGGACCGTGCTTAGTTGAGTTGCCTGTCCTTTGCAAATTGTCTGGCCACCATCTCTTTTGGGGATAGGGAGCACCTGCCTGGGCAGAGTGGCTTGTGCTGGATGGTCACTGGCCACTTAAAGACAGTGCAGACAGTGTGTTCAGCTGTTGGGTGTCACCACCCTGTCCAGATCTGCACCTGTCTGGGTTGCTGGGGCCATGGGAAATGCTGGCAGCTTTCCAGGGACTACTGGAGGCCATTCCATGGTGACTGGCGGGCTGTGTGATGTGGATTGTGAATAGTTAGGACATTAGCGAGTTGTAGGACTTTGTTGGGTTTTCAGCCCTCAGCTCACAAAACATCCAAAGCAGCCCTGACGAGCTGCTCTTGCTGCCTGCCTGTACTGTGAGGCCACCCTGTGTGCCCACACTCTGCGTGCCCACACCTATGCTATGGCCTCATGTGGCTTACTTTGTTGTGCCTGTGGCATCTAGAGATCATCCTCAGGTGTCACCTCTCAGTGCCCAGCACTTCCTTTCATACTGATAGGGACCTGGAACCTGTGACTAGATGAAGTGACAGGGCTCACAGGTAGATACCACCACAGTCGGATATTTATGGGTATTAGGAGATCAAACTCAGATTCTCAGGCTTGCTTGTCAAGATTTACTGTCTCCCAAGTCCACTGTTAGCTGTTTTTTTTGGCAGGGAATTGATGCTTCCACAAGGGAACCATGTTGGTCCACAGACTCAGTACGGGGTAGCCAGCGCACTGGAATGGCAGGATGGAGCATCTGCTGTGCGGGCAGAATTCAGGACTCTGCATCAGGCATGGGTCTCTTTTCCTTTCCCAGTGCCAGGGCCTGGCACGTGAAGGCAGGCGCCCTGTCACTGAGCTCTGCTTCCTGAGAACTGAGTTGGGAGTGTCCCCTCTCCTAAGTTTAGAGTCTGCTTAGGATGTGGGATGCCTGTTTTATTTTATTTATATGAGTATACTAGCTAGCTTCAGACACCAGAAGAAAGAGGGCATCAGATCCCATCACAGATGGTTGTGAGCCACCATGTGGTTGCTGTGTATTAAACTCAGGACCTCTGGAAGAGCAGTCAGTGCTCTTAACCACTGAGCTATCTCTCCAGCCCTTCACCTGCTTTTCTTAGTTACCTAAAAGAAATCCTGAACACAGGAGGATGGCAGAAAGCTCTGAAGCCAGGTGGTTGGGGTTCCTTCCTGGGTCTGAACCTGCCCGGGCGCTTAGGCTCCCTGATGCCCTCAAGTACTTTCCCGTGGGTGAGAGTTGGATGCTGGAGGCTTCAGTAAGGTGGTTTTGTTTGTTTTTATGAAAACTTTATGAGTGTTTTGCCTGTATATTGTGCTCCAAATGTACCTGGGTAACCAGAAGAGGGCATCAGATCCCCTGGAACTAGAGTTTTGGGTATTTGTGAGCCATTGTATGAATGCTGGGAATTGAACCAGGGTCATCAGCAGCCCAGGTTAGCCTCAAACTCATGATCCCCCTGCTTTAGCTTCCTGGGTTTTGGGTTGCAGATACATAGCACCATGTCCAGTCATGAGGATGCTGTGATGCTGTCTCATCCGCTTGTCTTCTTGCTGTCACCTAGCACCTGACTGAGGCCACTGAGGAAGGAAGCGATTGCAGGCAGAGTTCCTCCTTGTGGGGGAGGCACCTAATGACGTCACAGCATATCTGCAGGCAGGAGGCAGACTCCCCCTCAACCCTTTTTTTGGGGTAGGACTTTGTCCTTGCTCAGTCTAATCTGGAGACTCCCTGAGACTTGGCCAGTGCCTATAGAGTTGATCACCATTAACCACCACAACATCTGCTGTGTAACTTCTCCTGGGGAGATGCTACGCACTGTCTGCTCACCCCAGGTAGGGAGCCCACGGCTGACCAGAGTATGGATACCACCAAGGTCCAGTGTGGTGAACCAGTGAGTGAGGTTTATTGGGGTTACTTAGAGGAGCAGAGATGGCTCGGAGATGGCTGAATCCCCAAGGCCCTCCCCAGCATGGGCGATGGCTCTCAAAGCGCACGCCTTTAATTCCAGCACTCAGGAGGCAGAGGCAGGCGGATTTCTGAGTTTGAGGCCAGCCTATGGTCTACAGAGTGAGTTCCAGGACAGCCAGGGCTACACAGAGAAACCCTGTCTCAAAACAAAAACAAAAAAAACCCCAAAACAAAAAAAAAAACAAACAAACAAACCACACAGACATAAGAATGTGTTTTTGTTTTAACCCCAGGTGTAGGTGCAGGGCTGCTTCGGACTGTCCCCAGCAGCTGACTATGATTTGCCTCGTGCTCTAGCGGAGGTGTGGTTTTGCCAGCTGCAGTTCTTTTCTGAGATTGTGTGACATTTGGAATTCTGGGAATTTTCAGCGGGTACATAAAAGTGAGCCCCAACCCCTAGGCAAGGTTGGTGATGTAATTAGGGAGGTTGGTTGCTGTTTGGTTGAAGATGAAACAAAAGGAAAGAAATTAGATTCTTGGAGTTACCTGATTTCTCTCCTCTATTCTTTTTATCTGTTTGGTTTTTTTTTTTTGGTTTTTCGAGACAGGGTTTCTCTGTGTAGCCCTGGCTGTCCTGGAACTCACTTTGTAGACCAGGCTGGCCTTGAACTCAGAAATCCGCCTGCCTCTGCCTCCCGAGTGCTGGGATTAAACGCGTGCGCCACCACGCCCGGCTTTCACTTTATTTCTTTTTTTGACATGGTTTCTCTATATGGTCCTTGCTGTCCTCGGACTCATTTTGTAGACAGGCTAGCTTGAGCTCAGAGAGATCTGCCTGCCTCTGCCTTCTGAGTGGAGATTAAAGACGTGTGCCACCATGGCTGGCTCCAGGGCACAGCTGTCAGCTGGCTCACTGTCCTCTCTACCTTGATTTTCATCTGTATTGGCATGAGTATTGGCCTCTCTGTCAGGGGTGTCAACTGGTGTGGCGTCTACCTCAGCTCCTACCTCCCTAGTGGGCTTCAAGCCCTGCCTTTGACAGTCCTTGCTGTGCCGTGGGATATCAGGATGGCAGCCTTAGTTTTTATAGTAACTGCCTGGAAGTCAGTGTGGAAGTGGGGAGCTGGTAGAGTCTGGGGTTTGGGTCATGCTGTATCTGAGCACTGGTATCTTAGAGTTGGTTTCCCAAGAATCCCAAGCCCAAGACACATTTGAGTGTGTATCTAGCTGTGCTGTTTCCCTCTTGTGGTTGTGGCTCCTGGGGACAGAAAGTGAACTAGGGTTGAACTGGAAGTTCTCTTCCCAACACTTTGAGGAAAGATAGTTGTGTCTGTCCCAATGCAGACCATCTCCATAAGTGCCGTGTGCCTAGACTGGGGGGGGCTGTTGACTTTGGACCCAGGCCTGCTTCCACAGCCCAGAACATAGGGTGGATGCCCAGTGGGCTATGCTCAGGGAGACTTCTGAGGAAAGGAGTCTGGAGTGGTGAAGACAGGCCAGGGAGGGGCACTGTCCACCCAGCTGAGCTTTTGGGTGAGTGTGCAAACCAACCTTCAGGGTAGATGATGTTGCCCTCAGCCATCCTGGCATGCCAACCAGCCTCTTGGAGAACGTGCATATTCAATCACCCTGTGAAGCCCCTATGAGCTGTCCACTACAGCCATAGTCCTATGCCCCAGTGAATCCTCCTGTCTCTGGAGTCACTTGTTCTGGACATCTGCTATCACGGAGGCCCACATTGTGTGGCCTTTTTGTGTCAGGGTTTCTCACTGGGCGAGATGTCAAGGGTCCCTCTAGACTATGACAAGTGTCAGAGCCTTGTTCCTGTTTACACCTGTGTGATACTCTCCTTTGTTATGTAGGTGGGTCATGTAGTGCCTGTCAGTGTCTGTTAGGGTCAGTGCCTGCCCCTTTGGCCGCTGGGTGACTTCTGTGATGAGGCTGTACATGTCTGGGAGCTTCTGAAATTGGGGTGCTGGGCCATTGCCTGGGTATCAGACCTGAGCTAAGGGAAGCCTCTGGGATAGGCCACTGGCCCCATCAACTGGTCACACAGTGGCTCTCATGTGGGACCAGCACCTTCCTCGATGGTATCGTGGTGCCTGTTGCCAGTCTCAGGATTGACCTTCAGCTCAGCGGGGCAGGCCAGGGTTGTGAGGTGGGGCGGTGCTTGGGAGAAGCCCTCTTAGCCTAGCCAGAGGCACGTTAGGTGCTGGACCTGTGCTGCCTCCCATGGGGCTTTGCTTGTCCTGGTGGTCCTTCTCCACTATGGCCGGAAACCACCACAGCCCAGATGACTGTCCTCTCCCTGGGATTGAGCCAGATGTCACAGGCAAACAGGAGGCTCCACCAGAGATGGGCATGTGTGCCATGACTAGATGTAGGCTTCTCACAGCAGGCAGGGTCAGCTAAGCAATGTCCTCTGTTGCAGGGAGATCCAGCTGCTGCGGCGGCTGCGGCATCGGAATGTGATCCAGCTTGTGGACGTGCTGTACAATGAGGAGAAGCAGAAGATATATCCTGTGGGTGGAGTGGGCTGGGGTGGCCCCTGTGTTAGGGGCTGGAAGCCTTCTGCAAGGCCTCTGGCTGCAGTAGTGCTACATGTCATCCTGTGGTGCCTGTCAGCTCAGCAGGCAGGGGAGCAAGGCACGAAGCTTCCACCTGGTGCCAGCCTGTTCTGAGCAGTGTGGCTGGGACTGGGCATGGCCTCACAGGGACTTGGGGCCTATGTACATTGACAGGGCCCCGGCTGGTTCTAGAGGTTTCCATGCTCCCCCTTCCCAGAGGTAGAGGTTGCACAGCCTACACTGCATCTGGGCAGTCCTGGGAGCATTCTGAGAACCCAGTGCCCTGCAGCCCCAACTCCTGGTACCCATCTCTCCCTGTGGCTAGTACACCAGCTGATTTCAGTCCTGTTGTGACCTATGCTGACTCCATGTGGTCCAAGGCACTGCTGTGGCCTTGTGGACCCTGTGAGTACTGATAGGGAGCACAGAATGGCGGGAGAGCAGAGTGTTGGTGGTCTGTTGGCCCAGCAGGGCCCTCTAGACCACTGTTGCTAGGAGCAGGGCTCCTGGGCCTGGTGTGCTGCTTTCCTTAGCGCCCTACGTATATGGTGATGGAGTACTGCGTATGTGGCATGCAGGAGATGCTGGACAGTGTGCCGGAGAAGCGCTTCCCTGTGTGCCAAGCTCATGGGTGAGTGCCCTGCTGGGTGCAGGAGGAGCAGCTATTGTCAGGAAACCCAGGTGTTTCTGGGCCCCCAGTTTTTAGTCCAGCCAATGTACGTACTTAGGGTTACCCTCTTGTTAGGCCCTGTGGTCCCGCTGCCCTGCAGAGCCGTAGTGGGTATGAGGCCTGTTCAGCGCTCCCAGGTTCAGCAGAATCACATCCCCTGGCTAGCAGAGAACAAAGGGAAGGGAAGGAAGCCAGAGGGGAAACCTGGCTCCCTGGGCCTGGGCAGCAGTGACTGCCAGTTGCCCTGTGTAATTTTAGTGGCCCAGCCTTCTGACTCTCAGGTCTGTTTGCCTGAGCCCTAAACACCTATCACCTTGTAGGCCAGGCCTCATGAGTCTCTCAAACTTCATAGCAAACTTATGTAGGTACCATGGTATGGGCTGAGACGCTTTGGGGCCTGAGCCAGTCCCACCCATTCAGGTACTTCCGCCAGCTGATTGACGGCCTGGAATACCTACACAGCCAGGGCATTGTTCACAAGGACATCAAGCCGGGCAACCTGCTACTCACCACCAATGGCACACTCAAGATCTCCGACCTCGGTGTTGCCGAGGTAGGCACCATGTGCAGGGATCATGGGCCGCTTCTCCTGAGCTGCCCTGACTCTCACTGCCCTGCAGGCCCTGCACCCTTTCGCTGTGGATGACACCTGCCGGACAAGCCAGGGCTCCCCGGCCTTCCAGCCTCCTGAGATTGCCAATGGACTGGACACCTTTTCAGGTTTCAAGGTGGACATCTGGTCAGCTGGGGTCACACTGTAAGTGTCTTGTGTGTACCCTGTAGCAGATGGGGGGCTGTGGATTTTCTCTAGTGTTCTTGGGCCTTTTTACCCTCAGTGTGTGGCTAGCAGGTTGGACATTCCAGGTCTGTGGGTGTGGTTCCTCACCCCACCCCACCCCACCCCACCCCACAGGGTTTTGCTTGCACACAGATGTAGGTGCCATCACTGCACATCTACCAGTTAACATGTGTCCTGCCTGGGAGTTGGGGCACCTGTCCTCTGGTCTCCAATATGGCTAGCACTGACACTCTTTTCCTATGTGAAGCTACAACATCACCACGGGCCTGTACCCATTTGAGGGGGACAATATCTACAAACTCTTTGAGAACATCGGGAGAGGAGACTTCACCATCCCTTGTGACTGCGGCCCACCACTCTCTGACCTACTCCGAGGTGGGCATCTCTAGATCACCCAAATGTTAGGACAGCAAGGGACAGAGCCCCTGGTCTGTGGAGGGGTTCTGACCTTACTGTCAGAACAGCCTTTGTCTGCCAGGATGGGAGGTTTCTGAGATTGTTTCCCCCCATCTGGGGCCGGGGTGGGTGGGTGGGGTCTCAGTGCTATGGGGCCTAGGAAGGCCAAGGGGATGGATGGTGGAGTGGGGCTGTGGCACAAAGCAGGCACCAGCTACACTCACATATCTCTTCTGTCCTACAGGGATGTTGGAGTACGAACCGGCCAAGAGGTTCTCCATCCGACAGATTAGGCAGCACAGGTGAGCATGGCCGGCCTGTCTCAGCCTGCTGGGGATCTGAGCTGAGAACATGGTCTCAGAGATACTAGGTCATCACAGGTGTGCTGTGTGTATTAATGTCCTGGGAAGGCTGTGTGTGAACTTGGGGTGTGACAGGGGTGCCCCATGCAGGCCTCCCTACCTTTATCGTTTTGTTGAGGAGTGCAGGCAGTTATGTGGCTGAGAAAGAAGCTGGGGATTTCAGGGCCTAGAATTAGATCCTCCCATGGTGGGCAGGGAAGGAGTAGATGGTGAAGTGTCACTTTGGACCCCAGCTGTTCCTTGGCCATCTGGACATGGAAATGTGTCTAGGGAGGCCAACAGGAAGTTTGAGGGAAGTTTGAGGCATGGTGTCTTTCCTCACATGAGGCTAAGAGCCTTCTGGGTAGCAGTGGAGCCTCTGTCCTCCCTTTTTTTATTTACCAGCTGGTCGGAGCCCTTGGGTCCAGGCTTCTCTGTCCTCTTTTCCCTCCATGCTAGACTGAGACTGGCTCAGCTGGGTGTTCCCCAGGGAGGGCTTCTAGCCTACCCGTGTTCAAGGCAGGTGGGACTAATAGGTGCAGGGACCTGATTGCCCACCATAGTCCAAGGCGCTATGGCTGTCATCAGTGGGTGGTGTGGTGGTTTGTGCCAGTGCTATGGGTGTTAGGCTACCTCGAGCCTGTAGCCGGAACACTGAGGCCTCGTCCTATGTAAGGACAGCCATGGTGTGGGCTCTGGTGGGTATTGGCCAGCCGTGGTCATAGTGCCTGGCACCTGATGTCTGTGCTGCACTTGGGCTTCTATAGCTGGTTCCGGAAGAAACACCCTCTGGCTGAGGCGCTCGTACCTATCCCACCAAGCCCAGACACTAAGGACCGCTGGCGCAGTATGACTGTAGTGCCCTACCTGGAGGACCTGCATGGCCGTGCAGAGGAGGAGGAGGAGGAAGACTTGTTTGACATTGAGGACGGCATTATCTACACCCAGGACTTCACAGTGCCTGGTAAGCTGGCTTGGTGCAGCTCCTGCTGGAGCTGGTGACTTTGTGCACTCTGGGGCTGGTCCTCTTCCCAAGTCTCCAGCCAGCTAACATGAGCCACCAGGACTGCCAAAGCCATCCTGGTGGCTGTGGCATTTCACTCTGGGCTAGATGAAGGGCTCCCTGGCTGCATCTAGCAGGAGGAGGGGAACCCTGGAGGGCAGTGGGTAGGGGCCCTGAGACAGCCACCTGAGGGAGGGTCCAGTGGCCCTCGGTCCTGGCCATGCCTGACCTTATATCGCCTTCTTCCCCAGGTGTCGAGGAGGCGGCCGAGGCAGGGCTTAGCGAGGATGCATGCGACATATGCATGTGGAAGAGCCAGGGCGCAGGCCTTCCTGGAGAGGAGCCCGAGGAGGGGTTTGGGGCTTTAGTGTAGCTCCCTGTCTGCTGCCCCACCCATGTCCTCCATAAAGCTTTGTCCACTATGTCTGCAGGTGGATGCTTGTCGCGACTTCACTCCTGTCACTACCCTGACAGGCTCCTCACCAGGGTTTCAGAGAACATGCCTGGGTCCAAGGCCTGAGCCAGCTCCTCAGTGCCAGAGTGGCTGCCAGCCAGGGCTCTTGGGGCCTTTGTTCCTGTGGCCTGCAGGCCAGTCCCACTCAGCTCCTGGCCTTTCAAATAGCTTTGGTGGGAGGGTAAGGACCTTGGGCTACTATGTCTCCTGTAGCAATTGAGGGTTCTAGTAGCAGTGCCCGCTGGGTGCCAGGTGGGATCCTCAAGGACAGGTGGACACCTGGTGTCCATTATGGGCCTTGGCCACAGCCCTTCCTAAGGTTTAAGGCATCCCTATGTGGGAATAGTGTCTTCTACTCTGTCACCTGGAGCCCTTGTCTAGACTGTCCCACAGGCTGGGCTCCTGGCTGAGAGCTGGTTTCTCTGCTGGGGAGGAGATGTACTTAGGTGCTGGTTGCATGAGGGACCCTTAAGGCTCCTGTGGTTTGAAGGAAGGCAAGGGTCTGGGGACACTGGTTGGCCATGGAGCCCATTTGTCAACTGGGGTAGTGTTGCACAGAGTGAAGTGACAGTGCTCTGAGGATAGCCTGATCCCTCTGTACCTGGCATGAGGGTCGGACTCTGCAGCAACAGGACAGGGGCTTTCTACTCAGTGCCTTGTGTGAAGGAGGGGACAGATGCCTTCTCAGAGTCCACCTGACCTCTGACCTCAAGCCTCAGTCCCGTGCAGAGTGAGCCAGAGTGGGTGCTGCTAGTGTAGCCGAGTCAGAGGGTCTAGGAGAGAAATTCTGGATCCAGGAGCATGGACAGTGGGGTGTGTGTGTTGGGTTCCACAGCTGCATTGCCGAGCACTGGACATGTAGTTACATGTAGACACTGACCTCTGGAGCCTGAGAAGCTTCAGGAGAGGCCACCTTTTGTCCCACTGCGAGGGCAGGCCAACAGAGCAAGCTGGCCTGCAGCCCCCAGCTTGATGGTCTCCTTCCCCGTGCTCATCGCAGCTAGTAGCTCCCAGGCCGAATGCTTCATCTCCTTGTGCCTGTACTGAGGGTCTAGAGCCTCTCCCTTGGAGAGCTCTGTGAGCTGGTGCTGGGCTGCCCAGGCTAGACAGGCAGGTGAGCGTGGGCATGCTGCAGGAGGGCCAGGGCATAGCACTGTGAAGGCAGTGGGCCTGCCTGCCTTTGGAGCTACTGAGGGGTGGGTGGCACTAGAGGCTAGAGCACCTCTGACCAGCCTCTGGCACAGTTGGGGCTGGCTGGGCCCTGGGGCTTTGAGCTACCTGCCCCTTGGCTCAAGCTATGCTTGCCATCTTCCCGCAGGACAGGTCCTAGAAGAGGAAGTGGGTCAGAATGGACAGAGCCACAGCTTGCCCAAGGCTGTTTGTGTGAATGGCACAGAGCCCCAGCTCAGCAGCAAGGTGAAGCCAGAAGGCCGACCTGGCACCGCCAACCCTGCACGCAAGGTGTGCTCCAGCAACAAGATCCGCCGGCTCTCGGCCTGCAAGCAGCAGTGACTGAGGCCTACAGGTGGGCATGGGCCCGGGTCCAGCCATGCCTGGTGTTCACAGTGGGTGTCTGCTGGGCTCCTAGCTCCTTCCTGTAGGGCAGGGCTGCAAGGGGGAAGGTCTGGTGGCTGAGGTGGTACTAAGTGACCACCCATTCTACCAACAGTGTGTTACCAGGATCTCTGGGCAGGTGTCCCTGCAAGGCTGTGATTTCTGGACCTGCCTGATCACTCACTTTGGGACATTGGAGCCGAGGGCGGACCTGCCGCCCCTGAAGCACTTTATGTCGAGACCACTGGCCGGCCTTGCCTGCATGCCGCCCTGCGAGCCTCGCTGTCTTTGGGTTGGTTTCTTTTTTTTAATAAAACAGGTGGATTTGAGCTGTGGCTATGAGGGTGTTTGGAAATATGGAGCAGGCGGGGCACAGGGTGGCCTGCAGAGAAAACCCAGAGCAAACAAATATGCAGAGACATTTATGATTAACCAGACAACATGACCAACCACAGAGGGCGCAGGGCAGGGAGTGGGCGGGCACTCACAGCGAGGCTGCCCTATCTTTTGGCAATAAATAAAGCTTGGGAAACTTGAAGCTGCCACCTGGGCTGTTCTGTCCGTGTGTCCAAAGCCCAAGGCTCTCGGGGAGGAATGAGACGGGGAGCCTGTGCACATGCAGAGAGCAGGCGCGGTCGGTTATTGCTCAGAGAGGAAAGGTGGAGCGCATACCATGGACAGGGTAAATCAATTCAGAATCTGGGGCGGCGAGCTCCTCTCTGATCCTCAGTGCCCCACAGTCACTTCGCCTCCAGTAGGTTCGCTCACGCAGTGGCAAGCAGTGACACTGCTAGCATGTGCTCACGAGTGGAGGGTCAGCTGATCCTGGAGGGAGGCTGCACATGCACTTCAGAACCTGCTCCACCAGCATCTGTGGCCAGAGGCTGGGTGCTGGGGTCAACCATATATGGACTGGAGAGTCCAATCTCGTCATCCTCCCTGCAGTTGAGCCTGGGTCCTGGAGCCTCATGCTTCCGGAGGCCACTGCGCCCTGCTAAGTGCCCAGGGGACACTATATGTGCACACTTGGGATTTGGGGGCCGTGTACCCATGCACGGCCACCTCAGGTTGCACCCGCTGTCGCCACCATTCCCACAGCAGCCCCATGTGCTGCCGGAGAAGCAGCAGAGAGGCAGGTCCAGTACAGAGCTTAGGCCGGGCTGTGGTCAGGGGATGTAGGGGCAGCAGCAGCGACAATCAGCACCTGGGATGAGGCAACTGGCTCAGCAAGACCGGGAGAGAAGAGTCTCTCGTCGAGGCTGGCTGCTAGCTTGTCTAGCAGGGCCCCGGCGGGCTCAACGCACAACCCAGAGCCTGGGCAACCACCACCACCTCCACCGCCAGGCTCCTCCTCGATGACAGGAATGGATGGGTCATCACCCGTGATGGGCAGCGCACGGCCTTCAGGAGGACAATCAACGCTGTCCCCACGGCGTAATGGCGCACGTGTAGGGCGGGCTACCCCAGGGGGCGTGGCTGCACGTGCACCACCGGGGTCGCTGTGCTGCCGTCCTCTCTGTTGCCATTGCTTCCGCGCATGAGGATGCGCACGTGTGCGGTGACGCGGTGCATCGTCGAAATGAGGGTCATGGCGCAGGAACTCATGGAAAAGAGCGTCCGTCTTTTCGTCGATGCTGTAATCGCGGCGCGGCCTGCGTGGCCAGGCTCGCGGGCTGCGGGGAGGGCTGCGGGCTGGAGCAGGAAGTTCCGAAACTTCGTCGCCTGCTCCGCGCCCCTCGATGCTCGCATAGCCACTGTCCATCTGTAGCAGGCGGCGAGCTTCGCCGTCCTTGGGCCTCAAAGCAGGTGGAGACTCGGGAGGGGGCGGGAAGGCGGGTGCTGCGCCTCCACCTCCGGAACCCGAGCCCGAGCTATCTCCGCTGCGCACTGAGTCGCGGTCATTGCCGCTGCTGCTGTGGTCCGATGCAGTGGCTGCATGGAGCTCGAGCGAAGCACGAAGGCTCCACAGGTCACGGTAGCTGCACTGTGCATGCTCGGCGTCCTGCTCTTGCTGCGGGTCCTGCTGCTGCGCATGCTCGGGCCCCAAACTGATGCCATGCTCCGGAGGAGTCTCGGGGCTCGCTCCTCCCGCCGCCTCAGCTGCCTCTAGCCTGCAAGGCCAGGCCCATGTGGTCAGAGCCTGGAGGCATTGCCCTGCCCTGCCGGCCACATGTTTGTGCTTTAGGGACTATGGACACGGAGGGTCTCCCGTGGGGTCTGGGCCACTCCTAAGTAACTCTCTTGATTTGCAAGGGTACCAAGAGAATGGACCTGAACCAGACTCCAAATCATCAGCCCCTTGTCCTAGGTTACTGCACCCACTGGTCAAGGGCTGATACAGCCAGGTGTGAATCAATGAAGCTAAGGGTCAGCCCCAAGTTTGCAAGGCCTCAGCCTGCATCCCAGTGGTTTAAGCATTTGGGAGTTTTGTTTTTGGCTTGGGGGAAGGGAGGTTATTTTTGATTGCAGCTGTTAGCAAGGCCGCTCCTTGATTGGGGTCAGGCATACATCAGGAGTGCAGGTAGGCAGAAGGGATGCTGGCACCACCGAGGAGGCCTTCAGGCCTCGGAGCCTGCCACATATCGGCAAGGCCACGGGAGGCCCCAGCCCACTGCCCTGCTCTGGCGGGTGTCTCATCTTGGAAACCCTGGGACCATCAACTGCCCACCTACCCTTACCCAAGCTCTCCCTGCTTCCCTCCTCCTTCTCCGGTCTGCGTTGGAGAGGTGGCCCCCACGAGGTGGCCAGGGTGACTCGAGTTCGTGTCCACAGGGCCAGGAGGGCAGTCCCTGGGCCACCTATGGGGGACGGGGCAGGGCAGGGGCCCACAGGCCCACCCTTAGCACCTCTATCTACTGAAAAATACCTGCCGAGAGTGGGGGGCGGGCTGGTGGGGCTGGCCAGAAAGGGGCGGGGGGGTGGGAAGGCCACCGAGTCGCCTGCGCTGGCAATGTACTGAATGAAGTCGGCGTGGGGGACGTCCCCCTCCTGCTCCATGCTCTCACTGGCTGCCCGCTGCCGCTGAAAGTGGTGCCTCTTAGGGGAACCTGCAGTTGAAGATCAGGCCAGGACCAGAGATTAGGCGTGAGCTGAAAGCCCTTACAGGACAGCAGTCCAGACGACCCTGGCTGGACCGGTGTGGCCATGAGAAGGATGCCCAGAGCCTCGAATGGCCCAGCTCTTGCTGAAGTCATTGCCTAAGCAAGCTGGGGTTGTAAGGAGCCTGCATGGGAGGGAGGGAGGAAGATGCCACCTGCAGGTCGCACCGTGCCCTGGGAAGCTTGGGTGAACTGCACCACCCGTGCCCCCAGCTCCTGGCCAGAAGCCAGGATCTTACCCCAAATAGAACTGCCAGAGTGGGCAGTCCTCCAGGTGGGCTGGGAGCCACGGGGCTGCACCAGTGGCTATGGCCAATCTGCACCAGGAATCCTGACTCCAGCTCAGAGCCCAGGTTCTCACCAGGCAGTCAACAGGACTGCCCCTCCGACCAGAGCACCCCGGAAAGGAAGTGAAGTGAGCCCTCTGCCACCCAGGTCCTCCCTGGTACTCCCTCACCCTGTGTCTTCCACCTCCTCCCCCACAGGGAAGGCCAGTACCTAGGTGGCACTGTCTCAAGCAAAGCCAGGGCACCCTCCCTACAGTTAGGCAGCCCTGTATCCTAGGGTCAGCAGGCTGCCACCTGTTTGTGGGCACAGGCCACACTCATTTGCATATGAGTCCCTTAGGAGTGGCCCAGACCCCATGGGAGACCCTCCGTGTCCATAGTCCCTAAAGCCACAGCTGAGATGGGACACTGTCCTCACAAATACCCAGATTGTTACGGTCTAGGGCCTTATCGAAAGTGTTTGGGGATTAGCTGGGCATGGCGTGTGCTTCTGCTAATCCCAGCACTTCAAGAGGGTTGCAGGAAGTTCAAGGTCTACTTGGGACACACAATGAGACACCTCAAAATAAAAGGCATTCATAAATCCTAAAATTAGTCCGATGGTCCTTTTGTCTTTTCTGGAGATAGGCTCTCATGTAGCCAAGGCTAGCCTCAAATCTACATAGCTGAGGCTGGCAATGAGCTCCTGTCCTCCAACCGCTGCCCTTCCATGTACTGGGAATGTGCACCAGAACACTGGAGAGGGAGCCTGGGCTTCATGCAGGCTGGCGAGGTCCTCTACCCCAATGACTTGTTTCAACGACTCAAAGTCATACAGGCAAAAGGGCCAGGTGGAGGTTCAGGGAGCTAGGGGATCGGTGTGCTGATGGATGAAGGGGGGACCACACCAGCTCTGAGTACCCCGGGGGCCTTGGAGCACCGGTGACAGGATGGTCATGTGCCTAAGAGGCAGGGTACCAGCAACTGACAGCTTTCCTAAAGAGATTCATGCCCTGGGAGTCCCTGGCCATTTGAGAGACCTCCATCAAGATGGCCCCTGGAGGTCATAGTCACTCTAGGATGTCTTACCTCTCGTGTCCAGACTGGACGCTCTCTGGCTGGGCTCCAGCTTCCATTTCTTGACCTTGAAGTAGGGGCTGGCTCCATCCAGGCTGGCATGTCGGCGTAGCCGAGTGAAGAATTGCAAAACAGTGCCCGACCCGGAGGAGCCTGTGCCCATCTCCCCAGGCACTGTTTCAGGCCCAGCAGCCTTGGCACCCCGGGTACCTGCATCTAACTGGAGGGGTGGGGGGAAGTAGGGATAACTGTCAGGCAGGCCCGGGATCCCTCCCCAGCAGGCCCTGGCCCAATCCCTGGGTCCCTATGAAGTGTGCCTTTGGCCAATCCCTTCTGGCAACCTTTCTTGAGCCAGCTCTGCCATCCTGCCCTGAATCCTGCCTTTCAATGGGCAAGGATCCTGCCTACAACTTCTATTCCTTAGGCTGAAGTGAAGCTGGCCACTCTTCCCACCAGCCTGGCTCTTACAGGGAATCCTAAGGTCTGGGAGCAGAGTGGTTCTGAGAAAGAAGTCACCATGATCTTGGGATGCTATAGGGACACCAGAGGGAACCCTCACCGAAGTGCCCTCCCCAGAGTCACTGGAGGCTGAGGGGCTGATCTCTGAGAAGTCCACGGAGTTGTAGGGACCTCCTGGCAGGGCAGAGCTGGGGCCGACTGAGTGGCCGGTGAGGGTCTTCCCAGGGGGCTATGAACAGAGAGGTTGGTGAGGGAGGAGGGACAGAGAGTACAAGTATGTGAGGGGTGACCCCACCTTCCCACCCCAGCCTGCCAAGACCTGCTGAAGACCACAGGCAGCTGTAACCTTGACCTCACCTGGAAAATAGCCAAGCTGTCCTTGGGGGTGGTAGCTGGGTGGGGTGTGGCCGCTGCACTGGCCTCCCCCGAATCACACTCATGGATAGTAGCGATTTTGAGGGGCGGCAGGTGGAGGTGGGTGAGGCGGGCATTCTTGAGGTGATGGAAATCCCCTTCTGTTAGGGTGTACCTATGTTGGAGACCCCAGCAGTCAGCCCTTGGCAGTCCCTCGCATAGCACCTACACTTTAACATCTTGACAGACAGGTCTCTCCCTGTTCAAGACTTTGAGCTTTTAATTCTCCTGCCTCCACCTATCAAATGCTGGGGTGACAGGTTTTTGTTTAATTTCTGAGACAGGGTCTCTCTATGTAGACCAGGCCGGGCTTGAACTCACTAAATACCCACCTGCCTCTGCTGGAGACTGCCATTTTTGTTTGTTTGTTTGTTTGTTTGTTTGTTTTTTGACCGGGTCTCACTCTCTAGCCTGGGTTTGGCCTTGAACTTTGCAGCAATCTTCCTGGCTCTGCCCACCATGTGCGGGTGTTCTTTTTAAAGGCAGGTCTTTGAAATACACCCATGGCTGACCTGGTACTCTCTATGTGTATTTTCTATGCAGACCAGTCGGGGTCTCAAATTTGTAGCAATTGGGGCTGGAACCATGGCTCAGGAATTAAGAGCACTATGGCTCTTGCAGAGGACCTAAGTTGGGTTCCCAGCATCTATACTGAGCCACTCAGAGCCACCTGTAATTCTAGTTCCAGAGAGCTCTGACGCCCTCTTCTGGCCTCTGTGGGCACTTGAAACCACATGTACATACCCCCACACAAAGACGTATAAATAGGTAAAATTTTAAAAATAACTAGTAATTCTGCCTCAGCTTTGCTTAGACCTCGATATTGATACTTACTCTACTCTCCACCCTGCCAGCCCATACCAAGAGACATGAGCCAGGATCCCCAGCTTTCATCACCAAGCTGCTGTGACCTCCCCCTGACTTCTCTCACCGGCGGCCCTTGTCCTGAGCCTTGCGGCTCTGTTCAAACAGGGCAGCCTCGTTGAAGGACACTCGGCGGCCAGTGGAGCTGGTGGCTAGGAAGCGCTCTGTTTCGGTGTCCTGGCCCTCGGGGTCTTCCCCCCTGCAGTCGGGGTCTGTGAGGAGAGCCAAGAGAGGGTGGGCCCGGGGTGGGCCGCGCGTGTCTGGCTGCCAGGCAGGCCGCTGGGCGGGGTGGGCTGGGAGGGGGGCACGGGCCGAGTGAGGGCAGGACGGGGCGGGCTGGGCGGGGCGGCGGGCACTCGCTCATCCGCTCACACACTCACTCGCTCTCAGCACGCGCCTGTGCGCACCTACGCCTGGGCGTTAAGGAAACAGAGATGAGTCGGACTCGAACTGCGCCCAGTCTGGTGGGGGAGACAGACAGACAGACCGTCAGGCGGCCCGAGGGGGCGGGCAGGGGGCCGAGGGGTGGGGCGCGGCGGGAGGCACAGTCAAGTGCAGCTAGGGGTGCTGCAAGCCGCGCGGGCCCCTCACCTTGTATAGGGTGGGTGCCGTTGTCCAGATAAGTAGTGGTGGTCTTCTCTGCTTCCTCCATGGCCCTGAGGAAGAGATGGGAAGAAGAGTGAGCAGGAATGGGGCGTCTCCACTCTGAGGCTCTGCAAGCGCGCCTGGGCATGTGTCAAGAGGTTCCCAGGGCAAGCACCTGTTGAAGCGCTGGTGCACCTCCCAGCAGCGTTTGCAGAGCAGAAGAACGCCAGACAGCACCACCAGCGTGCCTCCAACGAACAGCGACATCACCACCACCAGCAGCACATAGTTGTCCAAGATGGGGTCAGGCTCCGCCTGAGTCGGGGTTGAGTGCACAGGGCGGGGCGTGTCAGGGCTCCACAGCAGAGTGGGGTTTCCATCCCACCTCTACCCCGAGTCTCCAGGAGTCACCCAACCCACCGTGGGGCGGCTGGTGGCATTGTCCCACGAAGTCGTCAGGGCAACAGTGGCGGTAGTGGCGGCCGCTGTGGCCATGGTGGCCGTGGGCTGCATTTTGAGGCTACAAAGTAGGGCATAGAGCCAGCTCAGGTTCAGCTCTGCCTGCCCCTCCCCACAGGAGCCCCTGCAAGTCAGCCCCTACGTCCCCGTGCAGCAGCAGCCGCCGCCGTCACTGGGGTGACTCATGGACAGGTGGGGCGGAGTCTTACAATGTGAGTGCCCCCCCAACTCCCCATCCCCGCAGGGGTGCCTGGAGCCAAGGCTCCCCCCCCCCACGCCAGGACCTCTCTTTCGCCATCTTTTATCACATAAAAGGTGGCATCACGCTTGCGCAGAACTCTCTGTGTGTGTGTGTGTGTGTGTGTGTGTGTGTAAATGTGGCTTTCCCAAATGCCAACCACCTCCCTGGCTGGCTGGGGTGGCCGGACCGGCAAGGTAGCGCAGCCATGCCCAAGGAAGGGAAAGCACCCTTGGAGGAACAAACACACGACGCCTCCACAGCACACTCAGGCAACATCCCAGGTGTCCTTCTTGTCTCAGGGTCTCATGGTGCAGAAAAGGAATTGAAGGTAGTGCACCTGAGGTGTGGGCGGGGCTGTACTAATGATTCCCCCACCCCCAGTCACGACTCGATAGGGAAAGGTCCTTGTTCCCCACACTGGTGGGAGTGCAAAGGACAAAAGACGCTCATCTGTTCCTGGCCTGAAAATTTTGGTTCCCATGGCAACGGTGCGCAGGGCCTCGCAGTGACGGGGGGGTGGGGGGGACTGTTGCCAAGCAGAGGGAGGCGGGCGGGGGCGCGGGGGAGGCCGCCCACAGGGGCGCCCCAAGGCTTGGCCAAGATGGCTGCTCACCAGGCCTCTGCCAGAAGCGTGGAGAAACTGAGGCTAGGGCACATCATGGGGTGGGGTGGATTCAGAAAGGGCCTGCTAAAACTGCACCTGACTCAGTCCGGGAATGAAGATGATTCTGGAGTAATAAAGGCCATTCTGGCCATCCATCCCTACTTCCCACACCAGCGTGAGCATGCAAACCCCTTTCCCATGGAAGAAGAGCCCGCAGGCTCCACCGTCACCAGTGTTTTTCAGACTGGATGGTGGAGGAGTTGTGGGGGGAAACCTGAATAAACGATGTACACCCCCCCCCAAGAAGGCTACGTTTCCTCAGCACACCCAGGCAGAGAGCAGCGGGCATCAATTTCGGTGGGTGGCAAGGGGCGCATCCGTAGATCGGCAAATGAATTCAGGCTGGAGGGGGTGGGGCATGGTGCGGATGGTAATGAGAGGTGGGGGAGGAAGATGGCTGGAGACCCAAGGCGAGGAAGGCCAGGTCATGAGAGCCAGCGAGAACGCAAGCCTAGACATGGAGTCCCCACAGAACGTCCACCAGGCCCCCCAAGTAGGATACGGTGCGGAAAAGCGCAGAGAACGCGACGCCAGGCGCGTGAGGATCCAGGAGGCCAAGGCGACAACGCTCTCGCCCTGTCACTAGGGTAAACTGAGGCCAAGGGCAGGCGTGGGCTGGCTCCCTCTCGGGGCTGCGGGCGGTGGGCGGGGTGCAGGGCGGCTCAGGCCGTTCCCACGCTCCGCTCCCTTCCCGGAGCCGCGCGCGACAGGGCCAGTGGGCCAGGGCGGACCCTGGAACTGGTCGCCATCCCCTGGCCGCGCGCATTCGCCCGCCCGTCCCCGCCCGGCCCCGCGCGCCAGGGCCCGCCGCGCCTACCTCAGCGCCGGGGCGTGCGGCCCATGGGCGGCGGGAGGGCGGGCGGCAGATACACGGCTCTCCCGGTTGGCTCTGGAGCTCGGTGGCCGCGGAGCCGACGGAGAATTTATGAATGGGGAGAGCAGCGCACGGGGGAGGCGCGCAGGAGAGGTGGGGCCGCGCACGTGACCGCGTTGGCGGTGCTCCCGCTCCGGCCCCTGGCTCTGTGCACCCGGTAACCGCCCGGTCCCGCAGCCTGACCGCCCCCGCCGCTCTCGCCGCCGCGTCTGGCTCTCACTGCGATGGCCACCGCCTCCCCTTCCCTTCCGGCGGGGGCGTGGGGCGGAGCCTGAGCTCCCGCGCCCCCTCCCGCTGTCGCGCAGTCCCGCCCCCCTCACCCCTGCACGACTCAGCCTACCTGGTGCTGTCCCAGAACCCGGTGCTGTTGGGGCGCATTACGCCCCTAAACTAACGCGGGTATCTCAGGTCTTGGGGACCCTCAACTATCTAGTTTGTCACCTGCCACTCCAGATGTGCAATTCCAGTTTGCATATCCCCTTGGTCTACAAGCCATGAGATATAGGTACATCCCCATCCCCACTTGCATGTTTTTCTTATGCTGCTCTTTGGCAGGTTCCTTTATGGGTCCAGCATATAGCTAGTGCTGTAAAACACCTACTCAGAACTTGCCCTCAGAACTGTGATGGTCCCGCACACCTGCATTTGTAAGGTGAAATCAAGTGGATCAGGAGCGCAAGGTCAACCTCAGCTACACAGAATTCTAGGCCAGCCTGAGCAGCACGAGACCCCTTCTCAAACAAGAGAACTGTAGTGAAAGGGCTGAGCAAGCTAGGGTACCTGCGGCCGAGCCCAAGCAGCCATGTTTCATCCCTCAGTCCTGAATAGGAAAGGAAGAGTGCCTCCCCCCACAAGTTTTCCTTTGACACCCAAAGATTTGCTATCCCCTTGCCCACTAACTAAATGAATGTAATAACATTTAAACTTGCATCCATAGAGGTCTGTTATGGAATGATCCATACCTTATAACTCCTTCCACTTGCAGACAGTTCTCTTCCCGGTGGTGCTTGCGTTCGAACCCAGGGTCAGTCTCATTATAAGAGCCTATGCACGGGGCGTGGTGGCGCACGCCTTTAATCCCAACACTGCGGAGGCAGAGGCAGGTGGATCTCTGAGTTCGAAGACAGCCTGGTCTACAGAGTGAGTTCCAGGACAGCCAGGGTTACACAGAGAAATCCTGTCTCGAAAAACCAAAAAAAAAAAAAAAGAAGAGCCTATGCTCCCAGACCATACCTGCTTATTTCTGATAAGTGTCATCATGAAGGTGGGTCGTTTACACTGACCTCCAGGACACCATCCTCCTTTTCGTTTCAGTGAAGGGGATTAACCCACAGACCCGAGGCTGGCCCACACCACCATGATGGACTTCCGAACCCAACCAGATTGGTCTCAAGCTCATGAGTGTGTCAGCACACATAGACTTTCCAAATACTAAATATTCTGTGTGTGGGGAGGGGTCGTGAATTCACATCCTTTTGAAGGTCAGAGGAGGATGTCGGATCTTCTGAAGCTACATGCAGCTGTTAGATGTCCCCCATGGGCACTGAGAATGAAGCACACGTCCCTTGGAAGAACAGTGCTCGTTGCTGATCTCTGAACCATCTCTCCAGCACTCTAGGTTTAGTTTTTAGAAGACTTGTCTGGTAAGGCACAGTGGCCGTGGGGGTGGGAAGAGGACACTCACCACCGGACAAGTATGATCTTTCTAGGGTTGAGTTCTTGCTTCATGGAGCATTTGAGTAGATATGGGATCCTGGGACGGATATGGGTGTGGGTGTGTGTGTGTATGTGTGTGCGCGTGCGTGTGTCTAAGAGCTGGAGTAGGGAAGGGAATGGGGTTTCTAGCTGCCCACTGCCCAGGGAAACTGTCCAGATTATAGAGACTGGGAACTAGGTGTCTCTCACAGAGATTGATTAAGGCCAGGACTGCTGGCTTTTGAGCAGGTCTGAGCTCCAGAGTTTCTAGTTTGTAGAATTATAAGTTTGTAGTCTAGTTTGTAGTCTTGCATCTGCCAGACTCTGGTTCAAGAGTGACCACGACCCTCTAGCTGCCAGCTGCTCCTCTAAGATCCAACAAAACGAATGGCTTTTCTTCTGTTTGCCCCATCAAGCCTATGCCTGCATTTTCTGTGAACCTACGTGGTGGGGCATGGGGACCAAGAGCTGAGCGGAGGCCGGAACCTGCGTGAGTGCGGGGGCAGGGTGGTGACGTCATAACCGAGAGCGAGGCTGCGCGGACACGACTGGCGTCAGTGGGGCCCCTTGGCCGCCTGCGCACGGGCTCCTGCGTCAGTGGAGCGCAGGGGCGGAGGCCCGCAGGGAGGGGACTGCGGAGAAGAGCGAGTACATTTCCAGGTTTCGCGCGCCCTCTGCCGCCTTCGGGTTGCATGCCACCCAGTAACCTCTTCGGTGCACTTCTTTCCTGGCACGACCTCTCCCCAGCACGCACCGCAGCGGGCATCATGAAATTTATTTATTTATTTATTTAGCAGCTTCTCATGATGTAGTCCTGGTTTGTCTCAAACTCACGGAGCCCCGCTTGAGTCTTCCTCCGGGGAGTTGGGATTAACTGCGCCTGGCATATGCACATATATATCTATACATAGATAGATAGATAGATAGATATAGATATAGATATAGATATATGTTTTTCGAGATAGGATTTCTCTGTATAACCCTGGCTGTTGGCTGTCCTGGAACTCACTCTGTAGACCAGGCTGGTCTCAAACTCAGAAATCCTCCTGCCTCTGCCTCCCAAGTGCTGGGAATAAAGGCACGCGCCACCACTGCCCATCTATATTTGATGCACTTTTGGAAATAGGTTGTTCCGAGTGCGGGGATTGCAAGAGTGTGTCACCACACTCTACATTTTAATTCTTCTGTTCCAACACTTACAGGTTTGCTTCTTCTGGGCCTCGAATGCTTGGTACCTGATATCAAGCCCGCATCATTTCCGCGCAAACATTCCCCTCCTGAAGGAATGTGTTCGTTTGCAGAAAGAACCGCGTCCCAAGAACCCAGAGAGTCTTTTGCTGTTAGAAGGCGAAGAAAACTACAATTCCCAGAATGACCCACCCGGCATAGGAGGATCCCACTTCTAAGCATCGCTGCAAGGGGTGGGTCCAAGGGAAAGTATACCTCCCAGAATGCTCAGCGCGTGCTGCATCGCGCAGCCTTCGGAGAATCGTGTGCGCGTGCGTTCTTGTGGGAACTGCGCCTCCCAGAAGGCACCGCGCGTCGTCCTTCTCCCTCCCTGAAGGCCGCCTCGCTTGCCCAGTGTGTCGGCCGCCCGCGAAGCTAGAGTCCGCTGACGTTTCCGCCACCATGCTGCCCGCCTCACTGCTTCGTCACCCGGGCCTGCGCCGCCTGATGCTTCAGGCGCGTACGTACGCCGAGGCCGCCGCTGCACCTGCCCCCGCCGCCGGGCCGGGACAGATGTCCTTCACCTTTGCCTCCCCGACGCAGGTACGAACTTACAGCCCCCAGACTCGTCAAGCCCCTGATCTGACCCTTGGGAGAGGTTCTCTTGTATTAGGTCATTAGTTTCATCCCCATGGGGCCCTGTGAACCTCCTCCCACCCCAGACCTCACCCCTGAACGGGGTCACCTGGACCCAGGGCTCGACCTCTGTGTTCACTAAAACTTCATGCTCCACCCCTGAGGGCGTTGCCTGGACATAAGACTCCACCCTCTGGGAGGTGGATCACCTATACCTGGAACCCAGATTTTGCCTTCGCAAACCCTTCTGTTTTGGGGTGTTCCAGGCTCTACACCTTGGTGGTGGTCACTCAGGCCCCGTCCTTGGGTGTTGTACCCGAGATTCATATGAACCCCAGGCTCTACTCAAGGCTTAGGTGGTGTCACTTGGAGCTAGGATGAACCATGGAGCACAGAGCAATGCCTTTGGGTTTTACATGGCTCACAGTTTCTACCCGTAGGGGGATTCCCCAAGTCCACAAGCTGTTGCCCAGATAGGGGTCACCAGTACCCAGACCTGGAGCTCTTGGAAATTGCCTGGACCCAGATCCTGAAGGGTCATCTGGACTCAGAACAGAAACCTGGCCACTGTTGGGGTCACCTGGGATTGACCCAAGCTCTTCGTCCTGTTGGGTTTGCCTGGACCTAATATCCTTTTTTTTTTTTTTTTAAAGATTTACTTATTTATTGTATGTAAGTAAACTGTTTGTTTTCAGACAAACCAGAAGAGGGCATCAGTTCTCATTACGGGTGGTTGTGAGCCACCATGTGGTTGCTGGGATTTGAACTCAGGACCTGCAGAAGTGCTCTTACCCACTGAGCCATCTCTCCAGCCCTGGACCTAATATCCTTAATTGGATAGACCTTAGCCAGGGTTTTACCAACTTACTGCCATGCTATTTGTAAGCCTGGGTTGGTTTTACACTTTTGACTCCCTCATAGCAACTTCCTGAGTAGTTGTGAGACAGCCTTTGGGTTTCTCAGAAACCCCATACCAGGGGCTGGATCAGCACCTGCTGCACTACACTGCATTGCCCTCTGTTTCAGTCACCTCTTCTAGACACTCTTTTAGACATAGACATTTCACAGGTGAGCAAGCTGAGTCTAACGTCAGCTCTTGGTAGTGTCTGTGTCCCATAAGAATTCCATCCTCCCTGTGCCCACTGTACAGCAGGCATGGGGTAATGTCTACCCCATGGTGTACACTCTCTGCAGGTGTTCTTTGACGGTGCCAATGTCAAGCAAGTGGACGTGCCTACGCTGACTGGAGCCTTTGGCATCTTGGCATCCCATGTCCCCACACTACAGGTCCTACGGCCTGGGCTGGTAGTGGTTCACGCAGAAGACGGCACCACAACTAAGTACTTTGGTGAGTGTGGCCCAGGATGAATAGAGGTTCAGGTTTGAGAAGGGCAGGGAGAAAGCAAAGGGAAGAAGCTTGCCCAGCCTGCCATGACAAAGATGTGGTCATCTGGGGCACAGAGGAAAGCCAGCAGCTGACCTCGCCGTAGCTGGGCAGGAAGACATGTAGAAATGACTGTTGAGGAGCTAGCCTTTAGGGTAGGATAGCCTTGGTGTAGGAGGAAGCCGGTCTGAAGGACCCACGTTTCCAGGTTAGACTTCCATGTTGCCCCTTCTCCAGATGAAGGGGTGTGTCTTATCTTCTCTCATATCTCACTATTTAACAATACCCACCATGGAGCCCAGGGCCTGGAGCTTTCTAGGCAGGGGATACAGCCCACGGTCATCACTGGGGGATTCCAGCCGAGGGCTCCGTCCACGAGTCAGGCTCCCACACAATATTGTTCTGTATGGTTATGTTTGGGCAAGTACCAGAGTAGGCGTGGCGGTGAAGGTGGGAAAGGTGTATGCACACATGTGACGGAAGGACATTGGTGGCACCCTCCTTCATAAGCTCTTTCTGTCTTTGTTCCTTTGAGATGGGCAGAACCTGAGTTTGCCACGTTCTTAGCTAGGCAGGCTGGCCAGTGAGTCACAGACATTCTCCTGCCCTACTCCTCACCATTAGGATTCTGGCTTCCCGCAAACTCTGCTCCTTCTATCTGCACAGTGGGTACTCTTTGCGTTGGTTCTGGGGCCCTTCAGTTTCCTTTTTGGTTTGCTTTCTGATTTTAAAGTAGTGTTTCCTTAGCCATGCTGACTTTGAATTTCTGATCCTCCACCTCCTGGGTGGTAGGGGTGACAGGTTTATGTCGGCATACCCAGTTTCTGCCTTGCTGGAAGTTGAACCCAGGAGCTTGCACATGCCAGGCAAGCACAGTACCCACTGAGCCTCAGTCCTGGCTCCTCTTTTACACTTAGTTTGAGGGAAGACCTTTCTGTGTTGTCCTGACTGGCTTTGAACTGGCAGTCCCCTACCTCAGCCTCCCCAGGGGGCTAGGCAACAGGTATGCACCGGGCCTAGCCGTCCTTTGCCACCATCCACATGCTTGGCCTGAGCCCCAGTCTTGCAGGGTCACTCTGCAAGTGGCCTAGAGTGGGCATTGGCCTGGGGAGGCGGAGGGCTGGTGGCCCTGAGCACACATGGGCGGTGAGGCTGTGTGCACGCTGCCCAAGCAGGCTGCTCAGACCCTCTCCTCCACAGTGAGCAGCGGCTCCGTCACTGTGAATGCTGACTCCTCTGTGCAGTTACTAGCTGAAGAAGCTGTGACGCTGGACATGCTGGACCTGGGGGTGAGCAGTGGATGGGAAAACTGAGGCAGGGCAGGGCAGGTGCTGCTCACAGGAGTGTGCTGTCCTGCTTCCGGCCCTGCCTTTCCCTCACACTGGCCCACTCCTCTGCAGGCAGCCCGGGCCAACCTGGAGAAGGCGCAGTCAGAACTGTCAGGTGCGGCGGATGAGGCAGCACGGGCCGAGATCCAGATCCGTATTGAGGCCAATGAAGCCCTAGTGAAGGCCCTGGAGTAGATGGTACCTACTGTCTTGTCACCCATGGGGAAACTGAGCCAGGTCCAGGCCTATGAGAAGTTCCCAGTGGGCTGAAGTGGCCACCAGGGGGTCAGCAGTGCTCCAGTTGCTGGGCTTAAAGCTTCCTGGTGCCTGCCTGCCAGGTCATGGAGGGCTCCCCCGAGTCTGGGATCCCCACGATCCCTCTGGAGAGATGGCCTTGATTGCCCCTCAAAGCCACCTGAACCGTCATCAACTTACCCAGCCTGTCTCCATTAAACACCAGGAACCAACTGAGTGTTCTGTTTTTAACTGCACAGCACAAAGCTAGGGCTCTCTTCACCCCTGCCTGGGCCCCCAGAGGCAATTGGCGACTCTGGGTAGGAAACATGGTGGCTGGTTGTTGGGGTGCTGGCTGCTGGAATGGGTGGGATGGGCAAGCATTGAGGGCAGGGCATGAAGTAATGGGTGTGACTAGTGCTGCCGGCCAGGCAAAGCGCCCTGACCACCAGCCAGGCCCCCCTGCCCCACCCCACAGGCTCTGGGAAGAAGCGGGAACCACCTGCTCCCACAGAGGCTCCGCCCTAGGCACACCCAACCTGTGGGTGGCCCTAGCCTGGCTGGCTGCCTTCCCAGTCCCTGATACGGTTGGCACCTCCTTAGGCACTTAGGCCCCTAGCTGCCCCTGGGTGGGGTGGGGAGGCCTGGTAGGGGGTGGCCTTGGCACCACCCCATATCTTTGTACAACCACCCCTCCCCACCCCACCCCACCCCACCCCCATGGCCAGGTACTATGCTGGCTTGCCCTCCTTTTATCCCCACTTCTTCAGCAACCCGAGTAGAGTGCCATGGGGGATAGGGGGAGCAGGGAGGCTTTGAGGGTGGTGAGTAGGTCTGAGCTTGCCATCACTGGGTCATCTGAAACACCTGGACAGTGACCAGGCGAGCTAGGGCCTGAGTGAGGCCTGTCGCACTGTATCAGGGCCCTGTGTGGGTGACTCCCTATGACCACATGTGCCTGATCTGGGCATGAGTGTGCTAGAACCCTTCCCTTCCGACACTTGCAGCCTGGGGGTATTCCAAGATAAGTCACAACATGGTCATCTAGAGCCCCACGTTCCCAGCTCAGTGGTGTGTGGGCCACAGAGGTCACTGAGGTCATCGGGCTGGACAGATGTCAACAGGAGGCCCTCAGAGCAGCCTGGCCTGGCCTAGTATCTTGAATCCTTCATATCTTCCCCACCAAAACTCAGGGAGGTATCTCCTACGAGGAGGTGTGAGCTTTGGAGCCTGGCCTCAGGACAGGACAGCCTGTGCTGGCTGGGCTGTGTCCTGGGACAGCAGAGCAGTAGGGCGGGACTGAGAACCTGGAGGTTGGGACCTTCCTGGAGGGCAGGGCCTGGACAGATTACTGAGTCTTGGGCTTCATGCTAAGGACAAAGGACCACACAGGAAGAAGAGACAGGAAGCAAGCAGTCTGGGCACCCTGCATTTATTACACTGGCTTTCAGTCTGAATGGTGTCAGAGCCAGCCCACCTCACCTGTCCCTTCCCTGAGGTCCCTCCAGAGGCAAACCCTGCCTCTGACCTCCACACTGCAAAGCTTCAGTTTGTACTTCTGAACAAACTCCTGCTCATCCCTCAAAGTCTCTGGGCCTCCAAGTGTTCTCTGGCCTGACCATGACCCTGGGAAACTGGGAGTGTCGGGGCACGCCTGTCTGCTTGGGGGCCCAGCATGCCTGTCCAGAATGATCAGCCAGAGAGGAAGGTGACCTAGGAAGGAACCGGCCTGGGAGGGGCACCCAGGGTGGTGGTGGTGCTCAGACCAGATAAGTGCAGGAGACCGCATACGTGGACAGGAGATGGAAGGTTAGGGAAGTGATGGAGGGTCTGGCCACACTCAAAGTCATCATCAGGAAGCGGCCTGGAGGCCGCTCAAATGACAAAGGGCTGGCTCCTTGGTCCATAGAGTGGGTGAGTGAGTATCCACCCCAAAGGCCAGGGCCAGTATGTGCCGATGCATCTGTGCTGTGAGAACAGATCACACATTCGAGGCTGCAGAAGGCCTTCCTTTGCTTGTCTGGTACTTTGTAATTAACCCAGAGGGGCCTGGAGATACAGACACATTCGGCCAAGCCCACTGATGACCTGAACTGACTTCTGAGACCCATATGTTGGAGTGAGAACCAACTATGCTATGGTGTAGGGTGCATTAGGGACTGGGCTACTCAGAGGTCACACAGGTGACTGGCCTAAGCAAGGCCAGGGATGGATGAATCGTCACAGAAATGGCCTCTGAAGTCATCGTTAAAGGATGAGGAGGCCAGGCAGCTGTCAGGGGCACCTACTGCCTAGCAGGTGACACTACCCTGTTTTCCTGGACCCAGGCTGCTGACTAAGGAACCCCTTCCCGTTCCGCCCCCCCTTCCACACGCGGGCGCCCCCAGGCGGAAGCACCAGGCCAACAGGAAAGGGGGCGGAGCAGGGAAGCAAGCCAGACAACCCCCAATCCTAATGTGAGGTGAACCCCAGTACTTGGGGAGGTAGGAGTTACCCAGGTCGGTGACACCCCTGAGGCACTGCTCTGTGGGTGCTGCGAAGCCCTAGGGCCGGTGTCCCAGTTCAGGCCAGCAGGCGGTGGGGTGGGGTGGGGGTTAGGGAATGCGTCACCATTGCCCGGCCCCCCGCCCCTTGCCCGCCCAAACTCCACCCCAGGGAAGGCGGCGCGGATAAAGGCTCAGGGGCCGCCCGCCCGGCCCCAGACCGGCACGGCCACCTCTCGCCACGACCCATACGCAGGTCATCTGGAGCAGTGGTGACCCAGGACCTACGGAGCCGGTGAGTAGGGGCGGAGCCGCACGAAATGGAGAGGGGCCCCCACCCGCCGTAAACTTCTCAGGCTGCCCCACTCTTTGTTCTTTGAACCGTCTGCACCTAGTGTGCCTCAGGACCGGGAGCCCTCCAACTTGTGGGGTGGGAGGGGCTGCCCGCTATGGGCACCGCCCTGGCGGGGCTGCAGCCCACGCCCCCAACCCCCCCCACTCTGCTTTTCCAGCCAGTGACCTTGAACTATTTGTAGATAGACTCAGTTTCCCTTTATGTGCGGTCTTAAGTCTTCTCTGCATTGCTAAGTATTCTCAACGGACCCTCCCCACATGCAGACCCCCAATTCTTGGCGCACCCCTTCCCCAGCCAAGACGCACGGCACTCCTCCCCCGGGACTCGGGCAGCGCTCCCGGGTGGGGACTGCAGAGGGCGCGCCGGGGCTGCTGACTCACCGCTGCCCGAAGCGGGGCGCGCGCGGGCGCAGCCGGGGACGCCGCATCACGTCACGGCTTGGGCGGGCACACCTCGGGAAACGGGCCGACCCGGGATTGGGAGGGGGGGAAGTCAGAAAAAAAAAAAAACTGAGGGTGAGTTAGGTTAGGACGCGAAGTGGCACTGGTTCGGGAGGGACGGATCTAATCAAAGCCACGTCACCGACCTGCATGGCCCTGCCCAAGCTGTGGGTTCCGCCCAAGTTCTCCAATATCATTGCATCCACCCACCCACGGGGGCGGAAGAAGGCCCTGTCCTTGAGAGGCCAGCTCGCGACCCTTGACCATGAGGCTCAGGGCTCAAGCGACAGCTTCCGCAGGCTGTAGCTTCCCGGACAGACCCTGCGGGGAGGCGCCACGATTTCCTGTTCCTTATTCGGGAACAATGGCCGGCTCCCTGCCTTTTCTCCAGACCGCTCTGGTTGCGGACGAAGGGGTTAGGCTCACGCAGAGGGGCGGGGAGGGAGGGTGCTAAGTCCTCATACTCAGGTCCGCTACCCTCTGGGCCCGCCCGCCCTTTGTTAAGGTCTTTGGGCCTTATGAATGGCTCTGGGAGCGGGTGGGGGGTCGCAGGGGCTGGTCAGGAGCGGCCTCAGCCCAACCCTCTTGGCATCTCCATTGGACGCAGAAGGGACGGGGCGGAGAGAAAGGGAGGGTCTCGCTGCCACGTGGGGTAGCCCCACTGCGATTCTCATTGGCCCGGTACCGCGACGGACTGGGCGGTCTGTGTGTTTTGATTGGCCGCCGCCAGGCCGGCGGAGTAAGTAGTGAATGGGAGGGGGCGGTGGTCCCGCCCATTGGAACGTTGATACATGATAACTTTTTTTTTCTTCGTACTTTCACCCCCAGATCTTGCGAGCGGCGGCTGCGGCTGTTGCTAAGGGAAGGGACGCGCGGGGTAGCACGACCCGAGAGGGATCCAGGCACCGTGCGAACCAGGATAGCTTGCCCCGTTTCTCTAGGACCCTCCCCGTGCCGTACCCAGGTCGCTGTCATCCGCCCTTGAAAACGGATCACAGACCCCACCCCGGGGCGCAACCCAAGGATCCCACACGACCCCGGAGCACCACTCGGATTCTTGATTGCCGGCTCAATTCCTAACGTTGGGACCTTTCCCAAGGGGCGCACGCACTGCTCCTGTCCCTGGGTGCCCGCGGAGCGGAGGAGGACCTTGTTTCGGCGGGGGAGTCCCGGCAAGGATTGGAGGCGACCCGCAGGCCCCCCAGTTCTCCAGCGCGCGCCGGGGATGGAGCCGCAGCCCGGCGGTGCCCGGAGCTGCCGGCGCGGGGCCCCCGGCGGCGCCTGCGAGCTGAGCACGGCCACGGAGTCGGCCGCACCCATGAGCCTGGCGATCCACAGCACCACGGGGACCCGCTACGACCTGTCGGTGCCCCACGACGAGACCGTGGAAGGGCTGCGCAAAAGGTTGTCCCAACGCCTCAAAGTACCCAAGGAACGCCTAGCGCTGCTTCACAAAGACACGTAGGTAGAGCGCCGCCCCCGCCTGCGCGCCCCCTGGCACCGGGCCGCCCCCTCGGGCCCGGGCCCCGGGCGGGAACAAAGAGCGCGCCGCGCGGGGAAGCAGGGGCAGCCAGACGGGGGGGGGGGGGAGGGGGTCGGGGGCGCGCCGCACGCTCTCGGGCGCCCTCTGCTCGGCCTTACTTGCTTGGGCCCCTTCCCCCGCCGGGGTCTGCACAAAGGCAGGAGCGCCCTGCGGGGCCCCAGGGTGCACGGGAAATACAGGGATGACAGGGGAGTTGTGGGCCCCCGGGATGGCACGAGGAGGGGTCCGTAAGCTGTGTGCCTGGGGGGGGATGCACAGCCACCCCCTCTCATGCCGGCGGTCTCGCCGCTTCCGCATCTGCTTGGCGGCCCCCTCTGCGTCTGGCTGTCTCCCCATCACTTGCGTCTCTCTACCCCCCTTTGTTCTCGGTTCCCCACACCTCCTCCTCACCTGGTATTTAAATCGCCTCCAGGCCGGGGAGCCCCGTCGCCCCCCCCCCCCCCCCGTCCCCTGGCGGGCCTCTGGGGACACGCAATGTCCATCCCCAGCGGAGGGGCCCCAGTGGGGGAGGGGCGAGAGGGGGAGGGTCTCCTTTGTTTGAGCAGCGGGCCTACGCTGGCGAGGGAGGAGGGGGAGCCTGGGTCGGCAGAGCCCCCGAAGGCCTCTCTAAGAGGGCTGGAGCCCCGCGGCGCCCACAAAGACGAGCCCGGGCAAGAATTGGAGAGTTGTAGGCAGGAGCTGGCCTGAAGAGAGGCGCGGGGGAGGGTGGCAGAGAGCCCACAGGGGTTCAGGTGATAGCAAAGTCTCTTGTCTCTTGCAGATGGGTTAGTGCTTAGTGCTCTCACCTGGAGTTAAGTGTCATGGCTTAGGGGGCTCCCAGGCCAGTAGGCCTCCCCACAGGCACTTGGGCCTGGAGAGCGGTGGGGTGGAAAACGCTCCTCTGTCCTCCCCTCTCCTTGGGCAGGCACAGCCCTCCTCCTCCTCCTCCTCGGCCTCCGCTTCCGCGTCTCTGTGTTGTCTCCCGTCTCACCCTCTTCCTTCCTACCCCCAGCCGGCTCAGTTCGGGGAAGCTGCAGGAATTCGGCGTGGGGGATGGGAGCAAGTTGACGCTCGTGCCCACGGTGGAAGCTGGCCTCATGGTAAATGACTGAGGGGCGCGTGCCCAGGAGGCTTTATAATCCCCTGGCCACCTCACTCCACAAATGCACCCACCATCTTCCCCTTGCAAAAAGCTCTCCCACTGCCCCTAGCACGCAAGGCTCACCCCCCCAAACCTCCCCCCCCCCCACTGCTCTAAACACACTCTGAGATTACTCTTCTGTCCCTCTCTTTGTAGTCCCAGGCCTCGAGGCCGGAACAGTCCGTTATGCAAGCCTTGGAAAGTTTGACTGAGACCCAGGTAAGGACCCACCACCCTCCCCCTAACAAGGGGAGGGGGGACTAGAGGCAGTGGCCACACCTAGGGACCTGGCAACTCTCAGGACACCTTTAGAGAGTCTCCGGTTGTTTGTGCTTCCCTGGTGGCCTGTGGGGGAGGGGATAAAAGCCCCGCCTTGGTGCCAGCTTGGCCTGGTCACCCCGCTTCCTCTTCCTCCCTGCCTCCCCCAGCACCTGACCACCTGACCTTGAGACGTTTTCTCTCCCACGGTGGCTGCCACGGTGTGTGTGTGGGGGCAATCTTTAGACCAGCCCTAACTGTGGGTGACCTTGGGCCATGCTCACAGGCCCCATAAACTCTCCCAGTGTGGAGGACGCAGCCCATAGGATAAGTCACTCAATGCCTTCTCACCTTTGTGAGAACAAGATGGCAAAACTTACTCTGCCGGTGCAAGGGGGGTTGTCTCCCTCCTCCTCCTCCCCTCCCTCCTCCTCTCACTGGTCTTTGTTCTCTGCCCCAACACGGGGAGGGACAGGCAGGGGCACCCAGCCCTGGGCCAGGGAGGCCTCCACAGGATGTTAAGAAAATATTTAGTAAGCAGCCAGGAGGGAGGCTGGGCCTGGCTCTCAGGAGGACTCCCAGTTTTGTTGAGGGCTTCCCCCTCCTTCCTCCTTTTCTCGGATTCTTGGCCACAACAGGGCCCTCCTCCTTAGCAGCCTCTAGCTTTTCCAGTACAGTGACACAGTCGTCCTTAGCTTGCCCTGGGGAGCGGGGTGTGCACTCACTGCTGCTTGCTTGCCTTGATGAGGGGGACTGGGCAAGGTCCGTGGACTCCCCTGCCTGGGCCTACATACAGCAACCCTTGCTCCGTTGTCCTGCCTCCTGGTATAGGGGGCACACGGGCTCGGGAGCTGGGTGGTCCTGCCTCTGTGGGAGGGGTCTGGGAAGAACAAGGAGGTCCTAGAAACCGGAAGCAGGGGCTTTTTTTTCTGGGCCAGCTTTGAGCAGATTTGCCTGTTGGCCCGTGGGGGATGTGCCTGGTATGAGGAAGTCAGAGGGGGTTTGTGGGTGGAGCCTCGAGATTCCCACAGTGGAGAGGGGTGACCCCAGGTGCTCAGGCCTTTCCCTGGGAAGGGTGGTAGGATTGAGGCTCTGTGGCTGGCAAGATGGGGGGAGTTCAGGGTCTGTTGCCTCCCTCCCCACCCAGCTCTTTGTCCCCTCCCCGTTGGGCCCCAAGTGAAGAAGGTTCCTCCAGCCCCCTGCCAACAGAGCCAGGGGAGGGAGTTCTGCCAGGCGGTCTGCTGTGACTCATAGCCTCTATGTCACTTCTCAGAAACCTCCGCCCCCCACCCTGGCCTCTGGGGAGAACAAGGCTGATGGCCAGGGCCCCAGAGGTGGGAGGGAGGGTGCCCAGTGTATCCAAGGGTCAGGTAATCCCACAGATCAGCCCCCACAGAGTGGGGGTGTGTATGAGCAGGTCAGAGAGCTGCTTAGCAGAGCATGTGGAGGCCCTTGGGGACAGTCTCCAGGTTTCCCCTTGTCTTCTCACAGCCTGGGACACATAAATATTTATCTTGGGAAAGCAAAGGTTAACGGAGGAGTCCCTTTTGGATTCAGCCTGCCTCTGGTACAGCTTAGCTGTGAAGGCTAGCTTGACAGGCTCCTCCTCTGCTAGATTCATAGGCAGACAGGATCTGGGCACTGAGGTGGGAAAGGGACAGGTGTGTGACACTTCAGGGAGGGCAGTGACCATCAGCTGGGCCCCACCCCTTCTGGTCTCAGTTTCCCCTTTAAAGGACCCAAGTTGGCTGAGAAGAGCCAGAGGCCGATCTGACCCACCTCTGTCCCCCCCACAGCCCCCAGCGACACCCGGGCCAGGCCGGGCTGCCGGAGGAGGCTTCCGGAAATACAGATTGATTTTATTTAAGCGTCCGTGGCACCGACAGGGACCCCAGAGCCCAGAGAGGGGCGGCGAGAGGCCCCAGGTCACATACTGCGGGGAAGAGCTGGGCAGGGTTGGGCCGGGGGCATCGTAGGCGAGAGCCGCGATGGCTGATGAGGGCCCCCACTTGTCTCTGCAGGTCAGTGACTTTCTGTCAGGCCGCTCGCCTTTGACCCTGGCCCTGCGAGTCGGGGATCACATGATGTTTGTACAGTTGCAACTGGCAGCCCAGCACACCCCACTCCAGCACCGCCATGTGCTCGCTGCCGCTGCCGCAGCAGCCGCCGCCGCCCGGGGAGACTCCAGTGTAGCCACCCCAGTGTCTTCGCCTTGTAGGCCAGTGTCCAGTGCCGCCCGTGTACCCCCAGTATCCAGCAGCCCTTCCTCACCTGTACCCCCCTCACCTGTCACTGCTGGCTCCTTCCGATCCCACGCAGCCTCCACAACCTGTCCTGAGGTGAGGATGCAGAGGATACAGATTCTTACTTACTACATGGGGGATGATTTTGAGGGCTCCAGCTGTAGCCTTGTATCAAATGCTGTTGAGCTGATACAGTGAGTCTGGAACCTGGACAATCTCTGACACCGACTGCCCTAGAGGCTGGGGAAGTCAGAGCCGAGGAACAGACACATCACAACTATACCCATTTGCCAATCTCCCACCAGCAGATGGACTGTTCTCCACCCGCCAGCAGCAGCTCCACATCCACCCCAGGCAGCAGCCCCACCCCTCGATCCCGCAAACCTGGTGCGGTCATTGAGAGCTTCGTGAACCATGCTCCAGGGGTCTTCTCAGGGACCTTCTCTGGTAGGTGTCATTGTACACAAGTGGTGTAGGCATCTCAAACTTGACATCCTGTGTGCTGGCTGGAGTCTGGGCCATGCACCCGTGTAACTGTGGTTATGTGTGCTGGACTGGGACATTGGGATAGTGCCTCCCTAGGCTACCCTGCTGCTGAGCCACGCCCTCAGCGCCTTCTCCAGTGGGGGATTCTATGCAGAGGCTCTACCCTGCGTCAAGCTCCAAGCCTCCTTGGGGTTTTTGGGTTTTGTTTTGTTTTTTGAGGTAGGAGCATCCTTAGTTCTCCCGCTTGGATAGGAAGGATTTTTGTTGTTTTGTTTTGTGTTTTTCAAGATGGAGTTTTGCTGTAGCTCTGGCTGTCCTGGAACATATTCTGTAGACCAGGCTGGTCTTGAACTTGCAGAGATCTGTCTGTCTCTGCCTATGCCCATACCTCCCAAGTACTGGGATTATAAAGGTGTAAGCCACCACTGCGCAGCCCTGGACGCCTGCATACTCTGTCAGTGCGTGCAGGTGTGTCTGCCTTCTCTTGCTGACACCCTGCTAGAGCTCTGACCACTTGGGCTCATAACCCTCTTTCTCTCTCTCTTCCTGCAGGCACACTACACCCCAACTGCCAGGACAGCAGTGGGCGGCCTCGGCGTGACATCGGCACCATTCTGCAGATACTCAATGACCTCCTAAGTGCCACGAGGCACTACCAGGGCATGCCACCCTCACTGACCCAGCTCCGCTGCCACGCTCAGTGCTCACCTGCCTCACCAGCCCCCGACCTCACCCCCAAAACTACCTCCTGTGAAAAGCTGGCAGCCACCTCCCCCACATCCCTGCTCCAGGGCCAGAGCCAGATCCGAATGTGCAAGCCCCCTGGTGAGTCCTACCCCCCACCCAGCCTCCCTTTCCTCAAGGCTGCCTCTGTGCATGCTGGCTCCTGAGGGGACAGCTGACCTGCCAGGGGACCTCCTGGAGCTAGCAGCTGCTTCCCCCCCAGACCTGCCCTAGCTAGGAGAAAAGGAGGCAACTGTTGCTGCACAGTGTCCCCTTGTGTCCCCTTGTGTCCCCTGAAGGGCTCCCTCCACTTCCTTCCCCCCCACCCCCACACCAGGCCCCTCTCCAGATGGCCTTTGGCACTTTCCCTGAATGGTTGACTCAGTTCTAACCCAGCCCAACCCAGGCTGTGGGGTGGTTTACAGCCGCACTACCTAGATCACCTGCCTCCAAGCCCTAGTCACAAAAGGGAAACTGAGGCACAAGCTTTGTACCAATTTTTTCTGGAAACAAGATTCTTCTAGTTTTTTTGTTTGTTTGGCTTCTGTCATTAGCAAGACCAGCCCCCACCCCCCACCCCCAGCCCCTCTCTGGGAATCCTCCTCAGTTTTTTTTTTGTTTGTTTGTTTGGCTTCTGTCATAAGCAAGACCCGCCCCCCCCCCCCAGCCCCTCTCTGGGAATCCTCCCCAAGGCTTCCTCTCGCTCCATCAAGCCTACAGCCCTGTTTTCAGAGGGGTTTTCCTGAACTTGAGTTTTCATCTCTGCTTCCTAGATAACTGGTGACAGGTGTACCCAACCAAAGCTTGCATTTTTTTTTTCCCCTTTGCTCTTTGGTCCGGGGTGTTACTAGGAAACTCTAGCTGTCCAGGGAACTCACTTCGATCTCCCAGCCTCTGCTTCTCCTCCCTGTGTGCTGGGATCAAAGGTGTGCATCACGGAGCCCAGCTGACTTCCTGCATTTCTTTTGTGACTAAACCCCTGTGCAACACTTACTCAGCCCACAGACCTGCCTGCTCTCCCAGTGTGCTCCAGTAACTGGAGGAGAGAGACCGGGGGCCCTGTGCTTCCTTGTACATTGCGAGGTCCTTGCTGTCAGCAGTTGATGCTCCAGCCCTTCAGAATGGGCCTCAAGATTAACAGGTGTCTGTCTCTTTTCGTAGGAGACCGTCTTCGACAGACAGAGAATCGCGCCACACGTTGCAAAGTGGAACGCCTCCAGCTCCTGTTGCAGCAGAAGCGCCTGCGCAGGAAGGCACGGCGGGACGCCCGGGGGCCTTACCACTGGACCCCCAGCCGCAAAGCTGGCCGTAGCGACAGCAGCAGCAGTGGGGGTGGAAGTGGCCCCAGCGAGGCCACAGGCTTGGGCCTCGACTTCGAGGACTCCCTTTGGAAGCCTGAAGTCAACCCGGACATCCAGTCCGAGTTTGTGGTGGCTTAAAGGATCCAGTCCCCTTGGGTCTGTACATCCCCTATCCCATACACGGGGCAGGAGGACGCCACAGACTGGACGCTGAGCGGCCCAGCTCTGGGGGGCACGAGGTCACCTCCGATGCCACTTACCTGCCTTTCTGATTCTTTTTTAGCTCCCTGATTGTCTACCCTGCATCCCTGGTCACATGCCCACTCTCTCTCTTCCCTTACCATGGTCACGGCCTCTGCGACAGGGCCCTTCCCTCCCACCTCTCCAGCTCCAAATATGTAGCAGTCTGTTCCCGGATGGCCCAGACGGAGGAAGCCACCCACCCCCCAGCCCTTCCGCTCTGCCTAGCTCTCCCCACCCCCTTCCATAACCCAATTCAGGTTTTTAACTCAATGTAGATTCTCCAAGCACTTTACAGATGAGGGTTGGGGACCCCAGGATGAGTCCCACCCCCACCCCCACCCCAGTCTGCAGACTTGGCCACTGTTTCAGGCCAGCTGGATTCCCCTGCCCCTCCCACCCCGGAAAGCTGATAGACTCACAGAGGATACCTTTGTCCACGAAGCCCACTTAACTCACAGCCTTCCTCCTGCCTCAGTCTCCCAAGTGCTACAATGATGGGCCTTTGCCACTATGCCTGGCCGGCCTTGCTCTTGCCACAAAAGCTCGTTGGATGGAAAAAGCTGAAGCAAGTGGCTGTTCTCTGGTCGGGGGGGGGATGCCTCTTTTCCTCGCGAGGCGAGGCGGCCACCCTCTCTGGACACTGGTCTCACCGTCTCTTTCCTCCCTCCACACACCCACTTATTTCCTTAACCTTCTTTCCCAATGGAGCTTGGGGGACTATTTATAGATTTCATTTTTCTCACTGAGCCAGTGATGGTTGCTATCCTCTAGGAAAAAAAAAAAAGAAACTGGGGTAGGTTGTAGGAGGGGGGCCCAGAAAGACACCCCTGTACCTCTTCTCCAGGCCCAGCCTGCAGCTGGGGATGGGAAGAGGGGTGCTGGACTGTGCCTGCATTAACTCCACACTGGGGAGGGCGCTCTGCTGGTCCACATTGGCTCCATGGGGGAGCCCTCCCCTTGAGTTGGGGCTGATACAGCAGGAGTGAATCTTGTGGGGAGGTTTTTTTTCCTCCACATTTTGAGATTTTGTGATAAATGGGATATGTGCCCACCCCTGACATCTGTCCATGTTGTCTAGACTCCACCTGTCCACGGTTCCTTTGTTCTAGGCTGTGAACCCGTCCTTGTCTCTTCCCCCACTGTGTGTTTAAACCTTAATGGTTTGGGATGTGAACGTGTGTTGACTAGCTGTAAAGGTTTTTTGGGGTGGGTGGGTGGGAAGGGGATCCTGAACGGTAGAGGCCAAGCGAGAATTCGGTTTTGTTTTGTTTTTTTTTTCTATTTTTTTTCCCAAAAAGAAAAGGGAGGGGGTGAGTGGGTGCATTTTTTAAAGCTGTCTTGAATACCTATTTAAATGTGTTTTGGGGGTTTTTTTTTAGGATTTTTTTTAAGCTGCCTGTGATATGTCCCAGTACTGGGCTGAGGGTGGAGGCCTCAGGCAGGAGCCCACCCATAGTTCTCTTCCCTATGACGACTTCACCAGATAGCATTAGCCACCCTCGGGGGGAGGGAAGAATCCGGCTGTGGGGGATCCACCTCGCCCAAGTCTCCTTTTACTGAAATAAAATTTGAGGGGAAAAGAAAAACCTTACACGAGCACCGAATTTCAAATAAACGAAAATGAGACATGACCTCTTGCCCCTGGCTGTTCCTTGAGGAGTCCCCAAGCCCTTTGTCTGGTGAGTAGCAAGCCCTAGTTCCTGCAAATGGTTTCCCAAGCAGCTCCCCCAGCTTGGGACCGGCAGGAAGCTGCTTGGGGGGGGGGGGGGGCTGGCCACTTCCTGCTACCGAGGACGGAAGTACCTTTGGGCGTGGGGCCGGGGCTTGCCCTGGGCGACGCTTTCACCCTCAGTTCCTGGCTCTGAAGTGGGCTGAAGACGGGAACTTAGGAGTCAGTACTGGGGCAGGGCTTCCCAGCTCCCAGGAGTGGGAGGTGTTGCTCCAGCCCAGAAACTGGGAAGTGCCTGTGAGAGTCGCACGCCAGGCAGCCAGGCAGAGGGAGTCAGCGCTGTGACTTGAGGTTCTCAGGGAGCAGCTAAACCTCATCAGCCTTGTGACCTGCCTCTCCTCTCGGTGGCCACACCTGCGCATTCCACCCATAAGGATCATGCACCTTCCAGGCCTTTGCTCCAGCCATGCCCCATATGGGCACAACAATCTCTGGTTACGCCTGGGAACTTGCCAAGGTGGACGCCCACCTTTTCCTGCCCCCATCGGCAGGCCGACCTGATGTTCCTCACGGCTCCATAAGGTGCTTCTTGGGGCAGGGCTGAGACAGTTATCTATCAGACTGTTAATTCTCTTGTTCAGTGCTTTCCGAGGCCCACAGTCACAAGTAATTACACTCCCATTTTCCAGCCCAGAAAACTGAGCCCCCTGGCCCCCAACACAGCGCTGGGCCTGGTGGTTTAGGCCTGTGGTTGGAAGCTAGTCCTCGCCCTGAGCCTCACTGGGTGAGAAAAGCTGCCTTCCCCAAGGGTGGCTTGGAACAACTGAAGGGTTTGCTGCCCCTCCCTCCACCAAGTAACACCCAAATCGTCCCGCGCCCGCCCACACTAGGAAGGCGGATGTCCTGATCCCTGGAGAGTTCATGATCATTGGGCTCAAAATGTTTGGGGACATCTGAGGGCACACGACGTAGATGAGGGTGGGAAGTACCCGTGTGTCAGGCTTGGGGAGGGACAGCTGCCCCTTGTAGCTCAGGGCTACTTGAGGGACCAGGAAGGGAGGCGAGGCGCCTGCATCACCAGCCAGGCAGGAATCTGCCAATCAAGTCCACTAGCAGGGCGATGAGAGATGTCCCAGGGCACCTCAAGGTCTGGTCCTTGAGATGACTGTCCTAAAGGTGCACATGTGTTGGGGAGTCTAATGTGATAACCTTGTGAGGGTGTGACACTCCCAAACCACAGTGCTTCCTGCACAGCGCGTAAGGACCCACAACCCCAGGGTACAATCACCCAAGCCCCAAGGCGGAGACCCAGTGCGTACGGTAGTAAGGAGAGAGAAACTGAGGCTCAGACAGGAATGGTTGCCGAAATCGCAGAGGGGCGGGGTATGCCTTCACTTCCTTCCGCTCCCCCCACAACACCCCATTGAGGAAAAAGCTGAATGGGAGGGGGCCGCCCCCCGGAAACCCGATGAGATGGAAACGCGGTTGTCAGGGCAACGCGCCAGGAGGGGCTCCCGACGTCATCGCGGGGAGGGCGCCCTGTCCGCCCCCGCCTGAGCTTCGGCCCAGGCTCCGCCCCCATGGGAAAGAGCTTATTGGTGAAACCTCCTTTCCGTCTTCCAGAAGTACCAATAGCTCGAGGTTGCCTTCTGGAGGCGGGACTTTAGCCTGGTAAAGCCGAGTGCGCGAGCGCGGAGGCGCAGGGGCCCCGCCCCACTGTCCGCGTGTATGCAAACTTGGGGGCGGGATTCGCAACGCAGGCTTGACGGCTGCTGCTGGGCGGGGACGGAAGAGGGGGCGTCACTGGGGGCGTCGCACGTGGACCCCCCAGCACAGGCGTGCAACGAGCACCCCCGCTTTGCACACTGGCATTTCCTGCCGCATCAACTTCCAGTTGACTGACCTTTCCCCGTTCCCCTGCAGTTCCCTGCCTCATGGGAGGACTTGAGGATGGAAGGCAACCAGTAGGAGGGGGCTTTGCGGGACGAATAGGAGTTTGCCATGTGTTGTTGGAAGAGAGATAGGGTGTGTTGCGGCTGCATTCAGGTCAAGCTGTGAAGGGGTTAACGAGATAGGAAAAAAGAAAAGCTGGTAAAGGGCCTTGAAGAAGATCCCCCAAGTCTAGACTTGAGTAGATGGGGGTGGTGCTCCTGGCCATGACCCTGGTTATAATCACCCTTTGGAAGGTGGAGGCAGAAACAGTAGAACAGGTTTGCACTGCACGAAATTCCAATCATCCGGAAGAAGCTGCGAGGGCTGATGGAAGGGATGGAGGATGGGGAGGGCAAAGATTTTAAAATGCATGCTCGCACTTTGGATGAGCAGAGAACGACCCCCGGTCCGGGACATCAGGTCATCATCAGCTGTCCTTGCCCGTGGTCTCCATAAAGAAGTCAGGGAGAGGTGGGTGGCGCACAGGTGTCATCTCAACACTCAAGAGGCTGAGGTAGAAGGATGAGTGCAAGGTCAAAACCAGTCGGTGCTTATGCCCAGGCTGGCCTAGGGTGAGAAGACCAGAGTAGAGGCTGGCGACAAGGAATGGTGGTGTTTGCCAAAGCCGCAAGAGGGTAACCTCGCAGATGGGCAGGTCTCTGTGACCAGGCAGCCGGGGGCGGGCAGAAAGAGGTCACTACGGGTCATGGCTTCCTGCCAGAGTCTGGAGTCCCCTGGGGGGAGGGGTGGCCATTTTCCAGTCGGGACTTGGGGACCTGGCAGTAAGTTCTGAGATGTCAGAGGTCTGGAGGTGGCTCTGCGTGGGCAGCTAGGAGGAGCAGAACCCGTGGAGGAGGCCAGAGATGGTACCCGCAGGGCACAGCCGCCTCCGTGGGGCCCCAAACAGCACCACCCTCCTGCCGGGCCTTGGGAAGGAGGCTATGCGGGCGACGGCTGGGCGTGGAGATCTTCCCAGGAGTCTGATTCCAGCCCCACCCACGGCCACCTAGTCCTCCCCGGTGTCACGCGGGGCAGGTGAGCCGCTCAGCCTGCCAGGTGGAGGAGGAAGGCTGTCACCTGCAAGACTCGCTGCTCCTCCAGGGCAAGGCTGGCTGGTTCCTTGGCTTGGTCCCTTCAAGGTTTTTTTTCTATTTCTGTCTCCATCCAAGCCCCTCTATTTTCGTCTTTTCACTGGCTGTCCCACCCCTCCCCTCCCCCACTTCCGCCCCCTTCTTCACCCTTCCCCCCCTCACATTCCAACCTCCTCCCCCGCCCACAGACGTGGGGCCAGCTGCTGCTTTGGGTGTCCAGGGGAAGGATAGGGAGGTGGGTCAGAGGTCCTCTGAGAACAGGCAGGGAGTGGGGGGGGGGGACAGGAGATGGGGCCCCTAACCCTTCTGGAATGTGGGCGGGACAGGCCCTTATGGAAGAAGGAGCCCAGCCTTCACCCCAGCAGGCCGCCGCAGACAGCTGTCATGCCCCACAATACTGAAGCAGAACACCACTAACCAAGAGGCCTCCAGACACTCGGTGCAGCTGCACAGGCCAGGAGCATTTACTGAGGACTTTGGGCCTGGCTCCCATTGCACAACACCCCATGTAACTCATCCATACCCCACACTTTGGTTCTTGAGCATCCAGGGTCATACATGTCCTAGTGAGTGTTCCTAGATGAAGATGAGGTCGGAGATTGCTAGTTCAAGGTCAGCCTGGGCAATTTAGTGATATGCACCCCACACACACCCACACACACAGCTGGGCAGGCTGGGTACATAGCTTTGTGGTAAGGGCTAGTCTAGCATGCCTGGAGTTCTGTGTTCCCCACAGGAAAAAAGGAAGAAGAAGAGTCAGCATTTGTTTATGTTTATTGTTTTAAGTTGACTTCTTTCCTGTGTATGAGTGCTTTGTGTGAGAATACGTATGTGCACCATGTTCATGACTGCAGGCTGGCAAGCCACAAGAGGACTTGGGTTGAATCCCCAGGGACTGCACTTACAAATGGTTTTAAGTTATGTGGGTGCTGGGAGTCCACCAGACGCCCCCCCCCTCCCCGAGGAGCAGCCAGTGCTTTTGACTGCTGGTATATTGCTCTTGCCCCAAGAGTTGGGATATTCACACCCCGGTCTAAAGGCAGCCTCCTCCCTCAAACACAACCACAGGCCAGCCAAGGAGAAGTCAGGGTCTCCCTGCACTGCCTCTGGTCCGACTGGTGGGAAATAGGTGTGTTTGCTGGAGACAGATGTGCCCTAAGAAAGTGACTATTATCTTGTCATCCCAGCACTGGAGAGGCAGAGACAGGAGGATCAGAGTTCTAGGTCACTGTCCGCTACACATGGCCTTCCCAAATCCCTGTCTCACAGGAACAAAAAGGAAGAAATTTGCAGAATCTTGGAAATCCACACAAATTGGGGCAGTTAGGTGTCAGCTCAAGAGTTGACAGCCAGAGAAGACATCGCAGAGGAGGAGGCAGCCCAGCTGCTGCCCTTGACCCTTGACCTAGTCCCCGGCAGACCCTGGAGGCTCCCCGGATCCCACTCACTTCTCAGATGAAGCAATGGGGTCAGGGAGGTGCCTGGGTGCCGCCTACCCAGACAGCTGGGCCTGTGGGCTACAGCTGACCCTCTGCACCTGGGTGGACAGGTGTTCCAGGGTGTCCACTTGCATGGGGACCCTCCAGGCACCCTGAGGTGGACAGATGCTTGGTGACCTGGGGATTTGTGCACACATGTGACTGTCCCTATGCAGCTAAGTGCAGAGGAAGTGCTGCAAACCACCAGCCCGAGGCAGAAGTGGCTTTGCTTACCTCTGTTTCCAGGGAGCCTGTTAGTGTGTTACCCCTACATGGAAGGTCACACTACTGTTAGATATGTGTTTGAGGGGGCCTACTGTAAGTGGACAGGATGGAGGAGGGGTGGCTCTTCCTGCCCCAGGGGTGATGGGGTGGAGGTGGCCCTTGCTCAGCAGCATTTGAGAACCCTTTGGGGTAGATGCCTTCCATCCCCTCCCTTCCACTAGTTTTAGGAACCCAAATAGGTCAGTTCCCAGGCTGATGAACCTAGCTTCCAGGGCTTGCTGGGCATCACTGGAGGGTCGCTGGTGGTTTTTCAACATCCGATACAGACCTTGTGCCTTTAGAATGAGTGCATGTTCCTGCTCCTACATCCCTGACCTGGCTTCCGTGCACTGTTTTCCAGTCCCAGCCATTTATTAAAAGCAGGCAAGTGCCGGGGGTGGTGGCGCACGCCTTTAATCCCAGCACTCGGGAGGCAGAGGCAGGAGGATTTCTGAGTTCGAGGCCAGCCTGGTCTACAAAGTGAGTTCCAGGACAGCCAGGGCTACACAGAGAAACCCTGTCTTGAAAAACCAAAAAAAAAAAAAAAAAAAAAAGCAGGCAAGTAGCAGGGCATGGTGGCGCATGCCTTTAATCCCAGCACTCAGGAGGCAGAGGAGGCAGGCAGATTTCTGAGTTCGAGGCCAGGCTGGTCTACAGAGTGAGTTCCAGGACAGCCAGGGCTACACAGAGAAACCCTGTCTCGAAAAAAACAAAACAAAACAAAAGGCAAGCAGGTATAGAAACCCGTGAGGACCTTCCACGAGATCTATCAGATACCAAAAGCATGTCGAGTCTGTGACTGTGAGCCCAACAAGTCTGCTGCAGAGGGCGTGGGTGTGCATGTGTATGGCGTGGCATGTCATAGGATGTGTGTGCTGTCTGAGGCGTCCCTCTGCCGCTCAAGGCCCAGGTCTGGGCAAGAGCCTGCAGGGCCTGGCCCTCCCAGGCTTTCCTATTTCCATTCCTGGGGTGTGACTCAGGGCTGCAGGAGGGATGAGTCACAGGAACTTGAGCCTAGCCCGCTCTGGCCGCAGACCCCTTCCAGAAGCAAAATGCAGTCTTTTTGAGTGGCAGGGCCCCAGACATCTGGGGCCTTCTGAGAAATCAGAGCCCACTCTGTAGCAGAAAGGCAAGCTTAACCCTTCCAGGTGATTCTGGACTCACTAATAGGGAGAGCCCAGGTGCTTCTGACACAGCTCTGTTGTGCCCACCTAGGAACGTGAGTCACAGCCATAGATGGCTACATTACCTCTGTGGGTGCTGGCCCACCCAGTCATGCACACCTAACCCTGCATCTACATCCAGGTTGTGTTCCTGTATGTTGGCGTCACAGCACCCTGCCCACCCATCCTGTCCTTAGGGAACACAGGTCAGTCATGCAAAGGTGACTGTGTCCACTTCACACATATTTGACAAACCCATTTCCTCTGTCCACAGGATCCAGATGTTTTCTCTGAATCCTTACATTTCCATCTATGTCCCTCCAGGTCTTCTGCCCACGTGCACACATGTGCGCCACACCTGGCAACACATGCATAGGCTGCATCTTCCACCCTGGCTCTGGTCCCAGAGGATCCGGGGCTAACTGGGCGGGTTCCAGGCTTTGCCATCACGGTCCCATTTGTGCGCCCCCGCCGGGCAGAGGCCAGGTGCAGTGTCCCCGGCCTCCGCCCGGCCGAGAAGGAGGCGGTAATTACCGGGCCCCGGGGTGCCCCCCCACACGCGCGCCTTTCATCCCGGGCCACGCCCGTCCCCAACCCAGACGCTTATTTACCATCTCCCGCCCGGTCATTAGCCTGGGTCCGGGAGGACTCCGCGGGCGGACGGAGAACCGGGGATGGGGAGGTGGAGGCGTCATCCCTCATCGTCTCTATAGCGACGCCGAGCAGCGGAGTGGGGTGCAGGGTAAGCCCGAGATCAGGACTGACTGAACTCTCCTTCTAGGCTGACACCCTGCCCCCATCTCGGATTTATACAAGACACATGGGATCCCTTTGGGAGCAGTCACTAGTGTCCCGATGGGCGACACTGGGCCAACTGCTCTGCCCAGACGCGCAGGAGCAAACCTCGAGGGTGCAGTCCAGCTACCACCGAGCTGGGCACAACGAAGGTAAACCAGCACTGACACTGACAGTTCTGGTTTCCGTCAGTGATAACTGTCCACGATGGCGACGTCTAGTGGCCATAGCCTGCCCAAGCAGCTTGTGGCCGCCTGAAAAGAGGTGGGACATGAGTCCTGAACACTCCAGCCGAGGCTGTAGCGCCCTCTCCTGTCCTTATCGAGCAGAGAGCACTATTTTGGATTGGCCGGTGGTTCAGGGATTTACAGCGTTGGTGGATATGAGGTGTGTGTAAGAGAGAGTTTCAGCCTCCTTTAAAGCCCACCAAAAGAAACAAAGGGTCATGGTGGCACGCTGAGCCACCTGTCCACGTAGTCACAGGTAAGTACACGGGACACGCTTTAGACACAAGTACGCCAAAGGCGCAAGAAATGCACCCTGAAGCCTTATCCATGGGTCAGACATTTTCACGCTTTTCTGGGGCTCGAAAATGGCTATGGGTAATGGTGGAGCCCGGCCCAAATGAGCCGGTTGGTAGTAAGCTTAGTAAGTGGGTGCTGCTTGAATGAATGAATGAATGAATCAAAGACTAAGTACAGCAATTCTCAAAACCAGGAACTGGAAGATGCCAGAATGTGAGCCAGGCTAGGGGCCCAGCATGATCCTGGGAGCTGGGATTACAGGGATCCAATTTTCCCTCCTGTGAGCACATAGTAGGACTGTTGCTCTGGCTCTGCTGGCTTGTTGTCCAGCGGTCCCTGCAAGGCACGATCCCCTCCCCTCCTGGATTGCGCACATTGAGGGAGGGAACACATCTTGGTCTCTCAGCTCTTTTTAATAACCTCCTTGCGTGAGTGGCTGACGCAGCAGGCTGCTCTGACGGGGATAGGAGGGCTGCGTGCAGAGAGCGAAGTGCAGAGGGGGTGGCCATGAGTCACCAGCTGCTGTCTAGGGGGAGGGGAGCATCAAATCCCTGAGGGGTCCTGGCATTCTTCTCCTGGTGACAGCTGGGTCACCTCGACCAACTTCATCTGAAGGTCAGTGAGTCTGAGGCTTAAAGCAGGGTTGGGATGTCTCAGTTCTCAATGTCACCAGACTGTACTCTCTCCAAGGCGCAGTGCTGAAGTGTGGATTTCCTATCACTGATATCTAGGGAGATGTCTGCACTGGCTTGTTTCTCAGGCCGTATAGTAAGCAGAAGCCATTGAAGTGAGAGGTGAACTGCCTTAGATGGGGGTTAGTTAGGATCCTTACATAAAGCTGGGCGTGGTGGCGCATGCCTTTAATCCCAGCACTCAGGAGGCATAGGCAGGCGGATTTCTGAGTTTGAGGCCAGCCTGGTCTACAAAGTGAGTTCCAGGACAGCCAGGGCTATACAGAGAAACAAAAACCAAAAAAACAAAAGGATCCTTACATAGGCTACTCAGGACTCAGGACTCTCAAAACCACAGTGGAGGGAGAAGAAAATGTAGCCTGGAGACAAGGGTCTGCTATCACAGCTACTTGGGAGGTGAGACTACAGATTTCAAGGATAGATTGAAAAATGTAGGTTGTCTCAAAGGACCAAATGGCCTAGTGGTAAAGGGCTCTTGCAGCGGATGTGGGTTCAGTTCTTAGAATCCACATAGAGGTTCACAGCTCTCTGGACCTCTGCATCCAGAGGATCCAGTACTCTCTTCTGGTCTTTGTCAGGCGAGTGCTGCATAGACATTCAGGCAAAACACCCATATACATAAAATTAAAATTAAAATGCACTTTTTTGTTTTGTTCTCTGTGGTGTGTGTGTTTAAGAAGGCTAAGGATGTAGCTTGGTTTAGCCACTGTTTAGAATTCTGCAGTGAAGGGTTAGGGGGTGTGGCTCAGGGATAGAAAGCCTTCCATGGCATGCTTGAGACTCTGGGGTCTCTCCTAGAAAATGCAGGTACACATTGAAAAGAGCGGTGTTTTGCCATCTGTGTGATGTGGTACTGTACACTTGGTTGTAGATGGGCAGAAATCAGGTCGTTATAGAGCAGGTTGAGATTTGTAGGAAAACTGAGTTGGGTGCAGAAGAAGTGCTGCAGCAAATCTAGAGAAAAAGGAAATCTTGACATTGTGATTAATACTGGGATGGAAATTTTAGGGCTGATCTTATGGAGTGTCCTTGGGGTCCAAAGAACTGTTAGGCAGTAGTTGTATTGGGAGGTTCTTTTGGACTAGAGTAATTCGGTGGTTTTGGTTTCATGGGCAAGAATGGGGAAGAGGGGCGAGCAAGATGACTCAGTGGATAAAGCTGCTTGTGGCTAATCCTGAGTATGATCCTTAGGATCTACATGATGGAAGGAGAGACTCCATCTGTCTTCTGGCTTCACAAATGCGCCTCAGTTAAATAACTGTAATAAAATATTAAAAGAAAAAAAAGAACGGAAAAGTATTAAGTCGATGAGTCAAGGTTGGAGCCGTTTTTGAGAGTCTCATTGAGGTAGCAAAAGCTCTTTGTTCCCTCGGCTGGACAAACGGGCCGGGAACGCGGAAGTGGGTCAGCTCCGCCCCCAAATCAGCTGTCCCCGCCTCCTAGTCTCTAGCGGGCGGGGGAGGAGGGGAGGGATGCGGCCAGGACAGATTCCAGCCAATCAAAACACTCAGCGCCTCCGCGCGGACAAGGGCAAAGCCAACGGAGTCCCGCCCCTCTATCGAGGCGCAGATGCCGAATCTGAGGCATCGGATTGGTCAGTACGGCGTGGTAGGCGGGTTCAGGGGCGTGGCTCCAGGGGTGGAGTATATCAAGCAGGACTCGGGCGCTCCCCCTCGCACTCGCGCCTTAGGAAGCTTGGGTGTGTGTGGCGCGCTGTCTTCCCGCCCGCGTCAGGGACCTGCCCGACTCAGCGGTGAGGGCTCTGGCGGCACCGGCTCTGAGGGGCCCGGGGCGGCGGGCGGCCTGTGACTCTCGGGCGAGGCGGAGCCGCAGCGGCACGCCCCTGGGACTTGGGGGCGGGCCCGGGTTGGAGTCCGCCCCGCCGGCGGCGAGGCGGGCAGCGGGACACTGGGGCCTCACGCTTGTCGGAGGGCGTCCTCCACCGCGCGTCACCCCCGGGCCGAGGCCGACTTTAACGGTGGGCTTTTTTTTTTTTTTTTTAATTTTTGTAAAATGGCCGCCGCGATGCTTTGAAAAGCTTCGCCGGCGAAATGGCGGGACTGCCGAGTGCCCGGATGGAATGGCGCAGGGTGCGCGCTTGGCGCATGCGCTGCTCCGGGGGCGGGGCGCGCCTACCTCCAAAGTCCGGTTGTCGGTAGATGTGGAGCTGTGTCGCGTGCGACCCTTTTACTCCAGCTGGCTCTACCTCGGTTTTCTCTTCCCTTGTGGTTCCACGTGGGGAACAAAAAAGCACATGTAGGTTTGAATGTTGCCCTTTTGTGCCCCAAGTTTATTGCCCCAAGGTAGACTGGTTTCGTGGTATAGTGGACTTACTTTCCAAGTTGTCCGGTCTTGGTTTTCCCTAGCCAATAATGACTTTGTCTAGATACCACGCCCCTTTCGATAGCCACGCCTCTTGGGCCAACCTCCTCTCTCCCTTGAGTCCATCATGCAAAAACATTTCTCTAGCCCTTGGTTGAGTAAGCAAGGCATCCCACAACTGGCACACCTCCAGACAGTACCCTAAGAGCGTATTTCAGTAATGAAGTTTCTCTGGCCCAACAACTCTATGCTAGTGAGGGTAGGCAGTCACTATCATTTCTGTCCCCAACCACACACATTTGCAAAGTGACCGTGCCGTTTTGATCCTAACCATGGGATTCTCTGGCCAGGTGTAATAAAGGCCCACAGCAGGAAAGGAACTAGAGTATCAAGCCCTAGAATCATTTAAGGCAGCAGGACACTGGGGCCTCACGCTTGTTTGGAGGGTGTCCTCCACCGCGCATCACCCCCGGGGCCGAGGCCGACTTTAACGGTGGGCTTTTTTTTTTTAAAAAAGCTGTCAGCTGTATGACAAAGTCTTCCATATGCGTTTGGGATGATAAAAGCAAAAAGAGTTCCCTCTTGTGTAGCCCAGAAGGGTATTGAACTTGCTGTGCAGTTGTATTTGGTTTTGGATTCTGTTCCTTTGCCTCCAACTCCCACAGGCTAGGCGAGATGGGTGTTTGTTTTGAAACAGTCTCTCAAACTGATCCACAGTGACCTTTCTCTCATTGATCTTCCCATCTCGGTGACTTGAATGGCTGGATGAGAGGTGTGAAAGAAACCCCACTTGAGGCTGAGGTTTCCCAGTAAGACCATGGGGTCAGCCGGGCGTGGTGGCGCACGCCTTTAATCCCAGCACTTGGGAGGCAGAGGCAGGCGGATTTCTGAGTTCGAGGCCAGCCTGGTCTACAGAGTGAGTTCCAGGACAGCCAGGACTACACAAAGAAACCCTGTCTCGAAAAACAAAAAAAAACAAAACAAAACAAAAAAAAGACCATGGGGTCCTCCCTCCCCCTGCTGCCCCTCCCAGCGCCCCCTCTCCCCCAGTTTCTTTTTTTTTTTTAAATATTTATTTATTATTATAAATAAGTACACTGTTTCTGTCTTCAGACACCAGAAGAGGGCGTCAGGTCTCATTACGGGTGGTTGTGAGCCACCATGTGGTTGCTGGAATTTGAACTCAGGACCTTTGGAAGAGCAGTCAGTGCTCTTACCCACTGAGCCATCTCGCCAGCCCCTCCCCCAGTTTCTTTGTGTACTCCTGGTTATCCTGGACTCTCTCTTTTTTTTTTTTTTTTTTTTTGGTTTTTCGAGACAGGGTTTCTCTGTATAGCCCTGGCTGTCCTGGAACTCACTTTGTAGACCAGGCTGGCCTCGAACTCAGAAATCCGCCTGCCTCTGCCTCCCGAGTGCTCTTTGCAGACCAGGCTGGCCTCAAACTCAGCAAAATCTGCCTGCCTGCCTCCCAAGTGTTGGGATCAAAGGCGTACACCACCATGTCCAGCTGTGAGTTACTTTTATTTATATACATACATACATACATAATGTAGGTAAGGGATGGGAAGAGGCAGCTTTAACTCCTTAAAGCTTTCAGTGACTTATCCTTACAGGTGTTCCAAGGCCACCCTGGACTATAAAAGGAGACACTGTCTCAACAATTTTTTAAAGGCAAAGAATGTGAGGGGCTGAAGAGTTGGCTCAGTGGTTGAGAGCACTGCCTCCCTGCCAGAGGACCCAGATTCAATTCCCAACACCCACATGGCACCTCATAACTAACTCCCAAGATCTGACAACATCAGAGACATACATGGAGACAAAACACCAGTGCACATAAAATATGTTACTCCTTTTTTTTTTTAAAAAAAGGCTAAGAATATGCTATTTGGCTTCAGTTTCTGGAAGGGGTGGTGGTTAAGGCAAACATCTATGGTGTGTGCATAGGCTGCCATGGCATCAGATGAAGGCAAGCTTTTCGTGGGAGGACTCAGCTTCGACACGAACGAGCAGGCACTGGAGCAGGTCTTCTCCAAGTATGGCCAGATCTCCGAAGGTGAGTCTTGGGTCAGGATCATTGTTCTCAGTTTCTGCTTGGGGGTGGGAGGGCAGAGGGTGGACTGGGCACATCTAATGCCTCTCTCCTGCAGTGGTGGTGGTAAAGGACAGGGAGACCCAGCGATCCCGAGGCTTCGGGTTTGTCACCTTTGAAAATATCGATGACGCTAAGGACGCCATGATGGCTATGAATGGGAAGGTGAGGATCAGGTCAGCCAATTTAGCTTGGATAGACCTGGTGTGGAATGGAGTACAGTGACCCTACCTTTCTCCTGCAGTCTGTGGACGGGCGGCAGATCAGAGTTGACCAAGCTGGCAAGTCTTCTGACAACCGGTCCCGAGGATACCGGGGTGGCTCTGCTGGAGGCCGGGGCTTTTTCCGTGGGGGACGAAGCCGGGGCCGAGGGTTCTCCAGAGGTGAGTGCTGGGGTGCCTTGGCAGCTGGTGGTGGCACTGCAGCAGGAGTAGGGACTCCCTGACTCTGTTCTTTGTCATCTACAGGAGGAGGAGACCGGGGCTATGGAGGTGGCCGCTTTGAGTCCCGGAGTGGGGGTTATGGAGGCTCCAGAGACTACTATGCCAGGTGAGCCAGATGGGAGCCTCGCGAAGGCTTAGCCTCGGTGGTGGCAGCTGGGCCTGGGCTGTGAACAGAGGGAGGGGGGTGCACCAGGGGAAGGGCAGACTAGTGTAGGTCATTTGGTTTTGTTCTCTGCTGAGAACCAACTCTTGCCAACTATACCTGGTATGGGGCTGAGCCTGGGTGTCCATGTGTGTCTTTCCACAGCCGGAGTCAGGGTGGCAGCTATGGTTATCGGAGCTCGGGAGGGTCCTACAGAGACAGCTATGACAGTTATGGTAAGTCTAGTTCCAAGGATGCCATCTGAGTGGCTGCGGTTGGGCTCGGTGAACCCTTGTGTCCTCAGAGCATCTTAAGCCGCTCAGCCTGGGGCGCAGCTACCAGGCCTGCCGCACAGGTCAGGGCACCAGGTGCATGAAACCCTGTGCCACCTCCCACGCGCGCGGGCGGAGCACAAGCTCCAGTGACTTTACACTGTCCCGCTTCTGTCCTCAGCTACACACAACGAGTAAAAGCCCTCCGCGTCCAGATCGTCCTTCCATGGCTGTAATTAAGATGGGGGAGCTTCGCTGATCGTTGTGTAGTGAGCACCTTGTTCCCACTTTTGTAGTCCTTTCCGTTCTGACCCGTCAGCAGCCTGCTTCTGACCCAAGATGGCCTCGTGACTAGACCTGTTTTTAAGGAAGCGCTGTCTGTTTTTAAGTATTCTTAAAAACGTTTTGGAAAGCACTTCAGATTTTACTGTTTACCATGAGCCATGGGTTTTTGTTTTTTCTAAATTGTCGGGTTGTGTGGGTTTTGGTTACTCGTTTTTGTTTTTTCAGGTTTTTTGGTTGTGGATTTTTTTTTTCTTTTCTTTTTTTGTGTGGTCGCCCCTGAAGTCTGGCGCCCCACCCCTCCTGAGATGGAATGGACTCGATTTGAGCAAGCCATGGCCCTCCAGCTCCCCAGCCCTGCTGCGGAGTTGCAGCAGGTCCTGCCCATCGGGCACATGTCTCAAGCCCGTGGGGAGCATAGCAGTCCGGGAGGCTGTGAAAATGTTTATTTATATTGTCCTTTTTTACCGAAGACATGCATATACTCCATCGATGTTGTATTCACAGTGGCTGAGGAATTCTTGTACGCAGTTTCTTTGGCTTCACGAAGCCGATTAAAAGACCGTGTGAAATGAATCTCGCTCTGACCATTTCCCTTTCATTGCCGACACTGAGCTGCGGCTCCGTGGCCAGCAGAGCAGCTAGGAAGGCAGGGCAGTGCGGGAGGCAACAAGCAGCCAAGTGGGGACGGGAGTGGGCAGTGCTGAGGGGCAGCGGGGCGGCAGAGGCCTCGCCCAGTGCAGGGCCGGGTGCAGGCAGGGCCAGCGAGGCTGCCTAGCGGCTGCGCCCCGCCAGTTCCAGGCATTCTCTGCTAGCCTCCGAAGCCGCAGCCCTCGGGGGACAGACGCGAGCCACAGACCCTCCGAGACTCGCCCGCTGCTCCCCCGCTAGCTCTGCAGCTGGCCTGTGCCTCGAGGTAACACTTTCGCTCGCGCTCGTGTCGCATCCCTCCGGTTTATAGCTCACTTGGACAGAAACTTAAGACTTGGGGTTGACATTTGCTTCCTGGAAGTATGAGTCAAACTGGTGGTACCTCCTGCCAGTCTAACGCGGCCGGCCAGAGCAACCGGGCGCCCTGCCTTTGTGGGCATGTTTTTGTTGTTCCTTGCTTGACAGGCTTTAGACCTGAGCTGCTGCCTTTAGTTTTTGCCCAGAGTCCGTGAGGCTGTTGAGCGGGACAGAGCCCGGCTCTGCTCGAGGCGGGCTGCAAAAGGGCGCTGACGCCCTGGGCATGGCCACCTTGGGACGAACCACATGGGCGCCGTGAGGGTGGGAAGTGGGAGGGCGCTGCAGGCCCATGGGGATGCCAGAGTCACGCGCCTTTGTTTGGCAGGATGAAGGGGAGCCAACCTGAGCCATGGAAGGATGGCTGACTCTGGGTCCTAGAGGGTTTCACAGGATCTGGAGCCATAGACTGCACACAGTTTGCTCGGTGAGTGCTGGAGGTCAAGGCCTGGGGTCCTTGGACACTCCGGGTGCTCAGAGGGTTGGGGGAGCCCCCACCCCTAGAAGCTGAACTGGACTTTCCCTGATTGATCTCTTCTCTTCCTTTCCAGGCAATTCCTGAGCTAGCACCTGGCTCGTGGGCGATGCAGGCTTCCTGTGGGAAAAGAGAAAGAAGCTGGGCTGGCGTGGTCGCTGGGACAGAATGTTGCGGGGGCGGGGGGGGGCGTTGCCTGAATAAAGGGCTGTGACCCAGAACCCCCGACTGTGTGGCTTGGGTCTGAGACGTGGCAGGGATGGGGTGACTAGGGCGCAGCGGGGAGGAGTCTTAGTGTCCACCCAACTCCATAATAAGGCGCTAAGATGAACAATCCTGGGGCTGCGCAGGGCATTGTGGGCGGGGCGGGGCTGTGTGCACTTCCGCCTCAGCTCCGGCATGGCACGGCGCATGCTGCTGCTGCTGCTGCTCCTCCGGTGTAGCACCCCGGGTTCCGCCGAAAACTCCAGCCTGCCGGCCCCACCTTATAACCACACAAGCGGGAGGCTCCCGGACAGGGACACGGGCTCCGCGCTGCTCCGCTTGTTCTACGTAATCACTGGGCTCTGTGGCCTGATTTCGCTTTACTTCCTCATCCGGGCTTTTAGGTGCGTTAGCGCGGCCAATCAGCATCTAGTGAGTCAGGGGGCGGAGGAAATGGGCGGGAGGGCACGTAATTCAGGCTGCCGACTGTTTTTTTTTTTTTTTGGTTTTTCGAGACAGGGTTTCTCTGTGTAGCCCTGGCTGTCCTGGAACTCACTCTGTAGACCAGGCTGGCCTCGAACTCAGAAATCCACCTGCCTCTGTCTCCCAAGTGCTAGGATTAAAGGCGTGTGCTACCACCGCCCGGCCGGACTGGTTCTTATTCCTGTCTCTTTAATTGTGATTTTAAGGCTGACGAGGTGGACAGCGACCGGAGTATGGCCATCCTTCTACCGCAGCCTCTCTGGTGCTGTGGTGATGGGGGTGCAAAAAAAAACGTGCTGTGCTGCAAAAACTGCAGAAATTCTTTCCTTGGCTGAGGCTGATAAAAGTTTTGCCTAACACCTGCAAAATGCTGTGTGCTGATACATGCCTGCCATCGCAACACTTGGAACTGGAGGCAGGATGATCAGAAGTTAAGGGTCAGCCTGTGCTGCAAGACACTGACTCAAATTAAAAAGGAACCAGCCTTTCATCTTCCTTTTTTTTTTTTTTTTTTTTCTTAGCTGCTATGACAGTGCCTTGTGCTTGAATTAGGAAGCTGTGGCTGGCAATCCAACCCAATAGTATCCATGCCTCTACCTCCGTAGTTTTCACTATGCCAACAGTTGCTCTTATAGTTTGGTTTTTTTTTTGTTGTTGTTGTTGTTTTGGTTTTGTTTGTTTGTATGTTTTTTCGAGATCGGGTTTCTCTGTGTAGCCCTGGCTGTCCTGGAACTCACTTTGTAGACCAGGCTGGCCTCGAACTCAGAACTCCGCCTGCCTCTGCCTCCCGAGTGCTGGGATTAAAGGTATGCCACCACGCCCTGAGCACTTGTAGTTCTTATAACAAAGGATTCACATCTGGCAAGTGCTTTGGGGGTGGAGGGAAGCACTGAGTGGGTCCCGTGGACTTGGTGTCACCTGTGCTGAAGTTGTTTCTGAGGGTGTTTCTGTCCTGCAGACTCAAGAAGTCACAGCGAAGGAGGTATGGGCTCCTGACCAACACGGAGGAGCATGAAGAGATGGCCTCTCAGGACAGCGAGGAAGAGACTGTCTTTGAAACCAGGAATCTGAGATGGTAGGAAGGACTTCATCACTGAGACAAACTCAAGGGACAATGTCTCTAAAAGGGCTCAGGGTCTAGCTCAGAGCTAGAATCCCCCAATGAGGGGCTGGGAGTGTGCCAAGGAGGTGTAGTGTTAATAGGGGTTTTGGAAGCTCTAATGGAAACAGATGTTGGAGGAGAGTGCCACACAGGGAACGTGGTACCACAGAGGGTAGAGCAGAACTGCAATGAGAACAGAGGTGGCTTCCTCAGGGTTCTGAGCAGAGCTGATTGTCCTGTCCTGGTGATGGCTGGTATAGAGCCAGGACCACAATAGGCACTAGATCTGGCTTTCCAAGGGCCCTGGACACCAACTTTAGCATCTTCTGTGGTCTCTTCTCCCTACCCTGGTGGACCTGCAAGGGACATAAACCTTCTGAAGGCTGGGCTGGGCTGGATTGGAAGGAGGTCCATCCAGTCCCATCCTTCAATCCCTTGTCTTGTCCTGTTCCTCCCCTTGCAGATGTTGAGATGGAGATGGCAGGCTGCAAGAACAAGAGAGAACATGTAGTTCTGTGAGCTCTGATGTCAACCTTCCTGGATGGAGCCTGCACAGGCCCTAGGGGGCTGCATGGGCCAAGACAGCATAGAGACCTCATTGAGACTAGCCCACAGACTAGAGGCCCCCAAGGCCAGGCTGATGCGGGCTGCTCCATCAGTCTGCCTCCTGTAAGGGACAAGAGCATTGTCTGATAAGGTGTGATGGAGCAGGGGGGCCTGGGGATCTCTGTGCGCCTTCCTGCTGCTTTGGCAATAATAAATGAAGAGTGGCTTTGTAGCTTATCTGAGACCTCCCCCTTGATGCCACACTCAGGTATCCTGGTGAAGTGAATGAGGGTGTCATGCCTGGCTGCCCTGCCTAGGACAGGGCTCTCCTGTTCATGTCACTGTCCCTAGAAACTATTCTTTTTCTTTTTCTTTTTTTTTATAGTATAGAATAGAGTTTATTCAGGGCATGGGGAGGGGAGTTAAGAGGGTAGCAGAGGGCTGGTGAGATGGCTCAGTGGGTAAGAGCACCCGACTGCTCTTCCGAAGGTCCGGAGTTCAAATCCCAGCAACCACATGGTGGCTCACAACCATCCGTAATGAGATCTGACTCCCTCTTCTGGAGTGTCTGAAGACAGCTACAGTGTACTTACATATAAATAAATCTTAAAAAAAAAAAAAGAGGGTAGCAGAGGCAGAGAAAGGCAGAGAGAAGGAGAGAATAGAGAAATGGGGGCCAGCCAATGGCCATGTGGAGGGAGGGGGGAAGGGAATTAGGAGTAAGGGGGCAAGAGGCAAGAGGGTAAGAGCGAGAGAGACTATTCATTCTTTAAACTTGTTCCAAGGCTCCAGTTGTGACACTCTGGCTCAGTGTATAGGCACTTAGGCACTTACTGTAGAGTTTCTCAGGAGCCTATGGGCTACAGCTCAGAATTAGCCAGTCACCTGCCTCTCTGGTGCTTAAATTTAGGGAAGAGGGATAGGGATGCTAAGTCACTTGCAGTTTGAGGTCTTAACCTCAGTTTTCCTCAGTGTTGAGTCTACTCTGCTTGGTCATAACAACGAATTGCCACCAGGTGGCAGCCACATACCACCTAGCCTGCCTCCCAGCCCCCCCCCCCCCCCCCCCCCCGTTATTCTGGGACTAGGTCTCTAGCCCCTCTATTGGTCCTCTTTCAGAACCCTCATAGTCGGAACTCCTTGTCCAGCTCCTGCCCTATGGGTGTCCAGACTTAATCCACTTCCATACCCACTGATACTCCCGCTGGTCTGAGCTGGGTCCCTGAGGCTGGCTGAGTCTACTTACTATGAATGTTGGTGTCAGGCTGGGTGTGACAGAGAGCCAGGCCACAGCCCACCCTGTATGTCTCTATCTGCCCCCTTCAGTGGCTGGGTCTCTCCTCAGCCAGGGGTGCTCCCCGCAGGAAACCTCTGTTCTGCATTCCCAACTTGTAACCAGGGGAATCCAGAGCTCCTGAGTCACAGCTCTGGGGGTCCTGTGCCCTGTTGGTCATTCCCCATCTTTGTGTTGTGACTGCTGAGATGGGCCTGGTTCTAGTCCCCCATACTTGATGATCTGTGCCCCAGGCTCCTCAGCTCAGTCATTGCTGGAGCTTCAAAAGAGAGGGTGATTAGTCTAATGAGGTCAGGAGAGACCCCAGCCCCCACCTGCTTCTGCTCGCAGGGAGGGTGGCCCCACCACCATCAGCAGTCACTGCACCCCAGCATTAGCAGGGGTAATTGGCAGTTCCATCAAGGTTAATGCACTATTAGCCAGTGCTCTTGCACAGCTGAAAGCCGGGAGAAGGGCCTGTCAGGCAAGATGGAAGGCCTTGGGCCCTGGCCAGCCTGTGAGTGCCCAAGGAGTGAGTGTGTGCCCCTGGGGTGAATGTGTGCACCTGGGGTGGCTCTCAGCACCAGCACACACAGCAGAGCCAGGGGCTTGGACTCAGAATGCTGTTGCCACCTGTACCCATCCTGAATCTGAGCCTTGGGCTGGCAGAAAGGCTCAGCAGGTGAAGCCACATGCTGCCAAGCCGGAGTTTGATCCCTGGACCCACGTGGTTGAAGGAGAGAACAAACTCCTGTAAATTGCCTTCACAGTGCCACACCACAATACAGGAAATAAAAAAACTGTCCCCCGAATCATCATCCCCCAGATATGGGCAAACCAAGCCTCTTGGTGCTCCCCCCGCCCCCAAATAGCTAGCTGTCAGCTGCTCCATTGGGGACATGGGGACAGGTGCATGTCGCAGACCAATCACATTTTCTTTGGAAGTCAAGAGTTGACAGATGTGACCCTACATGGATGGAGTTCCACAAAGGGAAGGCAGACCAGGGTACCCTGAGTCCCTCTGTAGGGCTAAGGCTAGCCTCTCCCAACAGGGGCCTGGGTAGGCACAGCAGTCTGCCGGGACTTGGACAGTTCTAGTTGTGGGAAGATGGGTTTGGGATCAAAGCCTGACCTGTGTCTTGAGCTTGAGGGGAGGGGAAGATGATAGGCAGGAGAGAATGAGAAGGGGTGGGAGGGAGGATGAGTGGTGGGAGAGTATAGAAAAGGGAGGAGAGACAGGGAGGGGGGAGTGCTTACATTGAGAAGAGAAGGAAGAAGGCAAGAGGGAGGGAGGATTCCCTCTGGGGTTCTGTTTGCCAGTAACACAAAGATTATTATTTCTTTGGGTTCCAGTGGGTGCCTATTGCTTGGGTTGGGTGAATATCCACCCTGTCCTTACTCTGCAGGTGGCAAGCTAGAAGGGGGGGCACTTGTGGGATCCATAACCCACCCACAACTCCCAACTGCCCAGTTCTGTCTCAGTTCAGGCGGGCAATTTGGTACTATTTATTCTGTAATGAGAAATTTCTCTCTGCATATTTTTAGCCTCCTGCCTGGCAATGTGGCCTTTGATGGCTGTAGAGTCACCAGACACTGAGATCAGGAACCTGAGGCCTTGCCCTGTGTACCAGAGTGGCATGGGTGGGGCATGGGTGACCAACCAGGGTTGATGAGTGAAGCCTGGAGACAGGGTTGGCCCAGGGCCACTGAAGACCATCAGTGTGGGTTTGAATCATAGGGTGAGCGATGGCCTGAGCACACAGCCCCAGCAGATGGTTGAAGGACCCGGATATCCCATAACAGATCTCACCTGATGGATCTGAAGCCACCTTTGACCCTGGTAACTCCTGACCTTCATTGATGCTTGTCTCCATGGTAGGCCTCTGACCTCTGACTATCTCCAAGGCAGGGTCTGATTTCCAGTGACCACTGGCCTCATGGTCTGAGGCAGGATGCCTGCGGAGGGCATGGGGCTTCCTAGGCTCCCTGTCACTATGGTGGCCAGGCAGGGCTCCCTGGAACAAAAGGCCTTCTGAGGCCCTGCTCTCCCCTCATCTGTGTGTCCTCAGGAACGACAGGCAGGCTCGGGAGGTAGAGTGGGGGACAGCCGCCTTTGTTCCTGTCCTCGCTCTGGATCTGACCTTGAGACAACAGACAAGAACAGAAGGCAAAGCTTTCTGCTCAAATCCACTGGCGGCAGGCAGCTCTCAACTCGGTGGCCCCAGCATGCAAATGAGGCCTGGTGATGTGGCCTCCTTGCTAGGTGTCCTTGTGACTGGCCCTGGTGATTGAGAACCTAACAGATACAGTCAAGTAGATGAGACTATGTCTTGGTTGCCCTCCCTAGTGCAAAGGGGGTGCTCATGTCCCAGACAGGGCAGCTCCCCAACATTTACCTTTATGGGCAGAATGCTTAGACATGTGGCCCTGTGTCCTGTGGGTGCCACCAGGGCCTGACCTGGAAATCCCAGAATATCCTTGACAGCCAAGTTCAGGTCCTTAAGTAAAGCCGGGCCTACAAAGAGGAGAGACGTAGTTCAGTGGAGAGTGGGGATAGATCACTTCCAGGTCTGGGTAAAGATTTCACATCTGTGCCCACCCCGTGTGTGTGTGTGTGTGTGTGTGTGTGTGTGTGTGTGTGTGTGTGTGACACACACAAGCACACGTGAACACACGTTTATGTGTGTGGCATGTGGGGAACTTATCACAGAAGGCCACATATCTAATTTCTACAGTGCCACCCTAGCCTTTTTGGTCCCAGGTAATAATAACATTGACCAGCTTTGGCTTCTCCCAGTCGGCACACAGAAGGACATTTTAGAATCCAACTGCTCTGTGGTCCCCAACACCAAGCACAGGACCCAGCAAATGAAAACCAAGCCAGCAAACCCATCTGGTTCAAACAGCTCTGATCTGGCTGTTGTCGGGGAAAGCCCTCCCGGAGTGAGCAGGCAAGTGGAAGGAGCATCCTTTCACCTGCCAGGAATGGGGGTGGTTCCCAGAGTTCCTGAAGTGACTCCCAGAGGCCTCAGGGATGTACAGTCGAGGAGGATGGAAAGCTAGGAAAGGGTGACTTGGAACTTTGGGGGGTTCATGTAGCCCAGGTTGGCCTCGAACTCTCTTTGTAGCTGAGGATGACCTTGAATGTCTGATCCTTCTGCCTCAGCCTCCCGAATGCTGGGAGGGCAGGTGTGCACCACCACAACTGGCCTACGACTTCTTTGTTTTTTCAGATCTGATCTTACACTGTAGCCTAGGATGGCCTGGAACTCGCGTCAATCCTCCTGCCTCAGCCTCCTAAGTACTGAGATGCCAGGCGCGGCGCAAACAAGTACTTCGCTATAACTCGCACAGGGCGGGGCCTCAAAGCCCCCCCAACCCCCGTACAAGCTCAGCGCTCTGGGGGTCCCCTTCCCGATGCGGGAGGCTAGGGCGGGACCCTGGGGATCCGCGGCAGAGTCTGCGCGAGTCTGGCCGGGGCGGGGCCCGGGCTGAGGCTTGGAGGGTCCGGGGCGCGGCGGGAGGGGGCGCCCGCGACCCTCCAAGACGCTCCAGCGGGGACAAAGGCGAGGGGAGCCCCCGCGCCCGGGGAACCCGGGAGAGCGCCTTGCGCAGTGCACCGCTCGGGCCTCTGTCCCGCGCCGCCGCCGCCGCCTGATTTCTCGGCGCCCAGGGTCTACAGCGGGGGCCGCGCGCAGAGGCGGGGCGGCAGATCTCCAAGCGCGCGCGGCGCTCCGCCCGCTCGGCGGCGGAGGCGGAGGCGGAGACGGCGGGGCCAGGCGGCGGCTGGAGAGCGAGGGAGCGAGCGCGGCGGCAGCACCGGGGCCATGGCGCCCGCGCAGCGCCCGCTGCTGCCGCTGCTGCTGCTGCTGCTGCCGCTGCGTGCGCGCAACGAGGACCCGGCCCGGGCCAACGCTGACCGATACGCAGTCTACTGGAACCGTAGCAACCCCAGGTGAGCTGGATTGGGGGAACCCCCGGGGACCCCAAGAGGCCCTAGCCCTGGGGATTGCAGCGCACAGACCTCCTCCTGAACTTCGGGGGTGCCTAGTATTCCCCAAAGGGCTCCTGGACTTTGGGAGAAGCCCTCTGCACCCTGAGACTCAGGAGTTCCTTCTCTGGACTTGCTTGGGGGACACCCTTGAACCCCTGGCCTCTTGGAGGAGGGAGCACCCTGGAGGGCTGAAGGTTTGGCAAATATCCCTGGGGACTTCCCTTCCACCCAAGGAATCCCCGGACTTGGCTCTTTTGAGAAGGTTCAGAGAGTCCAGTTTTTGGTTCCCCAGATGAACTTGGGGAAGTTACAACATCCCCTTTCTACCCCTACGTTCACTCATTCACTCCAAGGGGTGCTCCAATCCCCCAGACACTTTAGAGGAACAGAGGGGACCAGGCACCAAAGAGACAGAGGTCAGTTTGAGGGGTGCAGCCTAGGCTTATCATTTTCCACCTTTTTAGCTGCCAGGGAAACTGAGATGCAGGAGCCAGGAGGGGCTGCCTCAAGGTCATGCCCAGAGAGCTGGAGCTAGGGCTGGAGACCCTGGTGGTCGAGTACCCAGCCTGCCACACCCAGCAAGGCACCGGGCCCTGCCTGTCTGTTTGGTGGCACCCTGTGGGTCAGACCCTGCCAGGCACTGGGTACAGTCAGGGGACACAGCAGAAGCCACTGTTACAGGCTGAGTAAAAAGTTTACCACATTCTGGAAAGCATAGAACCTCCCGGGTCATTGAAGGGTCTCAGAGGTGGGGGCATGCTGGAGGGGGTCTTGGGAGATAGGCTTTGGGGTTCCAAGGCTTGGGTGCAGTATAGATCGAGAGTCCCCATGTGTCCGAGGCTGGCCAGTGAGGAACTTAGTTGATGGATCAGCCAAGCTGCCCTCTTGATCCATCGACAGAAAGTTGCAAAAAAAGCTGGTCTTTGAGGCAAGCTATGGCACAAGGGCCACCAGTGTCTCTCCTTGGGAGTGGGAGCTCTCTGTCCCCTACCATCAAGGTAGAGCTGTGAGGTCAGCTCCTTTGGGCTGAGGGCAGGGACCCCAGGTCCTCTCAGCAACCTGGCAGGACCATCGCTCAGTGGGCCCCCTACCCCCACGGCCCGCCAGCTACACTGGTCACATGTGGGTTTGATTAACACTCAGTGGCCGTGCAGGGAGCAGGGTGAGACTTCCTTGGCCTAAGTTTTCTAGTTTTAGCTTGTGGAGTCTCTGTCCCCAGTATGGCCTGTCCTTTGTCTGGAAAAAGCACAGAGGATGGAGGGAGGGGGTATGGAGAAGAAGGAAAGGGGTCATGGCTGCCCCTAATGGCCTTACTTGCCGTGGAGACAAGGCCATGGAGCTGCAGGCTGGAACCCTGACTCTGGAAGGAAGGAGGTGTCCCCTGCCACCACCAGGTTCCAGCTCAGGCTTGCCACCTCCTGTTGCTGTGTATCGGGGCAGGCTGCCTGAGAGGACAGACAGCTAGGCAGGTAGCAGAGCCAACCCCTAAGGTTTGTGTGTGTGTGTGTGTGTGTGTGTGTGTGTTTGGAGGGCTCCTTAGGTCCTTGTCTCTTCCTTGGGTTTCTTTCTGTTGTTGACCCTGCTGAGCACCCGACAGTGGGGCCTGAGGACAGATGAGCACCATACCCCAGCTTTGCCCATGACATTGTCATTGGTACAGCACATGGTGGGTGTGGGTGTGCTGTGGAATCTTAAGATTCAATGGGTGTTCGTGGCTGGGGGATACAGGTTAGATTCCAGGTTGGCATCTAAGGGGCCCAGTATCAGGGCACAGTCTGGGGAGCTGAGGTACAGCAGGATAGGGATGACATAAAATGTAGGGGACGCTGGGACCCCAAGCTTGAGTATGGGTCACACACAAAAGACACTGTGAACAGAAGTGGGGGAGGGGTGGACTTGTTCCAGAGCACCCACATCCGTGTAGGGTGAAGTGCCTGTCCAACTAGGACGGGTATATACATACACCGGCCATGTTCTCTGCCACCGGGCCAGCCACAGCTACCCAAAGGTTGTTGATTATGTGTGCATTTCCCAGAGGCGATGGCTCTGCAGAGAAGGGTGGACATCCACAATGGGTCACTCCATCCCCCTGCTCAGGCACTCCTGAAAGCCCCTATCCAGGTCTGACCAGCCCAGCAGGCTCGCTGTCCTGACCTATGCAGATCTCTAGACTTATTCCCAGATGCCGCCTGCTTACCAGGACTGACCAGGACACCCCCCCGGTGCTGACCGCTCGGCTGTTCTGTGGCCTAACTGTGGCTAGTGTGGCTTCTGCCCCAGCTCGGGCACCTGTGTTCATGGAGTCTGCAGTGGTCTGCGGCTGCATGCTCTCCTCCACAATTCTGGGGGAACCCAGGATGTGTGTGTGTCTGCATGGAGCTGGCTGCCGCAGACTTTATGTGACACGGCAGCTCAAGCTGGGGTGAGTGTGTGTGTGTGTGTGTGTGCATGGTTGTGCAAGAAAGCGTGTGTACAGAGATTAGAGTAGAGGGGTGCACACATAGATCTGCATGTGACACGCATGTGCAAATCTATGCCGTGTTATGAGCCACACCCTTGTGTGGTCATAGCTGTATGGTTTGCGCAGAGGAGGGCTGCTGGTACGGGGACAGCTCTGCCCTCCCAGGGCCACAAGGCCATCCACAGAAGTGGCCTCACCAGGTCCCACTCTTCCCTTTAGACAGGTCATGAGGATGGAAAGCTGATATCACACGAGAAGCCCAGTCCCTCCAGGTGTCACTCACCTCTGAGACATTGCTCAGCTTGGCCAGGCTCTGGGCATGGGGCAGCCTGGTGGTCCTGTGCCAGGTGACCTCATGTGGGCAGTAACAATGTCACCACCAAGACATCTGAATAGGAAGATGACGCCCTTCCCAGCAAGAAAGCGTGTGTGCCTAGATTAGAATGGGAGGGGTGTACACGCAGCTCTGCATGTGACACGCATGTGCGAGTGTATGCCATGTTGTGAGCCGCACCCAAGTGTGTGGTTTGTGCGGAGGGACCTGGCCACGTGCTCTTCTTTGTGTTTCACGGGAGATTGTCCTCCAAGATTAGGGGTGCTCGGAGCTCTGGGCAAGGGCCCGAGGGTTTGGGGGTCTGAGGACGTTGTGGGTAGTGGACCTTGCGGGAGAGGCTGTGTGGACGATCAAAGTGTTTAGAGTGAAATGGAGGCTATAGCCAGGGATAAGGCAAATGTTTGTTTTCCGTGATGGACGAGCCAGAAGGAGCCATCTGCCAACTGGAAGGAGGCTGAGGCAGGAGGATTGCTGTAAGTTTCAGGTCAGCCTGAGTGATATGAAATCCTGCCCTAAGATGGATGAGTACATAGGTGGGTGGGGTGGGAAGGCCTAGAGCTAGGTTCAGTGGGAAGAGCACTCACAGTGTGAAGCCCTTGGCTCATTCCACTGCCACACAAAGCAGGCAGTGGCGAAGGCCTATCCTACTAGCAATCGGCAAGTGGAGGCAGGAGGATCAGGAATTTTGGGTCATCCTCAGCTATGGTGAATTAGAGGCTAGCCTGGGCTATGTGGGGCCTTTGATCCCCAGTCTCTCCCAGGCCATATGCAAGCTGTCTGTCACTGCCCTCCAGCACCCCGTCCTTAAGGATCTGACAGGCACCTCATGGGTCCCTCTGTCATGTCTCTCTCTCATAGGAAGAAACATGGCCCATCCTGTCATCCATGAGTCAGCCATCATGGTCTATCCTTGTGTGGTTATGTCCAAAGTGCGTGCTGCATGGCCGTGATTCCCCTGGGCTTCAGGACTCATGTGCCTCTCACCAGTCCATCTGGGTCCCCAGGAGAGATGTTGCCAAGATCATGGGGTAGTCAGATTGCTTCAAGGACTGGACTGCGGGGACCTAGGCCTCTCTGTGAGAAAGAGAATCCTCAAGGCAGTCGCTAACCCCTTAATGAGAAGTATTTCCATCTGCGTGCTTCTCTGTTTTGTTTCCGAGGGGGTTGTTTTAGAGGTGCACAGTCCCCACTCCGGCCTCTGAGACACCCTTGCTGGCACCACCTGGAGCAAGAGTCAGTGATGGTATTGGCTCCTGAACCACACACGCGCCTACCTGGAACCAGAATCACTAGCACAGCAAGGCTGTTGCAATTTTAGAGTCAAAGAGAGAAAGAAAAAGAAAATGGCCTATTTGTTCCTGTACTGTCCATCCGGTGGGTAGGGGTGCCACCAGGGTCGTTCCTCAGTCTCCCACCCTGGAACTGTTCCCTAGGAATCCCTAAGGCCTCCAACCCTTGGCTTTATTAAATTCTCTTGTTCAAACATGGGTTGAGCACCACTGTATGCAGGGTCTGGGTTGGCCTCAGTTACAGATTAGGACAGAATAACTGGATAATGGTACATGCCGGTTTTGTGTGTGTGTGTGTGTGTGTAAGTACTGTCCTGGGCACATGCAAAGGTCCTGAGGTGTAGACAGTGCTATGGAGCAGAGTGACCACAGTGCCCCAAGGAGGAGTCCCAACCTGGAGACCATGGGTCATATGGAGTTACCAAGAAAAATGAACAGTGCTAGGCCTCTGGGTCTGGGGGTCTGGTTTATATTTAGAAAACCTGGCCATGGGTTTGGGGGAGGACTATGAGCGTGGCAGGCCTTTGCTGTGGTCCACTGCAATTCTGTCTGTGATCTAGAAAGGAGTGTCGATGATTTTTGAAAGGCCAGGTGTCGGGGGGCAGCTGAGAAGTGAAGATGTGAGTTCAAATCCTGAGCCCACGTAAGAGGTGAGCCTAGCCGGGCGTGGTGGCGCATGTCTTTAATCCCAGCACTCAGGAGGCAGAGGCAGGTGGATTTCTGAGTTCGAGGCCAGCCTGGTCTACAGAGTGAGTTCCAGGACAGCCAGGGCTATACAGAGAAACCCTGTCTCGAAAAAAAAGAAAAAAGAGGTGAGCATAGCTCTGTGCACCTGTAACACCAGTGCTGCCTGTGAGTGGAGCCGAGAAAATGATCTTTACAAACGTGCACGTGCAGACTGACAGACAGACAGACACTTGTGCATACACAGAGCAGGGGTTAGGCAGGGGAGATGACTCAGTGGGTGAAGTGCTTGCCTGGATCCCAGCATCTAGGCAAGGCATCTGGGGTGGTGTGAGCCAGCTGATCAACAGCCACAGGTCAGTGAGAGACCCCCACCTCCGAGAATAACCCTACCTGCCTGCGTTGGTGACCATGCGCATTGAGAACAGGCTGACAGAATATGGCTGAGCTGGCAGAGCAGGGACCTGCCACCTGCTGTGCTGACCCTTATAGAGTCAGGACTATGGACACGCCTGTTGTATTTTATAAAAATGTAAGGAGGGAAGGAATATGTTTGGATATGCAGTAAGGTGTGGGGGAAGGTGGTGCCTCTGCAGGCCCATGCTGAGACATCCCTTTCACCTGAGGGACCAGCCACACCACGGTATAATATGGTATAATATGAGTTTATTCAGGGCATGGAGACTGGAGTTGAGAGGGGACTAGAAACAGAAAAAGGCAGAGAGAGAGAGAGAGAGAGAGAGTAGAGACCGGCCATGAGCACGTAGGGACGGAGGGGAATGGGGAGAGAGGGGATAAGGGGCCAGAAGACAGAACTGGAACAAGAAAGCTAGAGAGAGAGGAGGGGCAAAAGCCCCTTTTATAGTGAGTCAGGCATACCTGGCTGTTGCCAGGTAACTGTGGGGCGGAGCACACCTGGCTGTTGCCAGGTAACGGCGGGGCGGAGCCCAGACGAAATGCCATCAACGCCCAGCCCGCCCCCTCAATCCTAAAGATACCCACACGTGAGCCACCCAGTCCAGTCCGCACTCAGCCGTTGCTCACACCTCACAGGCTGCACGCATGGACCAGCAAACAGCAAGAACAGCACTTTCTGCTTTTGTTGACAGGGTCTCACGGTTGAGGGCTGGCCTCAAACTCGATGCGTAGCTGAGAATGACCTTGAACCCTATGGCCCTCAGTCACTGCTGTGCCATGCAGTGAATCCCACACAGTGCACCAGGAAGCGCCCATCCCCTTTGCAGGGAGCCAGGCCTCAGTTTCCCCAGCTGTTATGGGAGGTAAAGGAAAGTCTGGCAGCCTCCCACTCCCAGCTACTAGGCTTTTATATGCTAATAAACATTCTCCCAGGGCCCCCCTTTGCCTCCCTCGGCCTGCGTTTACATGACAGGGACCCGGGGGACACTTGGAGAGATCTGACGGTTCCTGCTGCCTTAGCCTGAGGCAGAGATGGAAGGGGAACAGCAGGCCAACCTGGCAAGCCAACCTCTGTCCTCTAAGATGAGGCTGGGTCAGGCCCGTCCCCCCCCTGAGGACAGCTGGGGGACAACCCAGCAACCTCCAGGGCTGAGGCTGAAATCAGGACTGGGGGGGGGTGCAATGGCCATGAGCCTGGGAACCTGCTGGAGAGAAAGATTGTGTGGTGCACTGGTGTCACTCCCAAAGGCAGGAAGGAAGACAGTAGTTCAAGGTCATTCCAGCGGCTTTCAGAGTTCAGAGCCAGCCTATGTTTCAAGATATTCTGTCACAAAAAAAGGGCACAGAGAGGGCAACATACACACCAGAGTCACACAGCATGGCACGTTGGCTTGATCCCCAGGTATCTCCAAGATGATCTGGCCCTGTGAGAGGCTAAGAGAGGGAAGTGGGGTGTCCTCTGAGCTCTGCCTCCTCGCAGGGAAACCCAGGCAGGGATGATGCCGATGGGGGGGGCGGGGTGGGGGGGTTGGGGTGTCAGGCAGTGTGGATGGGTGTGGACCTCAGATCCATCTCCCGCTGACCGGCCCTCCCTGGCAGGTTTCAGGTGAGCGCTGTGGGTGATGGCGGCGGCTATACGGTGGAGGTGAGCATCAACGACTACCTGGATATCTACTGCCCGCACTACGGGGCGCCACTGCCCCCAGCTGAGCGCATGGAACGGTACATCCTGTACATGGTAAACGGCGAGGGCCACGCCTCCTGTGACCACCGGCAGCGAGGCTTCAAGCGCTGGGAATGCAACCGGCCAGCAGCGCCCGGGGGACCCCTCAAGTTCTCAGAGAAGTTCCAACTCTTTACCCCCTTTTCCCTGGGCTTTGAGTTCCGGCCTGGCCACGAATACTACTACATCTGTGAGTAGCCCAGGCTAGCCCCCTTAGCAAATGGTGAAACCGAGGCGGTCTTCTCAGCTCTTGTCGACCCCATGTCCAATGACCCTGGAAGAAGAAGAGTGGAATAGAGGGATCCCATTTCTGAGTGTCTCCTAGGAAGGCTCAGTGGGGAAGAGGGCCTCAGAGCCCCTGAAGCTGCAGCAGATCCTGCATTGCCAACAGGCTCTCAAATCAAACCTTGAAAGGCCCCACCCATTTCTTCCTCCTCCGCCACCTCCTCCTTTTAATTTCAGTGGGTGGGGAGGGCAGGAGGTGTTTAAAATGAAATCCTAGAATACGAGGGTAAAAAAAATGATATTTTGCAAGATGGGAATCCCAGAAAGATAATGAGTATAATAATTTCTTCCATTCTCCATGACGAATGTTATTTTTATTTTGTACATTTTAATCTTCAGTCCCGGCATGAGGAGATGGGTAAGGGTGGCTATAACAGGCCATGAGGTGGTATCCCTGTACCAGGGGTTGCTCCCTGGGCTCCAGATCTCCCATTCCAGCTGCCAAGGAGCCACCCTCATGTAGCCCAGGTTGGCTTCAAACTCCACATGGAGCCCAGGACCTTGAACTCGCTATGCTCTCCCCTTTTCTATGACGGCATGTGCACACCCAAATGTTTTGGTTATTTTTGTATTTGTGCATATACATGTTGATGTGAGTGCCCATGTGGACAGAGCCGAGAGGCTGGGTCTGAGTGTCCTGTCTTTCTCCCTCTCCACCTTTGTTCTTGGAGGCTCTCACTGAACCAGGAGCAGAGCCCGTTTGGTCCGTGAGCCCCAGTCAACCCCTTGTCTCTGCCTCTTCGGCTCTGTGGGTCATGAGTGGGTAGGCCCCACAGGTGCTTTTCATGTGCATGCTGGGATCCAAACTTGGGTCCCAGGGCTTGCTCGCTTGCTCGCTCGCTGTACCCACTAAGCCACCCCCTCGGCTCCCACTTTGCTCTATTTTTATTTTGCTTCAAACTTCACCTTCGGTTAGGCACAGTGGTGCAGGCCTTGAATCCCAACACGTGGAAGGCAGAGGCAAGGGGATCTCTGACTTTCAAGCTAGTTTGGCCTACATAGAGAGTTCCAGTACAGCGAGGGCTGCATAAAGAGACCCTGTGGCAAATCAGCCTGAGTAAATAAATAGATAAATAAATAAATCTTACCCTGTCCTGCCAGGGGTTAGGCTAGTTGGTCTGAGACATAACTCAGCCTTTGGAGTCAGGTTTGGGTGGAGGAAACATGAGACTTCACAAAAACCATAGGGCATTGTGTTTGGGGTTTTAACACATGGTTAGGAGTTCTGTGGGTAAGGTCAGCAGTGTGGAGAAGGGAGCATACAGCCCCAGGATGTGCCCTCTTTTCCAGCTGCCACACCTCCCAACCTCGTGGACCGACCCTGCCTGCGGCTCAAGGTTTATGTGCGTCCAACCAGTAAGTGTCAGTCGGGGTATGGAAAAGACTCAGGTCCCCTTACCCTCCCTTTGACCCCATGACTAATCCAAAGAGCTGGGGTCGGGGACTACCAATCCTGGGACCTTTGAGAGTGCATAGCCAGAACTGGCTGACAACATGTCCCCTTTTGTGCTCACAGATGAGACCCTGTATGAGGCTCCAGAGCCCATCTTCACCAGTAACAGCTCCTGCAGCGGCCTGGGTGGCTGCCACCTCTTCCTCACCACCGTCCCTGTGCTGTGGTCCCTTCTGGGCTCCTAGTGTCAGACCAGAGAACACCAGCCCCACCTGGACCCCGTGACCTTTGCCCTCTGACCTGCCACGGCCACCTCCGAGACAAAATCCTTGCTGCTTCTCTTTCATGGTGCTGTCCCGCCGGAGGAGGCCATCCATCCGTCCCTGGGATGCAACATGGGGTCCCAATGCCTGAGGAGGAGACCCCCCCTCCCCCGTCCAAGGCTGACTCACTTTCGCCAGGGCCACCAGGGCCACCCAGTGTTGTTTGATTACAGTCAGAAAGACTTAAGGTTTTTCTTTTAATTTAATTTATTCCCTGACATTGCTGGTGACATTGGGAAGGGAACAAGCCACAGGGATGAGGTGAAGCCATCTCTGGCCTTCCTGGAGGGCCGGAGATCCAGGGACCTCCAGCTGCTCCTTTCTTCTGTGTCCTGTTATTTGGGTCCCAGATGGAGCCCGCCGCAGACTTGCCTTGCATTCCTCAGGCCGGGCAAGCCTGAGCCAGAAAGGGTGCATGGTGCCAGCCCCTCTCGGGGACTCTGGGGGTGTCATCCCCCCACTCTTCTTCCAGCCACTGTCGAGCCCCACTCCCACATCATCTCAGAAACCTTTCAGCCCTCGCAACTCGCCCCCTGGGACCCCCACCAGGCACAACCATCCCGGGGGCCAGCCGGGACGTTGTCGGTTTATTTCTGTAAATAGAAACCAGCAAGTGTATACTGTGATTTATTTTAATGTATTCTTAAGGACAGAATGGAAATTCTTTAAAAAAAATTTTTTTTCCGACCTTCAATTCAAGGGGTCATTTATTTTGGTGGGGGGAGCGGGGTGGACTTTTTAGGATAGAAGCAGCACTTTGCAATAAACTCATTTTTTTTTGTTCCGTTGGAGCCCTCCCCCTTGATCATGTGACCTAGTAATGTTTATAAGAAAAAAAAAGTTAAAAAAAAAAGAAGAAGAAGGAAAAAAAAATACAGGACTGGAAAGGAAGGGGAGCTACCTACCAAAAATACAGCAGGCAAAGGACTGAGTGAAGCTGGCCACACCACACGTTTATACGGATTTCGGATTTCTACCCACGTTTCCTCACTCTGTTTTCTATATATTCTATATAAATATATATTGTGGATGGCCGCCATGGCGAGTGGTGGCTGGGGCTTTTCTAGGGGCGGGGGACGGGTGGCCCGGCCCCCTCATCACAATCAGCTTTGAAGTCTGTATTTTTTTATAATAAAATGGACAAACTGTTAAGCGTGGGCCTCTCTGTTTCAGGTGTGCTAGATTTCCGACAGAGTTGGGGGTTCCGGGGAGTCCCCTGGCTGCGGACAGGGCCCACTGCTTCCTGTCCGCTCTCACGGTTACTTACTGGGAGGGTCGGCCTTGATGGCGGGCCTGTCACCCGCGGCTCGGTGGCACATGGCAGCTGAGGCTATTCGGGCCAGCGGTAGCAAGCACCGGCAAACAAAAGACAGCGCGGTGGGAGGTGAGACTGACACCGAGGTCGCCCCTGGCCTTTGTGCCCGCGCTCCCACAGGCGAATACACAATGAATGGACATTGCTGAGACTCAGTTTCCCCATCTGACTCAGGGGTGTGAGCTGTGGCGATTTTAAAATGTCTCTCTGAGGGAAGAGAGACCTGGAGTCCCCAGCTAAGCCCCACTTGGGCTCATGGGCGACAGGTAATCCGACGGCGAGCCTGAGATCCCCGCGGTTTCCCCTCGCCAGCGTGTCACCCGCAGCGCCGGCAGTTAGCTGAGGCCACGCTCCGAGCGCATTAATTCAGCCGCGTTGGGCCCTGCAACGGGGGACGCTTCCTAATGAGGCCGCGGACCGTACAAAGGACCTTGTGTCCGCAGCCCGGCCGGCGCTGCCCACGGAGGCGGACCGACGGCGGACGTGGCCTTGGAGAGGCCCCGCCGCACCGAGGACAAGTGCTAGGCTCAGAAGGGATCCCGGGAGCAACGCTACCGACGAGCCAGGGCTCCAGAGGCAGGGGCAGGGAAATGTCTGCGTTCGTGTCCAGCCTGGGCTACAGAGTGAGCCCCTGTAGAATGAAGAAGGGCCCCCTTTTACCGAGGACCCCCAAGCGCAAGCTGCAGAGTCCGTGCAAAAGCCAGGCCAGACCATGCAAGTCTGTGACCCAGCTGGGGACCCGGGCGCAGGGATCTCTCCGTGTGCCGCTGTCCAGCCGGGGCCAGTGCTGGTGTCCGAGGCCGGAAACTCAGGACTTGTCCCTTGTCCCTCCGCCCCGGGGCGCCCCCTCTCGCCACCCCCCAACCCGGCGCAGCGCGGCGGCATCGGTATGCTGGTCCCGCGTCTTTGTCTTTTCCACCTGAAGCTTCCAGAGAGAAGCAATCTCTCTCCCGCAGCCCTTTACTGCCGCCTCGGTAGCCGCCGTGGACAGGGGGTGGTGGCGTGGGGGACAGCAAGGCTCGAGGTCCCCCAGGATCCTGATGGCGGCTCAGGCCCATCAGATCTCCCTTGTCCCAGCAACTGAAGACAGCACCCACTTCCCACTCCCAGACCGGACCCCAAACGAACGCCACGCCCTTCTTTTCTTTCTTTTATTCTCTCTCTCTCTCTCTCTCTCTCTCTCTCTCTCTCTCTCTCTCTCTCTCTCTCTCTCTCTCTCTCTCTCCTTCTCTTTTTCTTTTCATTTGGAAACAAGGTCTCAGGTAGACCAGGCTGTCCTTGCTATGTAGCCCAGGATGACACTGAATTCCAGATTCTCTCTACCCCAGTGCTTGGGGTAGCAGGTGTGTGCAACGCCCAACTTGAAATTTTTTTTTTCTCTTATATAACTAAATCTCCTTTGTATGGATATTTCTTTTCTTTTTATCTTTAGACCCTCTGCCCTGTGGGTTAGGATCCAGCGCCATCTTCCTTCCTTCCTGCCACCTAGAATACATTTGGTACACAGTGAGCCCTCAATCGATGTTCATTGACCGACTGAAAACATGTTGTATATGTTTATGCAGGCAAAGCCACATGATCAAAAAGAAAGAAAAAAAAGAGCATTTATTACAAATTGTCCTGGGGAGGCTGAGGCGGGAGACTGAGGCAGTGAGTGAGGCCAGCCTTGACTACATAGCAAGAGCCCCCATTTGAAACAAATAAACCTTTGCATGAAAAGAGAAAATGAAAAAATTAAATGAATAAGTAAAAAATTTCATCTCTCTTGTAATGTGAATAAGTAAAAATATAAAATTAAATGAAAAATCATTTCATTTCTCATAGTCAGGTCAGAGCTCCTTGTAAGCATGAAGTGAGACCCTATGGAGTGCCTCTCCTCCATCTCGGCACCTGGCCTCTGGGGCTATTCCATTGTCTTGGAATAGAGCTACAGGGGCCACCCAGACATAGCCCGAAGCCACTAGGGAACCGTGAATCACGAAAGAAAGTTGACACAACTACCCTGCGTGGCCATAGGGACACGCACAGACCTGGGGCTTCAGACCCCTAATCCTGTTTCCCCTCAGGGGATGCCTGGTCTCAGGTGGGGGTAGCAAACACTCATTGAGGGCGGGACTGGGGTCAGATGGGGCGGGGCTTGGAAGCAAGTCCTGGGTGGGAGGGGTGTGGCCTCTGAAGGTAGGTGCAGAGTGGGATAGAGGAGGTCTGGGGAGGGTTGGGTTCTCAGTCTTGGGGTCAGACGCCTCCTGGAGCCTCTGCAGGTGCTGGAAGAGAGCTGTATCCCCCAGCCATTGGTGAATAGGGTTTCTGGGGCTCTCCCACAAGCCACTCCCGTTGCACAGAGGCAGGCGTTTCTATTTTTATTGAACCCAGGGCAGGAGGTGGGAGGGTGTTGGGAGGAGGAAGGGCTGGGGACCAGGCTGCTCAGTGGGTCCTGCAGGCCTGGGACCCAATCCCTGTTCTGGGCTCCCCTACCCCCACCCTCCACACTTACAGGCCCACAGACCAATCCTAAGAGAGAGAAGGACCCCACCTGGGTCCTCTAAGAAGGGTCCTAACCCCATCTATGGAAAACGGAACCCCAAAGGAACCCCAAGAGGGCGGTTCCGTTGGCCTTATGTGCCGTATATCCAACGGGAGGAAGGCTGGGTGGTGGAGATGCCCTACAGCCTACAGGACTATAGGACGAGGATCTCGGGGATGAGTAGAGAGGTCTCCGGGTGGACAAGGCTGGAGCATGAGGGAGCCAGAACACACACAGGGTCCCTTCCCTGCACTGCTGCTCTCGCTGGCCTTTCTCCATCTTTGCCTTTAAAGGGGCTAAAATTCTACCCCAGCCCTGCTCTCACGGAGTAAACTTGACTCCTGGGGATAAAAGACACTTCCAGCACATCTTTAACCCCAGCACTCCAGAGGCAGAGGCAGGTGGATCTCTGAGTTTGAGGCCAGTCTGGTCTACAAAGTGAGTTCCAGGACAGCCAGGGCTATACACAGAAACCCTTGCCTAAACAAACAAACAAACAAACAAACAAACCAGACCAAACCAGAATAGACCAGAAAACAAAGTGATGTTGTCTAGCTCCAGGTGCTCCTCACTGGGCTCGGCCTCTTCTCTCAGGGAAAGAGATGGCTGCTTTTCCATCTGGGCCTCAGTTTACCCACAGTCTAGACCTACTGTATCTCAGGAAGGAGAGCTCAGCCACAGGCTCCATGTGAGTCAGGACCCTGTTCGTGACTTGTGGGTGGGTCTCTGGAGACCCCAGCCAGTGGGGAGCCAACTCTCATCGGGCGCTGCCCCCCCCCGGCCCTCCAGGCTTGCGCCAGTGTGCGGAGCTCATGGACATGGGACAGACCTCAAGGGTCCTTTCTCTCACAGACATGGGAGCCAGAGCCAGGTGTGCAAAGGGACCCTACCAGGGAGTCTGGCGACTTTTGGGAACCCTGGTCCTGGCAGGGTTGGGCCAGTACTTGTCCCAGTGTTGGGCCCCACCCCCACCTTGTCCTGTCTGAGGAGTCCACCACAGTCCAGCTAGAGTTAAGACTATGTCACATCCTCCAGCCCTGTGTGAGCAATGATACACACACACTCAGGTGGTGTTAGTGTCCTGTATCATACATGAACAGGACTGTGGCTCGGTAGCCATGTCACTGGCTACAAGGGGAAACTGAGGGACAGAGATGTCCAGTGGCACTCAGACAGAGATGGCACCATCGGGGACTGAAGCCTGGCTTCCAGAACCTTCCTTACCACCCACCACAGGCCGAGTCCCTGTCCTCTAGCAGTTCCGCTTGGGTAATCAGGATACACCTGAGAACATGGAGGGCTCCTTTGTGAACTGAGTGGCCAGGCCCTGACCCAGGCATCCCTGTATCTCACACAAAACCAGCCACCATCCAGGAACACTTGCTACATATCTAAAGGAGCGCTAGGGCGGACTCTGAGTCAACTGCTCCCCTATCAGTTGGACACGGCTGGAGGTACTAGCCTCATTCTCCATTGTCCCCTCCCCCCTCGGAAGGCCAGGGACAGGGCTGGTAAGCAGGCAAGGCCTCTCTTGGATGAGGGAGGCAGCGGGGGACTCTGCGGGAGCCAGTGGTGCTGGCTGGCAGATCTTTAAATTAAAATACATATATACACCGGATAAATAACCCAGGCCCATATCCTGGTGACAGGCAGAATTAAGTTGCCTGGTTGGGGACCCGGCAGTGAACACTGGGACAGCATGCAAGGACTGGGAACTATAGCCCACTCTCACGCCTCAGCTGTCCCCATCCTACTGGGCCGACCTTCCCACACATGTCCTTCCTCCCTGCCAGGGACTTGGGACGGATGCAGAGGGGCCCGAGGGAGATCTGTGGGCTCAGGATTCCTGATTCTGGGTCCTAGTCTCTCCAGGGGGCATTAGCCAGGCCTCCAGCCTTCGGGAGATGTTGCAGTCTGTTCCTTTGCTTTCACGGACCCAAGGAGGCCCCCCGGGGGCCTCCACACAACTGCGGGGTTCTCCCAGCCCCACGGAGAGGGGCGGAGGGCAGGAGGGGATTTTTCAATTAGGAATCAGCTAATCGCCAGAGAGGGCCGCTCTGGGGCCCAGTGAATCTTTTCTGAAAACCCTGTACAATGTAAATGGCCTGGACAATCCCGGGATTAGGCTATTGGGAGGGAAACCGAGGTGCGGGCTTGGCGGGGGGATTAGCCGATGGAGGGGGGCAGCCCTTGAGGGCTTGGGACAGAGCAGTCCCTGGAGATGCCAGTTATTTTGTTTTGTTTTAGTTTGGTTTGGTTTTTGGAGGTTTTATTAATTTTGTTTTTTTTGTTTTTTGTTTTTTGTTTTTTTCCGAGACAGGGTTTCTCTGTGTAGCCCTGGCTGTCCTGGAACTCACTCTATAGACCAGGCTGGCCTCTAACTCAGAAATCTGCCTGCGCCTGCCTCTGCCTCCCAAGTGCTGGGATTAAAGGCGTGGGTCACCACTGCCAGGCTGAAGATGTCAGTTTTATAGCTGGGGAAACTGAAGCCCAGAGCGTGGGTGCAGGTGTCCCTCCGAGAACGTCTTCTCTAAGGCAGCCAGGGGCTGCTCTTTTTGTTGGCTGTCCTTCCCTCGGTTTCTAAAAAGGAGTCTTGGTGAGGGCTGGGTCTCCCAGGCCCAAACATGTAGCATTCAATCCTGACCAGCAAGGCCCTCCAGAGCAGCAGGGGTCCCAGAGAGCTCGAAAGTCTGTGGAGCCCACCATGGTGTCCGGTTTCCTTGAAGCTACCCATGTTCCTCCATGACATTGACAGTGTTGAAAATGTCACTGCTTGCTAGGTCAGATGCTGAGGTCGCCACCTTAAAAGGGAAGGCTGTGAGCCTCAGGGTCCCGTGGGCAACTGGGGCAGATGAGGACTGGCTGCAGGGGAACCTTGTCCCACAGCAGTGGGGGTGGGGGTGGGCAGGGGTCACAGAACGGCTCTGCTCAGAGCTGGGAGCTGACGGAAGCCTGGAGGAGAAGGATGCTTGGTGCGGGTTTATCTTTCCCTTTTATTTCTTTTTATTTGGGGAGTTTCTCTTATTATTTTGATGTTGTTTGGTTTGGTTTGGTTTGGGTGTTTGTTTTGTTCTGAGAAAGTGTCTTATGTAGCCCAGGCTGGCCTCAAACTCATTATGTAGCTGAGGATGACCTTGCATTCCTGATTCTCCTGCCTCCACCCCTCAAGTGCTTTGGTGACAGTCTCAAGTCACCAACCTTGTTTTATGGGGTGCTGGGGACAGAACTCAGGGCTTCCTGCATTGCTAGGTTAGGGCAAACTTCCCACTTGGTTGGTTGGTTGAGACTATAGTCCAGGCTATAGACCTGAAACTCACAACAATCCTCCTGTCCCAGTGCTAAGAAGACAGGAGTGTGATACCATGCCCTGCTTCTCCTATTGAGGCTGCAGAGGGTTTTTGATCCCTAAATGGCTCTGGCATTTCTCCCAGAATTCTCTGACCTCTAAGCCTCCCTGTGGGGCTGTGGGGGCTGTGTGTCCCAACTCTTTTCTCCCACATCCAACCATGGCTGTGAAGTTGCCTACCATTCCCCAGGGTCCCTACCCAACTGCATACATAGGAAATTGGAAGGGGCAGCTCTCCCTGTGTATGGAGTTCAGAACCTGCTTCATTGATGATTGGGTAAACTGAGTTCAGTTGATTAGGACTGTATTTTCTGGCCTCATATAGGGCCTGTTTTCTGGCCTAAGGCCCAGACACCTGCCAAAACTGGGTACCCAGATGCACAGAAAATGAACAGGGGGTGAGTGATTACCAGAACTCACCCAGGCCCAGAAAAAGATGTCTCAGGCGCACCCCTGGAACCCCATGGCTGACCTCAGAGTCCAGGCCTAGGTAGGCTCTGTGACTTACCATGACCACCATGATTCTCCCTGCTGTTCCCAGCCCCTGGTGGGGGTGGAGGGAGGCTTCAGGGTGTCTGGGGCTCAGGGCTCCCCTACCTCCCCACCCCCAGCTGTCAATCAGGTCCACCAGGCCCCCTTCAAGTCGTCACGGCCCAGCAGTGGCCCAGGGAGGGATTATTCTGGCCTGTCCAGGGTGGATTCAAGTGGAACAGACGCTGACGAGCGGAACGCGCCCCTGCGGGCTGGTCTGCCCGCCTTTGTCCACTGGCTGGAACGGCCGCCACCTCTTCCCTGAGCCTGGGTGCATTGTGCATTGGGTCCTCGGTCACTTAGCTGAGGTCCCCTGTCTGCCTGGCCACTGGGGAGCGCCCCCACTTGAGCCCCTCCTTCAACCCCCTGCCTTCGTTTCCCCACCTGTAATGTGGATGCCCCTTCTGTTCCTCTCCCTGAGTTGTCCGAGGGTGCAATGCGGGTCACGTGGGCGGAGGAGACTGTGGGAATGTCCCAGAGCTCTAGGGCATCCCCAGGGCGCACCAACAGTCCTTGTGCTCCCTTGGCTTGGCTTTTGTTCAGGAAATTCGTGATGGCAGGGAGAACCGATCCCCTCACAGAGTGAAAGGAGCCGAGGCAAATGCTGTTGACCCCTGACCCCGGCCCCCTAATCCCAGAGTTGAAACTGTTCCCCAAGAGGAGTCCCAGGAGATGATCTGGGGCTCGACCCTCGGCCCAGGCACCGAGGGGAGGCTTCCGGGTCAGGGTCTGCGGGCTTACAGAGGAACATGGCTGCCCCTTGGCCACGTGCCTGGTCACCCCAGCTGGGAGGCCACTGCGGGAAACTGAGGTACAGAGGACAGGCAGAGCCTGCAGAAGGCCCAGATATTGCAGATATTGCCATCCGTGCAGGACCTGCTGCCTGAGTGCTGTGTGTCAGAGCCCCTCTGCCTTGCTGTCTCTTAGTCATCCTGGGGACCTGGAGATCTCTGTAGTCATTGAAGGCAGTTTAGGTTTTGACTTCTCTGTATCACCACACACCACTGGGAATAATCAAACAGCTCCCTGAGAAGAGAGAGGACACCTCGCCTAGGATACAGGAAGGACTTTGTACCCTGACTGCCTCCCTTGCAGCGGATTCCTCCGTTACAGAACAGGACCCAGATTCAGTTAGTGTCACGCAGCTCACAGCCATCTGTAAGTTCAGTTCCAAGGGATCTGACACCCTCTTCTGGTCTCCATGAACACACACGCAGATACCACACATTTAATCCCAGAACTTGGGAGGCAGAGGCAGGCAGATTTCTGAGTTCGAGGACAGCCTGGTCTACAGAGTGAGTTCCAGGTCAGCCAGGGCTACACAGAGAAACCCTGTCTTGAAACAAAACAAAACAAAACAAAAACCCAAACAAACAAACAAACAAAGCCACAAACAAGTTAGAGGGTTTCCTTGGGGAAGCCACATACAAGAAATCATTTCCTCAAGCTATGGAATGAATGAATGAATGAATGAGTGGATGACAGTGTGTGTGTCCCTGCCCTCTGGGTCCTCTGTGGCCTCTGGTAGGAGCTTCCCCCACCCACCCGACCCCTGCCTTTCGTGCGCTAAGCCCTCCTCCGCCACAAGCAGGAAAGTGCTCGCATGCTCCGGTGCCCGTGTGCTCCCCGGTGGGCTCATGTCTGTTCCACCCTGCTGAGCTGTTCCCCACGATCAATTTCAATTTGGCCTGGTCTCTGCCTTGAAGCCGGACCCTTCCCTGGAGGGTAAGAGAGTGGGAGGTGGGGTAGGGGGCTCTACTGTTACTGAGTCTGTTCGAGCCTCAGTTTCCCTGGGTGAGGAAGGAAGGGGACGTGCAATCCCAGAGCTAGTTTTGCTGTTGCCTGTTCTCATCCTTTAAACTTTTGTTTATATATTTATGTTGGGATGGGGGTCTCCATCTACATAGCTACTGCCTAGAACTTACTCTATAGACCAGGCTGGCCTTGAACTCACAGAATCCGCCTGCTCCTGCCTCCCATGTGCTGGGATTAAAGGTGTGGCTACCACCTTTAATAGGTAGTCCTCTATTTATTATATGCCTACTGTATGCTTGATTTTGTGCAGAGGGAAAGGATGGGAATCGCACCGTAAAAACTGAAGTTGTTAATTTAAAGAAGGGGGCGTGGGGAGAGAAGGTGATCTCAGAGGTGTAATGGCATATGGAAAGGTCCTTAGGCACCTGAGAGGCAAGAGGAGTTTAGTCCTTTCAGGGGGAGGACAGGAGGGGAGAACCGAGGGTGGTACGCCAAGGTGGTAATATTATTACTAACTGTCGATATCAACATTGATGGAGTGCCCGTTGTGTGCCAACAACCAACCCTCTTCATCTTGCTGGACCCACAAAACTGTTTGTTTATACCCATTTTATAAAGAAGAGAAACTGAGGGCCACAGAGGAAGGATGTCTCTGCAGAAGGTCATAGAGACACTGGGTTAGTGCCTCCAGCTTCCTAGAGTCTGGAAGGTAAAGTGGAACCCAGCAGCTGCCCATTTGTCTCTTGGCCTGTGTCTTGTCTCCTGGCCTGTGTGTCACCCACAGCATCAGTGGCCACTAGGGGGAGTGAAGAGGCCAACAGAGACCCAGCTTGGCTCAAGAGCCTCCAGAATGCTACTAGTGGCCAGAACACTTCCCCTGGGACATGTGACCGCCTGTGCCTGCCAGAGGGACCCAGCCACTGCTGAGCCCAGCATAGCCAATATCCCTGTGGCTGAGCAGGTATGGCTAGGGAAACTGAGGCTGAGCCACAGTGCGAACAGGGGAGCCCTGAGTGCTAGGCTCAGTGGGGAGTGTGGAATGCAGGCGCCAGTTCTGCACAGACACACCCTGAGCGGACACCAAGGTCGTGGGGTCCTTCCTCTGGCATTATTTCATTCATTCAACATTTATTTGGTACCATCTGCATGACCCTCTTACAAACCTGGCTGACAGAAAACACATGGTTGAGACACCTTTCACTGTCTTTCTACTTCTCAATAAATTTTGGAAAGAAAGAGGGAGGGACATCAGAAAGCAACTGCAGGGTCTCCGTGTAACGGGCACCCCTGCATCCCCTGTACGTACTCACCATGAGCTTTCATTTCCCTGTGTTGGTACCTATGGGTTCCCCTCTGGATAATGGCCACATGGGTTTCCCTTGTAGCAGGCACCTCTGGGTCCCTACGGGATGTCACCACCCCTGGATCCCTGCCTTCTGATCCCAGACCTCTCTCTCTCTCTCATCCTAGAATCAAAGCACAGCTGTCCTGGCTGGCCTCTGCACAGGTCCATCCCCATCACTCTGAGCCTTGGGACCGAGAGCTGGCCTGTCAGTCTGTCCATCATGTTCACTGCTGACTGATGTTCCAGAGGGCAGGTAGAATGCGCCGTATGTGGGTTTGTCCTGCATGTGTGCCTGAGAACAGGTGGAGGCCAGAAGACAGCCCTGTCTCCTCACAGGGCATCCCCAGGATCCCCACCCAGCCTGGCTCAGGTGGAGAAAAAGGCAGCTTTCCGCCCTACACTGTAATAGGATTGAGACTTTTGAAGTTAATAGGAAATGGGAGAGAAGGCTGCTACTTTGAGAATCTGGGGTGTAGGGATGAATGAGGAGGGCTTAGGGGGCCTTTGTGAGCAGGGTTGGGCTCCTTGTAGCTTCAGGCTGCTGTGATAAAAGAACCGGAAAATCTGTGGTGTCAGAACAGTCCTTGCTTGAGACAGGGTCTGACTTCAGGAAAAGAAAGGGGGAAATTGCAGGGTGCTTCATCTGCAGTGTCGCCACGCCAGGCCCTGGCCCAGCTGGAAGGCTCCGGTCTCTCAGGCCCCTCCCGGGCCACCACAACTAGGAATTTTGGGATTTTTAAGAGTGCTGGTTGCAGGATGTAGGGGACAGCTCTTGCTGCCCTAGGCTTCCATACTTCCCTCAGGAGCAGAACATTCTAGACAAGGTTTCTGTTGACCAGGAGACACAGCACCAGGGCAGGGGAGAATCTGTGTCTGTTCATTGTAGTGGCGCAAGCCTTTAATCCCAGCACTCGGGAGGCAGAGGCAGGCGGAGTTCTGAGTTCGAGGCCAGCCTGGTCTACAAAGTGAGTTCCAGGACAGCCAGGGCTACACAGAGAAACCCTGTCTCGAAAAAACAAAAAATCATTTCAGAGTCAAATGTTTCTTGTTTTTAAAGATTTGTCTTGATTTTGTCTATTTAAAAACATTTGTTAACTTGCAAGGGGGATAACCTTTGAAATGTAAATAAATAAAATAACCAATTAAAAATATTTGTTGCCGGGCGTGGTGGCTCACGCCTTTAATCCCAGCACTCGGGAGGCAGAGGCAGGTGGATTTCTGAGTTCAAGGCCAGCCTGGTCTACAGAGTGAGTTCCAGGACAGCCAGGGCTACACAGAGAAACCCTCTCTTGAAAAACTAAAAACAAACAAACCAACCATTTGTTAATATATTTACTTACATACTTATCAGTGTATGTTTTACATACAGGGTTGGGTCAAAGGACAACTTGAGGAAGTCAGTTCTCCCCTTCAGCATGTGGGACCCAGGGACTGAACTCAGGCTTGGCAGCAAGCACTTCACCCACTAAGCCCTCTCAGAAGTCCTTTTTTTTTTTTTCTCCCAAGACAGGGTTTCATTGTGTAGCCCTGGCTGTCCTGAAACTGAAACTTGTTTTGTAGACCAAACTGGCCTCAAACTCAGAGATCTGCCTGCCTCAGCCCCCCCTCCCCCAAAACTGGGATTAAAGCTGGGATTAAAGGCGTACACCACCACTGCCTGGCTTAAAAAGATTTACTGTTTGAATTATTTTTTTAATTATGTCTATCTATCTATCTATCTATCTATCTATCTATCTATCTATCTATCTGCCAGGAGAGCCCAGAAGAGGGAGCCATATCCCCTGCAGCTGAAGTTATAGATGCTTGTGATGGGTGCTGGGAAGGAAACCTGGGTCCTCTGAAGAGTAGCCAATGTTTTTAACCCCTGAGCCGCCGTCTCTACCCACTGAGTAGTTGTTTTGTTTTGAGACAGGATGTCACTATGTAGCTCTGACTGTTCTGAAACTCACTATATAGAACAGGCTGGTCTTGAATTCACAAAACTCCATGTGCCTTAGGCTCCTGAGTGCTGAGAATATTGTGAGTGAGTGTGTGTGAGTGTGTGTGTGTGTGTGTGTGTGTGTGATCCCTGTCTTCCTCAATCCCCCCACACACACCTTGTCATCTGTGTCACAGTCCCTCCCACTGAGCCCAGCACTCCCACTCCAGAGTACTCCTGAGCTGGCTGCCAGAGAGACCCAGCATCCGCCTGGCTCCATCTCCACAGTGCTGGGGACTTGAACTCACGCCCTCACGCCTGCATGGTGACCAGTGTACTCGCTGAGCTGTCACCAAGTCTCCAAGCCTATGTGCTTTATTAATGATCTTTTTAAATTTCCAAATTGTGTTTTAGTCATCAGGGAAGTGGCCTGTTCTTGAGAGTCCTTAGTCACTGGCCAGAATCCTGGTGCCAGTGTGGGACAGCAAGCTACACAAGAAAGGACTTGCCACTTTTAGGACCCTGCGTTGTTACCTTTGATGTCTTGCTTGGGTCTCTGGCCCCTGAGCAGGCTGGCTTGCTGACAAGCATCCTGTACTCTCTGTTCTATTACAAATGTCCCCAGCAGTAGCATACATACCCCCTACCTTGTCTCCATTTGCCTTCCCTTTTGTGACAAGGTTAAAGATTGGTGTCTGTCTCCTGCTGTATTCCAGGCAAACCTAGAACTCACAGACATCCCTCTGCCTCAGCTTCTGGAGTGCTAGAATTACTTGTGTGGGGTATCACACCTCGTTATATGCCATCTTTCTTTTTGAACCACCACTGCCCCACTCTTTTCTTTATTTAAAAATACATTTGGGGCTGGAGAGGTGGCTCAGTGGTTAAGAGCACTGACTGCTCTTCTAAAGGTCTTGAGTTCAGTTCCCAGCAACCACCCATGGTGACTCACAACCATCTGTAAAGAGATCTGATGCACTCTTCTGATGTGTCTGAAGACAACTACAGTGTACTCATATAAATAAAATAAATCTTTTTAAAAAAAAAATACATTTGTGCCAGGCAGTGGTGGTACGTGCCCTTAATCCTAGTACTTGGGAGGCAGAAGCAGGCAATTGGATCTCTGAGTTTGAAGCCAGCCTGGTCTATAGAGCAAGTTCCAGGACAGCCAGGGCTACATAGTGACACCCTGTCTTGAAAAAAAAAAAAAAAATTGAACAAAACTAAACAAAACAAAAAAACTTCAAAACCAGAAAACTCAAAAAACAAAAACCTAAAATAATCCATTGATAATAGATACAATTTACTTTAAATTTGAATTTTGCATAAGTCCAATATTTATACAGACAAATATTCTTTTTTTTATTTGGTAACTACCCAAAACCAGACATTGCATAAGTCCTCTTTCCCTATAGTGGAAGCCAGGTGCTTCCTGCCCAGATCTGCCAGGAACAACCCTGCCTGCCATCACTCTCAAAGGTGGCCCACAGTCCCTGCACCAGTGTCTCCCATGCACACTGGATCCCTTTTCAATCTACCCCTAGTCTTCCAAGTCTGAATGAGAAGCACAGGGAGACTGGAAACAGATTCCCTGAAACCCTGCTCCTGCCCGCAGTGTTATCTGACTGCTCACCAAGCCCTCCACTCTGTCCCCAGGGTCCGCTGAGCAGCCCACCCACAGCATCTTGGGGGGTTGGGGGGTGAAACCATCTCCTCTTTAAACCTTCATCTTTAAGCCAGCTGCCTCTTGGCAACAGTCTTTGGGATGACCTTTGTGGCAGGGAAAAAAAAAGGTGACCTTCTCTTGGAGCCCCTCCTTCCCAGCCCCCTCCCCCGCGGTTTGAAAGCTGCTGTCTAAACAATGCATTAGGATTTGAAAGCGCGCACACGCACAGAGGGAGAATTTCTGTCCCTGCATCTGCTCCTGAACCTGAAATACCGAATGAGAATACAAAGTGGGTCACCAGCCAGACACCCACACCTGGGCTTGGGAACCCGAGGGCACCCGGATTCCTGCTCCAGCTCTTTGTCCAGGGAGAAGAGTCCCAGTCTCAGTTTCTCCAATCTGTTAAGTGAACCCCCAAGGAGCCCCTCATCAGCAGGGCCTCAGGGATGGCTGAGAGGGAGAGTTCCGGGATGGGCAAGCAGTGTGTGAAGCTGGGGGCTAGCTTGGGCTTTGTCCATACCTGTCCAATCCTGAGAGAGAGAGACATAGAGACACAGAGAGACAGGGAAGGCCTTGGTGGCCCAGGCCTGCCATCTTAGCATTTGGGAGGCTGAGGCAGGAAGATCAGATTACGGTGTCTCAAAATCAAATATTGAAGAGGATGCCAAAGTGGCTGCGGCTCAGTGGAGCACTCGTCTAGCACCACAAAGCCCCGGGTTCTATCCCAGCACCTCATAAACCAGGTCTGGTAGTGACACCCAGCATCCCACATGGAGACAGGAGGATGAGGAGTTCAAGGCCATCCTCCACTAGACAGCAATGTGGAGGCCAGACTGAGCTGTGTGAGACCCCCGTGGAAGGAAGGCAGAAGTTAAGCAAGGGAGGGGAGAAAGAGCAATCTAAAGACAGACAGAAAGCAGGTGAAACTTGCCTGAGCTGTCTGGCTGTCTGTCCCTTGTCTTTTGTTTGTTTGTTTGCTTGGTTGGTTTTTTTGAGGCAGAGTTTCTCTGTGTAGTCCTGGCTGGCCTGGAACTCACTCTGTAGACCAGGCTGGCCTAGACTCAGAAATCTACCTGCCTCTGCCTCCCAAGTGCTGGGATTACAGGCATGTGCCACCACTGCCCGGCCTGTCCCCTGTCTTGGAAGACCCTGGTAGAGCAGGCAGGAGGGCTCAAAGAAACTGAAAGGGGCCGGGCGTGGTGGCGCACGCCTTTAATCCCAGCACTCGGGAGGCAGAGGCAGGCGGATTTCTGAGTTCGAGGCCAGCCTGGTCTACAAAGTGAATTCCAGGACAGCCAGGGTTATACAGAGAAACCCTGTCTCGAAAAACCAAAAAAAAAAAAAAAAAAAGAAACTGAAAGGGGAAAGCCAGGCCTCTTATAAGGATCAGTGGTCAGCAGAAGGAACAACCTGTACTGGGGCCTGAAGCAGGACCTGGGCCTCCCGGGCTGCCTGGAAGCGGATCCCCACCATGCGGAGGGTGAAGTGGAGTCAGAGCAGTCATGTGAGCAGCTGAGACCTAGTGTGAGATGTGCCACGGCAGGGAGCAGCAAGAACGGCTGTGCTGAGATGAAGAAGGGACTCAGGACAAGGGTCCTACCCATCAGAGCTTCAGGCCTCTCTTTTCCATTCTCAGAGGCTAGGGGGATGCTGAAAACTACCAAGGATCCAAGCGTCAGGAGTTTCCTTCTACTGCTACCTCGCACCCAGAATGCACAGCTGGCGGTCAGCCATGCAGGTGTTCTCTGGTTTCACTCACATCTGCAATGACTCAACTCCTAAGGTCACATTCACAGGTTCCAGGGTTCAGGGTCTGGATGGATCCTTCTGGAACACCTAGGTACCCATGCAGGAGACAGTGGGAACACCCTAAGGGTGGTTCCTAGCTTGGGCCTGAGCTACACTGGGCTCTCACTGTGAGCAGACTCCATCTGGGTCGCATTCAGCAGCTGGAGGCATGTGATACCTGGGAAGGGTAGAGTGCTCTCAGCAGGTCCTTGATGACCAGGAAACACAGGGCTGAGTGGCTCCTGGGCTGAATCCTAACCTTGCAGCTGTCTAGCCTGGGGCCCAGGGAGGCAGGGCCAGGGAGATGGGGTTCAGGTCAATTGCCGGGCACCAAATATATCTGTCCGTATATCTGTCTCCCTGCCTTTGTCTTTCTCTGTCTCTGTTGCTCTTTGTCTCTCTGCCTTTTTCTGTGTCTCTGTCTGGCTCTGTCTATCTTTGTGTCTTTGTGTCTACTGTCCCCCATGCCATCTCTCTGTCTCTGTCTTTACATATCCAAAGAGACCACGTTCCCAAGCCTTTAGCTTTCTACCTCCCTCTCCTGGATAGCAGCTTTATTGGAGTCAGTATATTGTGTGGGGATTGGATACCTGAACCTGGATGGTAATTTAAAGGTTTTTACAAACAGTACCCCAGGCTGGAAGACACAGCTCAGGGCCTGGAAACAGACCCCCCCTCAGGCCTCTCAGATCTTCTGGAGGCAGAGTCAGTTATGAGCTGTATGAAGTGGGTCCTAGGAGGGAGCTGGGAACCAAACTCAGTCCTCTGCAGGTAATCCCAGCACTTGGGAGGTAGAGGCAGGCAGATCTCTGAGCCAGCCTGGTCTACAGAGTGAGTTCCAGGACAGCCAGAGCTACACAGAGAAACCCTGTCTTGAAAAACAAAGAAAAAAAAAGCAATAGAAAAGGAAAGAGGTGCTCTTGACTACTGAACTGTCTCTCCAGCCCCAACACACACATACAATACATAACAAACCATGTGGAGCAGAGATGGAATGTATGCATGCTAATCTCAAATCTGTCACTCAACACTTCTTGAACATCATGCCTTTTTCTTTGTACTTTGTTCTCTAAGGCTAGGGTTTTGTTGTCATTGCTGCTGTTGCTGTTTTTGTTTTTGTTTTTGTTTTTTTTTAACCAAGGTTTCATGTAGTCTAGGCTGGGCTAGAACTCACTATTCAGCTAAGGATGTTCCTGCTTTTTCTGTCCACCTGCCTTCCCAGGACAGGTGCACACTAGCAGGTCCAGTTTAGCCTGTGCTGGAGAGAGATCCCAGGACTTCCTGCACGCTAGGCTATAGCACTCCTCAGCCCCTTGACTATAGAGGCCACCTGATTCCCCTCCCTGGCCTTGGGTAAAACCTGCTGTACCCTGGAGGCTTGGGGTGACCCTACCATTGGGGACAGTCCCTACAGTAAGGGTCTAGGACACATGTGACTCTTTGGGGGCTTTCAGGACAGCACCCTGAGCTTGCAGTGTATGGGGCTGCACTGGGTTAACTTGAATTCTTGCCTGATTTGAAAGTCCCAGAGGTCTGTTGGCATTGAAACTTGAATATGCATATCGCTCAGTTGGAGGCTTTGGTTTTCCGGGGCAGTTGTGGTTGGTTGTGTTTTTGTCTGTCCATCACCAGCTGCTTGATGTGAGGTGTATTGTGTGCACTCTGGGACCCATGTCTTCTTCTTGAAGATTTTTCTGGTCCCATTTGAGGGATAGAAAGAAGGCAGCTGGGGATTTTTTTTTTTTTTCTTCCAAGTGAGTTTTAGGGATGGCAGAGATTCCAGGTCCCAGACTGACCCTGATCAGCTTGTCCAAAAGTCCCCATGTAGACATCTGCTGGGGGAGCAGCCCCAGGAGCCAGGAAGGGTCTGGGGTAGGCCAAGGGGACATGGGGACTTATAAAAGACCCCTTGAGTTTTTCTATTGATTTGGATCTCCCCCAAATCAGACCGCCACGGCTGCAGACATCTTGGTCTCTCAAGCTGGGTGCACAATGTCGCCTGTCGACCCGAGTTTTCTGCAATCTCCATCTCTGTAGTTCTCTGTCTGCCCCCAGGCAGCCAAGGAAACTAGAGCTGAGCCTCCTCCAGGCAGGCTGTCTTTATTGGGGCTTTGTGTCCCCATTGGGAGACAGTAGGGTACGCTTTCTTTCTAGCCGCCCACTGCACAAGGCCAGGGTGACAGCTCTCAGCAGGGGGGCTGTCACGCTTGACCCATGTGTGTCTGAAGGCTAGCTGCCTTTATGGGAAGGGGGGGGATGGCCCTCAGTTACTCAGCTCCTGCAAGGTCGCCAGCCCTTTCCTTCCCAAGAAGAGATGGGTCCAGGCCCCACAGTATCCTGAACTGTGATCAGGACTTTGTGCTGTTGTTTGAGACAAGAGTTTCAGTCTGTAGACCTGACCTTATCATCTCCTCCCTCTGCCTCCAGAGCTCTGTGGTTAAGAGCAAGGGACACAACACTTGCCAAGGGGAAGATTGGCATTACCAAATACAGAAGAGAGCAAGGCATGTGTCATATACATCTTAAAACTGTTTGTTTATTTATTGTATATGTGTATGCGTGAGCTTGGGTGTGTGTGTGTCCCTGGAGGGCAATAGGTGGTGTCAGACCCCTCAAAGCTGGAGTTACAAGTGGTTGCTAGCAGAGCCTTGAGTGCTGAGATCTGAACTGGGACTCTCTGCAAGAGCAGCAAGAGTTCTTAACCACTGGGCTGTCTCTCATCATCTTTTGATATAAAACATAACGGAGATGGACAGTGTTGGCACAAGTCTTTAGTCCCAGTATTCCAGAGGGGAGCATAAGTATCTCTGAGTCCAAGGCCAGCCAGCTCTATAGAGAGAGTTCCAAGACAGCCAGGAACCCTGACTCTCAAGAAACCAACCCTCCCATATATATATATTTTTTTTTTTTTTAAAGAAGCTTACTGCTCACTGCTCACTTGGTTTCCAGGGTTTGTCCTGTGTTCCACATCAGACCCTAATGCTGTGCGAGGATCCCAGGTCTACACGATGTTTACATAAGTTTCCATCCTCTACGGTGTGGACCGCAGGGAACCGCTACTCCACACCCTGCACACGCAGGCCTAGGCCTCCGTGTTAAAAACCGGTAATGGTTCCGGGGAGCGCGGTTCCATGAATAAAACAGGAGGCTTGCAGCCAGCTCTCCTCTCCCACAGTGAATGCATAATCAGGCCGCAGGCTGAGAGACAGATGAGGCTCCGGGCTCGCTGGAGTGCGCACAGAGATGCCCAGGCAGCAATCAATGAGCCGTCGCTCATCCTCTAATTGCTGGGGTGCACAAGACTGGGATGACCCACTCGTGAGGGGCATTCCATACCTGTTGGCTCCGGGTGGCCTCTGGAAGCCCAGGCTGCTTCCCCCCCCCCCCCGAGGCCCATCTGTCATGTCACCCAGCCTGAGCCAAGCCAGATCGGATGTAAGGGTCGGTGGGGTTTGGTGCGCTCATATCCGCAACAATTTTCCCACCACCTGCACTGTGTGGGTAGGAATCTGGGAGAATCCTTATCACCTTAACACCCGTTTGGAGCTTTGTCTTCAGTCCCAAATGTGTGTGTAGCAGTGATGGAACCTGACAACGGGATGGGATGTGGCAATTGTCCTTGACCCTGTTAAAGCTCAGGGGGCACTGTTGGCCCTGGTGGAGGGCTGCCGTCAGTAGTGGTTGAGAACGATGTGTGCTGCCATGCCCTCGGGCTTATTATTTTGCATTACTTTAATTTACGGTCAGAGGACACCTTGTGGGAGTCCAGGCTCCTTTTCCACGCTGTGGGCCCTGGGATCGAACACAGGTTGCCAGGCTTGTGGTCAAGTGCTCTGCCCCACTGAACACCTCAATTCCTGCCGCCTCCCCACCTCGTCCCTGCCTTCTCCCCTCCCTTATTTCTTCCTTCAGTCTTCACATTTTGTCGTCCTTCCTTCCTTCCTTCCTTCCTTCCTTCCTTCCTTCCTTCCTTCCTTCCTTCCTTCCTTCCTTCCTTCCTTTCCCCTCTCTCTCTCTCTCTCTTTGTTGTTGTTTTTTTCGAGATAGGGTTTCTCTGTGTAGCCCTGGCTGTCCTGAAACTCACTCTGTAGACCAGGCTGGTCTTGAACTCAGAAACCCGCCTGCCTCTGCCTCCTGAGTGCCGGGATTAAGGATGAGTGTCTCTGCCTGCCCACTTGATACTCTTCCTGTTACAGTGACTCCTACAGCCTGTGTTGTCCTTAATTCCCAGTGATGATCTTGAACTCTGGATCATCTTGTCTCCACTTCCAGGAGGCTAGGGGAGCGGGTCTGTCCTGGTCATGGGATTTATAACTCGTGGGCAGCTGGCCTCATGCAGGCCAGGTGGGGAGGAAGGGGCTCCCACCTCCCTGGGAGTTCTGCAAGCTTTTTTCACAACACCAGGGAACCTGTTTCCCCAAAACGGAGCTGGACTCAAACCTGTCATTTGCTACAAAAATGTTTTCCAAAGGAAGTTGGGGTCAGCATGGGGGACAGGCACGTGCATGGACTATTTGGACTGGCGTGTAATATATTACCATGGCTACAGAAGGATCAGGGACTCACCTCACAAGCCCCAGACTGTCACTCAGGCCTGCTCAATGGCAGGAGCAAGAGGGAGGGGGTCGGGTGGAGCTGGGGTGTAGAAGGCAGCTTTTGGATACCTGTTTGGACAAAAGTGATTTTCTTTTTCTCTCTCTTTGGCTTTCTTTTTTTAATATTTATTTATTTTTATTTATTTATTTATCATGTATATGAGTACACTGTAGCTGTACAGATGGTTGTGAGCCACCATGTGGTTGCTGGGATTTGAATTCAGGACCATTGGGAAGAGCAGTCAGTGCTCTTCTTAACTGCTGAGCCATCTTTAGGTTTCAAGACAGGGTTTCTCTGTGTAGCCCTGTCTGTCCTGAAACTCCCTCTCTATATCAGGCTGGCCTTGAACTCAGAGATCCACCTACCTGTACCTCCAGAGTGCTGGGATCAAAGGCCTGCATCATGTTGCTGGTCTTATCTCCTTAAATTTATGCATTTTAATTTTATATGAATGGGTGTGTTCATGCCTGTGCCTGGTGTCTTAGAAGGCAGAGAGTGTACTGGATCTCTGGAACTGGAGTTCCAGATCATTGTGGGCCATCGTGTGGGTGCTCCTTAGCAAGACCAAGTGTTCTTTTCTTTTTTTTTTTTTAAAGATTTATTTATTGATTATATGTAAGTACACTGTAGCTGTCTTCAGACACTCCAGAAGAGGACGTCAGATCTTGTTACGGATGGTTGTGAGCCACCATGTGGTTGCTGGGATTTGAACTCTGGACCTTCGAAAGAGCAGTCGGGTGCTCTTACCCACTGAGCCATCTCACCAGCCCAAGACCAAGTGTTCTTTTCTTTTTTTTCATTTTGGTTTTTCGAGACAGGGTTTCTCTGTAGCCCTGCCTGTCCTGGAACTCACTTCGTAGACCAGGCTGGCCTCAAACTCAGAAATCCGCCTGCCTCTGCCTCCCGAGTGCTGGGATTAAAGGCGTGCGCCACCACGCCCTGCAAGACCAAGTGTTCTTAATCACTGAGCCGACTCTCCAGCACCTACAGTGAGGTTTTTATACACTTAGCATACAAAGAAGTCTAGAAGGTTCTTGCCTGGGACAGAAAGTCCTTCCTGTATTGCCTGTACCCCTCAATTTCCTCTGGTGACATGGCTGTAGAGCCACCCACAGGCTGTAACTAGCAAAAGTCTAGCTTGTGCCTTTAATCCTAGCTCTCAGAAGGCAGAGCTAGGTAGATCCAGATCTCTGAGAGTTCAAGGCAAGCTTGGTCTACAGAGTGAGTTCCAGGACAGTCAGGGATACACAGAGAAAACCTGTCTTGAAAAAACAAAATGAATAAATACAAACAAACCTCTGTTTAGGGGTCAGCAAGATGAGTCAGGGAGTAATGGTGGCTGCCAACCAGCTGGGGACCTGAGTTGAGTCCCTGGAACCCACATGGTCAAAGGAGAGAACTGACCACCCACCCCACACACAAACACTCATGCACACCCAGAGGCACATAAATAGTTAAACCCAATGAATTTAAAAAACAAAGTAGTCGTACAAGGGCAAACCCTATTACCAAGGAAAACACATGGCAGGAATCTGGAGAGCTGTGGAACTGGAGCCGTGGCACCATCATGGAGGAGTGAAGCCTGTGACCACCTAGGTAAATATTTTCCTTTCGAAACCGTCTCCTGCAGCCCAGGCTGACCTCCAGTCTGCTGTGTAGCTGAGCTTCACCTCCTGATATCCTTGCTTCTGCCTCCTCAGGCATGACCAGTAGATACCACCACAGTGATTTCTGGGGTCCAGGGGATGGAGCCAGGACAGCATGGGGCCATGTGCGTGCTCAGCCAGCCCTCTGTGAGCTTAGGGGTGCAGCTGGCTGTGCTGAGACTGGTACCCACCTGCAGGACTCTGGTGTGACCAAAACCTTTTAGGGCATAGGGGGTGATTTCAGCCAGTGTGGTAGTAGAAACTCAGTCTGGAGGAACCTGGACTAAGGCCTAGCACCCCTCCTCCTCATTAGAAGGTGCCAGGGCCTCTACTCTGTGAGGGGTCAGCTTCTGCCTCTGTCTTCTAGACCATACCTGATGACAAAGTTCTGTCAAAAGGCCACCTTTTTCACTTTGTGACTGTATTTTTAGCATTTTAGTTTAAAATAATTAAGGTATTACAAAAGGGTACAAGGGACCAACCAGGTCAGGCCTGGTTTGTCTTGCCTGTCATCCCAGTCTTGAGGCTGAGGAGACAGGATCTGCAGTTGAAGACTCACTGGCACATTATTCTGTGCCCCCCCACCCCATTGAGGGTTTCTCCGTGTAGCCCTGGCTGTCCTGGAACTCCCTCTGTAGACCAGGCTGGCCTTGAATTCAAGATCCACCTGCCTCTGCCTCCAGAGCGCTGGGATTAAGGGTATGTGCCGCCTTCTGCCCTGCTCCTGGGCATGTTTCACCAAGACTTTTTTTTTTTTTTTTTAAAGATTTATTTATTTATTATATGTAAGTACACTGTAGCTGTCTTCAGACACACCAGAAGAGGGAATCAGATCTCATTACAGATGGTTGTGAGCCACCATGTGGTTGCTGGGATTTGAACTCTGGACCTTCAGAAGAGCAGTCGGGTGCTCTTACCCACTGAGCCATCTCACCAGCCCCCAAGACTTTTTTTAAAAAACAACAAAATGAGGACTGGGGGTGTGATCAGGGTGGGGGTGTGGCCAGGGAGAAGCCCATGCCTAGAAGCCCCCAGTGAGGTGCTGGGGGCATTGTCAGGGGTGGAGCCCAGGAAGGGCCTAGGAATAAAGTTCTGGGATTCATCTAACTTCTAAACAAAAAGATAAAACCTCCAAAACCTCCGAACAGACAGAAGCAGAAGTGAAAAGCACAGTTACTCGCTGGATCTTTGAGGGTGTGCACTGGCGCTGAGCTGCTCCGTGCTGATCAGAGTGCTGGGTTGGCTGGTCTTTGCTTTCTGAAACAGGGTTTCTCTGTGTAGACCCAGCTGTCTTGAAACTCGCTCTGTAGATCAGGCTGGCCTCGAACTCAGAAATCCGCCTGCTTCTGCCTCCGGAGTGCTGGGATTAAAGGTGTGTGCCACCATGCCCGGCAGGACTTTAATTTTTAGTTAAACAAACAAACAAACAAACAAACAACCCCCCTGGGGTCTCCAGGCTTAGTGATGCATATCTTTATTCCCTGCATTCTGGAGACAGAGGCAACTGGAACTGAGCTCATGACTGGCCGGGCCTACTTGGTGAATTCTAGAACTGTTATGGGCTATGTAGAAAAAGACCTTCTTTTGCAACCCACTCCCCCCCCTTACAAAAAAAAAACCAAACAAACAAAAAACAAAACAAACCATGGAGCTGTCAAACAGCGGCCCAAGAGGGAAGCAGGACAGAAAAGCAAAGGCAGTGTTTAGGGTGTTTACAAAACATTTACAGCTGTGTTGTATTAAAAAGAGAGAGAGAGAGAGAGAGAGAGAGAGAGAGAGAGAGAGAAAGCAGACAAATTCTGCCTGCTTAGGGTTTTTGCTCTGGGGACACAGGGTACAGAGAAAGGTGAAAGCCTTCAGGAGGGTTCCAAGGCCCGCAAGGTGGGCTCAAACACCAGGAGACAGAGGTGGGAGGGACTGCCCAGCAAACGCACCCCTTACTGACATCCCTGGGGAACTCATCATTTCCTCTCAACACTGAATCCAGCTGAGACTTTGGCTGCCCTCTAGCTCTGAGAATGGGTCCCCAGTCCCTCACTCGGGGATACTAGGCGGGGCTCCACCCTGACCACGCCCCTAGCCCTTCACTGGGGGAATTCTAGGAACCCCTGGCCACGCCCCCATCCCCTCACTGGGGGATTCTAGGCAGGGGCTCCACAGAAAATTCAAGACCATTCTGGGACCATTCAAGACCATAATGAATCTCGGAATCAGGACCAAGAGAGGCTCGGTGATGTTGCTTGGTAATGAATCCTTTTGAACACTGCACAATGCACAGGTCTTCATTTGGTCGGGGAGGACTACAAGCATTCCGAACAGAGGAAATTCCCCCTATAGCTAGTGTATTTTCTTATAGATATCAAGCGAGATTTGGGGTGACTTAGAATTTTGGGTTCTCCAAGCAGATGCTGTCATCAAAAGGTCACCTGGAGCTTTTGGGGGAAAAGAGGAAGAGAAGAGGCCAGGTTGTGGGTGGAAACTGCCTGGAGGGAGCTTCCAACAAATAAGTGTGAGCTGCTGTGGCAGGGGACAATGAAGGAAACACAGTGACAGCAAATGAGGAAGTCTTGTGGAAGAACAAGGCAGTAGAAAAAAAAGAGGAAAAACAAATCCTAGCGGAGAGGGTTTTTGTGTTTTTTGAAATGTAAATGACACTCCCAGAATTGCCTAATAGTTAAAATGAAAGACTTAAAAAGAAATAAATCAAAGGCAAAAGGATGGAAACTGGATGGGGCCTAATCCTTGACTGTGCTGGGGCGGCTCTGAGGTGCTGCTGGGGCTGGGGACCAGGCTGGGCTCCTCTCACAGAGAGGACGTTGCCAGAATCACAGAGTCACCGCAGCCTTCAAAGAGAGCCTTGGAGGCCAGGGTCACTTTCTAAGCGTCCGACTCGTCCCCAACCCTCAGTCCCCTTCTGATCCTCCTGGCGCTCAGCTGCGGGTGGGGAAGCATCCCTCCCTGGGGAGGATGCCTGGTTTGTGGGAGTGGTTTTCAAAGGCCTTTGTTAGAAACACCACCAAGCTGGAAATCTGCCTGTGTTAATACCGCTGCATTGCAAACACACAGTAGGGCTGGCAAAAATGAGGGTATTTGTCTGCCTTTTCTGTTCTCCACGTGTTGATTTATTTGCTTTCCAGACAAGATAGAGTAGCCCAGGCTGGCCTAGAACTTGATGTTTAGCCAAGGCAGATCCTCCTGCATCAGGAATGCTGAGTTGACAGCCCAGCACTCTACCCACTAAGTGACAGTGCCATCCTAATACAATCATGTCCCACATCCCCTGTTGCCCCAGCCCAGGCCTGTGGTGCAAGGAGGAGCTGCCTGTGGTATGTGCGCAGGTGTCCAGTGAAGGATGGAGCTCTGGGCTAGTGAACATGTCTCCTGTTGCCTGAAGCTGGGCTCTGGAAGCTGATGGGTCCTGGATGGAAATGGAGGCTAGGAAAGGCTGAATGGAGGGAGAACAGAGCTGTTGCTTTAACCTGAAGCACTACAGATGGAATCCAGAGCTTCCACACAATAAGCAAGAATTCTGCTGACACCCCTGCTAGCCCCTTACTGGGGGATTCTAGGTGGGGCTCCACCCCTGACTCCACCCCAAGACCCTCATTCTAATCAGGGCCCCACTCATGACCACACTCCCTCCTGCACATAAATTGTATCCTCGGACTGGAGAGATGGCTCAGCGGTTAAGAGCACTGACTGCTCTTCCGAAGGTCCTGAGTTCAAATCCCAGCAACCACATGGTGGCTCACAACCATCTGTAATGAGATTTGATGCCTTCTTCTGGGGTATCTGAAAACAGCTCCAGTGTACTTACATATAATAATAAATAAATAAATCTTTAAAAAAAAATTGTATCCTCAAAGACATATACAAAATTGGGTGTGGTGGCACCTGTCTTTAATTCCAGTACTGGGGAAGTTGAGGCAGCTGGAATTCTGTGAGTTCAATGCCAACCTAGTTGAATTCTCAGCCAGCAAAGGCCACATAGTGAAATTCTGTATAGAAAACAAAAAAGAGGGGCTGGCAAGGTGGCTCAACAGGTAAGAGCACTGACTGCTCTTTTAAGGTTCTGAGTTAAAATCCCAGCAACCACATGGTGCTCCTCCTTGCACCACAGGCCTGGGCTGGGGCAACAGGGGATGTGGGACATGATTGTATTAGGATGGTACTGTCACTTAGTGGGTAGAGTGCTGGGCTCAGAACCACCCTTAATGAAATCTGACGCCCTCTTCTGGTGTGTCTGAAGACAGCTATGGTGTACTTATGTATAATAAATAAGTCTTTTGGCCTGAACTAGTGGAGTTGACCAGAGTGAGCAAGGGGTCCTAAAATTCAATTCCTAAGAAACACGACCATCTGTACAGCTACAGTGTACTCACATACATAAAATACATTTTTTTGTTTGTTTGTTTTGTTTTTGGTTTTTGAGACAGGGTTTCTTTGTGTAGCCCTGACTGTCCTGGAACTCACTTTGTAGACCAGGCTGGCCTCGAACTCAGAAATCCTTTTGCCTCTGCCTCCCGAGTGCTGGGATTAAAGGCGTGTGCCACCACGCCCAGCTAAATTTTTTTTTAAAAAGATTTATTTATTTATTATATATAAGTACACTGTAGCTGTCTTCAGACACTCCAGAAGAGGACGCCAGATCTCGTTGTGGATGGTTGTGAGCCACCATGTGGTTGCTGGGATTTGAACTCTGGACCTTCGGAAGAGCAGTCGGGTGCTCTTACCCACTGAGCCATCTCACCAGCCCTAAATTTTTTTTTAATTAGGTATTTTCTTCATTTACATTTCAAATGCTATTCCAAAAGTCCCCCATACCCTCCCCCCCACTCCCACTTCTTGGCCCTGGCATTCCCCTGTACTGAGGCATATAAAGTTTGCAAGACCAAGGGACCTCTCTTCCCAATGATGACTGACTAGGCCATCTTCTGCTACATACGCAGCTAGAGACACGAGCTCTGGGGGTACTGGTTAGTTCATATTGTTGTTCCTCCTATAGGGTTGCAGACCCCTTCAGCTCCTTGGGTACTTTCTCTAGCTCCTCCATTGGGGGGCCCTGTGTTCCATCCAATAGCTGACTGTGAAATAAATAAATCTTTAAAAGAAAAGAAAAGAAAAAAGCTGGGCAGTGGTGGCGCATACCTTTAATCCCAGCACTTGGGAGGCAGAGGCAGGCGGATTTCTGAGTTCGAGGCCAGCCTGGTCTACAAAGTGAGTTCCAGGACAGCCAGGGCTATACAGAGAAACCCTGTCTTGAAAAACCAAAAACCAAAACAACAACAACAACAAAACAAAACAAAAGAAGAAAAAGAAAACAAAAAAGAAGAACTAAGTCCAGGTCCTACAGGATCCCTTAGAACATGTGACTGTTTGTAACATTTCTTTGCGTGTGTGGTGGTTGGGGGGTGGGTGGGTACACGCATGGCACAGCACTCACGTGGAGGCCAGGGGACCATTGCAGAAACTGCTTGTCTTCTCTGTGTAGCTCCTCATGAGTGGCTGAGCCTCCTCTCACTGAACCATCTTACCTGAATGTGACTGTATTTTGAAATACTTTTGGTACTCAGGGTTCTTTAAAGTAACAGAATTTATAGGATAAATCTTTCCACATATACAGAAAGGGGACTTATTGGAACGGCTTTTAGTCTGTGCTCTAGCTAGCCCAACAATGGCCACCTATGAATGGAAGGTTCAAAATCCAGTAGTCGGGGCTGGTGAGATGGCTCAGTGGGTAAGAGCACCCGACTGCTCTTCTGAAGGTCCAGAGTTCAAATCCCAGCAACCACATGGTGGCTCACAACCATCCACAACGAGATCTGGCGCCCTCTTCTGGAGTGTCTGAAGACAGCTACAGTGTACTTACATATAATAAATAAATCTTTAAAAAAAAAAAACAAAAAGCCAGCCGGGCGTGGTAGCCCACGCCTTTAATCCCAGCACTCGGGAGGCAGAGGCAGGCGGATTTCTGAGTTCGAGGCCAGCCTGGTCTACAGAGTGAGTTCCAGGACAGCCAGGTCTATACAGAGAAACCCTGTCTCGAAAAAAACCAAAAAAAAAAAAAAAAAAAAAAAAAAAAAAATCCAGTAGTCCATGAAGCTGGAGGTCTCAGCTGGTCTTCAGTAGATGCTGGAAACCTGAAGAAGTAGGCTCTAATGCCAGTGAAGGAATGGACTTGCTAGCAAGGGGAGAGCAAGCAGGCAACGAGAAGCTTCCTTCTTCCATGTCTTTATAAGTAGTCTTCCAGCTGAAGGTGTGGCATAGAGGTGGAGTTTCCTAGCTCAAAAGATCTGGATGAAAGTCGTGTATTTCTGCCTCAAAGATCCGGATTAATACTGGATCTTTCCACTTCAAACGAAGCAAAAATCCCTCCCAGGTGGTCTACTCAAGTTTTGGGTTTTACTTAATTCCAGATGTTGACAATCAAGAATAGCCATCACCAGCCAGGACTACACAGAGAAACCCTGTCTTGAAAAACCAAAAAACAGCCGGGCGTGGTGGCGCACGCCTTTAATCCCAGCACTCGGGAGGCAGAGGCAGGTGGATTTCTGAGTTCGAGGCCAGCCTGGTCTACAAAGTGAGTTCCAGGACAGCCAGGGCTACACAGAGAAACCCTGTCTCGAAAAAACCAAAAAAAAAAAAAAAAAAAAAAAAAAAGAAAAAGAAAAACCAAAAAACAACAACAAAAAAAAGAATAGCCATCACAACCTTGTAGAAAAAGTTATTTTAAACAAGGCCATCTTTTTTTAAAGTGTAGCATCCTTACTTCAAAGATTAATGTCATGATAAAATAAGGGGACTTGTGGCAGAGACCTGGAAGCAGTGCAGAGCAGAGCAGAGGCAGGGCCTGAAGTGGATCAGCTACTAGCCAAGGGATGCCTGCAGCCCCAGACCCGACAGGTGGAAAGGAGCTACAGTCACAGAGACTATCCACAGCTAGCAAAACCACGCCTTTGCTATAGCACGAGGCAAATCATAGTCAGCTGCTGTGGACAGTTCGAAGCAGCCCTGCATCCCACACCTGGGATTAAAACAAAACCATTCTTACAGTATTTCTGTGTTTGTTTGTTTGTTTGGTTTTATGAGACAGGGTTTTTCTGTGTAGCCCTGGCTGTCCTGGAACTCACTCTGTAGACCAGACTGGCCTCAAACTCAGAAATCTCCCTGCCTCTGCCTCCCAAGTGCTGGGATTAAAGGTGGGTGCCACCACTGCCTGGCTTTGTAATTTTCTAATTACAAAATCTTATAGTTTTAAAATTCATAACTGTAATTTTACTACTGTTATGAATCATAGTGTAGATACCCGAGTTTCCACAGGGTCTTAGGTGGCCCCTGTGAAGGGGTCATTTGACCTTCAAAGGAGTCAAGACCCACATGTTGAGAACCATGACTATTAACTCTTTAGACATGGTAAGGGTTAGGGTTCTTCTAGCCAACAAGACTTTCTCAGGTTTCTCCCTTCTGTGGAGAAGCACTGAGATATGGGGATCCCACTCAGGGGGAGGGGTGCTTATGTACCCCTTATTTCTGCATCATGTGCATTATGCATAGCACTGAGCCATCTTGATGCACCCAGGGTACCTGGAGGGGCCAAAGGTGCTCATAGCCCACAGCTGTGCTTGTAGGCAGGGATGATCTTGCCTCTCCTCCCTGGGGAGCTATGGGAAACAGCAGTGTGGGCGTTCATACTGCGGACCTCAGCAGAACAGATGTACACATAGTGTCTCTTGGGGATTGCGTGCTCCTCTGATCAGAAAGCAATCTTGCCGGGTGGTGGTGGCGCACACCTTTAATCCCAGCACTTGGGAGGCAGAGGACGCCAGATTTCTGAGTTCGAGGCCAGCCTGATCTATAGAGTGAGTTTCAAGACAGCCAGGGTTACAATGAGAAACCCTGTCTCGAAAAAAAAAAAAAGCAAGCAAACAGTCTTAGTGGAGGTGACTCTTCCTCCAGTGGGTGCTGGTTGGTGAGGTCTGCACTCGCCTGGCTGGCACAGTGGGGAAGTGCCTGGTATGGAGCCCATGGCTCTGCTGAGCACCCCACAGGGCTCAGGACACCTGATCCTAAGCCTTCCTGGATATTTGTTATAGACTAGCTATGGATTCCTAATGTATAGGTGTATTTGTTGTTTTTGTCATTATTATTATTTATTGAGACAAGATTGCCTGGTATATCCCTGGCATGCACTCTGTAGACCAGGCTGGTCTCAAACTCAAAAAGTGCTGGGATTAAAGGTGTGCACCACCACTGCCCAGCTCGTGGTTTTTATTTCTTCCAGTAAGATAATTACTGCAGGTCCAGTGTAATCAATGCAAAAAGGACAAAGACTACAAGAAAATAGATGGACCTGTCCGCTGTCCACTACTCTGTGGCAGCCTGTGGGACAAAAAAATGGGGTCCTGCGTCAGCTTGGGGCTAGGACCACTGGGCGAGGCGGGACTCGGGAAGTCTGACTGCTCCGATCCCATGGCACTGCCTGATGGGTGTTGGACTTCGAGAAACCGCAGGATTCTGCTCTGAGAGTGAGGAAGGCTTAGTATGGGGTCCCCGTGGACCTGCTGGAGTCTGGCTCCGACTCTTGGGCGCCACAGAAGCTGCTGCTGGGCCGCACGAAGGGCAGGGATGACAGGTTCTCATTCTCGGACATTCCAAACGCTGCTGTATGTCTCGGAATTGCTGAGAACAGAGTGGGGACCCTTAGACAGACTCTAGCTGGGGGCCAAAGGGAGAAGGGTAGGAGGAGAGCACTCAGGCTAGGTCCTGAGGGAGGAGAGTGTCTGGCTTGCTCAGTGGCTAGCTCCGTGGGTGGTTTGGCTTGGTGGCTTGGGTTGGCAGCCATGGCTGGAGCTCAGGGAGGCCTCCTGGCGGGATGTTAGACAGGTGACTCTTTAGAGGGAGACCTGCTCCATTGCTCCAGCATGGCGGTTCCGATGAGAAGACGCAGTCAGGGTTTTAAGGTGTTTATTGTAGAAAGGCAGAGAGAGGGAGAGAGTGGGAAAGTAGAGGCCAGCCGTGGCCACGTGGAGATGGGGGGAAGGTAAGGCGGAGAGAGGGGGAAGCAATGGAACAAGAAGAAGAGCAAGAGACTAAGAGGATAAGAGGTAAGAAAGCGAGGAGGGGGCAGGCAGCTCTTTTTATAGTGGGCTGGGCCATCCTGGCTGTTGCCAGGTAACTATGGGGGTGGAGTCCAGACTGAAAACCAGGAGTTTGGGGCATTGCCTACAAGAGTGATGGCCATACATCTCTCTGTGGGGGAGTGGGGAGGGGGTGGGGGGGGCGAGACAGGGGGGATAGGGAAGGGAGTTGTGGGTGGCTGTAGCTGCACAGGAACCAGGGGGCCAGGAAGCGTGGCAGAACACTACCATCCCTTAAGGTCACTGGGGTTTCAGGCCTATACTCGACCAGGGACCAGGCTGTCTGGGCACAGCTCACCACCCCATAGCAGCCCCACACTTGTATCCATTCACAGCCAAAGGCAGTCGATGGAACCAGCGTCTTGCTCATAAGCCAGGATGTGCTGCATGGTGGTACACGCCTTTCACCCCAGTGCTTGTGGGTTGAGACAGGAGAGGACCCTGAGCTTTGACAGCCTGAGCTACACTCTGTGTTTCAGAACCACAGAGACACTGACTTGAACAAACTAACAAAACCCAAACAAAACAAAACAGTTGGATTTAATCCCAGCACTTATGCGGCAAAGGCAGGTGGATCTCTGAGTCTGGTCTACACCGTGAAACCCTGTCTCAAAATTAACAACCCTTCACCCACCACACCCACTGCCACCAAGAGCTCTGCACGGTGGCACATGCCTGTCATTCCAGCACTGCTGAGGCAGGGGAGTCAGCAATTCAAGATTAACTAGGCTGCATTCTCAAGAGTGAAGCAACGACACACACACACACACACACCTCCAGAGCAAAACAAAGGGCAGGGAGCCCTGGTCCCATCCTCAGTTCCATGAAAACCAAGCATGGTGGTGCATCCCAACACCAAAGAGGAGAAGATGGCGGTGGCAGTGGGAGCCCACATGAGACCCTGAACCCCCCTAAGCCGCCAAAATATATTTTTGTGGGTTTTTTTTTTTTTTTTTTTTGGTTTTTCGAGACAGGGTTTCTCTGTGTAGCCCTGGCTGTCCTGGAACTCACTCTGTAGACCAGGCTGGCCTTGAACTCAGAACTCCGCCTGCCTCTGCCTCCCGAGTGCTGGGATTAAAGGAGTGAGTCACTACGCCCCCGGCTATTTTTGTGTTTTAATCACTTGCCTTGTGTTCTTGGAGTGTCGCATGGACTCAGGACTTTCGACTAACCATCTTGGTGTCCTCCCTCTGTGGGAGACAGCCATGTGTCCCTTACCTGTGGAAGTCAGCCCAGGACTGGCTCTAGCAGGGCCATGAACCCTGTCAGTGTCAGTCTTTTCCTCCTTTCTGAACAGGTTCAGCTCAGAAAAAGTCTCGCCATCCCCACACTCAGCTCAGGGCCTGAGATGGTAACAGGGAAGGTCAGGTCGCATCCCTCCCCATCTGTTCCTGGCTCTTGATCTCAGGTCCCACCTCTCAGAGCTTTGCTAGTTCTGTGCCAGGTGCTTCTGTGTCCTCCTGTGGAGGAGCCTGGCTGTGTCTTTTCAGGTCCTTTTATCTCCTGGCCTCTGGGCCTCCCTTACCACCCCCCAGGACTAATTAATGCATTTTCCTAAACAAGCCCCATTGCATCTCAGAAAATGAATTCTGAAGCCAGCTGGTGAAATGAATTCCCTCCCCTATCTTCTGTCATACAGAGTGAGAGACTGAGGGTACCTGCAGCAGGCCAGTGTCCCAGGAACGATGAGACCCAGACCGCAGGCTGATGATTATGTCCAACCTGGAAGCATTCCACCTGTGTTACAAGGTTGGTAACAAATGTCCCCAGGGCTCAGTGACCAAAGACAACTAGGGCTTTGTTTTGTTTTATCTTTTATTATTTTTAAGTTTTGTTTTGAGACAGGGTCTCGATTAGCCCAGGCTGGCCTCAAATTTACAAGGACCTAAGGATAACCTTGAACTACTGATCTTTGAATTCCTGCCTCTATCTCACAAGTGCTAGGGTAACAGGCATGCTAGAGGAGCAAGCAAGTTGGTTCTTCTCCATATCGTGTGACTGCTCTGTGCCCAGACAGCTTTGGCCACTGATCTTTCCTCCGGGCAAATGTCCAGGAATGAGACTCTCTTACTCTGAGGGGGGTGGATTTGAAGAAGGCGTTTGCTGCTACATCCACTCTAGTAGTGACACTTGCGATAGGCCCCAGAAACCTGGACACTGTCCTGAGGTGAAAAGTTCACAGAAACTTCTCCTGGAAATTTGGCATTCCCATAGCTAGAATGCCCCAGATTTGTCCCTGAGATAATGTAGCGGGTCTTGCATGCCTTCTTACAGTATCTTACTGGATAAGTTAGAAATCTCAGCACAGCTGGGCATGGTGGCGCGCACGCCTTTAATCCCAGCACTCAGGAGGCAGAGGCAGGCAGATTTCTGAGTTCAAGGCCGGCCTGGTCTACAGAGTGAGTTTTAGGACAGCCAGGGCTATACAGAGAAACCCTGTCTCAAAAAACCAAAAAAAAAAAAAAAAAAAAAAAAAAAAGAAAGAAAGAAAAAAGAAATCTCAGCGCACACTACTCTCATATGCAGGAATTTACCATTATTTAGGAAGAAGGAAGGTTGTGGTCTAAGGAGGAACCAGAGTAGATACTTAGAACTATAGATAGCTGAGTTATACCCATACACAGGAATTACAAATTTACAATGGCTTAAGGGGAAGGTGGACTATACCATAGACTAGAATAAGATTAAGGTGACCTTAGGTGGGACTGCTTTTTTTTTTTTTTTTTTTTTTTTTCGAGACAGGGTTTCTCTGTATAGCCTTGGCTGTCCTGGAACTCACTTTGTAGACCAGGCTGGCCTCGAACTCAGAAATCCGCCTGCCTCTGCCTCCCGAGTGCTGGGATTAAAGGCGTGCGCCACCACGCCCGGCGGGACTGCTTTTTTGTTGTTGTTTGTTTTGTTTTGTTTTTCGAGACAGGGTTCTTTTTTGTTTGTTTATTTGAGATAGGGTTTCTCTGTATAGGCCTGGCTGTCCTGGAACTCACTTTGTAGAACAGGCTGGCCTTGAACTCAGAAATCTGCCTGCCTCTGCCTCCCAAGTGCTGGGATTAAAGACGTTCCACCACGCCCAGCAGTGGAGCTGCTTTTGATCCTAGTTGTTAACATAGAATTTTATCCCAGTTGGTTCCTGCTAGTCCTTCATAGGCATTCCTCTGTTTTGTGTAAAAGTCACTTATAAGACTGGTGCTCCCGCCGGGCGTGGTGGCGCACGCCTTTAATCCCAGCACTCGGGAGGCAGAGGCAGGCGGATTTCTGAGTTCGAGGCCAGCCTGGTCTACAGAGTGAGTTCCAGGACAGCTAGGGCTATACAGAGAAACCCTGTCTCGAAAAACAAAAAAAAAAAAAACAAAAACAAAAACAAAAAACCAAAAAAACCCCAAAAACAAAACAAAACAAAAAGACTGGTGCTCCCTTTGAGACAAAATTACATTCAGATCCATACTTCCTCGTGTTGTGTCTGTTTGTCACCCCTCCTTCTCTCCAACTCCTTGCCCACCTGCAACCAGAACCCGAGTTTCGCCCGTGGATTGAGGACCCAAGTGAGGTTCATCCCATTCCTGCTGTGCTGCAGCCTCAGTGGCCAAGGGGATGCTCTCTTTCTCCTGCCTTTGCTAGATAGTGTGTATGCATACCTGTATGTGTGTGTGCACGCATGTGTGTGCCCATGCACACATGTGCCTGTGGAGGTCAAAAGAGGGCATCAGGTCCCCTGACGCTGGAGTTACAGGCTGCTGTTGGCTGCCTGATGTGCATTCTGGGAAATAAACTCAGATCTCCTGCAAGAGCATCAGTCTGCACTGTTAACCACAGCTCTACCTCTCTCTCTCTCTCTCTCTCTCTCTCTCTGTGTGTGTGTGTGTATGTCTGTGCATATGAGCCTAAGCTCCAGGCATCCAGAGACAGGGTTAGAGGCATGCACCATCACACCTGGGTTTTTGTCATGGATTCCTGGGATCGAACTCGGGTCCTTGAGTTTGCATGGCTAGAGCTCTAGCTCCTGAGCCTTCTCCCTGGACTCATCCTCTTTGTTCACTGCTGAGGGCTGAGAGATGCACGTCATGTAGCAGTGAACTCAATCTAAGAGTAAAGTCTGCATGTACTGCTAGTCCAGGGAACTTCCAATTGTGGATGCTCTGAAAGATTATGTGGGAACATCACAATCTCCTCTGAATTAAGGTAGCATAGCACTGGTATTCCCAACATCCCAGTTAGGCGGTAAGGGGACCTCAGGGGGAACCACACTGCTCCCACTGTGTCCCTGCTCAAGTTTTACAGTTTATCCCTGATGTAGGATATTCAGTGCATAATGGACAGGACAGTCACTTGTCATGGAATCTCAGAGGACCCCAACAGGAAAAGACATGGGAAAATGCACTAGCAATGAGGGTCAAGGCCTCCGTTCCCGGGTGCCTGGCCCTGGCACATCTGTTCACTGAAGCTGAGGAAGAAGAGAGTTCATAGTGAGTGGGTTAAACAGGGACCAAGTTAACTGGTTCATGGGTGAGTTAGTAATGAATGGATCAACTGGCAAGTTGGTTAAACCATGAACGGGTTACTAGATGGATGGGTTGACTAGTAAACGGCTAAACTGATGAATGGGTTGGTTAACTGGTGATGGGGTTTAACTAATTCCTTACATTACCATATCTTTTTCTCACTGCTTCTGCTTCAATTGTGAACCTATAGAACCAGCCTTGCTGAGAGACCTGGCCATCCCATGTATCCCACGGACACGCTCACACCCCCAACTCACCCATATCCCCTCCACCACGCATAACCTCCAAGCTTATGCAGACCAGTAATGCTTGATGGTGACAATATGACAATTCTCACTTCAAGAGAATTACCTGAGAACCAGTGGCCTAGAACACACACACACTGCCTGCTTTGGCCAGTGCTGCCAGGAGACCCTAGTACTGCCATCTAAGCTTCTGGGCCTGGGATTCTTAACCCCATGTCACTTGGGGCACAAGCCACCATCCTAATGACACTCAGGGTGTAGGCCTGTCATCTCACTTCTGTGGCCAACAACAACACTTGTTCTCCATCTGTAATAAGTGCAGTAGAAAAACTTTTAGGTTGGAGAGATGGCTCTTCCAGAGTACGGAGGTTCAAATCCCAGCACCCACGTGGCCCCTCACAACTTCCTTTCTGACAGCTTCACACAGACATGCATGAAGGCAAACACCAATGCGCATGAAATGGGAATAAGTAAACCATTTTAAAAAGGAAAAACAGTCATGAGAGACCAGGTCAGTGACATTGCTCAGGTGAGCAGCCTAACTGCCTTAGTTAAGAACTTGAGTGTGAACCTCACCTGCAGTGGTGGCGCACGCCTTTAATCCCAGCACTCGGGAGGCAGAGGCAGACGGATTTCTGAGTTCGAGGCCAGCCTGGTCTACAAAGAGAGTTCCAGGACAGTCACAGCTATACATAAAGACCCGGTCTCAAAAAACAAAAACATTTGTCGGCAGCCAAACTGGAAACTTCCAGTTCTAGAAAAGTCCATGGATACAGGTCCTGGGTGCAGCCCCTCTCCCTCCCAGTCGCTGACTATGCTTGGGGATCTAGGTAGGAGGCCATCTCACATTCTATTTCCACTCCAGGACTTGGCCATCCTCACTGGATGGCTTTTTTTTTCCCACATAGGTGGGATAACTTCCTTCTGGAGTGGGAATCGGGTCACTTCGGAAGCTGGAAGGTACTAGAAGTCTGTCAGGAGCTCCTGAGGCCTTCGCCTTCCCAATCCCTCTGTCTTTGCATAGCTGCTCGCGGGCGGAAATCTGGAAAAAGGGCCCACTCTCCGTCTCAGGAACCAATGCAGGCTGTAGGAAAACTGGGATGTGGACTACGGGCTGAGGCGTGGTCTAGGGAGGCCGCCGCCGTCTGTGGGAGGGGCCACGATGTAAGCTCCATCTTCTTATTGGCCAGCAGCGGAGGGGTGGGACTTGGAGCGGGCCTCCGGGTCTACCCTGCCTCGGGCCCAGGGGGAGCCCTCGCCGCGCACTCCACAAGTTGGGCAGGAGGGAAGGCGGTGGAGGGCGTGACCGGTGGGCTGAGGCGTGGCCTGCAGGAGGTGGCGCGCTCTTGGGGGGCGGGGTCGAGGCGCAGGTACGCAGTTCCCATTGGGCGGCGGCGTGGGCGGGACTCGGCACCGCTGTGAGGCAGGTCCCGCCCCCAGCCCGCGGGGATCTGCGCGGCGGCGGAGGCGGTGAGCGCGCGGGCTTGCGGCGGCGGTTGGCGGGCGGGCTTCCGCCGTTGGGACCGCCGCGGCCTGGTCGCTCAGGCTCGGACGCCGCGTCAGGCGGGCTGGGTGGGTGAGCCCGCTGCGGCCTGGGGAGGGCCGGGCGGGGCGCAGGCGGAGAGCCTGGGGAAGGGCGGCGGCTGGGCCGGACCAGCTGGGCCGGGTCGGGTTCTGCGCAGGGCCCACGTGCGGCCGAGGCCCCTGGGGGCTGAGAACCTCGTTTCCTGCTGCAAACCCTGTGTTTCTGACCTGAATCCCCTTCTCTGCAGCCTGAGCCCCATCCCTTCCGAGAGCCTCGTATTTCCGGCCTGATCCCTATCTTCTGCAGCTTGAACCCCATATTTCCGGCCTTATATCTCTCTTCTGCAACCTGAGCCCCGAGTTTCCTACCTTATTCCCCCTTTTTGCGGCCTGAACCCGTGTCCCTGCTAAGACCCCGAGTTTCCTGCTGGAGGCCCCTTATTAACCCGATACCTCGACCTCTGCAGTACCAACCCAACATTACACACATACACACCCCGTGCAGCCTGAATCGTGAATTTACTGCTTGGTACCCTGTCTCTGCAGCCTGAATCTATGTCCTTGCTGAAAATTCTGGATTTCTTGACTTATTTCTTCCCTTTGACCCCCTCTCTGCAGCCTAAGCCCCCAATTTGACCCCCTCTCTGGAGCCTAAGCCCCCAATTTGCTGCTCGAACCTTATCCCTGTTGTGAACCCCGAGTTTCATGTCAGAATCGCAGTCTCCGAGCCCAAACTCCCTCTAGCCTGACCTCCCATTCTTTGCTGTAAACCCTATATTTCCTGCTGAACTCAAGTTTCTGCAGCCTGAATCTCAGTTCCTCTGTGAACCCCATCTTTGTTTCCCTGCTGCAAACCCCACCTCTTCTACCTGACTCCTACCTGAACCTCTTTCCTTGCTATGGACATATTTGCTGCCCAAACCCCAGTCCCTGTTACCTGAGCCTCATCTTTTGTTACCTGAATTCCCATAACGCTGCAGAGCCCCCCTTGTTATCTTCTGAAACCCCACCCTGCTTTAATGAACTCCCATCCTTGCTGGGAACCCTGTTCCTCCAACTCTGCTGCCTGTAATCCCTCTGGAAAGCCTCTCCTGCTTCTCTGAACCCTTCTACTACATAAACCCTTGTTTTTGCTGGTAGTTCCCTTGTTCCTGCTGTCCTTCTTGCTGCTTTGGTCCCCCTCCCCCCATCTTTCCATTTCTGTTCACAGCCCTGGCTGCTTCTGCCAGAGCCCTGCATCTGTCCCTGTCCTTCCAGGGAATGGGGTATGTGGAGTGTGGTGTGTGCTGCAGCCACCCTTCAGGCCCGAGGCAGGGAGGGCTTGTGAGCTTTGCCAATGCAGCATAGTCTGCGTGTAACCTTGAAGAGGGGATCAGTTAAATTTTATTTACAGAAAACATTTCCTCAAATTCCAGGGCCCTGTACTTGGCTGTCAGTTGGCTCTTTGCCCAACGTCTCAAGGCCAGGCTCTGAGTTGACCTGTGTCCTAGAAGCTGGGTGTGCGGCTAGCCTCTGCCCTGGAAGATTGTGTCTGTGTGAATCTCACTGCTGCAAGCAGCACCTTTCTAAAACACATTTCGTTGCAGGGGACCTCTGGCCTCAGTCAAGCCTGTACCACCGCACGCCCAGATACTTCTTTCTGAGTCATGACGGATGCCAAGTATGTCCTCTGCCGATGGGGGAAGCGACTGTGGCCTGCGAAGGTGACAGCCCTTATTCTCTTAATTTTAGGAATTAGAAATGACTTTTGGTGACAATAAAGTCTTCATCAGGCTCTGTTCCTCAGAGTGACTCTGAGAGAAAGCTGAGCCTGAATGCTGGGCACTGGGATCTGCTGGCACGAGTCCCAGGGTTCCCTCCACTCCAGGGGGTTTTGGTCTGGCGCTTAGGAGGCCCTAGATCCAGAATTGTCTTTAATTATTTCTCACACTAAGGGGGAAAAAAAAAACACCTAAAAAAAGAGTCATCTATAAAAAGGCTCAGAAGGCTGTGACCACAGGGAGTGCCTTGCTAGGAGCCCCAGACGGGAATAACTAGTGTTTAGGGTGTTCCTTCTAGCAAGTCAGAAGGAAGTGCTGAGCTCCTGCCTGGTCCTGGGATGGCCGAGGGCTCGGGTGCCTCAGTTTATACCTGAATAAGAGTTCACATCAGGTCTCTGCTAAATCCTGTGGCCGCCACCCGGGAAAGACTTCCGCTGTCTGTTCCTCCACTGCCATAACAAGAGTTCTTTTTTATTTTTATTTTTGCTTTTTTTACACTTAGGTTTTGGCCAGAACCGAGACTTCAGCAAAAAACAAGAGAAAGAAGGAATTCTTCCTAGATGTTCAGATACTCTCGCTGAAGGAAAAGTTAAGTGTGCTTGTTTTTGTTTGTTTCCCAATACTGTCTTTCCCCTTCTGTCTGAGGTCTCTGATACTCTTCTCACAGAAGAAAGAAGCCTGCTTCTGCTGGGCTTAGGAGTTCTCTGCTTCCGTGTCTCCACGCTGAGAATCTTATGGGGAGGACAATAGATTTTATTTGGCACACATTTCAGGTTGGAGGTCTTAGTCTATGAGGTGCAAGGGAGCTGCAGGAAGCGGGGATAGATAGGAATTATTCCCAGGGATCTATCCTGGGGTCTCCGCTCCCACCAAGGACTTGGTTCTGATCCACTTGTGCCAGACCCACTGTTCCACGAAGAAAAAAGATTTTTTTCGTACTGGAAAGGCAGATGGGCGGCAGGACTCTGTTAACAGTCTTGCACCTGGTGACCCTTAATGGGTCACCAGCAAGGACGATGTGGGTGTAGGCCTGTGGTGCCGTCCTTCCTTCTGAAGAGTCCACCAGCCGCTTGTCTCCTGGGTCCCTCCTGGCCCGCTCCTTCCTGCCACTGTCTTCAGAGCCCTCCACCAGGAGAGTCCCCAGCTTCCCGCTCTCCCTGCGGCAGGGAAGGTAATTGAATACTTGAGTTTAAAAGGAAAGCAAGTCCTTTAAACTAAAACGCGCCTGCTGGGCTGTAAACAGCTCTTGGTGACATTAGCGGCTACTCGGAAAACCTAACAAAGGAGTTATTTGTGCAGTTGAAAGTCGGATTTGCCTCATGAAAGTCCCAATTTGAATTTATTTTTACTCTTAACTCCAGCCGACCTTTTCTTTCTTAAAAGAGGGGCAAAAATGGAAAAGAGACGGGGCATACCCACCCTGGTAGGCTGTCCCTGTTCCCTTGGCAGCGTCTGTCCCTGTCCTTCCTTCATGGTGACTTTGGGTATGAGTGGAAGGTTGAGAGGGACATCTGGACAGTTGGGTTGCAGGCTGCGGTGCTGACCGCTCATTGTTGTCGTAGGATCCAGGTTAAGAGCTCAGCCGTGGAGGCCCTGCAGAAGTCGCACATTGAGAACATTGCTGCCTTCCTGGGTAAGAGCTCCAGCCAGGCCACCAAGGTGCTGGGCGCCGCCACAGGGAACCTCACAGAAGGAAAGTGTGTGTTTGCCTGCTTTCCCCTTCTTTGTTAAGGCAGCGTCTCATGTAGCCTAAGTTGGTCTTGAAAGCACTCTGTAGCAGACGCTGACCCTGAACTCCTTCCTGATTCTTCTGCGTCCACTTCCCCAGTGCCTTGAGCACCACTGCTCCTCATGCACGGGTGCTGGAACAGAGTCCAGGGCCTCGTGCATCTGCTTGTTAAAGCCTCTTAGACCCTCCCCCACCCCCAGCTCTGTCCTTTCTTATATGTAGTTTTTTGTTTGGGCAGTGCTGGAGATGAAGGCAACCGCTGAGCTGCGTTGCTGCTTCTGCATATTATGTGTTTGTTTCTTTGTTTTCTGTTGGAGTCTCTTACTGCAGCCAGGCAGGCCAGGGAGTGGTGGCAGGATTCCTGCTTGAGCCCAAGAATGGCATTACAGGGATTGGTCTCCATGCCTGGGTTCTAGCTGGGGTCCTCCACACTACCCAACTAACTGCTTCTTAGACTTCTGCCCCAAACCAGATCTGTCAGATGCCAGGAACCACCCTAGAGCCTTGTGATGGGTGTGGAGGATGGGAGAGGATGCCTGCCCCACATACAGAGCAAAGAGCCCTCTGTCTCCTGAACCTCAGAGGTCACAATGTGGGGATGAAAATGGACTGAGGCTCAGGGTCAGGAATGCCTAGGAAGTCGGTGTGAGTTCGATCTCACGTCCTGTCCTAGCTGGGCCCTAGACACTCACTCAGCATCCTCAGTAGTAAATGATAGGCTGAGGCCATTGCCTGTGACAGAGGGAGCCCTGCTCACGGGAAGCCTTATATTCAATCCTACAGAATGCATATATAACATACGACAGACACACATACAGATATAACATAGAGACAGACACATACATGCATGCAGACATACAGATACATGTATATACAACACAGAGACATGCATAATACACAGACAGACACATATATACATAACATATAGACACATGTGCAGACATACATATATAACATACAGACGTGTGCATTTATACATAAAGACAGGCATGCACAGAAACAGACACATGCATGCAGACATACATAATATACATAAATTGCCAATTATAAAAAGCCCAGGGGAGCAAGAACAGAGTGGTCAGCTTCCATGCTGCTACCTTTGTGTTATTCGCAGGTGCTGTGGGTGAGTCATGGTGGTTGGGACTTAGCTTCCTTTGTATGTATAGGCCCTCAGTTTAGCACTTGCCGCCATTTCCTCTTGTGGCTGAGCTAGACTTCATGTGCACCCTGCTCCAGACCTGGCACAGGTATACATGGTGAGGGTTCTGGATACTGGAGGTCCCCACCCAGTAGAGCCCAGCAGCAGCAGCAGCAGCAGCAGCAGCATCTTTCCCTCCAACTGAGTCTCAGCAGCAAAGACAGGTCCAGCCCAAGGGAAGCAAGGACTTCATCCCCAGGAGTCTACGGCTGCACGGGCAGCTGCAGGCTGTGCTGACCGCCTTGCTTATTGAGTGTGGGCATCCTTGTGTGGGCCTAGAGTGTTGGGAGCTACTTGCTTGTGAGCACATTTTAGTATTAAGCAGTTGCCAAGTGTGGGTCTGATAGAGGAAGGTGGTATGCCTAGGAAGTGTGAAGCTGTCTCCACCACCCTGTTCTGTTAGAGCGCTGCTTGCGAGACATCCAGATCCATTTATGCAGTGTTGCTTTAGGGCCTGGAGGGATTTAGTATTTCTTCTAGTGAAGCTCAGGTCATTCTGGTTTGTTATCTTAAGTCATAGCCCTGAGTGAGTATATAGCCATCTTTTAGCTTTGTACTCTTGTTTTGGGGATGGGTGTGTGGCACTCAGAGTGGTTACTGAGTCTATTGCTCCGTGGTTATGATCGGGAGCCCTAGGCATCCCAGTGAAAGCCTCACTGCGTATCTTTGTTCCTACAGCCTCTCAGAATGAAGTCCCGGCTACTCCCCTGGAGGAGCTGACTTACCGACGCTCCCTGCGAGTGGCCCTGGATGTCTTGAATGAGAGGACCAGTTTGAGTCCTGAAAGTCATCCTATAGAAGATGGGACTACACTGTCTCAGAAGGAGGAAACAGATGCAGATGTGGCCTCGCAGGTCTCCAGTGCTCCTTCTCCATCTCTCCTCGGTGAAGATGGTCAAGCTGTGGTAACCCAGTGCGCATCCAAGAGGCGGTCGGAGTGCAGTCCAAAAAGCCTGTTGCCGTCGTCTGCATTTGAAGATCATCTCAGGTGCCAAGTGTGCCCCAAGACAGGCCTCTCAGAGAGTGGAGTTGGAGACGGGTCTCAGGGTGATTCTGGGTTACAGCTGGACCATGGGCAGGAGAGCACAACCAAAAAGAGGCAGAGGAATTTGGGAGAGAAACCTACCCGGCGCCGAAGATCAGAGGCTGGCCTTTCCAAGGGAGAAAGTGTCTTAAAAAGCCAGGGACAGGCAACCAGCTGTGTGGCCCTGGCTTCACCTAGGCTGCCCTCCCAAACCAGGGACGAGGAGTCCTGTGCCGGGGTCAAAGGCTGTGACTGGGTCAAGTCATCAGGCAACATCAGGCCACTCACGGCCTCTGAGAGAAGCAGAGGATGCCCCACAAAGAGACCACGCTTTGATGGCGGCCAGAACCCACCCACCAGGCAGCAGGGGACTAGAACTGTGGGGGCAGCGCCCTGCCCCAGGAGCTGTTCTGGGGAGGCCACGATGTTGTGCAGTGCTGGAGAGCGTGACAAACCAGAGGAAGGTAACCATGGACAGGGATTCACGCTGTGGGTTCTGAGGTGTGCCAGGGGCTCCATGTTTGTATGTAAAAAGCTCTGTCCCCAGATCTGCCTACCCTCCTAAGGTATGATTTTCTCTCCTCCCAGATGTTTCTGTCTTTGTGTTTGAGTGGGAGTCAGGCAGGGCTGGGGAGGCAGCTGGTGACCCAGGCAGGGATCCCTGCTAAGCACTTCTATGTTGTTGTTGCTCACTGCAGAGTTAACAGCATGCTCCTGGTAAGTGAGGGGGTCTGCCGAGGGGATTAGGAGGCCTGGTGTCAGGAGCTAGTCCCCTGTGAACCTGTTGACCCATTGAGCTCTGGCAGGAGGATCCAGAAATTGGGTGTGTGGTCAAGTGGATGTGAGACACAGTAGGACCCTTCACAAGACCACACCCTGCCCTGCGGTGGCCTGCGGGGAGCAGCTGGGGAGTTGGCCTTGTTGGTTCTGGGAACCCATTGTCTACATCCTCTGTGTGGCCAGGTTAGGCAGGGGCCTCCTGGAGCCTGCATGCTTCCCGAGCACTGCTCTTGGTTTCTCTGTGTTTATTTTTGAAATGTACTTAAGGCTGGAGCTCAGAGCTAGAGTGCCTGCCTGGCAAGAACAACCCTTGTCCATCCCCAGCATCAGAGTTGAAACAATGAAGGAGGGCCATGGAGACGGCTCCGTAGGTGAAGACGCTCGCTGCTAAGCCTGCTGACCTGAGCTTGATCTCTGCAACCTATCGGGTGGAGAGAACTGACTCCACAAAGTTCTTCTGGTCTCCATGTGTGTGCTCTAGTGCACATACATACATACACAAACATGGACAAACAGACATTCACACACATGCACACATGTGCAGACAAAAGATGCACACAAGCATGCACAAATACATATAAAACGCACACAAGGATGCACAAACACAAAAACATGGAGAAATTTTTTAAAGAAAGACAAACCCAATTCTAACCACAGAGTGCACCCTTGTTGAATTTTGCTTGGGATCTGTCCTTTGTTGTGGACGGCCCTTTTTCCCTAGTCCCTAGCGGGGTGAAGTGATAGACATCAAGTGATGTCTCCCTGTCTCAGCAGATCCTGTGTCCTCAGAAGAATCCACAGGGTTCAAGTCCACACACTCCCTGCTGGAGGAGGAGGAGGAGGAAGAAGAGGAACCACCTCGGATCCTTCTGTATCACGGTGAGAGAGTGTTGCACTTAAGAACAGTGGGGAAGGAGCCCATCCTATTCAGTATCCCCTAAAGCCAGCTAGTTGTTTGGCGCTGGTGGAGTTTTTTGGTTTTGTTTTTAGACAGGGTCTCACTGTGTACCTCTAATAGGCCTGGAACTTGCTGTATAGACTAAGCTGGCTTCTGATTCGGCAATCTGCCTGCTTCTGCTTTCAGAGCGCTGGGATGAAAGTCAGGTGCCTCCATAGGTGATGCTGTTAGAATTTCTATGTTCTGACCCAGGACTTGTCTAGAGCCTTGTGTCCTTCTGTCTCTAACGGAGGCCAAGGACTTGGGAGAGGTAACCAGCCCAGCATTGGCTCTGTCCCATAGCCAGGCACTGAGTAAAGATGTAGGCCCTTTTGCCCTAGGTTGGACAGAGCTACCTTTACCAGTGGTTCATGTCTATCCAGGGAACTGTACGTTCTCCTTAAGGGTAGGTACTACATGATGCAGTGTGCAGCTGAGAAAGACGTGTGAGTTGGGGCTCACTGAGAGCACAGTGGTACATCTCAGCCACTGAGGAACCCAAGGACTGTCTCTTAGCCAGCTGCACACTAAGGTGGGGCACATGGAGGCCAAGAATGTGGCTTAGGTGATGTGGGGCAAGCTGAGGGTTCTTGGTGAGTGCCAGCTAGACTCCATCTCCATCCTACTTCCTCAGGGGCATGAGTTCCCAGGCTGAGTGCTCTCTGAGGACCCCTGACTAAGTACTGCTGAGTACTCTGTTAGAAGGGCCCACATGCTGATATGAGCTGCACCTCATAAGGGCTCAGTGTTTGGGTCAGATCTGAAGACTAGCTGAGACTGGCTGCAGAGAGACCCCAGCGTCCTGACATTAGGGTCTTCTGTGTCCTTCTATGGCAGGCTTGAGCTGATGGTCTCACTAACCCACCATACCAAGCTCAGGACAATTGCCAATTCTCAGCCAGGGTATCTGAGGTGCTTGGTGCTCTCTTCAGTGGACTGTCACCTTCCTGAAAGCCTTGTCAGCTAGGTGGAGGCAGAGAGATACCTGAAAGTTGAAGGCCACTTTGGGCTACATAATAACATAAATAACAAAGGCAGGGCCGTGGCTCTGTGGTAGAGAGCTTGTCTAGCATTGACAAGAGCCTTGGTTCCGTCCCAGCCTTAGTGTCCTGTACACTAGCATGTGCGTGCATGTCATTCCAGCCCTTGGGCAGGAGGGCCATCGGGTCCGTCCCTGAGTTCAGGCCAGTCTGGTGTAAGTAGAGAGACCCTGCCTCAGATATCAGTGAGGAGTGGTGTTTCCTCCTCTAAGAATGTGTGGTCTGCATGTGACCTCCGTTCTCCTGCCATGGATGCAGGCTTCTAAATGTCTGCTTTTGGGGGATACTCGAACTCAGAGGGGGGGGTTTTGACATAGAACTCATCCACCGTGTTTCAGGCTTCATCTCTTGTCACAGGACGTTGGACACACAGCCATGGTCTCCTGCCCCACGGTGGGCACTGAGACACCATTCTGTGTGTCTGTGTCCACTGTACATCTGGGTTCCTGGGTAGATGAGGTTAGAGTTGGGTGTGAACAGCGCAGTGATGTGTGTGGGTGTCCTTGATTATTCTTGTCTGTACTGTACCTGTGTGAGGCAGATTTGACTCATCTGGGTTTTGTTTTGTTTTGTTTTGTTTTGTTTTAATTCCTCCCTTTTTTTTTTTAAATTGTAGAACCACGATCATTTGAAGTAGGAATGCTGGTCTGGCTTAAATACCAAAAATACCCATTCTGGCCAGCTGTGGTAAGTGCACCTGCTGTGGGCACCGAGTCCTTCATCCTCAGACCCGTTCCCCTGCTCTAGCAGGTAGTTTGGTAGCCCTGTTAATGCTGGAACGCCTGGGTGCTAATGACTCAGACGTGGGCACACAGCCTCCCTCTGACTGCAGGGCCTGGTCATAAGGTGAGTGCCATTCCACATGGCAGTCTGAGTGAAATTCATGCCCAGCCGCCTCAGGAATCTGTGAGCAGTGTGCTGCTAAGCTTCTGGATGAAGGAGCCAAACCACCGCCTTTTCAACCCCTGAACTTAGGTCCCATGATAACAGTGGGCATGGTGGCACGGGCACACTCATCCCTGCACATAGAAGGCTGAGGCAGGAAGATCTGGAGTTCATGGTCCTCAGCTACATAAGAATGTTGGAGGCCAGCCTGGGCTACATGAGAGCTGTCTCCAAATGTGTCTCAATCCCACTGAAGGTCTGTCATGTGGCCTGTGAGTCTGCTCCAAGGGCAGTCCTTTAGCTATATTTGTGCCTGGTGTTGCAACCACTCCAGTGAGGACTTCTCTAGGTGGAGACATTGCGTGCCCTGTCATCTCTGTGCCTGCCTTCACTCCCCTGTGATGCTGTCCGCACAGCTAGGCTATTTTGTGGTTCTATGTCTTGTCTCTGATTTTATTTTTTTCTTAGCTTTTTCAAGACATGGTTTCTCTGTGTATCCCTGCCTGTCCTGGAACTCACTCTGTAGACCAGGCTGGCCTCAAACTCAAAGGTCCACCACCCCTGTGCTCGGACTAAAGGCGAGCGCCTCTGTTGCCCTTTGTCACCATTCTTTAAAGATGGAGACCAGGGCCTGGAACACTGTAGCCCTAGACAAGTGCTGTGCCACCAGGGTCACAGTCCAAGCCCCAGTTAAGTTCATGACCATCCCAAAAGAGGACCAGAGGAGAGGGACAGGCAGAAGATCTGGGGTGAAAGCAGCCAGAAAGCTAGTAATGGTGTGGGAGCAGCTGGCTCTGGGATGCTGTGTCCTCCCTCAGCCCTGTCCTCACCTTTCTGGTCTCCAGTGTGTGCACGGGGCTCATAGGTTACTGGACTGAGGTTTGCAGGCACAGGGCTAGACCTGAGGGTTGGTATCTTGGGGACCATCTGTCCTGCTTAGGAAGAGGCTTGCCGGGCTCACTGCTTCCCCACAGTGGGCTGAGTTTGCCGCATACTGTGGACTCCGTGTTTCCTTAGTGCCCACCTCTGAGCAGCTCCCATTCAGCCAGAGGCAGAGAGGAACAGGCAGGGACGTGGCCTGTTACTAAGAGACCAAGATGGGAGCCTGGCATGGTGGCATACACCTGTCATCCTCAGCCACACGGAGTTTAAGGCCAGTTTGGGTTATGGGAGATTGTTGGGTTGGCTCCGTGAGTCTCTGGTTGTGCAAGAATGAGGGCCTGAGTTTAGCTCTTAGAGCCCTCAGAAAGCCAGACTGTAGTGTGCTTGCATTCTGGGGAGATGGAGGCAGGCAGGAGGACTCTCTAGACCCTGTGTCTGGAATGTACAGTTGCACTGATAAGAGTCTTATCTCAAGTAAGGTGGAAGGTCAGGGATGATGCCTGAGACTGTCTGTGGCTTCCACATGCATCCCTGCACACACAAGGATTTAAGAACAAGACCCAAATGGAGAATTGTGGATTCTACCTCGTAATACCACAGAGCCATGGGAAGCAATGGGGTCACACACACACCCCACCACCACCACCACCACCACCACTAGAATGGTCAGGCCCAGCACTAGAGGGGCCTTAGAGGAGGTGGGGAGCACCCACTCCCCTGTTCATACTGTGGTGTCCCAATCTACCCACAGGTCAAGAGTGTCCGGCGAAGAGACAAGAAGGCCAGTGTGCTCTTCATTGAGGGCAACATGAACCCCAAGGGCCGAGGGTTAGTGATGCCATAGTTAGGGCATGGGCAGGAGTGGGAATCCTTTCTGGTGCCCTGACTGGAGCTGCCAACATGGTCCAGAGTCCACAGTGTCACTTGGTGTCTCAGCCAGATGGCTAGAACTGGCAGCCAGGACCCATTGTCCCTGCATGCTGCACCAGAGCAGAGTTTCAGCCAAACATGGTTCTTAGAATCTGTGTGCGCCCAGGGTGGCTGGTTGGAGTAGGGCCCTGGGCACCCAGTGGTATGGGGGTGCTACAGCCTAGAGCAGGGTTAGGTTTCGGAGGAGGGATCCTCTCCTGGGTTGAGGCCACCTATGCTCATCTTGGCCTCTGCTCTGTCAAGAATCACCGTGTCGCTGCGACGGCTCAAGCACTTTGACTGCAAGGAAAAGCACGCACTGCTGGTAGGTGGTGGCCTGTGCTCTGTTGGCACGGGGAATTTAGCTTTTGGGGTGTACATGTTTGTGTGTGTGTGTGCACAAAAGCGTGAATGTGGAGTCAGAGGACAGCCTCTGGTCAGGTTTTTCCCTTTACTTGAGGCCCCATGTACCCCAGGTTCACTGGCCCTCAAGCTTCTGTGGATTCTCCTGTCTCTGAACCCTGTCTCACCCACACTGCCACATCTGATTTTATGTGCTCCTGGGAATTAGAACTTGTTTTCCTGAATAACCTTTGTCTCCCTGGCCAGGAAAAATTATTTTGTTCTATTGACTCAAACCAAAACACGAGATTGTGGGGTGATGGTGTCCCCGTGCAGCTGGGGGCCATGACTCCCGTGTGTAGCCGTTGTGGTCAGTCTCTCTGAGAGGCGCGATGGCAGCCTGCTTGCTGTAGACACATCACGCATCCAGTCAGTAACGTGTGCCATGTGTGGGATGAGGCTCTGACTCACTGCAGACCCCACCGTGGGAAGGCACTGGCCAGCCAGGATCAGCGAGAGACTGTCTAGTGATCAGGGGTGGTACCATGTCATCCTCTGGCCTCCACACTGTGGGTGTAGGACACGGCAGCCCCAAGGTGACTGGGGAGTTAGAGGGTGGCTAGAAGCTGAGTTAGAATTAGGAGTTGAAGAACCAGTCTCGGTTACATACAAAGCATGGACTACATGAGACCCTGCCTGAAAAAGACCAAAAACGTCAATTGTTAGTTCAATGGCTTCCTGAAGCCTGAAAGTGCCTGCCTGCCGTACCTTCTGAAGGTGCCAGACTGCAGTGGAGTGACTGGGAGCCCTGGTCACACAGCACCCACTTAAGCCTGGGAGCCTAGGAACCTAAGGTTGATACAGCCAACTCACACTCAGCTTTTGGGTTTTGTAGGACAGAGCCAAGGAGGACTTTGCCCAGGCCATTGGCTGGTGTGTTTCACTTATCACTGACTACCGTGTGCGGCTGGGTATGTGGGCTGCACCCTAGGGAGTGGGTGGGGTGGGGTGAGGTGGGTGGTACCATGTCATTGGCACCTGTTGAGGGCAGCATGGAGGGGCCAAGACAGATGTGGTAGTAGCCCTATATCCCATTTTGGCCTGCCTAACTTGTGAGGGTACTGTGTCTGTGGAAGGCAGGAGCAGGCACAGCCCTCCTGATTGAAGACCCTATACAATACTGCCTCTGTGTGGTGACTCTGGCTGTCACCTGAACCCCTGGCCGCTCCTTCCTGGGGTGGTGGACAGACTCACCTCACAGATCTGCCTCAGGGTAAAGCACAAACCAGAAGGCTCCTGGCTGGGAGTCCTGAGCATCAGAACCAGTAGTGCTCAGGTTTGAGCACAGCCTTCTCTTGTGCCCTCCACAGGCTGCGGCTCCTTTGCTGGGTCTTTCTTGGAATACTACGCTGCTGATATCAGTAAGTATACTTGTGGTCTTCACTTAGGGTCTACTTTTGGTCCTTGAGAGACCATCTTGCTGTCTTTGGTGCTGTGACCTCAGCTGCCATTATGCCCTGCATCCTTATTAGGTGGGCAGCTGTGTGCTGGGCAGGGGGTTGGGAGATCTAAGGAATGCTGCCTTCACACTGGGACATTCAGCTGGCACACTCCGTGGTTCTCAGGAGATTCTCCTTGTATGCATGGGAGCTCGGGAGAAGGGGTTGGTGAAGGGAGCCCGAGGTTGAGGCTGGGAGGTAAGGACATCATTACACATCCGAATTTGTGCTCCTCTCACAGGCTACCCTGTGCGCAAGTCTATCCAACAGGACGTCCTGGGGACCAGGTTTCCTCAGCTGGGCAAGGGGGACCCTGAGGAGCCTGTAGGGGACAGCCAGCTGGGACAGTGGCGGCCATGCAGGAAGGTGCTGCCTGACCGCTCCAGGGCTGCACGGGATAGAGCCAACCAGAAGCTGGTGGAGTACATCGTGAAGGCCAAGGGTGCAGAGAGCCACCTGCGGGCTATCTTGCACAGCCGCAAGCCCTCACGCTGGCTGAAGACGTTCCTGAGCTCCAGTCAGTGCGTAACTTGCATGGAGACATACCTGGAGGACGAGGCACAGCTGGATGAGGTGGTGGAGTACCTGCAGGGCGTCTGCCGAGACATGGACGGACAGGTGCCCGAGCGCGGCAGTGGAGACCGCATTCGCTTCATCCTGGATGTGCTGCTGCCCGAGGTGGGTGCCCCACATCCCCATGCTCAACACCAGCAGGGCCTGGACAGTGTCCCTGCTGAGAGTTCCAGGAAGAAGCTGCCAGCCTGTGCTTGCCTGTCCCCGTGTTGCTGTGGGTGGGACATGCTCACATGAATCGGAAAAGGAAACAGTGGTACACTGTGTCCTCGTGTCTCGGGCTGGCCTGAAACTGGGCACGCTCTCGTCTCAGACTCCTAAGGACTTGGGACAGTTCTCACCACCACACCTGACCCCTCAAGTCACTGTAACCACTACTGTGTGTAACTTTAAAATTGGGTGGTTTTGCCGGGCGTGGTGGCACACGCCTTTAATCCCAGCACTCGGGAGGCAGAGGCAGGCGGATTTCTGAGTTCGAGGCCAGCCTGGTCTACAAAGTGAGTTCCAGGACAGCCAGAGCTATACAGAGAAACCCTGTCTCAAAAAAAAACCAAAAAAAAAAAAAAATTGGGTGGTTTTGACCATGACCGGCTCCTGACACTGGAAGTGGAGCCCACGGCCTTATACGTGTCAGGTTAGCTTTTTGTTCACTGAGCCATGGCCCGACCCTCATTCTTCTGCAGGCAATCATCTGTGCCATTTCTGCGGTGGAGGCGGTGGATTACAAGACAGCCGAGCAGAAGTACATCCGTGGCCCCACACTTAGCTACCGGTAGGTCCTCCCACGGCCGTGTGCTGTGCTGTGTCCCCTGTTGTGACAGGACTGCCAAGCCCCAGTCCACAGGTAGTACAGGTGCTGTGTGTCAGTGCGCAGGTGTGGTAGGGTCAGCTGGGCCTTCTTTCCAGGCAAGGGCTAGACAAAGGTCCAGGTCTATAGGCTGTGTTCTGCTATGGGCTATGCTGGCTGCAAGCCAGCACCCTAGGGCAGGGCCACAGCTGCCTCTGCAGTCCTGGCCCTGTCGCGTGCTCTGCCCGAGACCCCTGTAATCTCCTTGTGAACAGTGTTACGGGCTCTGCCCCGCCTGCTCCTGTGTGGCTGATAGAGAGCACAGAGCTAGATTAAGAGGCAGTGTAGCCGTCAGCAGGGCAGCGGGTTGAAGCTGCCTGTCCTGTCGCCTACAGCATTCCTAAGATGTGTGGCCCCAGAGCCTCTAATCCACCTCTGGGCATGCTGCCAGACTTCAGTGGGAGGCAGGCAGGGCAGTGACAGGCAGAGGATGCCACTGCAGTCACAAATAGGGTCTCCATCCAGAGCCTCATGCAGGGTTCATTGCCTCTAAAAATAAGTTGGCATCCCCAGGAGGACAGTGGGCACAGGGCCTCCTGGTACCCAGGGCAGCCATATTAGGTAGCGACGTCCACTGACTTGGTCAAGAGTGTCAGCTCCGGCAGCCGGGTGGTGGTGGCACACGCCTTTAATCCTAGCACTTGGGAGGCAGAGGCAGGTGGATTTCTGAGTTCGAGGCCAGCCTGGTCTATGGAGTGAGTTCCAGGCCAGCCAGGGATACACAGAGAGACCCTGTCTCGTTTAAGGAAAAAAAAAAAAAAAAAAAAGGGAAAAAAAAAAAAGAGTGTCAGCTCCTGTCATTTGCAGGATTCTGACCCTGAGATAACATTGCAGCAAAGGCCTCTGGACAGACCTTCAGGCTGCGGTCCAGTCCCCAGTTCTCAGCAGTCAGGGACTCCATGCTAAGTACCCAACTGTAGTGCTCTCATCCCAGCACTTGTGAGGTGAGGAGAAGCCTGTCTGGGCTGGAGAAGCTATCTCAGTCAGCAGAGTGCTGGATATTGCCGTCCCCAGGCCTGCTGTGAAAGGATGGGGATGGTTGTGTGTGCCAGTTCCAGCCCTGGGAAGGGGTAGATATTCTGGGCTCAATGTCAGCACCCTAATCAGCAAATACCAGGTTCAGAGTGGGAGACCCATTTTCAAAACCAAGGTGGAGATGGAGGGACATGCTTGATGTCACCCTATGGCCTCCATATTGTGCATGTGTGTGCATGGATACCTGTGTGTGCCTGGTTCCTGTCAAAAGAGGGCCTTGGATGCCCTGGAAATGGAGTTAGGGATGGGGTGGGTGATCAGAACTGAACTCAGGTCCTGGGCAAGGTCAGCAAGTTGTTCTAGTCTCTGAGCCATTTGTCCAGCTCCTGAAATAATATTCCTTAGAGCAAGGGTGATTGGGCAGAATGAAGCAGGAGGATTATTGTAAGATCAAGCCTGGGCTATGTGAGTCTTTGTCACACACATAAAAAAATCAGTCTGGGGCTGTGCTTAGAGTACTTGTCTGCATGGAGCCCTCTGTTCCATCCCCAGATTCAGTGCAATAAAATTTACTGTCTTTCTGTCTTCTGTGTGGCAGTCAGCAGCTCTTTCTGCCCCATGCCATCGCCCTAAAAGCCAAAAGCTTCCAGACTGCAGTGTCCCCATCGGTGCTGGCATTGCTGTCGGCTACTCTGCCATGGCAGAGCATCTTTCTTCTTTATGGCCTGTTTCCTTAGATGCATAAATGCACACTCAGCCCATGCCACTGCTAATTGTTCTAGAGTCGCTGGTGCCCACTTGGTGCCTCTCACAGGCAGTCTCTTGTTTCTTGAAGGGAAAAGGAAATCTTTGACAATGAACTTCTGGAGGAGAGGAACCGTCGCCGTCGCTGATGCCGCAGTCTGCACCTGGCTGGCCAGCACTGGGTGTGACCTGCCAGAAGCCTCCACCAGAATGTGCTAGAAGCAAGAGGCCTAGGAGTGTGAGGACTTTGACCTGTGCATGGGTTCTACGTCTTCAGCCTAAGTCTGGGAGATCAGATGCCATCAGATGCCTGCTGCCATCTCTGAACAGCTGCTTTCTGGAAGTTTCTGTGTGTATGTGTGTGTATACATGTGTATGTCTGGTTTTTTTTATTTTAATTATTATTTTGTTTATAAACGCGTTTGAATGCATATGTGTCATAGTCATTGCACAGTGTGGCTGGCATGTGCGCTCTATGTCCCATGTTGCTTGGTGTGCCTGCCCTACAGACATTTCTGGAAAGACTGACCTGAACACGTGACTCCCAGAGCATTGACATGTTGCCCTGGCATTCATTGTTCTGCTTATTTCCTCTCTGGTTTCTAGAACCTTCTCTGCCTCTCCTGTGTGGTGAGCAGGCGGTGGGGACTCTTGCAGCAACAGTCTTTGCAGGTGGGAGATGTTAGGGAGGTGGGAACATGTTTGTTCACTGGGTTCCTTGTAGTCTTGCAAGGCCGGGCAGGCTAGCAGAGTTCAGTCCCCACCCCATGCTCTCTGTTCCCCTGTGCCCCAGCCAAGCACTGATTACACAGGGCTGCCACTGGCTTCTAGCCTGGCCCCACCACCCCACCTAAAAACCTCTTCTGGGCCGAGGATGGTGGGGATGACAAGAAAAGGCAGATTCCTGCATGGTTGCCATGGATGCACTGTCTCACCGTGGCTGTGTGGAAGCTCTGTCCACCCGGAATGAGGGTGAAGCCACTGGCAGCAGTGGACGGCCCTACGCTGAGCTATGCCAGCCAGCTGCAAAAAAGCCCATAGGGACATTCAGCCAGGTGTTGGGTTGCTGGATATGGAACACATGTGTGTCCTTGACACTTGTGGCCATCACAGAATGAGATGGGGATGATTAAGCATCACCCTAGACACCTGCATCCGACAGCACATCGAGCCAGGATGGTATGAGATAGGTGAGTATAGACGTGGCCTGTCAGGACAGGCACAGCGAGCAGCACTGTCTGTGGCCTCTCGGCTCAAACTTCTCTACCATCTTTGTTGAAATTGGGGTCAGGGAGAACCAGGTCAGAGACCTTGTTCAGGCTGTAGCTTGTCCTACCATCCATAGGGACTACTCGTGGCAGGGACACTGGATTTGAGGTATCAGAATATTGCAGGTATCAGAAGAGGCCTGATGCCAGGAACTCAGCTTCTTGTTGGCACTGTGAATGGGTCTGCCCGTGGTCCATGTACAGCTCTGTCGGAGTGGGAGGCTTTTCAGAACCCCAAGAAATCCAGTGCAAGTTCAACCTCAGTATCTACAGTCATCACTGCTGTGCCCCTGACTGTGGCCTTAAGAGTGGCTTCTCCCCAGGACAGGCTTGTCTCACATTGGGAGTGGCACTTCACCTGGCCCCACTAGCACCCTGTGTGGTGGGCTTGGGGCAAACAACACCCTGCTTTCCACCTGGGGTCCATACACAGACCATCTTGGAGACAGAATGGTCACAAATTCAGTCAGGGCCTGCAGCATCTTCCTAGAGCAGCACTTTAAATACCCTTAAAAGCCCTGCATCCTGTGGGTGACAATGGCCTGTATTTCAACTTGTCCGGAGGCCACATTTCTCTCTACACCTTGGGTTATGCTCTGGCTGCTTTGGAGGGGCCGAGATACCAGATATTCCCTCACCCCTTTCTTGTCAGTGCCCCCCACATCCTCTGTGACTCCCACATGCCCCTCAGGGCCTCAGATCTCTGACCAGATAGGTCACTTTCAGAGCATCCAAGGCCCTATAGTTGATGATAGGTGCATCACTGGCCAGTCTATAGGACAGGAATGTCCCCAGTTGAAGTGGACACATTCCCTAGACATTACCCAGTGTCCCACAGCTAGGATTCAAGAGGCCTTTCCTCCTCCTGTCCCATTGTGGTGGAGATGGGCCTGTGGCCTCTTCTGCAGGTTGATATTCCTTCCCTCCAAAAACCCCTACAATCCCTCAGCTCCCTAGTGCCATCTAGTGGTATTTTCCTACCTGTATCTCAAGGACCTTGACTCCTGTCTCACTGGAAGCCCAGGCACCACAAGGTAAAAAGACTCAAACTCCTCAAGAAGCAGCAGATGGGCAGCAGAGACATAGAGGTCCTGACCCAGGCACATTAGCGAGTGGATTGTGGATCTTTTATGCCATGCCAGATGCTGCGCCACGCCATGAAAATGGGAAGTGACCCTAGGTCCATCTTGCCTGTCTATCCTGCACTGCAGTGTCCTTCCCCATCCACCCCTCCTTCCCTTCCTCCTCCTCATCTCTTCCTGTTCCATCATCCCCAACTTTCTTGCCCACAGCTATCAAAGCCCCAAGCTGCCCTTTCATTCCCTCCTGACCTGTTCCTGTGATGTCCTTGAAGCTCTGGATTCCTGAGCACTACCCTGTTTGCCTGACTGCTGTCCATCTGTCAGGCAATCGGACACACTGACCAATCCTCAAGCCACAGCTAGAGCATGTTTCCCAGAGCCTGGTGACAAGGAGCACTCGTCCATGGTTGATTTCTGTAGATGAGGGGGTGGTGTCAAGAGGGGGCAGTTGAGGGGCTGGAGAGATGGCTCAGTGGTTAAGAGCACTAGCTGCTCTTCCAGGGGTCCTGAGTTCAAATACCAGCAACCACATGGTGGCTCACAACCATCTGTAATGAGATCTGATGCCCTCTTCACTGAAGACAGCTACAGTGTACTTATATATAATAAATAAATAAATCTTAAAAAAAAAAAGATGGGGGTGCAGTTGATACATCAGAGGCGAAGACCCTGAACTCGCCTGGACTTTTGCAGTGCTCAGAATGAACCAAAATCGTGTTCGTGTCCCACCACCAAACCATATCCCACCCTTGTCTAGAATGTACTATATTTGTTGTGGGAGGGGTGGGTGTGGGAGTGGGTATGGGTGTTCGAACTTGTGTGTGAATGTGTGTGTGTAGGTTGGAGAACATCTTTCCCTATGTAGTTGGAACTTAGGTAGTCAGGCTTGGTGGCAAGTGTCTCTGATGTACTGAGCTATCTGGCTGCCTCTCCCATTGTTTAGTCCCAAGTGCGTCCCAAACACTATGTAACACAAAGTGACCTCAATTCCACAGGGACCCTACCTTAGTCAGTGTGTCTCTTTGTCTCTGTCTTGAGACAAGGTCTCTCTATATACAGCTTTGGCTGTCCGGATCTATGAAGACCAGGCAGGCTTCAAATTCACGCAGATCTGCTTGCTTCAGCCTTTCAAATGTCAGAATTCCAGGTGCTCGCCACCATACTCAGCTCTCCCTCTTACACAGCATCTACTAATGCCATTCTGGGAACCCCATGACCTCATCTAACCCCAGCACCAACCCCCCTCAGATTGCAGTCCACACAGGACTGTAGCTGTTGAGGTTCTGGCACCTTTGCGGAGCTGGCACTCTGAGGACAGCTGGGGAAAGTGGGGGAAGCCCAGCCTAGGGGAGCCCTGGTAAATGGGTCACTGCATCCTAGCAGCACACAAGCTGCCTTCACGCTGAAGGGCAGTGGTTGGGAGATGTTTCAGGCCCAGAACACCTGACTCGTATGTACAATGGTGAGCTCCAGCACTGGTAGATCTCACACATACACACGAAATATTTAATATCTAGTTTGGCTCAGCTGGCTGTGGCCTACTTATGCTGTCTCTGAACCAACTTTTTATGTTTTCTGTAAATCTAAAATTCTAGATGGGCAGGGTAGGGTTGAAGCCAGAGGCCAGTCTGGGTTAAAAAGTGAAGCTCTGACTCAAAATTGAGCAAACAAACAAACAAAAACCTAAAAGTTTATTTTTCTCTAATCCATAGTTCTCTCCAGCCATACCCAGCCTTGTAAAACACACACACACACACACACACACACACACACACACACACACACAGAGGCATGCTTACACACACAGACACACAGACACAGACACACACACACACACACCCCAAAATAAATAAATCACTGAACAAGTGGAAATTAGTGGAAGAGAGTGCTAAGTGTATATGATTCTATTCAGTTTACAAATGGGGAAAATGAGACTCCTACCCAGGCGTTACTGACTTTCTACCAAATGACAGCCACCTATTGTCCCTTAATGCCAAGCCAAGCGCTCTGGGGATGAGAGGCAGGGATAGTGTGTGTGTGTGCGCGTGCTCATGTGTGTGTGTGTGTGTGTGTGTGTGTGTGTGCGAGTGTGTGTGCTCATGCAAATGTGCAGCATGAGCCATTGGTACCCATGCCTGGGACAACTTTCAGACTCCAGTTCTCTCCTGCCACCTTGTGGGATCTAGAGATCTAACTCAGGTCTAGCAGCAGCCAACTGCTTTTACCCACCGAACCAGTTAAGACCCTTATCGTTCTCATTATCATGGTTGGCCTGGAGTTTGCTGTCTAGCCAAGGACTCCTAGCTCTCCTGCCTCAACCTCCCCAGGGCTGGAATGACAGGCACGCCACACAAGCCTTGTTTATGTGGTGCCAAGGTGGAACCAGGGTCTTCTGCGTGATAGGAGAGAGTGCTTACTAACCACCTACACTTATTCATTTTACTTTATTTTATGTGTGGGTGTTTTGACTGCATGCATGCCTGGTGCCTGGAGAGATTAAAAGAGCCATGAGAGACCCAGGAATTGGAGTTTTAGAAAGTTATGGGATGCTGGGAATTGAATTCCCATTCTTTTGAAAGAGGAACCAATGCTCTTAACTGCTGAGCCATTAAAAAAAAAAATGTTACCTTTACCTTTGGGAAGCAGAGGCAGGTGAATTTCTGAGTTCAAGGCCAGCCTGGTCTACAGAGTGAGTTCCAGGACAGCGAGGACTATACAGAGAAACCCTGTCTCGAAAAACCAAAAAAGAAAAAAAAAAGTTACTTAACAACATCATTAACAACAACAATAATAATTTTGGTTTTTTGACAGGAAGAACTTGACCTCGTACACATCCTCCTGCTTCTCTGGGGTGCTAGTCTGACAGGTGTGTAAACAATTCACCGAGATACTTTTACATTTCATAGTCAGTAATGGCTTTAGACCTATCAATTGGAAGAATGTAGGACTGATTGCTAATATGTAAATAGAACGTAAAAGTTCAACATTGGATTGGACGAATTCAAGACTGTGGTTCAAAACGAATCAAAATCTCAAAAACGGGTTCGTCAATGAGTTCAAAACATCTGCCGAAACCCGGGATCGAACCAGGGACCTTTAGATCTTCAGTCTAACGCTCTCCCAACTGAGCTATTTCGGCGACACATCAGCTCTCTGCACCACCCTCCCTCCGCGCCGTGCCGTTGCTTTAGCGCGCAAGCGCACTTCACACTTCGTCAGTCAAACTTTGTAGGGTTAGACTATAAGCAACTGGCTGGTGTCGTCTCTGTGGCGCAATCGGTTAGCGCGTTCGGCTGTTAACCGAAAGGTTGGTGGTTCGAGCCCACCCAGGGACGACTATAGAGACTTTTTCGTTCCTTAAGACTGAATAAAGTGGAAGTTCTTCCTTTTGTCGCTGTTTCCTGTTTGTCACAGGACGACGGTGGCGCACTCTGTGTGGACGCGACCACAGGTAGAAAGCGGGTCAGAACCACTCCGCTTGTGGTGCCGGTTTCCGCTGGTGTCTATTTGGGCGTTGGACTAGAACCGGAACGCTTTGGAGGACGGACCTCAGAGGTTGTCTGAAGGCCGAGGCCAAGATGGCGGCGCTTTCGGGTGAGTGAAGCCCTGCGGTCGGGAGAGTGGCGTAGTCCTGGGCTGCGGGGACCTTGGAGTCCAAGCCCGGTATTGAGAGGCGTTGGGACCTATAGGTCAGATCCCAGCCCTCGGTAATGTCGGGGTCTAGCATTGGCCCGAAGCATGTTTGAATTCACATAGTTCTGCGTGGTCTACATAGCAAGTTGCAGGCCTCTTGCTATCGTCTCTGATTATAGTCGGGAACGCTGAGGCCTGTGTATCTCCCAACCTCAGGAAGCTGACTGCAGAAACCCGGCTGATGTCCCCGAAGCACAGAGTGGGACAGGGGAGAGGCCCTGGACACTTAGGCCACCCACCCGGTGGCTCTTTCCATCTCATCCCCACCCTGGACAGTTAGCAAGGGCCTCTAGAGCAGATGTCTTAGTTTCCGTGCCAAAGCTTTGGTGTCTTTCTCTTTATGTACACGGATTAAACACCTATGCAGTTTGGTAGACGTGAGCGACAGTTGCTAAGTGGAACCTCCCATCGCCTAGCAGGTTGCAGTGTTAACATAAGGAGTGGGAGAACTCAGGAAGTCCGGTCTAACTCCTTCTGTGTTTTGTTGTTGCTTTGAGACAGTGTCTAATGAGTCCCAGCTTGGCCTCAAACTCTATACTGTGGGTGATCTTGAAGGCTTCATCCAAGTGCCTTCACTGCTAATGCTGGGATGGCAGGTGTGCACCGTCAAGCCCATTTATACAGCACCAGGGATGGAACTAAGGGCTTGGTGCATGCCAGGCAAGGGCTCTGCCAACACAACTCCAGCCTCAAATGCCTGTTTTGGAGACAAGATCTCATGTATAAGAGGCTGACTTTTGAACTACTGATCTTCCAGGCTCTGGCCCCAAATACTAGGATGACAGACTTACTACTATACCCAACATTATTTTTTCTTTTAAAGATAGGGTCTTCCTGTGTCCTAGAGTCATATCAAACTCATAATGTTCCTGCTACAGTCTCTCATTGCTGGGATTACAGACCCCATCACTGTACCCAGCCCAGTTGTGATGTAGCCCCCTTGAAGAGTGGAGGTCTTGGTGATTCATGGTGTTGACTTCTGGCTCCTGAATTCACTCAGGCTCAGCTGTGATCTTGCTGGTGACAGTTAATAGACCTTACTGTGGTCCTATCTGAAAGAGAAACTAACACCTTAGAGACAACAAGGAGGATGTTTGCTGTAAGGCATTGTACGGTACAGCTGTAATCCCATCCCTTGGGACGCTGAGGCAGGATGAGCCTAGCCTGGGCTATACTGGATCCCTGCTTCAAAAGAAGGGCACTAGGATTTCTGGGAGTTCCAGGCTGGCCATGGATACATAGTAATACCATTTTAAAAGGCAGGAAGAGGAGAAGGCCTGGAGATGTGGTCCAGTGTTAAAACATTCACTGAATGTGTTCAGGGCCCCACATTTCATTCCCAGCATGACAGCACAGAAGTCTGGTCTGAGCCAGGCTTGTGCTTCATGCAGTCCTAGCTGCTCAGAAGGCTCTCCTGAGGTCAGAGTTCAGAAGCAGCTTAGGCAACACAGAGAGACCATATGCCAGTTAAAACAAAAGCCTGCTGCTGGCACCTCCAGCCACTTAGTAGGGCATTTACTTTGCTGGAAGTTTATCCAAAGCCTTAAGTTTTTAGATGGGGAAGACCAGGCCTGGTGTGTGCCACTCAGTCAGAAAGTCTAGAGTCTGTAGTAGTCTGTCTTTGATCCAAGCAGTCGTGACCTTGGGAAGCAGTAACCCTGAGCAAGGCTGAAGTCAGTGAGGAGGGCTGAGGCAGAAGAAGGAGCATGGAAAGCCACCGTCAGCCCAGCCCCGAGTGTGGGAGGCAGGATAATCCCCATGTCATGGTGGGTGTCCCTCTCCCAGTCCCACCATTCTGTCATGGAGGGGCAGTCCCAGATGAGACCCCCTCCCACTTTCTTCCTCCAAGACAGGATTTTGCTGTGTAGCTCTAGCTGACTGGAACTTGGTATGTAGACCAGGCTGGCTCGAACTCACAAAGCTCCACCTTCCACTGCATCCTGAGTGATGGGATTCAAGGTGTGCACCACCAACCCCGTCCCAGATGACAGAAATTTATCTTGTACTCCTTGAACTTGGAGTCCAAGATCAGAGTGTCACAGGGCTGGGGTTTTGTGAGCTCACAGATATGACCCCCTCTATCCTCATGAGGCTATCCTATTCATCTTTATCCTATCCGTGGTTAGTTTTGTTTGTTTTTGTGTTTTTAAATGATGTTTGGGATTTTCTAGAGGCTGTTCCCATGTAAGCCAGGCTGTTCTAGGATATGCAGCACCCCTGCCTCCGCCTCCAAAGTGCTAGGATGAGAGTTGTACATCTTCAGACCTGACTCACACCTGCCCTTATAAAGAATATCCATCCTGTTATGTCTGGGCACATTTTAGTAACCTCATTGTAGCTTTTTTTTGCCTCTGGAAAGGCTCATGCATACAATGGCACTCCGTTCTGAGATGCTGGGGCAACATGCTCATACATACAGTTGCATTTCAAGGTGCTCGGATAAAGATTCCGATACATAAGCAGTGAGGGCATGACTCCATCCTGGCTCAAAGCTGCCTGCCATGTCTCTCTTCCTTCTAAAAAGTCCCCTTGGTTGAGTCCTGCCATGTGGGAAGGTCCTCCTTTGTGCGAATGTAGAACAGGCTGTTCAGAAGCAGCTGACTTGGGTCCTGGGGTGGAGAAGTGAGACATGGGAGACAGAGGGAAAGGTGACTTACAAGGGAAGGTGACTTGGTAAGAGGGAGAGTGTGCTGGAGCCCTCCAGGGTAGGATTGGGACTAGAACCAGGACCCCTCCTGGGGACTAAACTGTTAGGCTCAGAGTTCTGTGTTTCTCTCTCTAGCTCCTGGCCTGCTCTCTGTACGGATCCTGGGTCTGCGGTGAGTGTGTGACCTGTCTGTCACAAGGCTAGATCTAGCTGGGTGTCAGTGAACAGCATGGAGCTGCAGGGCTTGGAGCTGGGAGGGTCCCCCAGCAGTGGCTAGTGAAGAGACTGTTCAGTTTAGTGGGGGGTTAGTGGGACGTCCAGGTGTCCTCACATGGTATGCAGGGATTGCCTGGGAAGGCAGTGGCCAAGGCAGGATAGTACTGTCCACAAGCTTGGGGCCCTCGTAGGAAATGCACTGCCTGTCCCAACAAGGTGTTCTGTGAGCCTGCCAGCTGGGCCTCCACAGGCTGGCTGCCTTGTGACAGGGCTGTGAAGGTCACCAGCCCAGGGGAGCTACCAGCTGTCTCCTGGGCTTAAAGCACAGCACCTCAATACCATCCTTGCTAGGACATCTTGTCAACCTTTTGACCAGTCGGTAGTTTTTAGAAGCAGAGAGGCTCTACTTATGTCAGAGTTGTCTCCAAGGACTGTAGCAGCATTGTCCCTATGAAAGGGCAGGGCAGCCTGGAGATGAGCAGGGGGCCATGGGTGGGCAGGGAGGCCACCTGTGCTGCGTGGGGCTGGTGGCGGTGAGAAGGAACTGCTGACTGGGTCCTGGCGGCCTCTCAGCATCGCCCCTGTTTGCATCTCCAGCACAGCACAGGTCCAGCTGCGCAGAGTTCATCAGAGTGTGGCCACTGAGGGCCCGAGCCCGAGCCCGAGCCCGAGCCCGAGCAGGTAATTCATGCTCTGAGAAGGGTCTGCATGCTGTCTTCTAGGGCTTTGAATCTTTTTTTTTTTAATCTTTGGTTTTTTGTTTTGTTTTGTTTTTTAAAGATTTATCTATTTATTATATGTAAGTACGGTGTAACTGTCTTCAGACTCACCAGAAGAGGGCATCAGATCTCATACAGATGGCTGTGAGCCACCATGTGGTTGCTGGGATTTGAACCCAGGACCTTTGGAAGAGCAGTGAGTGCTCTTAGCCACTGACTCCTCCCATAGGGCTTTGATTCTTGATTGTTGCCTGCACTCCACCCCAACATGTGGCCCTGGCCTCAGGTCTTACCTCTCTAGTGTGGCTGCTTCTCCTTTCTCTGTTGATCAGGCCTAGTGTAGGCCTTGAGGACCTCAGGGATGATGTGGTTCTGTCCTGGGACCCTGTCTATCCCTTCCCATGGGTCCCAGGTCAGGGACCCTGGGGACACCTGGCTAACTGTCCCCTGTGCTCACCTGCTCTGCCCTTAGCACACAGTCTGCTGTGTCCAAGGCTGGAGCTGGAGCCGTGGTCCCCAAGCTCTCTCATCTTCCCCGAAGCCGGGCTGAGTATGTGGTAACCAAGCTGGATGACCTCATCAACTGGGCACGCCGGGTAAGTCCTCGTGTCAAACCCCACCCTCCTCAGGGCTCCCTTCCACTCAGGGTGGCCTGGATGCTTCAGCAGTCCACATATTTGTTTAGTGTAGTGTGTGTATGTGTGTGTGTGTGTGTGTGTGTACACGCGCGTATGTGTGCATGCTTATACACCATCAAGTGGACGTGGAGGTCGGGGGATAACCTGCAGGATTCGAGGATTCGGCTCCCTCTTTCCACCACATGGGTTCCAGGATCTGACTCAGGTCGTCAGGCTTAGTAGCAAGTGCCTTTACTCGTTGTGCCAGCTCAAACGCTGATAAAAAGGGCCTTTTATTTAATTATTGTTTTGCATTGAATTTGTTTTTGAGCAAGGGTCTCTCTACCTAGCTCTGACCTCCTTGGAACTTCCTTTGTAAATCAGAAGATTTTACAGAGCTCTGCCTGCCTGCTGAGCTGAGCTGAAAGCAGCCACTCTGCCGTCTTTAAGCTCCTCTCATGGCAGAGGCTGATGAGCTGCAGGCCCTCTGCAAAGCACAGGGATGGCACCCTCTCCATGCCTGTCCTCAGTTGTCCCTCTCAGTGCGTGCTCATGTCTAGGACACAGTTGCTGGGCAGCTGTGCCTGGTTCCCGTGCCTAGATGTGACAACCCCTGTCTGACAATTGTCCATTGACAGGCATGCCCCTGGACCTGCCTTATTCTCCTGGGCAGTGCCTAGGGCTCTGGTGGGTACCCTACTGGAGCCTGAAGCTGCTAGGACAAGGTGCCCACTGCAGAGACCAGACACAGGTGCAGGGCCAGCTGCATCCATGAGGAGCGTAAGCACCCGTGGACAGAGGACATTGGGGGCGGCCAGTCAGTCCCAGGAGATTCCTGAGGGACAGTTGAGCTAGTCCAAGGACGTCAAGAGGGGTTATTCATGATGGCCAGAGCAGCAGCTTGGCGTGGGTGCTGCCTAGAGTCCTAGGCCTAGGGCAGCCTCTGGCATCAGGTGCCTGCCAAGCACTTAGTGTCACTGTGCCCACTATGCCCAGCAGGGACAGTGCCTGCACAGGGCTGACTGTCTGTGTTCTGCCAGAGCTCCCTGTGGCCTATGACCTTTGGCCTGGCGTGCTGTGCCGTGGAGATGATGCACATGGCTGCGCCGCGCTATGACATGGACCGCTTCGGTGTGGTGTTCCGTGCCAGTCCACGCCAGGCTGATGTGATGATTGTAGCTGGCACGCTTACCAACAAGATGGCCCCCGCGCTCCGCAAGGTACATCTGGGCCCCTTGGCCCCTTCTACTGCCTTGCCACCTGCAGTTATCTGACCTGTGTGTCTTGTAGGTGTACGACCAGATGCCGGAACCCCGCTATGTGGTGTCCATGGGGAGGTGAGTGTGTGACACCTAGGGGAGCAGGGCCCATCCCCGGCTGGCACCTTCCCCCCAGCTCTGCTCTGTAGACAGGAAAAGCTCCAGGCAGCCCAAGGCTCCTCCTCCGTGCTCTCCTCTCCCTCTCCTCAGTCTTTCTCTTGTTCATCCTATAGTAAATGCATGCATGGAGCCTGAGTCCCTTGGGTCCCTGTGCCCGCCAGGCAGTGTGCACATCCTCGACCCAACAGCTTGGGTCTTTTCTTGCAGTGGAGGCTGTACGGGAGACCCCTTTGAATCCTGGTACCCACACAGGGGCCCACAACTGCCTGTGACACTAGCTCCAGACAATCCAATCTTTAAAAAACAAAACAAAACTGGGTGTGGAGGCCAGCTCTGAGGCCAAGGCAGTCTGATCTCTGAGTTCAAGGTCAGCTTGAACTAAGCCTGGTCTCAAAAAGGAAGAAGGAAAAGAGGGCAATGGTTGTGTTATCAGAGGCACACCCAGCATGCAGGAAGCCCTGAGTTCCATCCCCAGCATGGTAACTGGTACCATGGTGCCCTCCTGTCACCTTCACCTTAGACCCCACAGCCCACCCCGTGTGGGGGTCATGAGAAACTCTTTGGTTGAGTGCACTTTTCCATGAGTTGATCAGTGGCTCCTTGCATCCAGCACGTCCCATGAAGGTTCTGGAAGTCCCCTTTACCTCAGCCTGCTGCAGGGTGTGGGGTGTGGCATGGGCTGGGTGGCCATGCATCTGAACTGCCTCACAATCCTCTCCCCAGCTGTGCCAATGGCGGTGGCTACTACCACTACTCCTACTCGGTTGTTCGTGGCTGTGACCGCATTGTGCCAGTGGACATCTACGTGCCAGGTGAGGACAGCCATCCTGCCCCACCACTCCAAGCTGCTGAGCCAGCCTGAGGAGGGGACCTTGATGTCCCCTGTGTCCATGCCTTGTCCTTTATCCCACCCTCCCAGGAGTGCTGGGTGTGCTAGCTCTCCTCTGTAGCCCTGGATGGGCCTCAGCTTAGCTGAGCTGCAGGGTCTTTTAGCAGTTCCCTGTCTGTCTTCCCTGTGTGGTCACTGGCCACTGCCCCCTGCAAGGCTCTCTGTCAGCAGACTGCTGGGGAGCAGGGCCAGATGAACAGGGAGGGCAGGGTTTCTGGCTGCAGTCCAGAGGCTTCTAGCATCCTGAGACATGGAATCTCAAGCTGCCCTTGGCTCAAGCCCATCTCCCTGACCAAATGGTTCAGTTTTTGTGACTATTCCTAAGGACCAGGCTGGTCACCAGAGTCACAACCTGGCCCTTTTCCCTGTGGAGCCATGGACAGCTCAGGGATGGAGTGGGTGTTAGGAGGCCTGGCATAGCAAGGACCCTTGTCCCTTTGAAGCCAACCCCAGGGTACCCATGTGGGCTGGTAGAGGCAGATGGTGGGGTCTCAACCGTGTGTGTCCCCAGGCTGCCCGCCCACGGCCGAAGCACTCCTCTACGGCATCTTGCAACTGCAACGGAAGATCAAGCGTGAACAGAAGCTGAAGATCTGGTACCGCAGGTAGAGCTGCCAGGCTGAGCACGAGAATCCCAGAATCCCTTGTGAATAAACCCATCCTGATCCAGTTGTGTGTTCTGTGTGGACTGTGGCCCAGCTGGCAGATGCCAGGTCCTGCACCCTCTGTGATCACTCCTGGCTCTAAGGGCCAGCTGTGGGCAGTGTAGGCTGGTGGCCCGTTTCAGTCTCAGTGTCTCACATCTGAGCTTGTGGCCTCTGCCCACTGTACAGCTCAGACCAGTCACTGCCTACTTCTGAGCAAGGGAAGGCAGTAGGTCTCCTCTCAAACAGAAGACACATATCTGGTCTGCTGCCCTTTAGGAGCTATCAACTCTGGGAGGAGGAGGAGGAGGAAGAGGAGGAGCAGGGGGGGAGGATGGGGGGGGGAGGATACCAGCATGCTCAGCATGATGCCCTCTTGCAGAGCATGTCAGGACTCGGCCTTCGTGTCCTGCAGATTTCCATTCTGTGGCTCTCAAAGGACACACTGTGACAGGAATGGGTCAGGGAACCAGCACACCCAGGGCGTGGGATGGGTGGGTGAGCCTGCCCAGGCAAGAGGAGCTTTTTGTCCGGAGACAGGGTTTCTCTGTGTAGCCCTGGCTGTCCTGGAACCCCAGAGATCAGCCTGTCTGCCTCCCAAAGGCTGGGATTACAGGGGTTACACCATACCCCACTCCAAAGGCAGCTTTTAAGACAAGACCCAGTTAAGGTGGAGACTCTCCAGGCCAAGGGAACAGTCTGCTCCCTGCCTTGAATGCCAACCCTGGCCTTCATACTGGGGAAGAGACTGTGGAAGAGGGCAGGGTGTGAGCAGAGGTGTCCAGGCACTGGCTGGCCACAGGACAGCAGCCGGAAGTGAAGAAGAGCTGGCATAGGGCACAGGCCAACAGGCCCTCCAAGGGTGCAGTGTGGACCCAGGCAGCAGATTTGGTACCAGGGATTTGCACAGTAGGACTGCACTGTGAGAGCCACATTGCTTGTTGTGTACTGGGCTAGGCTGAGGCCCGTGGAGGCTCTCCCCTACCCTGGCCTTGGTGAGACCCCACAGTCTCATCCTGGGCCCCCTGTTGAAAACAGACAATGGTTGATTGGTCATGTCTGGGTGGGGCAGGGGGCACAGAGCACCACATCTTCTGAGGCAGAGGCAGTTCTGAGCCAGATGTGGTCCCTCACCTTTGGCTCACTGCCAACCAACCCACTAGTCTTCTTGTTAGCATTTATTTTACTCCTGAGCTCTGGGAAGATGGCAGTGCCAGGCAATGGTTAGGATGTCACACTGCAGGCACAGTGGAGAGGCTGGAGCCCACATTCCAGCCACAAAGGTACTGAGGAGGACACAGGCTCCTTGTAGACCTGGGCCGGCTGCTCAGTGCTTGGTGACCAGGGGTGTGATCATCTGAGGGAAGGCATAGTAGCGGCAGTCGGCTGGGGGCACCAGTGCCATCACCTCTGTGCAGATGTTTTCTTTCAGGAAGCCAGCTTCCTGCAGTGCAGGCACCTGCGTCTCCTGTAGGGAGGGGTCACAGGTCACCCCAGATGATGTGGGACAGGACCTGGGTGTGAGTGAATTCTGGTGCAGGCAACAATTTTCTGATAAGCTCTGCTGTGTTTCAGACCAGCATCCTTGCACAGGCCCGCTGTAGGCCTCTTAAGAAAAGAGTCTTATGTGATGGAGCTGTCTCATGGGCTGGTGGGAAAGCTGTCCTGCTTGCCCTGGTACTGGAGGGCATCTGTCCCCAAGATAGGCACAGCCCCACAGGTAGAGTGCAGTGAGCAGGGCTGTACAGAGCACTGAGGAGCCACCGGAGGCTGGGACTAGTGGGGGCCTTCCTGACTTGAGAATGGAAAATCACAACCCAGACCTCTTGAGAGCTCTGGCCCCCAAGGCCAGCGAGCAGAGGGTCTCCCCCTGCCAGGCTGCAGGGTAAGGCCCTCCTCACCTGCTGTCAGGCAGCATACCTCAAACATGGTGGTGATGTCTGTGTATTTGGACTTCATGAGCTCCCCCCAGGACGTGAGGTTGCAATAGGTGAGAACGCCCCCGGTCTTCAGCAAGCGGAAGGCATGATTCTGCAGAGAGGCCAGTGGACAGGAAGGGGTAGGACCATGGGAAGAGAGCTGCTGGTCTGTAAATGTCACATGCCCTGCCCACCTGACCTTCCAAGGCCCACCGTCCCTGGCCCCGCAGTCCTACCTTAATAAAGTTGAATTGGTGAGTGTGCCAGGCCTCTTCAGACAGTGGGTACGTGTCATATAGAATCCCTGCAGTTTGAACACATACCAGTCAGCGCTGGCACAGCCTTGCCCAACCTCATCTGAGCCATCCCATGGCCTTGGAGGCTAACCCAGCCCATGCAGCTGTCCTTCCCACGGCTGTGTCCCCAGTACACATTGGAGGTGTGTTTGCTGGGATGGGGGACAACTTGTAGGCATCCATTCTCTCCTTACACCATGTACATCCTGGGGATCAAACTTTGGTCATCCTTTTTGATGGCAAGCTCCACCAGGCTGAAGAGGGTATGGTAGTGTAAGAGCAGGCACAGGCCGCCAAGCAGTACCCAGACGCCAGCAGGTTCCCCAGAGCTCAACCCCTTTGCCAGGCTCCCAGAGTGCCCTCACCATCAAAGTGACCGTCAGGCAGGGTAGGCGCCACCTCCTCCCACAGGCCTTTCAGGGGAACAACCTTGGAGAGGAGAGGGTCAAAAGAGGTTGAGGGTCACATGGGACCCCATGATCTCCCAGCCCTGCGGGGTACTTCCAGTCTGCACCCCAGTGGCAGAAGGTACCTTATGTGGCTGCCGCAGGGCCCAGTCTTGTAGACGCTGGAAGACCCCATCATTGCACTCAATAATCCAGTGTTCCTCTATGGGGGCCTGTTGCACCCTGGAGGCTGCAATGGCCATACCGAAGCCCACTTCCAAGACCCGGCCCCCTAGGAGGACAAAACATGACAGCTGGCTTGGGTGGGGGAGGGGGACTTAGATGTGAGGCCTGGCTCACACTTGCCTCAAGGCCAGCCAGCCAGCCAGCAGGACCATGTGGGTGGACAGAACAAAGTAACAGCAGAGTGTGGGCTCGGGCCGGCTGCCAATCAGAGCGGCTAGCCTGGGAGCCCAGGGCCTGGCCCCAGGGATCCCTGGACTCTGAGCCCCTGCCCACGCGATTTGTGCTCTAATCTGTGAGAAAGGGCCAAGCCTGGCTTGGAGGCTCTACACCTGCAGCCCCTCCAAGTTTCATTCTGCATCTAATACCAAGTCCTCATTTGCCTTGGGTGAACTTTGAAGTCCCCTCACTGCCCATCTGCCCTGTTTGAAGCTGGGGTGCCTCAGACACCACCCCTTGTCCAGAAGTTCAGGGCCACAGCACGGGGACAGCTGCCTCTCTGCTCAGTTTTCCCAAGCTATTCTTAGCAACAGCCCCTGGAGACTCCGGAGGTTCCCGACAAGCACAAGCCTCACGCCTCTCCGCTCTTTCTCTAAGTTCCACTCAAGACTGCGGTCCGAAGACCCAGCCTCGGGAAGTAGAAGTCTTTTTCCCTGGGAGAGGAAGTTCCATTTCGGAACCGGGGCCTCTTGCCTGCGTCCACTTTTTGCAAATACCCTTCCCTTCCCGACCAAGGTAGCCCCAAGGCAGCTCAGTGCCTCAGGCAAGGAAACTGAGGCTTGCAGCATGCATGGGAGCTCCTGCACTTTTAAGCTGCAGCCTCAGTTTCCTCTGGCAGAGTACCTCTGGAGGCAGCAGCCGCCGCCAGCGCATGCATATAGGGGGTCTCCCAACGTTCCATCACTGGCTTGCCCAGGATTTGCAGGTGCGTGTCAGATGCGTCATAGGCCGCGGGGGCCGCGCGCCACGCGGGGCCGCAGTCCTCGCCGGGCGCGAAGAGCGGGCTAGCTGCAGAAGAGCTCATGGTGAGGCTGTGCATACCAGGCCCGGAGCGCAGGGCTGCGGAGCCGCGGGGCCGGTGGAGGCGGAGTGGGGCGGTGCCTCTGCACAGAGATTAGCCTTGCACTCCGGTGGGTGGGAGCCTGAGGCGGGGGCGGGGCCTATGTGCCCTAAAGTACTCCGTGGCTGAGCCGTGTGGGCGGGGCCTACTCGCTGGGGCGGGGCCTTTCTGGGCTAGGGTGGGTCCAGTCATTAGAAGAGGGTTGGTCCTTGCTCTGGGAGGGGGTCCAGCCTGGCACTGGGCTGGGCCTGGGTGGATGGAGCCTGAGGGGCAGGGTGGAGCGTGCTCAGGGTCGGGGCTACTCGCTGGAGCCCGAAGTAAAGTTCTGAGAGGGGCGGATCTACGGAATGGGATAGGCCCTGCACTGGTGGGCTGGGGAGGAGTCCAACTTTATGCTATGGATGGGGCCAGAGCTGTGGGTTGGGACGGAATCCAGACTTCCATGAGGGATGCAGGCAGGAGCCATACAGGATGGAGCCTGTATGGTAGGACAGAGTCCAGCCTTCTGCTAGGGGCGGGGCCGGAGTAATGGGGTGGGGTCACCATTCTGCTAAGTATGAGAGACGAAGCTAAGGAACGGGGCCAGCCGGCTGAGACCGTGGTGTCCAGCCTTCTGCTACGGATGAGGACAGAGCCATGGGGTAGGTGTTTATGGGATAGGATGAAATTCAAGCGTTCTGCTACTGGCGAAGCCTAGTCTTCTTTCACGGGTTGGGCCCAGCCTGGTAGAGGCAAAACAAGATCCGGGGCCTAGCTTTCTGCTAGGGCTGAGGCTGGCGCCAAGGAGGCGGGGCCTGGGGGTAGGGTAATTGTGGAGTCGAGCTGAGTCTAGCCTTTTACTATGAATGGGGCGGAGCCTGCGGACCTGGGCGGGGCCAAGTTATCTAGATAGGAAGTTGGAGCCATGAGGGGCGAAGTGCGTGCGGTTTAAGGAGGGACGTTTAGAGACTACCAGTGGTCCCAGTGCTATTTAGGGTACCATATGTTGGCACGTGCACTGTTGTGGCTTCTGGAGGGGCGGGGCAAGCTCCCTGACACCACATTTGGAATGAGGCTTGACTTTCTGCATTTGCCTGGCTGGCTCGCAAGGGTACTCAGATTTACTGTCTGAAGAGGCTGTGAAACTTCCTGATCCCAGCATGTCGTCCACGATGCTCCTCCAAGTTGATTTTTTTTTTTTTTAAGGTTTTTCGAGACAGGGTTTCTCTGTGTAGCCCTGGCTGTCCTGGAACTCACTCTGTAGACCAGGCTGGCCTCGAACTCAGAACTCCACCTGCCTCTGCCTCCGGAGTTCTGGGATTAAAGGCGTGCGCCATCAGGCCCGGCCCAAGTTGATTTTTTATTTCTATTTATCCGTTTATTTAGAGACAGGAGCTCCTGACTGGCCTGGAGCTTGCTATTGAGACCAAGTTGGCCGCGAACTCACAGATTTCTGCCTGATTCTACCTCTGAACTGCTGGGATTTAAAGGCGTATGCCACCATGCCTGGCTGAATGCCTCAAGTTTAGACACTCATTGGCCTGGTGAGGTCCAAGAAGCCAGCCCTCTCTCAGCTGCTCTAATCCATACCTGTCATTCACTGGCTCTAGCTTACTCCTGGGTCACTTGGGCATGTTAGGTGTAGCGATCTGATGATTTTTCTGAGAACTACTGGAAGAACAGGGAAACTCTTAGCCCTTAGAAGATGTTACAGCAATAACTGTTGATATCCTCATTTTACAGGTGGGGGAAACTGCTAAAAAACAGGAGTGGAGACCAGGGCTCCAGTTTAGAACCGCAATAGTTAGCACTTTTGTTTTGGGAGTTTTGGTTTGTTTTTTATTTTTTAATGTACTTGGTGTCTCATGCCTGTGCACCACCTGCTGTGTGTAGTGCAGGGGGCACCGGATCCCCTGAGGCGCAGTCACTGGCATTGTGATCTCTCACGTGGGTGCTGAGAATCAAACTTTGGTCCTCTGGAAGAAACAGGTTCTCCTGTAGCCCAAGATAGCCTCAAACTCTCACACAGCTAAGGGTAACCTCGAATTCCAGATCTTGCTGCCTCCACCTCTCCAGTGCCAGGATCAACAATGTGTACTGCTATGCCCGGTTTCTGCAGCTCAGGAAGGGTCTTGGGCGTTGTGTCTGCCAGGAGAGCACTTCCCCCACTGAACTCTAGGTCCAGTCCAGCCTCCACTGTGCCACTCCTCTGAGTGGCCTTCTGATGATCTCATGTGGTCTAATTAAAGCAGAAAATGGGTAGCTTTGTCATCTCAGCACTCCAGAGTCAGCGACAGCAAGATCTCTATGAGTTCCAGGACAATTGGGGCTACATAGGAAGACTCTGTCTCCAAACAAAAGCTTTGGACTGTTTTTTTTATAATCTGAGCTGTTATACCCAGCACAGAAATGAATTGTTGCTTGTTATACTTTGCTGTTATTATATTATGTTCTACTGACATAGAGACTAGGTCCCAGGTCACTCTCAAATTTATTTATTTATTTATTTATTTATTTATTTATTTTTGGTTTTTCGAGGCAGGGTTTCTCCGTATAGCCCTGGCTGTCCTGGAACTCACTTTGTAGACCAGGCTGGCCTCGAACTCAGAAATCCGCCTGCCTCTGCCTCCCGAGTGCTGGGATTAAAGGCGTGCGCCACCACGCCCGGCTCCACTCTCAAATTTAAAGTCTTCTTCTTCTTCTTCTTCTTCTTCTTCTTCTTCTTCTTCTTCTTCTTCTTCTTCTTCTTCTTCTTCTTCTTCTTCTTCCTCTTCTTCTCCTCCTCCTCCTCCTTCTATTCTCCTTCTTCTTTTTCTCCTTCTCCTTCTCCTTCTCCTTCTCCTTCTCCTTCTCCTTCTGACACAGGGTTTCTCTGTGTAGTCCTGGCTGTCCTAGAACTCACTCTGTATACTAGCTGTACTTAATTCACAGACATCAGCCTGTCTCTGCCTCCCAAGTGCTGGGTTTAAAAGTGTGCACCAATACTGCCCTGCTTCAGGCTTTGTTTGTTTATTTGTATGTATGTTTTGGTTTTTGTTTGAGAAAGTCTCGTGTACCTCAGGCTGGCTTCTAGTTCACTATATAGCTGACCAAGGGAGGCTGACCTTGAATTCCCAATCTTCCTCTCCAACCTGAGCGCTGGGATGACAGGTTTGTACTGCCATGCCTGTTTTAAGTAGGCTGGGGATGGAACCCAGATCTTTAGCCTAGAAAGATGCTCAACCAACTGAGCCATTACCTCGTTTTATTCACTTACTTATTATGTTGTTGCTGCTGTTATTATTATTATTATAATTTTTGTTTGTTTGTTTTGTTTTTTTGAGACAGGGTTTCTCTGTGTAGCCCTGGCTGTCCTGGGACTCACTCTGTAGACCAAGCTGGCCTTGAACTCGGAAATCCACCTGCCTCTGCCTCCCAAATGCTGGGATTAAAGGTGTGTGCCACCACTGCCCAGCTTTATATACATTTTTGAGACAGAGAACTCGTTATGAGAGGAAAGGCAGATTATCCAAGTGAGAAGTCAGATGCAGACAATAGATAGTAGTAAGAGTGTGGCTGTCCATGTTAGTGGTACTAGGAACAGTGTTTTTTTTGTTTTTGTTTTTTCTTAATAACCAGTGAACTTGGTTAATTTTTACTTTGAACCCAATCGAGCCTTAACTGAATGACCTTGGACAGGTGAGTCAGCCTCAGTGACCCTCTGTATCATCTTCTGCGAAAAAGGAAGAGCGGGAGGTGACACAGTTCAGAGCATGAGCATGCAGTCTGCTTTATGCACCGGCCTCTGAGGGGCGTCTTAGACTTTTTCCCTCGCAAGCCCTCACGCAATACCAAGATTCGCGAGTGGAAAAAGGGGAACCCGCGTCTGCGCCTGCGCGCGCCATGAACGCCCGGCGCCGCATGCACGCGTACGCACGCACGTGGCTGTCTCCCTCCGCGCGCGCCTTCTGAAGGCCAGATAATGCAGAGGACTGCATTTCCCAGAAGGATTAGATTCGACAGGGCGGAAACGCATGTCTCGGGTGTCCTTGCTGCGCAGGCGCAGATCCCTGCGTCCCCTCTCGCAAGCGGGCACGCACGCGCGGCGCGCCCCTGGCCCCGCCCCCGGAGGCCCCGTGCGGGAGCGCGCCCGGGCGTGCGCAGGGCGGAGGCGCGGAGGCGCGGGGACGCGCAGCGACCGTTGGCGCCGAGGGAGGAGGCTCAGCGCCGCCGCCGTTGCGCAGATCCGGGCCGCGGCTGCGGGGAGGGACGAGCGGTGACCTTCCGGAGGAGCGGGGCGCAGCGGGCCGGGACGGGGCGCCATGAACAGCGCGGGCGCCGACGAAATCGGGTGAGGCTGTGGAGCCGGGCCAGGCCCAGAGCGAGGGAGGCCGGGTTGCCGGACCGACCGGGCCGGGACTTTAGAGGAGAGCCGGGGTGCTGGGGGGTCGCCCCAAAGGCAGCCCATGGGTAACTGAAGGGACCCAAGGTGATAATTCACGAGCCAGAGAAACCCTAAATGAAGGTTCACAGGTCAGGGGCATCCCATAGGATAACTCACCGGACTGAGAGACCCCGAAATGATAGATCAGGGTGTTGAAGACCCCTACGTGGATCCTTGAAGTCAGGAAGGTAATGTAGGATAATTAGGGGTGCTGAGAGCTCTCTCACAGATCCTAAGTACCAGAGAGATTCCAAAAATGGACCAGGGTCCTTGAGAACCCTAAGTATTAGAATGGTGAAACTGAGGGATCTTCAAAGAATAGATTATAGAGCAGAGAGACCCCATAGAGTTGCTCTGGGGAGTTGAATTCTAAAAGCTAGATCACAGGTAATGGAGACCCTGTAAAATAGATTAAGGATGCAGAGACACCCTAAAGAATACATAGGTCAAATAAATTAGGTTATGGGTGCCGAGGAACCCCAAAGTATAGATTACAACTCACAGAGACCGCATGGGAAAACGTGGGGATCTGAAGGGTACCCCAAAAGATTAGGGTGCTGGGGTTATCTAGTAAAACCGCAGGGATGAGGAGATCACAAAGGACAGATCAGGATGTTGGGGCTTCCTAAGTGGAGTTTGGGGTCAAGGAGTCTTCAAATGGTAATTTTGGAGGTCGTGGGATTCTCCAGATTTCAGGAATTAAGGTGACCATCAAATCAGGAGACTGAGAGACACTACAGGATAGTTCAGATATTAGAGGGACCCTAAGTAGAGCCTGGGTGTCGGGGAGACGCCCCCCCCGATAAAATTAAAGGAGTTTGGGAACACTGAAAAGTTGGGGTCGGGAGACCCTAAAAGATAACTCAAGGTTCTGAGTCCTACACAGGAGTTAGAGGAGGACCCCAGAACTCACGCCTTTAATCCCAGCGCTTGGGAAGCAGAGGCAGGTGGATTTCTGAGTTCGAGAGGCCAGTCTGGTCTACAAAGTGAGTTACAGGACAGCCAGGGTTACACAGAGAAACCCTTTCTCAAAAAACCAAAAAAAAAAAAAAGAAGAAGAAGAAGAAGAGGACTCCAAAGGAGAGCTGGGGGGTTATGTGGATAAGGTGGTTGGGAAGGCCCTATAGAATAAGGGCTTGAGGGACCCTCCCAAAGGATATATTAAGGTATAGGGGACCCCTGAGGTTGAGCTGTGAGGTCGGGAGATACTAAAGGATAGTTCAGAGGGCTGAGGGAATTCCAAGAGAGACCCTTAGCTCTGTGGGAGACCATAAGCCGTAATTGTGGTTAAGGAAATAGGCTAGGGAGATCATACAGGGTAGTTCAGAAGGCTAGGGGGACCTCCAACAGGAGTTACAGAGTCTAGAAGAGCCCAGTGGAGATTTGGGGGAACCCCAAAGGATAGTTAAGGAGCTAGAGAGGCCTGAAAGGCTAATTCAGGGGGCTGGAAGAATACCAGGTGGAGGTGCGGGACTCAGGAATACTCTAAAAGATAATTGGAGACCCTGAGCCAGTGAGGCCTAGAAGATGCGGGGTCCAAGAGAACTCTTTTGTTTGTGTTTAGTTTATTTATTTATTTCTTGTTTTTTGAGATTTTTTTTTTTAAATTATTTTGGTTGTTGCTTGTTCATAAGATAAATGAGAGGCTGGGGAGACTCAGAGCTCCGGGGGTCATAGAGGAATCAAGAGACAGCTCCATGAGCTTGGGAGACACCAGTGATAACCAAAGACTAAAGTATAGGGAGACCCCAAAGGGAAGCCTGGAGACCTAAGTGACTCCAAAGGGGACCTTAAGGCCAGAGAGACTCCCCAAAAGGATGCTTCAGTGGGTTAGGGAGACCACAAGGGGTCTGGGAAACCAGAAAGAGGAACCCAGAAGCCAGGAAGAGCCCCCACCCCTGAAACTGCTCAACAAGCCAGGGTACCCAGAACAGAACAAGAAGTCAGGGTGCTCGGGAGCTGTGAGGGGGGAAGTTTGAGACCTGGGAGGGCTTAAATAGCAGCCTGCTGGTCTAGAGACTCTCATATCGGGGTGGCACCAGAGGGAACTTTTTAGAGCTATGGAACCTGATCCTGGGGCCTTCGAGTCAGGAAGATCACAAAGGAGATCAAGGACTGGGGGACCCCAAGTGGGGACTTTGTGGGGTCTCTGTGATATCAACCAGGGCTTGAGGGGTTTAAATAAACTTGGAATTTTTTTTTTTTTTTTTTGGTTTTTCGAGACAGGGTTTCTCTGTATAGCTCTGGCTGTCCTGGAACTCACTTTGTAGACCAGACTGGCCTCGAACTCAGAAATCCGCCTGCCTCTGCCTCCCAAGTGCTGGGATTAAAGGCGTGCGCCACCACCGCCTGGCAAACTTGGAATTCTAAAAGGACCTAGTCTAGGAGCCTGGGGTTTGGTGGGACACTTTGGGTCTCCCCAGTAGGCCTTGAATTCCTCTCATCTGCTGCTTTTGTCAGTCTTGTAGCCCAGGGAGCTCAGAGTGGCATCCCGAGTTCCCTCTTGCAGGTGCAGGAACTTGACAGGTTGGTGCACATGGTTAGGCATGTTGGGGTTTCATTTTCCTCCCTACAACTTGTCCCACTTGGGCTGGGAGACAGTGAGGTTCTCACATTGTATTCTGGGGTGTCCTTACTTCTCTCAGCCCTAGTCCCTGCCTCACGGCTCCTTAGCAGGTGGCTCTGCCTCCACAGGTAGAAAGAGTCTGCCTGCTGTCTGGCAGACTTCCTGAGGTGGTGGGTGAGCTACCTAATGCACTCAGTGTTGAGTGTGCCTGGCACTGAGGACTTGGGCCTGGTAGGCAGTGTCTTTGCTCACGAGGTGGGTAAGAGGTGTGCTTCTTGTGGATCTGTCCCAGGATCAGAGCACCTTGCTGAATGGAAGGGCCTGGCACCTGTGCAGTTGCTGGGTCTCCTGCATGCTCTTAGGGTCTGGAAGACCACTGTGGGCCTGGGAGAGAGGTCAGAGGTTGCTGGCTCCCCATGACAGCATGCACCTCCTGGACATATAATGAAGTGTCAGACCCTACTGCATCCCTGCAGCCTCACATAAACCCACTGGGCACTAGGAGCCTGTGCCTAGACTGGACAAGACTGGAGTCTGCTCTGTAGTCCCTAGGAAGTCACCCAGAGGGCGGGTTTTGTGATTTATTTTGGTTGAGGCAGGTGTACTGGCTGGTTTTGTGTGCCAACTTGACATAGGCTGGAGTTATCACAGAGAAAAGAGCTTCAGTTGAGGAAATGCCTCCATGAGATCCAGCTGTGGGGCATTTTCTCAATTAGTGATCAAGCGGGTAGGTCCCCTTGTGGGTGGTGCCATCTCTGGGCTGGTAGTCTTGGTTCTATAAGAGCAGGCTGAGCAAGCCAAGGGAGGCAAGCCAGTAAGTAACATCCCTCCATGGCTTCTGCATCAGCTCCTGCTTTCTGACCTGCTTGAGTTCCAGTCCTGACTTCCTTTAGTGATGAACAGCAATGTGGAAATGTAAGCTGAATAAACCCTTTCCTCCCTAATTTGCTTCATGGTCATGATGTTTGTGCTGGAATAGAAACCCTGACTAAGACAGCAGGGTTTCTCTATGTAGTCCTAGGGTGCTTGCTCTGTAGACCACACGGCCTTGAACGTTTACAAATCTGCCTGCCCAGCCCACCTCTGCCTCCTGAGTTGGTGAATTAAAGGCATGCCCCACTACACCCATCCTTTATTTACAAAGGGAGTTTTGAATTGTTTAATGCTGGGGATGGAGCCTGAAGTTGCAAACCTCTGAGTTTCCAAGTGTAGCGGTTGGTTACTGAGAAAGCTAGCGGCTGTGCCCATCAGTGGAACATCAGAGATCCCTGTCCCTGGGCCTGTTTAGATGCTGGTAATGGGGCCTTCTGCAGTTTCCTCTACAGACTGCTGTCCTGGTTAATTGACCTGTTCAGCCAAGGCAGCCACCTGTAGGTGAGTGGCTGGCTGCTGCATCTGGTGGAGGCTCTACTCTCATGCATGCGTAGGCTGGGGTCTTAGGTTATGGCAGGAGTGCCTGTGATGTAAGTGTCCTCTCTCCAGGAGAAGGTAGATGGAAGGTAGCAGAGGGGGCATCTTTGGGGTCACCTCCAACTTGTGCTGGTCTTGTTTGGTTTGTTTTGGAGGGTTTTTTCCCTAAGACAGCCCTGGTTGGTCAGAAATTTGTTATGTAAACCAGGCTGGCCTTAGACTCAGAGAAATCTACCTGCCTCTCTCTCCTGAGCTCTGGGATTAAAGGTATGCTCCACTATGCCTGAAGCAATTTATGTGTGTATGTATATATGTGTGTGCGTTTTTTTTTTTTTTTTGTTTTTTTTTGTTTGTTTGTTTGTTTTGAGACAAAGTTTCCCTGTGTAACCCTGGCTGTTCAGAATTCACTCTGTAGACCAGGCTGGCCTTGAACTCACAGAGATCCTCTTGCTTCTGCCTCTGCAGTGCTGGGGTTAAAGGCATGCGACACCATGCCCAGCTGCCATTTCTTTTAAAATTGTGTGTGTGTGTCTGTGTGTTCATATGCCCATGCACCATGGTGCACATGGAGAGATGAGAGGACAACTTGTAGCAGTTAGTTCTTTACTCGAACACTGTGTGCCAAGGGAACCAGACTGGAGTCAGGCTGCAAGCATATTCATCTGCCAAGCGATCTTTTTTTTTTTAAAGATTTATTTATTTTATGTATATGAGTACACACTGTAGTTGTACAGATGGTTGTGAGCCTTCAAGTGATTGTTGGGAATTGAAATTTGGACCTCTGCTTGCTCTGGCCAACCCCACTTGCTCCGGCCCAAAGATTTATTTATTATTATAAGTTCACTGTAGCTGTCTTCAAATGCACCAGAAGAGGGCATCAGATCTCATTATGGGTGGTTGTGAGCCACCATGTGGTTGCTAGGACTTGAACTCAGTACCTTTGGAAGAGTAGTGGGTGCTCTTACCCACTGAGCCATCTCACTAGCCCTGCCAAGCGATTTTTTAAAAAAAAGATTTATTTATTTTATGTATGTAAGTACACTGTCAGTGTCTTCAGACACAGACACACCAGAAAAGGGCATCAAATCCCATTACAGATAGTTGTGAGCCACCATGTGGTTGCTGGGAATTGAATTCAAGACCTCTGGAAGACCAGTCAGTGCTCTTAACTACTGAGCCATCACGCCAGCCCTGCCAAGAGATCTTGCTGGCCCTCCCCCTTCTGGTGCCCCCATCCCTGTGTGTGTGTGTGTGTTTCAGGTTGTCAGGCTTAGTGGCAAGTGCCTTACTGAGGTGTCCAGTTGGCCTGGAGGGTTGGAGTTGGAAGGGAGTAGAAGTGGGTACTGCTTCCTGAGTGTGATTTTCTGCATTCTGGTGTTAAGTCAGCAAATGCAGGAGGTTGGTCCGTGTGCTAGAGCTATCACAAGTGGCCTGGTGTCAGGTGTGAGGGCTGTATCTGCGAAGTCTGGACCCTGATATCGGGCTCATGCCCATGTTGAGCAGAGGTTCCTGGGGTCCCCTTGTGTGGCCTAGGCTACTTTGCTCTCCAGCTCCTCCAGTGACATACCTGTAGGACACAGTGGTGGGAAAAGTCCATCTGAACTGTGGTCAGTGTCACCTGGAGAATGAAAGGCAGGCACACTAGGTATCCTGGCAGCAAGGTCTTTCCAGGAAGGCCTGGGTTTGTGGCTTAGGGCTCCTCTGCTGACCTGGATGAGGGTCTGTGCAGACTGCTTTATGTGAATGCTGGGCCTGTCAGATTGGGCTGAGTGCCTTCGCTGCACCGATGCAGAGAAAGGCCTATGAGAGAAAGGGCGGAGCTCATCCTTCATGTATGTCCCACCTAGAGGCCACCCCTGCTCAGTGTCCCTACCCTAGGAGCCAGCTGCCTGGCCCTGAGCCCTGGAGCACCTCAAATCCCAGCCAGACAAGCTGCAGTTGCTCCTTCTAACACAGCTTATTGGAGGGTACAGAGGAGGCAGGGAACCTGCTGGGGGCTGTGCACCCATCTGGGAGTGCAGAGTGAAGATAAGTTCCCCTCAGCCCTGGGGGTGCTTCTTTGGTGATTTTCTGTGTGTATGAGTGTGTGTGTTTCCTGTTGGCTGTGTGGTGCTGAACGATGGTCCAAGGTTCCCTGTGTTCAGAAGAGCCAGGCGTGAACAGCCGATGGGGTGACTGTTGTCACTTCTCTGCCAGCCATAGCAGGCTGCCTCTACCCAAGGCCTTTGCTCCCTGGCCACAGTCCAGAGGCTGTAGATGTTCTGTGGTAGGTGCCTGCTGTGAGCCTGGCTGTGGGTTTGAACTGCTCCCCAAAGGGCTCTGGCAGATCTGTCCCTTTCTAAAGATACTTAAGCCGTAGGGCCTCAGGCTTGAGTGGCATTGGGGAAGAGAGGAACAGGACACAGGACTGGAGGCCAGGAGGCCATGGCAGAGCAGGGTGTCTCTAACACACTACTGTTTCTCTCTAGGGACTGCCATCATAGGAACTGAGGTTGTGGTTTGGTCCGTGTGACAAGTCCATGTGCACTGAGGAGCAGCTGGGAGGGTGGGAGCACCAGCGGAAGTTAATCACTAGAGATGAGGCCTCTTCAGTCACATCCTCATGTCACTTCTGTCTGTGGGGGTCATGGGCTTCTGTGTCCTCATAGATGAATTGTGGAGCCAGCCTAGGGACAGGCAGCAGGGGCCGGGCCTCTCAGGCTCATCCCTGTGCTGTGTGTGGGTTCCACCGGGCCCTGCTGGAAGCCTGGAATGGCTCTTTTCTGGCCTCTGGGGCCTGAAGGGAAGTGATGGCTATAGGTTCTGGGTTCAGCGGCAGGATGTGGGGTGCAGGCACCCAAACATGGCAGGTTGCACATAAGTGAGGAGTGCACCAGCTCCCCTGGAGGCACCTGATTGTTGCTGTCACTCAGAGTCTGTCCTGCAGAGCTAAGTGGCCTCTCCTGTCCCCAGTCTGTAGGTGCTGACTCCCTGCATGGCTGGGAGCTGATCCACAGGCCCTCCTAAAGCTCAGGCTCTCATTTCTCTTTTTCACTTGATTGGATACTTTGTTGTCACCTCAGCCATAAAGGAATTGAAATCTGCATCCTGGAACCTTCTAGAACCTTTGTGACCATGGGCCTGTCTTACCTGCTGGACTCTGCTGAGCCAGACAGAAAGCCTCTGTGCACCCAGGCCGGAAGCCCTGCTCTCCTCAGCAGGTGGAGTGCAGCCTCAGTAGTGTCCTCTCGGGCCCCACTTTGGGCCCCACATCGGGCCGAGCCTGTGGCACTGCAGGGTGTGGATGCACTCTGCTGCCTGAAGCCAGGAAAAGAGATGAGGACCTCAACCCGCTCCTCGTGCCTTCTGCATGTCTGTGCTGCTGACACGGCTGCTTTCCCTTTCTTTCTCTCTTTCCTTTTGTGGGCTCCAGTTTCCCATTCTCCCATTGTTTCTGAGTGCTGGGTTTCTCCCATGCGTGTACCACCACACCTAGCATTTGCCCAGTGTCTGTACCTGAAACTGCATCTGGGCCCAGAGCCTGGACCCATCTGACCAGTTCCTCTTCTGTGCCCGTGGCCTCCTGCTTGGTTAGGAAGCTTTATGTTTAGTGAGGCCGGGCCCTGAGCCACCTGTGCAGTGAGTTGCCTAGGCTGGAGAGTTTGCAAAGATTCAGGAGGCCAGAGGGCTAGCGGCCTTGCAGGACAGGGCACCTCTTCCACAACTGGGAAGGAAGGGAGTTGTGTGGTCACCCATGCTTACCCATGGCTGGCACCTCTACTGTGGGACTTTGTTGTGGGGGTCACTTGGACCACTTGAGGACTCTTGTGTCTTGAAGCTCCTGGCTCATATGTAGGACCTAGTTACTGCATGTGAGGCAGTAATATGCCTACCTGCACAGGGCCCTCTGGTTTCCAGCCTGCCATGGGATAGTTGACTGCCTGTGGGTGGCAAAGGGTAGGGGTTCTAGCATTTTCTGTAAAGGGGGGCAGGTTTTATTTATTTATTTGGATTTCGAGATAGGGTTTCTCTGTGTAGCCCTGGCTGTCCTGGAACTCACTCTGTACACCAGGCTGGCCTCGAACTCAGAAATTCACCTGCCTCTGCCTCCCAAATGCTGGGATTAAAGGTGTGCGCCACCACGCCCAACTAAGGGGCAGGTTTCTTATATCTGGAGGTTGATGGTGGTGCTGGCGCCGAGGACCCTTCCTGCTCAGAGATTTGCCCCAAGTATCCTATAGGATTGGCAAGCAGAGCTTCAGGGTGGCTGCTGGGGTGGGGGCGAGGGGGCAGGCTCTCCTGCTGGGCCATGCCTCGTGACCCAGAGCTGGGGAGGGATTGGATGAAGCCTGAGTGCCTCAGGTGACAGAGTTAGTGCTCACTGCTGAGGCCCAAGGGCCATCTGATACAGCTGCTTCTCGAAGCTGTCCTTGGAGATGGTGCTGTATGGATATGGGCCCCAGGCATGACGGGCCACTGCTAAGGCTCTGTCATCCAGAGCTCTGTTGTCCAGCAGCTTCATGAGACCTTGTCCTAGGCTAGGGGCTTATCTAGTTGGGCTTAGACTGTTCTCCTCCTGGTGGTTAGGTCTCGGCAGAAGCTGCAGGCAGTGTGTCCTGTCACGGGCAGTTGGCTTTTGTCCTAGCAGCCTGGCTCTGACAGGGCCATCTCTGTGGCAGCAAAGGCATATATCTCTTAGCTGCCATAGTATGGAAGCTGGTGGTCCTTCATTGAGTTGTGTGTGGCCCCCAGGCTGACTGAGCACATCCCTCTTCCTGTGGGCCTGGTGCTGGGGACAGCCTTAAGAGGTCAGCTGACTCTGAGCCTCTTTTCCCTACAGGAAGCTCTTTGTGGGCGGCCTGGACTGGAGTACCACTCAAGGTAGGAGCTGTGGTGTCCCAGCCATGAATGGGCGTGGCTCTGGTGCCTGTGGACCTAGCCTTGTGTCCCTTGGCAGAGCTTGCTCTAAAGTCAGTGTACCCTGGTGGTGTCCTGCTTGTCCAGCCCTGCCCTCCTGTTCCTGGCAGAGTTAGTTCACCCTTTCTAGCACAAGGCCATCCATACCCTCATACCCTGGGCCCTCTCCCCAGCAGTTAGCTACCAAGCAGCTTGGGTAAGGCTGCTGGTGTGTGTGTGTTGGGGGGGGGGGTCTCTGTGTGTGCTGAGGCTGTGCTAGGACATGTGTACCTTTGTTCCTGTCTCCGAGCAGAGACTCTACGCAGCTACTTTTCCCAGTATGGTGAGGTTGTGGATTGTGTCATCATGAAAGATAAAACCACCAACCAGTCTCGAGGCTTTGGATTTGTCAAGTTTAAAGACCCCAATTGTGTGGGGACAGTGCTGGCCAGCAGACCACACACCCTAGATGGCCGAAATGTAAGTGACTTCATGGGTCCTCCCATCTTTGCCCACCTGTCTGAATTAGTTGGCTGTAGGGTTCAGGCTATTGTTGGAGGGGGCGTATTAGAGGTTAGACTCTTTAGGTGAGAACCATGGGGTGTGATGGGCCTAGTGCCCTTGGCGGGGTAGCTTCCTGCTCACAGCTCTGGCTTCACGTTTCCCACAGATCGACCCGAAGCCATGCACACCTCGGGGGATGCAGCCAGAGCGAACACGGCCCAAGGAAGGCTGGGTAAGGCTGGGTAAGGCTGGGCTGGGCTGGGCTGGGCTGGATGCTCTGTCGTGCTAGAGGGTGGTCACCATTTTCTCCCTCTGCTCACTGACTTAAGGGAAATGGGACTCTGGGATGCTGCAGCCTTTGAAAGCCAAGGACCATCACCTTGGGCTGGGTGCACAGTCTTCCTAGCCCCTTAGCAGCAAGGGCTACCACCGGTCAGCTGCTCTCATGCTGAGTAGAGCCAGTGTTTCCTTGGGTCATGCACACCCCACTCCACACCTTGGCAGTCCCTGCCTGGCAGCAGGCTATGCCTTCACGTTTACACGGGCCAGCTGTGCAGGCAGAGATGGCTGCCTGGAAGGAGTCTGTGCTTCTGCTGTGAATGGCAGCCCGCTTGTTTGGTGAGCTGGCCTCAGCCTCTCCAGTGCTGGGATGTTAGCTGTAGGCTACCGTTCCCCACTCACTTTCCAGATTTATTTGTATTTGTTTACTTGTGGGCATTTTCTTTTTTTGTTTGTTTGGTTTTGGTTTTGGTTTTTCGAGACAGGGTTTCTCTGTATAGCCCTGGCTGTCATGGAACTCACTTTGTAGACCAGGCTGGCCTCGAACTCAGAAATCCGCTTGCCTCTGCCTCCCGAGTGCTGGGATCAAAGGTGTGCGCCACCACGCCTGGCTTGTAGGCATTTTCTTTACCTGTATGTCTATGCACTGCTTGGGTGCCTGATGCCTTGGGAGCTAGAAGAGGTGGTCAGATTCCTCAAATTGAGTTGTAACAGTTGTGAGTCACCATGTAGGTAGGGTACTCAGACTCAAATCCTGCTCCTCTTATCTGCCGAGCCTTGTCTCCAGCCTTTCCTATTAAGATATACATTCTCTCACAGGTGTGCTTTGGACGAAGCCCTAGTGAGCTTGTGATGGTCAAGAGCCCCACCCCACCCGACCCCCCCCCCAAAAAAAGAAAAAGAAAAAAGCTGGGCGTGGTGGCGCACACCTTTAATCCCAGCACTCGGGAGGCAGAGGCAGGATTTCTGAGTTCGAGGCCAGCCTGGTCTACAAAGTGAGTTCCAGGACAGCCAGGGCTATACAGAGAAACCCTGTCTCGAAAAACCAACCAACCAAACAAAAAGAGCCCTACCCCCTTTTTTATTTAGGAACGTCAGTTCCCAGAGGTTGGAGGCCTAGCACAGCAGTGTACTTGCTGCCTTAGAGCTGTTCACACAGGCCTCAGAGGGGATGGCAGTGGGGGTGGGGAACTGCTGTCCACACCATGGCACTGGCTGGCTCACTCTGCGACTCTTCAGCGTGGGCCAGACTGCTGAGACGCACTGCACACGTGAGCTCCTGTCTGGGCAAGCGCAGTTACTAGCGGAGGGGTGTGCTTCCCTGCTCTCCAGTCTTACCTGAAGCCCAAGCCAGCCTGGGACCCAGGATCTTCCTGCCTCAGTCTCAAGATGCTAGGCCGACAGGCCTGTGCGACCACAACCAGCTCAGAAGTTCAGTCTTGATTGTGCTGTCCTCACCAGGGACAGGGTTAGAGCCATGGGCGGGAGCAGCAGTGGAGGTGGGGCAAGGTACTCCATGATTGCTCAACTGCCAAAGCATTGTCTCAGGTCCCCTGTGTCCCCAGGTTGTCACACACAGCTGGTATTCATGAGACTGCCTTTCTGGTTTTTTGGGTTTTTTTTTTAACCTTGCCAAAATCCCATCCGCACTGGGAATGTAGGTCATTGGTGAGCCCTCCCTAGGATGTAGAAGGCCCCAGTTTTGTCCCAAGCACTAAAAAATGAAAAGTAAGGCCAGAAGTCCTGTCTTCACGTTGCAGATTGTTTTGTTTGTTTTTCAGGCAGAGTACTCTGTAGTCCTGGCTGTCCTGGAACTCAGAGATCCCTGCTTCAGACACTGTGGGCTTGTTGTTACTGTCCCTAACTGGCTTTTTAAATCCCGTTTATGTTTGGTGTCTGTGGACATGAATGTCATAGAATGCATGTAGATGGCAGAGGGCAACTTAGAGTTGGTTCCCCTGCTGGGATGTGTACTGCAGAGGCAGTTCCTGTAGCCACTGAGCCATCCTGCCAGTCCAGGAGTGCAGGCTTCCTGTTGGCTTGAGACTGGCTGGCTCTTAGTGACCTCTGCAGCAGTCCTGAGTGCTAAGCGCAGGCCCACAGGTACCGCCCTGACCACAGACCTTCCATTCTCGTGGTCTAAGGCAACGTGTAGTACCCGAGGAAGGGCTGCAGGCCCGGCCTCCTGGAGTCCCCAGAGCAGCCATGCAGTTTCAGAACGTGGTCTGGTTTTAACTGACTCAGAAGCCTATGAGCTGGAGTAGCAGTGGGGGGGGATTGGAGGCGGGGGGGGGGGGGGGGGCCGGCAGGTGGATCTGGAGTTGAAGGTCAGCCTGGTCTGGAGAGTGGGTTTCAGGAGCAGAAGTACAAGGTGAGACTGCCTCAACAAAACAAAACAGCCGTACAAGGGGCCAGACTGCTGTCCCAGCATGGAGAGCCCAAGGCAGCAGGACTGCCATGAGTTGAAGGCCAGCCTGGGCTACATGGTGAGACCATCTCAGAAAGCAGTACAAAGCCACAGAAAAGGGTTGTGTGGTAGCCAGCCTGTGGGGGGTGATCCCTCAGAAGTCACTGACCCCCTTCCTTCTTGACAGCAGAAAGGACCCAGGAGCGACAGCAGCAAGTCCAACAAGATCTTTGTCGGGGGCATTCCCCACAACTGCGGGGAGACGGAGCTCAGGGAGTACTTCAAGAAGTTTGGAGTGGTGAGCTCTGTGGGCCGTCATGGCCGCCCTGTCTCCTGCTTCTCCACATCAGTGTTGCCTGGGGTTTTAAGGAGGGAGGGGTCAGTGGACAGTGAGAGGCGATTCCCATGCCTGGGAGGCATGCACGCTATGCTGCCTTGTGGTGGCCAGGCAGCTGGCCCTAGTTAGGCCAGGGCCTCTGAGTCCTGTGTCACTTGGACACCTGGGTTTATGCCCACAGAGGATTCTGCTATAGGAGAGCAGCTGGCCTGGTACTGAGGTGTGTGCACTGTCTCACCTGGTGCCTTCCAGAGGGGGGAACCCTTTGCTCGATGTGGGGATTTGAGTAGCTAGGTGGGGCAGACAAGATAGCCAGGCTTAAACTGCTAGGTAGTGCACTGGGCAGCATCCTCGTGACCCTGGGTAGTGTGTGTCCATCAGACTTCATCCCACCTGGGCATGCAGCCCCACAGTTGCTGGTCTGCCTTAGCAAAGTTCTCCTTTAGCTGGTCCCCGGGGACCTAACAGAGTGGGCTGAGTGGGTCTGTGGCACCTACCCCCACAAAGCCTGCCTCAATCACACTCTGTCCACAGGTCACAGAGGTGGTTATGATTTATGACGCGGAGAAGCAGCGGCCTCGAGGTAAGGGCTAAGCCCGTTCATCCTGACCCATGTCCTCCCCTCAGATGGCAAACTATCTCGCCCTAGACAGGCCACGGTCAGATGCTGCACAGCCACTTCCATTGGGCCACATACCTGACACAGTCTCTGACCTCCACTCACATCACATGCTCTGCTCCCCTCCCTCTGGACATTCTGACCCCTTCACATGAAGATGAACACAGCTTTGTCTGTAAAGGTCCTCCAAAGCACAGGTGTCTTACCTCATCCAGCTGTCCCAGTCTGCTATGCTGACCGCCCCAGCTGCCCGAACTCAGTCTACACCGGCCCAGGAGCGGCGGGGGACCGCTGTGCTCTCCGGCCCTTTTCCTGGCTGTTGGTTACCCTCATTTTTGGTTCAGCATCCTTCTTGGACCACAGTGCTCCACGTCACAGGTCCCTCACCTCACACAACCCTCCCTTCACATCCTGTGTCCCTCAACACAGCCTTCATGCACATGTCCCTGTCACTGATGGCCGCTCAGGTCTCGTGGTGCGCCACCACTCAGGAGCATAGTTTGCCATTTGAGCCTCCTCACTCGTCCAGGGCGCACTGCTCACTCGTGTGCTTAGCTGTTAAGTCTTAGTCTTAATTTACGGTAGACATACATGCTTAATGACGTACGTAGTGTCATAGAATACGGTACCGTTAAGTAAGCTGTCTCCTCTCTTCTGTGATTGTCTGTGATTAACGATGTCTCTCTAGATCTCTCTCCAGGTGCTAAGTTAAGTCACACAGGTACAGGCCCGCCCGCAGTCAGAGGACGGAGCGGCTTTGCTCCCGTGGGGTGTAAACGAAGTTTCAGTGTGTTTGTCCCGCTGCTGCCTCTGACACAGCGTTGTAGACAGCCTGCCCCGGCTCCTCCCCCACGACCCACGGCCTCTTGCACTGTGCCTGGACCCAGCCAGCCCGGTGGCTTCAGACACTCCCGCCGTTTGAGAGAATGTCAACTTTTCACATGTCTTCATCACTATGTTGTGTTCCAAATGCCGCCTCTGACTTTGCGAAGCCTCGGTGTGCGGGACTCTGAGGGCAGCTCCTAGGTGCTCCCGCCCATGGCTGGCACAGCTGCCGCCGCCCTCCTGCCACCCAGCCTAGCCAGGCCCAGCTAGTGTTGTTGACCTGTGCTGAAGGGGCAGCAGGAGCTGGGCCAAGAGCTTTGGGGCTGGCGTGTGGGCCTGTGTCCTCTGGGGGCTTGGAAGTGTCCCATCGGGTGGCAGATAGCAGGGGTTGGGTCAGCAGGGTCCCCCTACAGCACCTCCTGTCTTCTTGGCTTTGCTGACTCCTCGAGGGTCTTGGTGGGTCTCAGTGTACCTTCTCCTTCCTGCTTCATGTCTGCTGACTTCAATAGCAGGCCATCTTGTCCCCTGCCTCTTGGTCCCTAAGCACCCTGTCTCCAGTCTTCTTTCTCTCCTCTATCCTTTGTCCCTCCAGCTCTGCTAGAGTTCACCTCCAGCAGTCAGCATTGCATCTGGCCTCTCTCCTGCCCAGACAGCATCTGCATAGGACAGCAGGAGCCTCGGCCCTCCTGCGTTCTCCCATCTCACCTCTGGCTCCTCAGCTGCCTTCTCTTCCTTTCTGTTCCCATCTCTTTCCTGCCCAGGTCCTTTTAGGGTTACTTTTCTGGTTCAGCTCCAATACCCCATCTCATCAGCTTGTGGTCCTATCCTTAGGCCACTTCTTCCCAGCTTCCCTGTCGCAGTGCACAGGGACCCTTGTCACACATCCTTCTGTTTACTATAAAATTAGTTCTCTTGGACCCCTTCTGGGCCCTTCTGTCTGGAGCCTCCCTCACCCTTTGTCCCCTGAGGTCTCTGGGCCCGAGCGCTGCTGCAGGACGTTAGTGCTCAATTCGGCCTCCGTGGAGACCAGAGACCCTGTCCCTCCTGCCCCTAGTCGGGTGGCCGCGCTTGCTTGCCCCAGACCAACCAAACTTCGTTTATACTGCCACTTTCTTGTGTTTGGGAAATGCTAAATTTTTTTTCCTTTGAAATTTTCTTTTTTTCTTTTTTCTTTTTTTTCTTTTTTTTTTTTTTAACTTTTTTTTTCTTTTTCTTTTTTCTTTTTTTTTTTTTTTTTTTATGACACCATGCCTCTTGCTGTTGCTGCTGACAGCAGAATTTGACCTGCTGGAACCCGTTGTGGCCTGTATCTTTGTGTATTACTGTATTTACCTATATTGTCTGTGCATAGAGGAGTAGGACTGTTAGACATAGGACTCCGCGGGCTTAGCCAACAGTGTTGGGTAAGCCTGGCGAGGCGCAATAGGAACTGCACTCGGTACCGCCTAGAACAGCGGGGGCTGCTGTCAGCACTAGCTGCGAAGCGAATTGCAAACCCCAGGGGAGAAGCTGGGTTTCAGAAAAGCCAGAGCACCCACACACACCCCCACCTCCCAGGCACCCCTCTTCCCCATGGCCGGACTCAGCCTGGAGAAGGGTGAAAGTCACCTACTGTCCCCAACCTGCTCTGGGCCATAGCCCCTCTGTACACGGGCTTTGTCTGAGACCCAGCTCGACCCTGTGGCGCCCTGATACTGTTCATCATCCTGTTTTGTGTCACACGCCCTGCTACCTTGATTCACTCTTCGTCGTTGGCTAGGTTTTGGATTTATTACTTTCGAGGACGAACAATCAGTGGACCAGGCTGTCAACATGCATTTTCACGACATCATGGGCAAAAAAGTGTGTAGTTGTAGTTTTATTTTACCTTAAGACCAAGCCAAGCCTTAGGCAACGAGGGGCTTCACTGGGAAGTGGGCACTCCCTGCAGGACATCCATGGGGTGCTGCCCCTGGACAGGGGGATGGGGTAGAGGGTGGGACCCTGGGAGGTGGGGGCCTTCAGTGAGACCCTAGTGTTGCCTCAGGCTTGGTTTCCATGACCACTCCTTCAGATGTGGCCCAGCCCCTTGTGTAACAGTGACCTTAATGTGATGAGCAGGAGCCTCCACGAGCCTGAGGTCCAGCTCCATACCGAGAGCACCGAAACATCCTGAAGGATTGGTTTTCTGTCGGGTCACTTACTGTGAAACTCCGGGACCAGCCACATGCTCTGATAGCACTTAACCACGTGCAGTCAAGTGACCTTTGGTGTTCCGTCTTCATACTGTGTTGCTGCCAGAGTGGGCAGGGCAGGCCCAGGGCTCCCGAGATTCCAGGCCTCAGCTCTCTGTAGCCGCATGCGCAGGGTTCCCATTCAGACCTTCTAAAGTCCACTTTAGCCTCCTTAGCATGCATGACTGCTACAGCTGTGTCAGGCCTTAGTCCTGAGACTAGATCCACCTGCCACTCCTGTGGCTGCCTGGCTGTGCTGGGCCCAAGTACAGAGGGACAAGGAAATCTTAGGCTCTGGGACCATGCAGTGGCCTAAGCAGGCCTAAGCAGGCTCTGGGCTTCTGGGTCTCTTCCTCCCAGACAGACCCCAGTAAAGTGGGGTAGCCTTGTTCTGACACTTCCTGCAGCCTCAATTTAAACCAGCATGCAGACTGGAAAGCACGGCAGCTGGCCAGCAGCCGGAGAGTGCTGTGTGTAGTGTGAGGGTCCCTATCCTCAGGTCCTCTCCCCTAGAGAGTCAAACCTGCCATTGCTGACCTTCACTGGACACTGCAGCATCTGGGAGACCAAGTGTCCAGAGCTGGGCCTGCATGATGATTAACCTGGACTGAGAAGCCACGACCCAAGTTCCTCTAGTCTTGAGTACACGTTGCTCTGTCAGCAGGACGAGTCCCCAGGGGCTTCAGGGGCTCATTAACTCAGAGCTGTGTCCCTGCTTTCACATTGCCCTAGCTTACAGCATCTGCTTCCCAAGTTACCACCATCAGACCGCTCTTGGGCACTTGCGGGGGTTGGGGGTGGGGCTGTGCTTCTGCTGGCAAAACACTAAGCACTCAGGCAGAGTGCTCAGTTCCTGCCCGAAGGCGCTACTGGAGCTGGTGTTCTGGGCTTAACCCTGGGGACACAGGCAGCCTGGGCAGGGACTGCTGAGTAGTCAGTGAGCCCTTAAGAGAATGAGGTCACACCTTGGCCTAAGTAGGCCATGAACTCCAGCTTCTGTTAGGGCCCCTGTCTGCTGTCCCCTGTCCCCTTGCTGGGCCAGGGCTGGGCTGCTGCCAAACACAGTATGAAGGTTGCTTACTGATCCCAATGTCCATTTTATTGCATGTTTGTTGACTTTTTTGTTAGCTGTATCGTAAGGCTCTTACATCCATTCCCTCTGACATGCCTTTGAGTTAACTGAGATTCTTTAAGCATTAGCCTGGGGAAGGTAAGTCTTTATCTTCCACTAGACATTTTAAATAATTGAGTCAAAGCCAGCGTGTTTCTCAGGTATGCAGGGGTGGGAGGTGGCTGGGCTCTTTGGGTGCAAGGAGACTGCCTTCTCTGTAAGCAGGGTACCCCTCGGTGCTCCCCTCCGCTGTCTCCCCAGGGCTCTTGGCCTCCTGCTGCTGCTTGCAGTGGAGGGGGGGGCACAGGGCGTCTTCCAGATGCGTCTGTTGTACCTGAGAAACATTTTTTTTATAAAAAGAAATTAAAGAGCAAACTTTTTTTTTAAGAAAGAAACTTACTGGCCTAAGTAAGCTTATCTTAAGTACTCACTTTAAGTCATAAGGCGTTAAGTGTAGTCGTAAGTCACCACGGGTGTCTGAAGGGCAGGGGTGTCACCTTGACTTCTCCCTAAAGTGCACTCGGTTTGTTTAGGTGGAGGTTAAACGGGCTGAACCACGGGACAGCAAGAATCAAGCTCCAGGACAGCCAGGAGCCAGCCAGTGGGGCAGCCGCGTGGCGCCCAGTGCAGCCAACGGCTGGGCGGGCCAGCCCCCGCCAACGTGGCAACAAGGATATGGCCCACAAGGTAAGGCACAGGTGTGGTGGTGTCCCTGCTAGCACATCCTGGAGGTGTTGACTGCCTCTGTTCCCCAGTGGCACGGCTGCCTAGGAGCCCGACTGCAGGAGGTATGAGGTGTGGCTCTTGAGTTACCCTTTGTGGTATCACTTTGGCTATGTGTATCACCTCCTGTGCCCAGTCACTGGCTGGCAACAGTAAACACAGAAGCTTGACAGTGGCTGCCTAGGAGGCCCCAGTCTGCAGGTGACCCCTCCTATTTCTAGAATTCCCTCTTTGACCTAAGTAGAGCATGAGTGTTTGTTTCCCTCAGTTCTGGGCATGAGCTCAGTTCCCAGGCTGCGGTGATGTTTACTGCTGACAGACACCACAGCCTCAGGACAAGTTCCTTCTTTCCCTTCCTTCACAGTGGAGACAGGTCCACTGTGTTGCACAGGCTAGCCTTGGACTTTGCAGACTTCCTACCTCAGTCTCAGAGGGCTAGGATGGCAGACCTCCATCACCTAACACCAAGCCACTGTACAAGGCATCTCCTTGGCCAACGTGTGTTCTCATTCTCCTGCAGGCCCTGCAGGTGGCTGCATCTGCTCTGCTGCAAATTGTGTGCAGCCTCCCAGTCCTGGCCTGCACGGTGCCTGTGGGTGATGGGAATGGGGGCGGGCTTCATCCAAGAGACTCGAGCTGCCTCTAGTTGGTCTTGCCTTGGCAAGGATTGGATCTCTGTGTCTGGGTGCTGAACAGGAAGGGACCCTGTTTATGACACAGTGACACAGCCCCTTGTCGGGTTTTCCTTGTTGCTCTGGGAAGAGCTGCCTAAGGGAGTGAGACTCATGGTGTGAGGGCACAGGCCATCTTGGTGCAGCATAGCCTGGATCCTGTTGCTTGGGTTCTCCTCTTTATGAGGTTGGGACTCCAGCAGTGGACAGACCTTCTCTCCTTAGACCTTTTGAGAAACTTGTGCATACAACCAGGAGACCAAGGAAAGTCACTGACAGACTAACTGGCCCCTTCTCTTTTGTTCTCTGTCTAGGAATGTGGGTGCCAGCAGGACAGGCCATTGGTGAGTCATGTGGAAAGGGGTCAGTTGTACGCCCCAGGCTATTGCTGTGTGCACTGGGCACTGGTGTTGGGAGGAGACCATGGATGTGATCTGGCTGTGCCAGAGGGATTACTCCAACCTTTCCAATTCTTGTGTTGCAGGTGGCTATGGCCCACCCCCTGCGGGCAGAGGAGCCCCGCCCCCACCCCCACCCTTCACCTCCTACATTGTATCCACACCGCCAGGAGGCTTCCCCCCACCACAGGGCTTCCCACAGGGCTATGGCGCCCCACCACAGTTCAGTGAGTGCTACCCCCTTGGAACAGACCCAGCATATCAACTGCCATCCATCCAAGGCTGGCTAAGAGTTCATGGGAGGTTCTTGGATTATTGGGCTGTGCTTCGTATAGGCTTGGGCCAGTGGTGTCTACAGATTGTGCAGTTAGGGTATGGTAGAACTCTGGGAAGGAGCTGACCCAGGATCCCCGCCCCACCCCCACCCCAACCCCTGCCCCGATATTTCTAGTGGGCACATACTGATAAGACTTGCACTTCGAGCCGGGCGTGGTGGCGCACGCCTTTAATCCCAGCACTCGGGAGGCAGAGGCAGGCGGATTTCTGAGTTCAAGGCCAGCCTGGTCTACAAAGTGAGTTCCAGGACAGCCAGGGCTACACAGAGAAACCCTGTCTCGAAAAACAAAAACAAAAACAAAAAAAAGACTTGCACCTCACTCACTCTGCCCAAGGCACAACAGTGGCCTAGATCTAGTTCACCTGGCCTAGTTTGCCTGGTCCTAGCAGACACAGCCAGCCTTTCTGAGTAGTCTGATGCTGTGTTCAGTGGTGGCTTCTTTCTTCAGATGCTGGCGTGGAGGCCAGGGCCTCCTGTAGCTAGGCAGACATTTAGTAAGTAGGTGCATCCTGGCCCTGTAGTGGCTAGCTGTGGCTTCCAGAGTTCTCACCTAGAATTCCTTGCTATGTACATTACTGTCTGGTGCTCTGGTCTGCTTCTGTCCTGAGCAGCTTATCTGAGCTGTCTCCTTGGGATAATGGCCCTGGGCAGAGTCCTAGCCTGCGCAGGGTCTGGTAGGATGTGCTAAGTGGACACTGGCCCCTATACTCAGTCAGTTCTGCGACTGACACCGACTCTTCATACCCTGCTCTTCTATCCCTGCAGGTTTTGGCTACGGTCCTCCGCCCCCACCCCCTGATCAGTTTGCCCCTCCAGGGGTCCCTCCTCCACCTGCCACCCCAGGGGCTGCCCCGCTGGCCTTCCCACCACCTCCGTCTCAGGCTGCCCCGGACATGAGCAAACCCCCAACAGCCCAGCCGGACTTCCCCTATGGTCAATATGGTAAGTGGCTGTGGCCAGCTGCTTGCTCCCAGGACAGACAGGAGCAGGAGAGGCTACCACATCGGATTCTGGGATGCTGGACCCCCCAATCTAGTGCCCCTGTGGGAATGTGGGCTCCCAGGGGTCCTGTTGAGTCCTTGGGCATGGTTACTCTAGGCTCTACCTTGTCTGGGGAAGTCCCTATCCCTATCGGTGCAGTCATAGCCTAGGACAAGCAGTCTCTGGGTGTGTGTGTGTGTGTGTGTGTGTGTGTGTGTGTGTGTGTGTGTGTGAGTGAGAGAGAGAGAGAGCGAGCGAGCGAGCGCTGCTTGGGAGGTTGTATCTGCTCTTGTCCCTTTGGAGCCCAGTGGTTGGGGGGGGGGTTAGGTCAGGGAAATGGCCAGGCTCTGCAGTGGCAACTTCTGTGGCCCGGAACCTTGTCATGGTTGATTTATGCTGTCGTGGAAGGTTGCTTTCTCCTCTGCCTCTGCCATTGCTGCAGGAACTCTCTCCTCACTGTGCACAGGAGTGAGCTTCTGCCCTGCCTTTGAATCCCCATTCTCACACGTGCTGGGCATGTGTCCGTCCCTCAGAGTGACAGCCTCAGCCTTTTCATTTATAGTCCGTGTGTGCATGCATGTGCCCTGGCCCATGGGGGAAGTCAGAGTGGACCCTGGGAATTTGTTTTGTCCTGTCCGTATGTTTGGGAATGGAGCTCATAGTCCTGTTTGGTGGCAAACACATAACCAAGTCCTGCCAGCCCTTCCCTCCTCCTTTCTTGTTCTTTGTTATAGTACAGGTGGCCTTGAATTCAAAACAAGTTTCCCCCTGCCTCAGTGGGCTTTGGTGACTTCTGTGTTCCACCACATCTAGGTTTGTTTTTGTTGCTGCTGTGTTTTGTTGGTTTGGTTAGGCTTCTTTTTTGAAACAGGGTCTCAGCCATGTAGCCCTGGTTAGCCTTGAACTCACAGAAATCGGTCTACCTCTGCCTCCCAGGAGCTGGAATTGAAAAAGTGTGTACCTCCACGCCTGGCTCCTGTTTTGTTTTGTTTAGAATGAAATTTTCTTTTTAAAAATGATTTTAGGCCGGACTGTGGTGGTGCATGTCTTTAATCCCAGCACTTGGGAGGCAGAGGCAGAGGCAGGCCGATTTCTGAGTTTGAGGCCAGCCTGCTCTACAGAGTGAGTTCCAAGACAGCCAGGACTACACAGAGAAGCCCTGTCTCGAAAAACCAAAAAAAAAAAAAAATTATTTCATGTGTACTTGGGTGAGTCCATGTGTAACCCATGCGTGCAAGAGCCATCTGAAGCCAGGCGTGGTGGCGCACGCCTTTAATCCCAGCACTCGGGAGGCAGAGGCAGGCGGATTTCTGAGTTCGAGGCCAGCCTGGTCTACAGAGTGAGTTCCAGGACAGCCAGGGCTATACAGAGAAACCCTGTCTCGAAAAACCAAAAAAAAAAAAAAAAAAAAAAGCCATCTGAAGCCAGCGGAAAGGGTCAGCCCCCCTGAGAAGTGTAGTTACATTACACAGCTCAGGGGTGAGCTGCCATGTTGGTGCTGAGAACTAAGCTGCCTGGGTCCTCTGAAAGCAGCCGTTTCTCTGTGTGTTGGATTGAGTTTTCATGGTGTTTTCAGATGTGAGTACAGTGTGCTGGGGTCGTGCTCACATAGGCCTGTCACCTGAAGTTGATTTTGGGGCACCTCTGAGTGCTGCTGTCTGTGGCCATGTCTGCATGCCTGCAGTAGCACTCTGAGCTGTTCATCCTCGGGGCCTTGCTCTCTCTGGATCTGGACACCCACCCAACAATGGCAAGTCCCAGCCAGTGGGGCCTGCATCCACGTGTGCGTCTGCTTGGGCTGGGGAGGCCTCCCAGGGTTGTATTGCCTACTGTCTGGGCAGGCAGGAAATGGTGTCATCTGCCCTTCCCAAAGCTTCACCCCTGACAGAATTGGCAGCAATTGTTCAGGAACACTGGACTCAGCTGAGAGTTGTTGGGAAGTTAGACCGAACCCTGCCTGCAACAGCTCGGGCTGTGACTTTACGATGGGACAGAGCATCCTGCACCTCCCCAGTTCTGGTGCTGTGTGTGTGTGTTTTTGTGTGTGTGTGTGTGTGTGTGTGTGTGTGTGTGTGTGTGTGTGTGTGTGTGTGTGTGTGTGTGATGCATCTGGGTAGGGTGACAGACAGGCCAACAGGGCCACCGTGCTACCCACAGACCCAAAGCCTGAACAGCAGCCCCTCTCCTTGGCAGAACTATGGGGTGGGCTGCTGTCCCATGACCCTGAACTAAGCAGCTTTTCTCCCAGCAGGTTATGGGCAGGACTTGAGTGGCTTCGGGCAGGGCTTCTCGGACCCCAGCCAGCAGCCGCCCTCCTATGGGGGCCCCTCTGTACCAGGTTCGGGGGGTCCTCCCGCTGGCGGCAGTGGCTTCGGACGCGGGCAGAACCACAACGTGCAGGGCTTCCATCCCTACCGGCGCTAGCCAGGGGCATGGCGGCGGGGCAGGCAGGATTCGGGACTGGTGAACTTGTGACAATCACACTCGGGACAAAATAAATGACCACTCGACCTGGGGGGAGGGGCAGCGGAGACCGCGTCTGGACTGAGGTTTTAAATATATTTCTTTTCTCTGACCCATCAGCACAATAAAAACACGTCACTGGTTCAACAACAGGGTTTAAATAACGCCTTCAGCTTTAATTCAGAATTTCAGGTTTCTTTTTCTTCTTCCTTTTTTTTCCTTTTTTTGAGATTATTTTCTTGAGCCTTTTGTTTTATGGTATATTGTAAACTTTTATGTTAAAGAAAAAAATATACATTTACAAATTGTGAGATTTTTAAGAGAAATTTTCTACAATGTATACTGGCTTATTTTTTAATTTAAAGCAGGGTTCGGGTGCGGGAAGCGGGAGCCCTGGCTCCCGCCGGCGCGGGCTGGGGTGCGGGCAGAGACTACTGCGTGCATTTGGTTTTTTGTTCATTCCTTGCTTTGATCGGCTTGTGTGGCTGCAGGTGCCACAGGGCCCCTGGCACAGGTGGCAGTGCTGAAGTCTCGGGTGGCCTGGGCCCCACCCACACAGGTGGCAGGCAAGGCCTTGCTGGAGGCCCCTCAGTAGGGCTCAGGTTCCCATTGACCAGTTTGACCCGGTTTGAATAAAACAGCGTGTTTGGATCAGAACCTGAGTGCTGTCTGCTTGTGTCTGTAATTCTGGTCTGCTCCCCTCTGTTCTTCCCAATGTACTTTGGAGGGACTGTCCCATTAAAGAGAAGTGGGGTGTGCTGGTCTGAGCCATCAGGAAGCAGGAAACAGGGCTGGGCACATGGAGTCCCATCTTTGGCCTTGAAGTGACACCCACACAGGTGTGTGTTTGTTTATTGCACTTTGTGAGGAGGGACTTATATTTTGACTAGACAAAGGGCAGACCTCAAGTGGATCTCCCAGTTCTGTGAGAAGTGTCTTAATCCACTAAGCCACCTTCTCAGCCCTAAGGTTCTCTACTTTTATGGGCCTAGGTGTTGGGCTGCCTCTGCCTATGCACCATGGGCATGCAGTGCTGACCCCCTCCACAGCCGCCAGAAGACACCTGAGCAGTCTGTGAGCCACCTAGTGGTGCTAGGAATTGAGCATGGGCTCTCTGGAAGAGCAGCTAGAGGGGTTTGTTTGTTTTTGTTTTTTTAAATTTTGATTCTCTATGAATTTCACATCATGCACCTCATTCCCCCACTTAGCGCCCCATCCCTCCATAACCACCAGAAACATGGAAACTTCGATGTTACACAGTCCACCCTTTGTCCATATTCATTGCCACAAGTCACTGGTTTGGTTCACAGCCTCTGGCTTCTACTACACTATTGATACTGAACCCTCACCAGGAAGTAGCTGGTGCCCCTAGCTGCCGAGCCATCTCTCCATACCCTTAAATATACCAAGTATGGCCAGGCTCGCAAACAGACAGAGTTTGGGGAGTCTTAAGCATTAGGAGAAAGATTTGAGGGTCCCAAAGAGGACAGAGTCAGCTAACCTGGACCTTTGGGGGCTGGTTACAGAGACTGAACCATCAGTGAGCACAGGCTGGACCTAGGCCCTCTGCACATGTATAGCAGATGAGCAGCTAGGTCTTCCTGTAGGTCCCCCAAACAACGGCAGCAGGAGTTGTCCCTGAGCCTGCTGCCTACCTGCCCGCCCGCTTGTGGCTTCTGTACCCTAAATGGACAGTCTCGATGTGCAGTATGGGCTGGGGTAGGGGCTAACACTAAGAGTGAGGCTTTGCCTGCTAAGGAGGATGGGTGGAGGACTTACCTAAGAGGTGCTAGGAGGACAGAAAGCGCTGGTACTGGGCTGTAAAGTGAATACATTTAACTCAGAAACTTCAAGTTAAAGTATGGCCAGGGGCTGGGGAGATGGCTCAGCCTTTAAGAGAACTGACTGCTCTTCCAGAGGTCCTGAGTTCAATTCCCAGCAACCACATGGTGGCTCACAACCATCTGTAATGGGATCTGATGCCCTCTTCTGGTGTGTCTGAAGGCAGCAACAGTGTACTCAAACAAGTATGGCCAGGCTGGGTGGTGGTGGCGCACGCCTTTAATTCCAGCACTTGGAAGGCAGAGGCAGGTGGATTTTTGAGTTCACAACCAGCCTGGTCTATACTGTGAGACTGTCTCAAAAAAAAAAAAAAAGAAAAAGAATGAAGGCTAAGCTATGAATTAAGAGCACGCTCCTCTCACAGCCAACCCAGTTCTGTGGGTTCCCATCTCTCATGTATTCAGTTGTACATGGATAGTGTACAACTCCAGGCCCAGGGGGTCTGGCCTTGGTTCCTGTGGGTACCACACACAGGTGCAAAGAAGATAAAATCTGTGACTTGGTATTAGCAGTTCAGGGTCATCCTTAGCTACATGAGTTTGAAACCTTCCTGGGCTACATGAGACCCCACTCCAGTCATCTCCCAAAAACTATGAGTACCAGCTGTCCTGGGGAATCAAGTGAGACACGTCAGCCATGCAAAGGGAGACAGGACCTGTGTAGACTACTTTCAGGTACTTGTGACTAAATGGGACTGCCCCCAAATTATGCAAAACCTCAGGAGGGCCCTAAGGAGACAAAGACAATTGGAGCTATGAATTTGAGGCCAGCATGGTCTCTATAAACCCCTTACCCCCACCACCAAAACAAAACAAAACAAGAACCTTATGTGGGGAAGGAAGCTGGAGAAACAACTGTCTTAACTCCAGCTCCAAGGGATCTAATGTACCTAGCCCCAGTGTCAGCATCCATGTGCACTAAACTATATACAGACCTTTTGTTCGTTTGTTTTTTCCAGACAGGGCTTCTCTGTAGCCCTGGCTGTCCTGGAACTCACTCTGTAGACCAGGCTGGCCTTGAACTCAGAAATCTGCCTGCCTCTATCTCCCAAGTGCTGGGATTAAAGGCCTGAGCCACCACGCCCAGCTTTGTACTTTCTTTTTAAACTTTAAAAATTTGCACACAGTCATATATGTTCAAGATCTAACAAACATTTCTTTTATTTAGTTAGTTATTTAGTTTTTTTGAGACAGGGTATCTCTGTGTAGCCCTGGCTGTCCTGGAACTCACTCTGTAGACCATGCTGGTTCAAACTCAGAAATCCACCTGCCTCTGCCTCCCGAGTGTTGGAATTAAAGGTGTTCGCCACCATGCCGGGCTTGGTTTTTTCACATGATGTTTCTCTGCAGCCCTGGCTGTCCTGGCCACCACTGTTCTGCCTCTCCTCCCTCTTTAAAGACAGAGATGGTCTTTTTATGCATCCCTGGCTGGCCTGGAATTCGTACAGACTGCTCTGCCTTCTGTGTGCTACACATGCCTCTGCTGGACTTTGCTACTTTGTGGGTTTCTCTTTCTTCCATCCTTCTCCACCTTTTTCCTTCTACCTTTCCAACCCCCAACACTAGATAAGAGAGAAAATGTTGGAGCTGGGCTTGGTGGCACACGCCTTTAATCCCAGCACTTGGGAGGCAGAGGGAGGCAGATTTCTGAGTTTAAGGCCAGCCTGGTCTATAAAGTGAGTTCCAGGACAGCCAGGGCTACACAGAGAAACCCTGTCTTGAAAAACAAAACAACAACAAAAAACAAACAAAAAAAGAAAATGCTGCTTCTTTTCCAACATATTCTCTCTCTCTCTCTCTCTCTCTCTCTCTCTCTCTCTCTCTCTCTCTTTCTCTCTCTCCTCTCTCTTTGGCTTTTGGAGACAGGGTTTCTCTGTGTAGCCCTGGCTATCCTGGAACTCTCTTTGTAGACCAGGCTGGCCTTGAACTCAGAAATCTGCCTGCCTCTGCCTCCCAAGTGCCGGGATTAAAGACAAAGACGTGTGCCATCACGCCTGGCATCTATTTTATTATAAAACAAAACACTCACTGGTTTGGGGAGTCTAAAGCCAAGTCCTGGGATGGTGGAAAGAGAGCACTGATCCCTCCACGTTGTTTACTAATTAACCGCTCACTTTTGAGGTTGTAGGCTCACACATCCCACAAGAAAAGCAGACAGTCTGGCAGTGGTGGCTCACGCCTTTAATCCCAGCACTTGGGAGGCAGAAGCAGGCGGATTTCTGATTTCGAGGTCAGCCTGGTCCACAGAGTGAGTTCCAGGACAGCCAGGGCTACACAGAGAAACCCTGTCTCAAAAAAAAAAAAAAAAAAAAAAAAAAAAAAAAAAAAAAAGCAGACAAGCTAAGCTGGGCATGGTGACACTCAGGAGGCAGTGACAGGTAGATGTCTGATTGCGAGGACAGCCTGGTTTCAAAGGCTGGGTGCTTAGTAAGACTCTGACTCAAGCTCAAGCTCAAGACCATTTTAAAATAAAAATACAAAGTCAGCCAGAGGGTGGTGGCCTCTCCTTTGATCCCAGTCCACCAGGAGGCAGAGGCAGGAGGATATGCCTCTGGCCAGCCAGTTCTACAGAGCGAGTTTCAGGACAGCCAGGCCTACCCAGAGAACCCCTGTCTTGAACCTCCCTCTCCCACAAAAATGTATGTATATATTTAGCTATTAGATATCGTAATTGTAAATATCTGATATGCAGGATATCTGATATGCCACTTCCAAAGGGGTTGTGACCCACGGGTTGAGAATCGCTGCTTGAGACCTTGTACATGAGAGAGGCAGAAACACAGAGACAGAGAAGACAAAGAAAAACAGGGACAGAGAGACAGACACACGAACAAAAACCCCAAAGGGAGCCACGCCCCTCCGGAGGATAGCGGCGCTTTCGCTCTGGCCTCCGGACAGCTGGGGGCAATGGCGAGTCTCCGCAGAGCGGAAGCTGTTGTGCGGTGGAGGCGGGCCCTCCCGGCAGAGCTCGCGACAACTGCGCAGGCGCTGCCCGTACTTCCTTTTCCGAGTAACCGCCAAGATGGTGAGTATGCGCGCACCGCGCTCTGTGCTCCCGGGTATCCGTCGCCATCCTCCTGGGGCCCTTTCGCAGGACTCTAGATTCGCTGCCCGGGGATGGAGCGATGTGCTCGGGTGCCCGGAGACTGCGGATGGCGGGTGCGGAAGGGCCCGCATAGCTGCGGGCGGCCGCGGGGCTGTGTGTCCCCTCGCCCCGCCGCCGTAGCCGGGAGGAGCGCGGCCCGCGGCAGCCCGGGTCCCAGGGCTTCTGGGAAAGGCTGCCGAGCCCCTGCTAACCCGACTCGCGCTCACACAGGCCGAAGTGGAGCAGAAGAAGAAGCGGACCTTCCGCAAGTTCACCTACCGTGGCGTAGACCTCGACCAACTGCTCGACATGTCCTAGTAAGAGGCCCCGTCACCTTAGACCCGCCGGGTCGCTGGCCCGTTTGCCTTTCCTGTGGGTGGTGCTGGAAATAGAGCCAGAACCTTTGCACGTGTCACATGGGAGATGCAAGGAAGGGTCTCGTGTGCTGGGCAGTGGTGGCGCACGACTTAATCCCAGCACTTGGGGGGGGGGTCTGAGTTCGAGACCTGCCTGGTCTGCAGAGCGAGTTTTAGGACAGCCAGGGCTACACAGAGAAACCCTGTCTCGAAAAGCAAACAAAAAGAAATGAGAGGGTCCCGTGTAGCCCAGGCTCTCCTCGAACTCCTGATCCTCTCCACCTTCCTAATGTTTGGGTCACCATCACGGTGCAGAGCATCAAACTCGGGGCGTCCTAGCCTCCTAGGCAAGCGCTCTACCAACGCGGTCCCTGCTACAGTTGTGCAGTGTTCACGACAGCTACCTTGCTTCAGTCTCCCGCGTGGGTGGGCTCACAGGCCTCCCTGTGACCTTGGGGAAAATCAACCAGGCATAGGTAATTTGGGTGGGCTGTCACTGCCCGCGGAAATTGGTGGATTCATTTTAGAGGGTTGTGCCCTGAAACTTGACGGCAGTGCTAGGGAGGACTTGTCTTTAGTGAGCCTCAGCTCCTGGCATGTTCCTTTCTGGGTCTGAAAGAGATGGGGGAGCAGTGCTAGCGCACCATGCCATCCCCGGGACTGGCCCACATCCCCGGGTCTCCAAACCACCCTCTTCTCCCACAGTGAGCAGCTGATGCAGCTGTACAGCGCCCGCCAGAGGCGGCGCCTGAACCGTGGTCTTCGGCGGAAGCAGCACTCACTGCTCAAGCGCTTGAGAAAGGCCAAGAAGGAGGCGCCACCCATGGAGAAGCCCGAGGTGGTGAAGACACACCTGAGGGACATGATCATCCTGCCCGAGATGGTGGGTAGCATGGTGGGTGTGTACAACGGCAAGACCTTCAACCAGGTGGAGATCAAGGTGAGTTGTGGTCAGGGAGTGGCTGGGTGGGTGGCTGGTCTCTGTGCCACAGCTGCTCACACCAATCTGCTGCCTCCTCTCAACCTGCAGCCAGAGATGATCGGCCACTACCTGGGCGAGTTCTCCATCACCTACAAACCCGTGAAGCACGGCCGGCCCGGGATCGGTGCCACCCACTCCTCCCGATTCATCCCCCTCAAGTAGCCGAGGCCAATAAAGACTGGTTTTGGTCCCTGGATTCTGGGTTTTTGTTGTTTTTTTTTTTTTTTTTTTTCCCTTGGGATTTGGGTTGGTCCCTGTGTGTGGAACATGGAGCCCTTTGGGTGGCTGTCACAGTCCAGAATGAAGGTGAACAGTTTTACATGTAAGGGGTTCACGTCCATGTCCACGTCGTCTCTGCTGCAGTCTCCTCTCCGCTTTCAAGCTGCCCAGCGTTCACAGCAGAGTAGAGTCTAGCCAGAGCTGAGCATCAGGAAGGGCGAGGGGCTGCTCCCTGGGTTTGAGTCTTGGGGAGGTGGTGGCTCCACAGGAAGTGCTTGGGGGTGGGGAACTGCAGTGACAGTGGACACACAAGGGGACCTGCTGCAGCCTGAGTAAGCATGCTTCCTTTTCCTGGAGCTTCATTCTGTGACCTGGGATAGCACGTGTTCTGGAGGACCTCAAGCATGTCACCAAAGCCTATGCTGGCAGTGTGACAGGCTCGGCCTCCTACTTGTGGAATGCTGACGTAATTGATGTCTGCAGTGGAGAGAACCCCTGGCCTGTGTTTCTAAGGCAGGCTTTCTCTGAGTTCACCAGGCTGGCCTCAGGCCCTGATGCTGGCACCAGTTACAGGCTCCATGGCCAGTGGCTTGTTTTTCTTAGCCTATCGGCCTGGAACTTGGGTCCACCTGCATCTGGCATGCTGGGACTAAAGGCTTGCTGCCTTGTTAGTAAACATTTTCCCTCTGGGAATGTGAGTCAGGCAGGGTTTGCTGGAAGCTTCCAGTCCTTCCTGCCAGGGAAACATGTTACCAGCCTAGCCGTCTACCACAGGCTTGGCTGTGCACATACGCCAGTTAGTGATTTTGCCCACGAGGGCCAGAAGTGGGTATGGGATTACCTGGTCACCATGTGGGTGCAGGGTCCTCAGCTGGTATAGCAACGTGTTAACTGCAGAGCACGGTCTTCCTGCCTCAGTGTCAGTTATCAGTCCCACCCACAGCACCAGGCCGGTGACACTGACATAGGGAAAGATCAAATTAGGGCAATAAATAGTTCAGGGGCTCCTAGGCTCCCTGTACCTGCTCATCACCTGGTGGGAGTTTACCTGGTGGGCTGCCCCACCTACTTTGCACTGCGTGAGACACCAGCACCCTTCTCTGTTCAGCTCCTGACAGAAAAGGGGGCTAGTTGTGCACCAACCCCTCTGCCGGGCAGGTCTGTTCTTCTGCAGTGGGCACTGGGGTTGCCCACTACACACTTCCTCCTGTGGTTGGTAGGCTCAGAGTTAATGGGTCAGCATAGATCGCATCCCTGGCACCTGGAACAGATAGTCCCACCTCAGTCTCAAGTGGACCACACCCAGCTGTTCATCTGTTTTTTGTTTTTGTTTTTTGAGACTCTAGACCAGGATGGTCTCAGAGATCCACTTGCCTCTACCTTCCAAGTGAGGGGATTAAAAATATGTACCACCCCACATGGCCAACTTTTAACTTTTTGCTTATTGCTGAGTAGCCAAAGACCAGGCTTGTAGACCTGTTTACCCACTGTACAGGGTTGAGCACACAGTATTTTAGTAACGTTCACATGACAGCGTCCACATCCAGCGGATCCCCCCCATGCCCTGTGCCCGGCTCTAAGGCTGGCAACCAGAACATTTTTCTTGAATGACTTGTGAATCTTAGCGGGTATCTGGGCACGCAGGTGACTGACTATGCACAGGCAGATGCATGGTGTCATAGCCACAGGGTGGCGCTTCTAGCTCCCACAAACACGGATTCTACATGGGTCCCCTCTTCAATGGACCGGTTCCAACCCTTAGGGTGCTCCAGGCCCATTCGATATATGCTTTGTCGCTCTACCCAAAGAGATCCTGTCTTATATTTTCATCTCCAGAGTCTTGGGTCACCCCTCATCAGTATAGTGACACCCCCTCCCGCCCCTGGTTTTGCGCAGGCGCAATACTCCCGCCCCTTCCATCCCTGCGGTGGAGGGCGGGGCGCGTGCTGTCCGGGCAGCTGCAGCTTCATGGGGCTCTTGGGACTCCTGAGCCTGCTGCACTCAGCCTTCTTTGGGAACCAGGTAGGATGCATGGAGTTCTGGTCGGAGATGAGGGTGTGGGGAGAGCCAGGTGAGGTCCTGACTGTGGGAATGGCGGCCCCGAGGACAGTAGAGGACACTCAACTGTCAAGCTAGCTTGATGGGTCGGGGGTCTTTCGTAGTTGCTCTGGAGACAGTTGCCAAGGAAACCTCCTGAGCATGTGCATGGGGCTGAGTTCCCCTCCCTTGTACTGCAGCGACCCCTCCCCCGTCCTGCGCAGGCGCAGGCTTACCTTGAGGGAGACTTCAGCAGGAGACCTCCTTTCTTTTCCTCTCTTTCCTTTCTTCTGCGGAGACCCTCAGGTCTCTGAAGAAAAGAGGGCTGCAGCTGGTGCACACCAAGCTCAGGCTCCAGCCAGGGCAGGATGCAGGCCTCGACCACGCCCTACGCACTTGCTAGGCCTCAGTTCCTCTGCGGACATTACTGAACTAGAGCCTCCCTGCTCAGCGTCCATTGACTATGACATTCCAAAAGTTCTACTCTGAGCCTTGCGGTATTGCAGTTCCGATATGTAAGGGGAAACTGAGGCTGGGGCACAGCTAAGCAGTCAAGGTCACATGACTGAGCCAAAGAAAAGCTTGTGTGCTAGGGTTTTTCCGGAGGTCCTGGCTGCACCATCAGCTTGCTCCCTTCTGGGGAAACTGAGGGCCATTACTATGGTCCAGCGGCAGCTAACTCCTCCCCATTAGGACTGTGCCCTGTCACCCCGCTCATAGCCATGCCCAAGTGATGGCTATGCAGCCTGCCTCTGTGCTCACTCCGCACCCACTGGAGTCCACTTAGGGGAGAGTGACTGGCAGGACACCAAGAGGACACCTGCAGTCATCAGAGAGGCCCAGTGACCTCTGCAGTGTCATGGATAGAGGTTCCAGGGTGTGTGGCCCCTTGGGAAGCCTGGAGTGCTCTAGAGCTGGGAGGCACTGGGCTCTGATCAGCAGATGCAGGGTCTCCTGTGTACTTGAAGGTCAAGCCTCAGGTACTTGGTGACTGGGGGTGTCTGTGCCTCGTCAGCAAGGAGGGGGACAGGAGTGAGGAATGTTCTAAAGGTTTGGGGTTGAGGGCATCTTGCCCATGAGTCCCCATAGCCTTCCGAGGAGAGAAGGCAGGAGAAGAGCTCTCCTCCCCAGAGGCCTGAATGGAGCTGCGGTGTGAATTGGAGCTGAGTGCTTCCTAGCCCAAGCCTCAGTTTGTCTGTATGGGAGTGGCCAGTCTTCCCTTGCTTCCACCAGCCCTTGCCTGAGAGGCCCCAGCGAGCTGTGGTGTCCAGGAGGGAACAGAGTAAGCTAAGGATTCCCACCCAAGCTGGACACTGAGGCCAGAGACAGGTATGCCCAAGGGAGGTAGAGGCAGAGCTGAAGCTAAAAGGCTCTGTGCCCCACCTGCACCCAGCTCCAGGCCTGCTCAAGTCTGCGTTGCTATGAGTACCTTCCTTGCTTTCCCAGGCTTGATGGCTTGCCCTGGCTTATCTCATTACACGCCCCCTCCAGGGCTGTGCAGATGCTTACAATGCCTGGATCACACCCTAGCTTATTTCTCCATGCCTGCAGGGCACCTTGCCCTCCCAGCCCCTGAGCTGACTACTAGTGGGCCTTGCCAACTCTTGCTTCCCCCTTCCACAGGGTCTGACCTAAACTCCACAGGCTGAGCCTAAACTCCATGCAATCCTCCTGCCTCAGTGCTGGGATGACAGACATGGAGAACAGCCTTCCCCAGCTCCAGCAAGAGCCCCTCTGCCACCTCCTTCCTGGGTCAGCAGGGATAGCCCTGTCCAACTCTGGATGTTGCCATTCAGTTGGCTGGATGCTGCTGTTACTGCAGCTGCAGGTCTATGCTGCGCCTTGGCCGGAAGTCTTTCAGTCTCTGGTGCTCTAGGCATTTACTGCCTAGAGACACTGTGGGATAAGGAGGTCCCTTGGCCAGCCTGTAACACCTTCACGTCCACAGAGGAGCAGGAACTCCATGGCTTTTCTGGGTCTCCTGGATAGGAAAATACCACATTAGGCCACATAGCTGCCTCTCCCACACCGACAACCTTTGTGTCCTGTGAGTAGGGCTGGCAGCCAGAGGACTGCTCAGAAACTAATCCTGGGCTCTCTCTCTCTCTCTCTCTCTCTCTCTCTCTCTCTCTCTCTCTCTCTCTCTCTCTCTGTGTGTGTGTGTGTGTGTGTGTGTGTGTGTGTGTGCACATGCACGTGCATGCAGGCAGTCACTAGAAGTGTGGGATCCCCTGGAACTGTGGGTTCCCAGAGTTCCAGCCAGCTGTGAGCCACTAGACCTGGCTGTTGGTATTCGAACTTGTGTCCGATGGAGAGGAATGTGCACTGTTAACCACTGAGCCATCTCTCCAGCTCCAGGCTCTGCAGGTTAAGCCTATCATGGAGCTGAAGCTGGAGAGAGACTGAAGGGGAGATAGAAACAGGGACAGAGACAGAGAGGAACTGTCACAGGAAATGGCAGACCCTGGTACTTGGAGAAAGATGGGAAGAGGTTGCCAATCTCTCCCTGAGTGCCTGCCCATCTCCCAACCTTCCAAGTCCCAGATTACTTGGGACCTCTGGCACTCTTGGCTTTGCTTGCTCCCAGCCCTTCCTGTCTTGACACTTCCACGTCTGGCAGGTGGATTGAGTGGTCCCCTTCCTCAAGATTTTGGTGTAATATTTATCAGTTTGATGTTTTGCTTGTTGTCTTAGTCCTCGGGGCGCCCCCTTCCCCCCTTGGTAAGGAGTTTGCCAATCCCACTGTCCCCCACCCCCATCGGCCCCTGAGCTCCAGCAGAGGCCCGATGCCCCACGGTCAGCACGGGTCCCTGCCCCAGGTTGCTATTGGCTGTCGCCATAGCACCAGCTCATCTTCCCGCATCGCCATTGGCCCAGGCCCCTGCATCCCGCATCCTCCCCTGCTCGCTTGCAGTGGTCTCGCCCAGCGCCGGAGCGGCAGCGCCGCCTGGCTAGGCCGGGATGCGGCTTTGTCCCTCTGGAACAACCCCCTCTGCCTGTGCTGCCGAGACCCCCGGAGACCTAGACACCCCAGGTCTGGCTTGTAGGCCTAGCCAAGAGGCGGGAGAAGGCCCTGGGCTTTACAGCTACCCCAGACGCAAGTAAGCCGTGCGTCTTCCTTTGGGCGGAGGGCAGGGGCGCGACCTGCCGCGCCCTGTCAGTACGGACTCCAAGGCAGAATAGGAGCTGAGGGGAAACTGAGTCCGGATGAGGCAGGCAGGTGTCTGAGGCGCTACGGCTGGTCCTACACACACACACACACACACACACACACACACACACACACACACGGTTCCCATACCGGATCCTTGGGAGATGGTGCATAAGCAATGGAGGAGAGGATGCTGTGCGCCCCGGGGGAATTGCTGTGTGCTCTGGTCTTCTTTTCCTCTCTGTAGAGGGAATGGGATGACAGGAAGTCAGAGATGCGCCCCTCTGGGTGTTGTGCCTCCCTCCTCTGAATCGCGCTCTGTAAACCCACATTCCTTTATTGCTGTTTCCCTGTCATCTGCCGAGGTGGCTTCTTGATGGAGGCTTGGGGCTGGGGGTGGCGCTTTCTGTAGGAAGATGTAGGTTGTGGGGCTACCGGAGTCAAAGGTGGCCTGGTGTGCAAACCTGAGGACAAGTTAGTGCATCTCTGTCCCCAGTGAATCCCAGTGAGCCTGTGGGGGTCAAGGCTTATCCCGAGGGCATCAGGAGCCATAGTGCAAGGATGGCGTCTTCTGGAGGGGAGTGTGACTTCAGTATATAGCAGGCAAGGAGAGGCTGGAGGAGTGGCCTGGTGAGAGGGGTGCAGAGGCCTGGTGGGGTGAGCGTGAGCAGAATCGAATGCACCCAGCTTAGAGGGCTGGTAGCCCTGTGGAGTCCGAACAACAAGCTACATTAAGGAAGGGCATCAAATGTGGACTGAGAACGTCGGCACAGGTTGGCATTGGGGATGGATGTCCGTACCTGTCCGTACCTCATCTGTTTCTTCTGGCTGGGCAGGGCATGGGTGACTTCAGCTCCAACCAGGGCTTAGATTAGATATGAGCCTCGATCCTAGCTGGGATACCCCAAATTTGGTTTGGGTAGGATTAACATCCTACCGAAAGACAAGCATGAGTAGGTCTCCCTTGGGACCTTCTGTCAGCCCTTGGACCGGCCAGGATTTTCCTCACCCTTCAGGTGGATGCAGAAGGCGTGGAGAGGGGACTGCTTTGTTTGTATTAATTTTTGGTCTTTTGAGACAGAGCCATATGTAGCCCAGGCTAGTCATGAACCCAATATGTAGCCTAAGCTAGCCTTGAATTCTTGATCTTCCTACCTTCACCTTCTGAGTGCTGGAACAACGGGTGAGCGCCACCATGCCTGCCTAACTGCCTGGACTTCTGAGCATCCCAGGGTCTGGATTTTGATTATGTCTGTCTTCCCTCCTCCCCCTACTTTCCTTCCCTCCCCCTCTACTTTCCCACCCCTCAGCCCTGGACCTCAGTTTCCCTTTGGGGAGGAACAGCTGTTGTAGGAAGAGAGCAGAAGACATGGCTAGGTCCACAGCAGGTCCTCTGCGGGGATGGAATGATGAGGGGCTGAGACCCTAGACACTCACTGGTTCCCTCTACCCATGTCCTGGGTGACATCAGGGTGGGTGGGGCTTTCCAGAGAAGAAGGGGGGAAAAGAGCATTAGGTTATGTGTGTTGGGGGTGAGGTGGGGGAGCAGGTGTCACCTAAGCAGGGGAGGGGGTGTGGTTGGTTTGGGATGAAGCCTCAAGGCTGGCAAGGAGAGGAAGCTCCTGAGGAGGGAGCAGCCGAGAGGACGAGATGGTGTTACGCACTCCACCATGCCTCAGGACGAGAGGATGCTATTGGTGGACCTCAGACAAAGGCGGAGGGAGGGGGCTCCCATAGACGGAAGGGAACAAAGACGGAAGGAGGATCAGTCGTGAAGGTCTCAGGATAGCTGTGGAGGGAGAGCCAAGCTGGGGGAGAAGGTGCTGGCCAACTGGACGGTGAGAGAAAGAAAAGACAGAAGCACAAAGAACGGGGCTGTGACGGAGCTGAGGGAGGCATGGTATCCAGGATGGAGGCTGCTGAGCCATGAACAGAGCCACTGGGGACCTTTGCGTGAGTGGAGGGATGTGGGGCCACAGGGGGTCCCAGCCCAGGACACAAACACCGGGGAGGATTGTGGTGAGTCGGGGTCTTCTGCACCGCCCTCCCTGCCTCTTGCCCATCACCCTCTTATCCAAGGCTCCTCGGCCTTCACAGTGTTCTAGGCTAGCTAGTGACCCCTCCTTCCTAGTGTGTCTGCCCTCCTTTCTGTCTGTCTGTCTGTCTGTCTGTCTGTCTGTCTGTCTGTCTGCAGTCAGCTTCTCCTGTGTCAGTCTGTGAGCCTGGTGGGCTCCAGGTGTCCCTACTGACTTAGACTGCCAGGGTGACAGATGTCTGTGTGTCTCTCTGGCTGTCAGTACAGGTGTCATAGAGTCTTTCTGTCTGTCCACCCATCAGTTAGCCTTATACACATCAAATAGCCTCCCAGGTTCAATTCCTCCTGGTTCTACGGCTCTCTCGAATGCTGGTTCCCAGGGGACTGGTTGACACTATTCCTGCCTCGAGGATGGGTGGGAAGGCTGGGCTCTGCTCCAGGACTTTCTGAGGGGGAGCCGATGACCAGCACCCACTGTTGTGACCCCTTTACCCCCAGGCACTGCAGGAGTTGAAAATGACCAGCTCCATGGCCTCATATGAGCAGCTGGTGCGCCAGGTGGAGGCCCTGAAGGCCGAGAACACTCACTTAAGGCAGGAGCTGAGGGATAACTCTAGCCATCTCTCCAAGCTCGAGACAGAGACTTCTGGAATGAAGGTGAGAGCCTGCATGGAGGGCATGGGTCAGAAAGACAGACGCGAAAGCACCGATGTCTTGGGAGGGGTCCTCAAGGCATGTGGACTGCCAGGGTGATAGATGTTTGTGTGTCCAGGCAGCCCTGATGCTCACAGACCTATTCCCTACCCTGCCCGCAGGAGGTCCTGAAACACCTTCAGGGCAAGCTGGAGCAGGAGGCGAGAGTGCTCGTGTCTTCCGGGCAGACAGAAGTGTTAGAGCAACTGAAAGGTGAGTGACTTCCAGAACGGCCCATGGCCAGCAGGGATATAGCAAGAGCAGGTCACTGACCTTCACCAGTGCCTCCCTCCCTCCAGCTCTTCAAACTGACATCAGTAGCCTGTACAACCTCAAGTTCCATGCTCCAGCCCTGGGCCCGGAGCCTGCCGCCCGGACTCCAGAGGGAAGCCCAGTGCACGGCTCTGGACCATCCAAGGACAGCTTTGGAGAGCTGAGCCGGGCCACCATCCGCCTGCTGGAAGAACTGGATCAGGAGAGGTGAGAGGGCGTGGGAAAGGACCTGCCCCCAGGGACCTCTGCCCTCGGATTGGGTCGCTGGCAATGGCCCCGCCCCCAATCAGCCACATCCACCTCCAGGCTCTTTCACTCATCTCCACTCTATCCCTGACTGGCTGACCCCAACTGGTGGACAGAGGATATGAGGACATTCCTGGCAAGGGGAAAGGCTCCTGGGAGAGAAGAGCCTCCACCCGCATCTCCGGGTCTGAGACATACAGGCGTCTCTAGGGACAGAGCGGTATCCAAAGTCAGGGCTCAGAAACAGGCCTGATGCCAGAGATCCTCAAGGAGGCCTTTGTTGATAGAAGGACGAAGCCCAAAATTTCTGGGCCCAGGGCCAGTGGAGGGGGCAGCACCAAAGGGGGCAACCCAGCTCAGCCCCTCTGGGTTGCACGAGGTCACTCCACAAACAGTTTAAGTCCGCTCTGCGGCGCGACTTCTCAGATGAATGCTCTGTAAAATGGAAATGGAATTTTGTTGATTGGTATTATTTTTCCTTTCTGACTCCCTGGCCACATTTATTTCTTTGGGGACACCATAGCACGTGTGTGGAAGTCAGAGAACACCAGGAAATCCCGGGAGTCAATCTCAGGGTTCTTAGGTTGCCGACAAGACAAATACCTTTGCCCACTCCGATAACTTAGCCTATTTAAACAAAAAATTTAAAGAAAGGGGTCTTGTACTGGGGAGATGGCTCAGCGGTTAAGAGCACTGACTGCTTTTCCAGAGGTTCAAATCCCAGAAATCACATAAGATCTAATGCCCTCTTCTGGTGTGTCTCAAGACAACTACAGTATACTTATATATAATAAATAAATAAATCTTTAAAAAGAAAGGAATAAAGAAAGAGAGAGAGAAGGAGAGAAAGAGAGAAAGAAAGAAAGAGGTCTCAGTGTACAGTCCACGCTGGTCAGTCTCCTGCCTCAGCCTCCTCAGTGCCTGCCGGGGTGACAGGGTAAATGAAGAGGGACTCCTGAGCCTGACCCCTGGTGTGTACACTGGACATGAGTAAGCACTGGAGCACTTCTCAGGTCTTCCTAGGATCTCCTGTTCTTTCCTTTTTAGCTGGTTATTTGTTTATTTTTCGAGATAGGGTTTCTCTGCGTAGGGTTTCTCTGGCTGTCCTGTAGACCAAGATGGCCTCAAACTCAGAGATCTGCCGGCCTCAGGCTCCCGAGTGCTGAGATTACAGGTGCCACCACCACCAGGCCAGGCTATTTTATCTTTGTGTGTGTGTGTGTGTGTGTGTGTGTGTGTGTGTGTGTGTGTGAAGGCTTTCAAGTAGCTCTCAAATTTGCCAAGTAGCCAAGGCTGGTCAAATTCTCCCAAAGTGCTAAGATGGCAGGCACACATCCCCTAGATTGCCGCTTCTAGCTTTTTCTGATTACATTTGTTTGTTTGTTTGTTTGTTTGTTTGTTTTCGAGACAGGGTTCCTTTGTATAGCCCTGGCTGTCCTGGAACTCACTCTCTAGACCAGGCTGGCCTTGAACTCAGAAATCCGCCTGCCTCTGCCTCCCGAGTGCTGGGATTAAAGGCATGTGCCACCACGCCTGGCTCCAATTACATTTATTAACAATTATATTTACTTGTATGTGGTCCAGGGAGCATGTAGGCTACCCGCACAAGTCACTTTCTCTCTTTCCATCATGTGAGTTCTGAAGATGGAGCTTGGATCATCAAGCTTGGCCACAAGTTTCTTTACCGGATAAGCCATTTTTCTAAACCCTTGTTTGGGACGGGATTACACTTGTGGTCAGGGCTGGCCTCAAAAATGGCTTCAGCTCCCAAGGGGTTGTTTTTTTGTTTTGTTTTGTTTTCTCTTTCTGATCAGCTTTTCTTCACCCACTCAGTTCCTTTCAATGCCCATCTCAGAGCTGGGAGCAGGGGCGGGGCGGGGGGGGGCGATCGTCCCTGAGAATGCCACCTATGAGGAGGTCCGGTGCATCCCCTCCACCAGATGCTTCCTGCTGAGCGAGATAGAGAAAGAGGAGAAGGAGAAGCTATGGTATTACTCTCAGCTCCAGGGCCTGTCCAAGCGCTTGGATGAGCTGCCCCACGTGGACACGGTGAGCTCCCGGGGCGCACCTAAGGAAGGTTCGGGGGTGTGGCGGTGGTAAGGAGGCCGGGTCAGAACGCACCTCATCACAGCCCGTGCCCCTCCCAGCAGTTTTCGATGCAGATGGATCTGATTCGGCAGCAGCTGGAGTTCGAGGCCCAGCACATCCGCTCGCTGATGGAGGAGCGCTTCGGTACCTCCGACGAGATGGTGCAGCGGGCGCAGGTGCGGGCAGTGCACACCCGGGTTTCGGGGAGTGGAGGGCAGTGCTGAATGGGAGGAGTCCGCGGCTGGGCGGAGAATTAGGAGGTGGAGTCAGAAATGGGAGGAGCCAAGGCTGGGAGGAGGCGGGGGTCAGTCAGGGGCTGACTTTGTGTTCTCTGTTCTCTAGATCCGGGCTTCGCGCTTGGAGCAGATTGACAAGGAGCTGTTGGAAGCCCAGGACCGGGTGCAGCAGACAGAGCCTCAGGTACCAAGACAAACAGGGGTCAAAGGGGGTGATGACAGATGCCTGTCAACTCAATGGTATTCCCCTGTTCTGGGCCCAGGAAGGGGTCCGCAGCCCGTGCGTGGCGCAGCCTGAACCACCAGGCCAATGCTCTTTCTGCAGGCTCTGCTGGCGGTGAAGCCTGTGGCAGTGGAGGAGGAGCAGGAGGCAGAAGTCCCCACACACCCTGAGGATGGCACCCCTCAGCCTGGCAACAGCAAGGTAAGAAGGGCCTTTAATCCCAGCACTCGGGAGGCAGAGGCAGGCGGATTTCTGAGTTCGAGGCCAGCCTGGTCTACAAAGTGAGCTCCAGGACAGCCAGAGCTATAAAGAGAAACCCTGTCTCGAAAAACCAAAAAAAAAAAAAAAAAAAAAAAAAAAAAAAGGGAGAATCTGAAGATGGATTGCCTGTGTTGTGGGCTGGGGGTCCTCAAGCAACCCCCATTGCTAGAAAGCCGCTCTGGACTGAGGCTCCCTGTGAGGTGAGAGGTCTTTGTTTTTCTGATACAAAGTTCCACTGTGTAGCCCTGGCTGACCTGGAACTTGCCCTGTATGCCAGGCTGGCTTCAGACTCAAGAGATCCACCTGCCTCTGCCTCCTGATTGCTGGGACTAAGGAGTCCTACTTAGTGTGGGCGCCCTGAGAGGGCGGGTCATGCTTTGGTGTGGGTGTGGAGGTCAGAGGGCAACTTGCAAGTCCTTTCTCTCCTCCCATTATGTGGGCCCTGGGAATACAATGCGGGTCGTCGGATTCCGTAGCAAGTACTTTTATCTACTGAGTCATCTTACTGGTCCACAAAGCCACCTTCTGAAGGAGTTGTCAATTACAAGTGGTGGCTCACAGTTCCCGTTGTGAGCCTGCCATCATCCCGTGTTCCCCTGCAGGTGGAGGTGGTGTTCTGGCTACTATCTATGTTGGCAACGCGCGACCAGGAAGATACTGCGCGCACACTGCTGGCCATGTCCAGCTCGCCAGAGAGCTGTGTAGCCATGCGCCGCTCGGGCTGTCTGCCACTGCTGCTCCAGATCCTTCATGGCACTGAGGCTGGGTCTGTGGGGCGCGCAGGGATCCCCGGAGCGCCTGGTGCCAAAGATGCACGCATGCGCGCCAACGCGGCCCTGCACAACATCGTTTTCTCCCAGCCAGATCAGGGCCTGGCACGCAAGGAGATGCGTGTGCTGCATGTGCTGGAGCAGATCCGAGCCTACTGCGAGACCTGCTGGGACTGGCTTCAGGCGCGGGACAGCGGGACAGAAAGTGGTACAGGAGACAGTGAGTATGCCTCATCCACAGGACCTGGATAGGCTTGGGGCAGGGGACCAACAAAGCCTCGCACCTTCTTACTGTTTCTAGCGGAACCCAAGGAACCTTAAGACAGTGTGGCAAAGGGATGAACAAGAATCTTTACCCCTGACCATGCCCTCAAAACTTCACTGAGAGATTCTATGGGAATCTCCCTGACCACGCCCCCAGCTCCCTCACTGGGGATTCTAGGCAGGGCTCCACCCCAACCAGGCCTCTAGCTCCTCACTGGGGGATTCTAGGCAGGGGCTATATTGTTGATCCAGGCCACCAGTCCTCCTTCTTTTGGTCTCACTAATTTATCCAGGCTGGCCTTGAACCTGCCCTATAGCGTAGGCCCTATAAGGTCACAAGGCTTGTGCCACCAGCACTACAGCAGTTTTTTGACCTATCCTTGCTATGGAGGTATGTAAGTAGCCTCAGCTCCTCTGCTGTGAGACGTTTGTATAGGAGGCCTTTAGTCAGTGTCTGACATGCCACAGATTTTGAAGCAGTAGGTACAGCACGAGGAGAGGCAAGGGAGAACATGGGTATCACTCCAGGAGGGAGACTCTAACCTCATGCCTGCCCACAGCTCCTGTCCCAATAGAGCCACAGATCTGCCAGGCTACCTGTGCAGTGATGAAGCTGTCATTTGACGAAGAATACCGTCGGGCTATGAATGAGCTAGGTGGGTGTCCCATCTAGGGTCCTCTCCTGAGCCTTAGCCACAGCTGTTGGCTGACCTATCTTAATGCCATGAGGTCATTACAGAGGATGGGTGGGACCCGGGGGGTGCTATAAAGAACTGGGAAGGTAGATGTGTACGGGATGGGGAGGCTGGCCCCTCTGGCCGATCTCAGTCCTTCCATGACACCCACCTTCCCTTCCCACACCTACAGGGGGCCTGCAGGCTGTGGCAGAACTACTGCAGGTGGATTATGAAATGCACAAGATGACCCAGGACCCACTCAACCTTGCCCTGCGCCGCTACGCTGGCATGACCCTCACCAACCTCACCTTTGGAGACGTTGCCAACAAGGTTCCCGGGGTGGGAAGAGGTTGGGCAAGGGTCAGGTACCATCTTGAGGTGTGCCCCATCTAACCTCAGACTGAATATGGTCCTGAGAAGTGGGGACAATCATTCCCAGTATACGGATGGGTAGAGCAGACAGATGATGTGGTCCAGAGAGGGCAGGAGCTGGGAAGGGTTTCTGCTGGGGTCACATCCATGCTGGCTCCCTGACCCCCAAGGTCTGGAGAATTGTGACTTCTGGGCTGGCAGAGTCTGAGGCTCACTTTCCTTAGCTGGCCAGTTGGGAGAAGGGAGAGGAAGGGCTGGGGAGTCCTCTGTTCTTACTGCTGTGACCTCAGCTGTTCAATGTCAATCCCAACAGGCCACACTGTGTGCCCGCCGAGGCTGCATGGAAGCTATTGTGGCCCAGCTTGGCTCTGAGAGCGAGGAGCTGCATCAGGTACACAGGGCAGGGGAGAGGCAGGCTTGGCCTGCTTCTCTTGGGTTGGGACGACTACCAGAGGTCTCTATCTGATCACTTCTAAGAATACTCCAAGTTTTGTTAATGGCCATCTTCCAGGGTCACAGTGGGTGGGAGGAAATGACACCTTTGGAACCTGGGCTCTGGGTCCCACTGAAGCTGCCTCTCCCACCCTGGTCAGGTTGTTTCCAGTATTCTGCGTAATCTGTCATGGAGGGCAGACATCAACAGCAAGAAGGTGCTGAGGGAGGTTGGCAGCATGACCGCCTTGATGGAATGTGTGCTGCGGGCCTCCAAGGTGAGCATGGGCAGCCTGGAACTGGGGAAACCAAGGTAAACTGGATGAATGAGCCTAGGGCTCCCAGGCTACAGCTCTGAAACCTCCAACCTTACACACCGCACCGCACTGAGGATGGAAGTACAGACATTCATAGAATCCTCACTGCTGAGCCACGCCCTAGCCCCTCACTGGGCGATTCTAAGCAGGGCTCCACCCTGACCATGCCTCCAGCCCCTCACTGGGCAATTCTAGGCAGGGCTCCAATCAAGAGCTACTTTAGCAGCCTTTTTTTTTTTGTTTTTGTTTTTTTTGTTTTTGTTTTTTGTTTTTTTGAGACAGGGTTTCTCTGTATAGCTTTGGCTGTCCTGGAACTCACTCTGTAGAACAGGCTGGCCTCGAACTCAGAAATCTGCCTGCCTCTGCCTCCCGAGTGCTGGGATCAAAGGCGTGCGCCACCACGCCCAGCTTAGAAGCATTTTTTGATTATTATTCATATTGCAGATATTCCAGGCTGGCCTGGAGTTTGTAACCCTCCTGCCTCAGGCTCCTGAATACACAATCCTTCACTACCAGGCTGGGCTGTTGATTCTGTGGAAAATCTTTTGGCCCGAGTGGTGGGGCCCACGAGTGGCTACACCCCTCATGCTGACCACCCTTCCCTCCCACCCCAGGAGTCGACCCTAAAGAGTGTGCTCAGCGCTCTGTGGAACCTGTCGGCACACAGCACAGAGAACAAGGCGGCCATCTGCCAGGTAGATGGTGCACTGGGTTTCCTGGTGAGCACCCTCACATACCGTTGCCAAGGGAACTCCCTGGCAGTCATTGAGAGTGGCGGTGGGATCCTGCGCAACGTGTCAAGCCTCATTGCCACACGGGAGGACTACAGGTCAGCTCCCATCACGACCCACCCATATCACAGAGGCCGGGAATGGGAGATGGTAGGGGAACAGTGGCTGCTCTTGCAGAGGGCCTGGGTTTGGCCGTCAGCACCGCATGGTGACACACAGACACCCTTAACTCCAGTTCCACGGGATCCTGTGCCCTCTTCTTACATGTGGCACACAGACAAACAAACATCCAGGCAAAACGACCATACACAGAGTATAACATAAACCACATCACTAGATAATGTTCATAATAAGGCAGACGCGGCAGGGCGTGCTCCCCACCCCAGCACCCGGGAAGCAGAGAGAGGATGCCCTACAAGTCTAAGGCCAGCCTGGCTTCTAGCAAGTTCCAGGCCAGTCAGGACTGTCAATTGAGATCTTTTCTCAGACAAGGAGGAAAGGAAAGGGGTGGGGCCAGGTATGGTGTGCGTCTCAGTAACTGTCCATATGTGCCACTTTGTTCCCAACACGCGGGGTTGGGCAGCTCACCACAGGTGACTTCAGTTCCAGGGGCTCTGTCGCCCCCTTCTGCTGCTGGTGGGCACTTCACACATGGTGCACAGACAGACACACAGCCGTACACATGAAATAAAATGACAGGAATTTTAAAATTGGGCTGGAGAGATGGCTCAGTGGTTAAGAGCACTGACTGCTCTTCCAGAGGTCCTGAGTTCAGTTCCCAGCAACCACATGGTGTCTCACAACCATCTGTAATGGGATCCGATGTCCTCTTCTGGTGCTTCTTATATACATAAAATCATAAAATAAATAAATAAATTTTTTCTTTTCTTTTTTCTTCTTCTTCTTCTTCTTTTTTTTTTTTTTGAGATCCCTGGCTGTCTTGGAACTCACTCTGTAGACCAGGCTGGCCTCGAACTCAGAACTCAGCCTGTCTCTGCCTCCCAAGTGCTGGGATTAAAGGTGTGCGACACCACTGCCCAGAAAATAAATCTTTTTTAAAAAATAATTTTAAAATTAAGTCTTAAAAACAAATGAAGCCGGCCGTGGTGGCGCACGCCTTTAATCCAAGCACTTGAGAGGCAGAAGCAGGCAGATCTCTGAGTCCGAGGCCAGCCTGGTCTATAGAGCGAGTTCCAGGACAGCGAGGGCTACACAGAGAAACCTTGTCTCGAAAAAACAAAAAACAAAAAAGTCTTAAAAACAAACCAAATAAGCTGGGCATGGTGGCGCACGCCTTTAATCCCAGCACTTGGAAGGCAGAGGCAGGTGGATTTCTGAGTTCGAGGCCAGCCTGCTCTACAGAGTGAGTTCCAGGACAGCCCGGGCTACAGAGAAATCCTGTCTCGAAAAAAACAAAAAACAAACCAAATACATAACCCAGATATGGAGGTACAGGACACACACCTATAAGCCTGGCACAGGAAGGTCACCTTCAGCTAGCTATGGAGTTTAAAGTTAGCCTCGGCTTGCTCAGGCCCTTCCTCAAAACAAAACAAATCCAAACAGCTGCGGGGAATCATGCAGCGCGGCTGGGAAAGCTTATGGTATAGCTATTTTATTTTTTTCTCAAATTCACACTTAAAGGATGGACATTTTAATCTGCTATATCTAGAGATTCTAGTCTTGTGTGGTGGGCGGGGCATGTAGGGGCGTGGCTAGGCCTTGCTAGCAAGCTGGGGTCGTTCAGCTAGTGGGGGCAAAGTGGAGGTGGGCATGGTTGAGCACAGGCTTGACAGGTAGGTATGGACTGGGCGGGGTGGGGCGGGGCAAACCAAGGGGCATAGCGAGGCAGTGTTGTGATTGGCTGAGCGGGGTCATCACAGGCAGGGGTGGACCTAATTTACTTGGTTGGCTAAGAGTTCAGCAAGGTAGAGGTGAGTATAGGGGAGATGGGTGGGCATGATTGAACAAAGGGCATAGCTAGCCTAGAGGAGTGGCTGAGTCAGGCAAGCATGGCTGGGCTGGGGACCTTGGGAGAGGAGCTCTCGTGTAGTGTGGCGGGAATGGCAGTGTGGTGTGGATGGTGGGCACTGCAGGGCTGGGGTAAAGCCCACCTTTTTTTTCTCTGGGTTCCCCCCAGGCAGGTGCTCCGTGACCACAACTGCCTGCAGACACTACTGCAGCACCTCACATCACACAGTTTGACCATCGTGAGCAATGCCTGCGGCACCCTCTGGAACCTGTCTGCCCGCAGCCCCCGCGATCAGGAACTATTGTGGGACCTGGGGGCCGTGGGCATGCTACGCAACCTTGTCCACTCCAAACACAAGATGATCGCCATGGGTAGTGCTGCTGCTCTGCGGAACCTGCTAGCCCACCGACCCGCCAAGTATCAGGCCGCAGCCATGGCTGTCTCCCCAGGCACCTGCGTGCCCAGTCTGTACGTCCGCAAGCAGAGGGCTCTGGAAGCTGAGTTGGACACTCGGCACCTGGTGCATGCACTCAGTCACTTAGAGAAGCAGGGTCTGCCTGAGGCAGAGACCACTTCAAAGAAACCCCTGCCACCTCTCCGCCACCTGGACGGGCTGGTGCAGGACTATGCCTCTGATTCTGGCTGCTTTGATGATGATGATGCACCATCCCTGGCTGCTGCGGCCACCACAGCTGAGCCTGCCAGCCCAGCAGTGATGTCTATGTTCCTTGGCGGTCCCTTCCTTCAGGGCCAGGCACTGGCCCGCACCCCACCTGCCCGCCAGGGTGGCCTAGAAGCCGAGAAGGAGGCTGGTGGGGAGGCAGCTGTGGCTGCCAAGGCCAAGGCCAAGCTGGCCTTGGCTGTGGCTCGGATTGACCGATTGGTGGAGGACATCTCTGCCCTGCACACCTCATCAGACGACAGCTTCAGTCTCAGCTCGGGGGACCCTGGGCAGGAGGCACCAAGGGAGGGCCGTGCTCAGTCCTGCTCTCCATGCCGGGGCACCGAGGGTGGGAGGCGTGAGGCTGGCAGCCGGGCGCACCCTCTGCTGAGGCTCAAGGCAGCCCACACCAGCCTCTCGAATGATAGCTTGAACAGCGGTAGCACCAGCGATGGCTACTGTACCCGAGAACACATGACGCCTTGCCCGCTGGCTGCATTGGCCGAGCACCGTGATGACCCTGTGCGCGGACAGACTCGGCCCAGTCGACTGGACCTGGACCTTCCCAGCCGGGCTGAGCTTCCTGCCCGGGACACAGCAGCCACCGATGCCCGAGTGCGCACAATCAAGTTATCCCCAACCTATCAGCATGTTCCACTGTTGGATGGGGCTGCTGGGGCAGGTGTTCGACCCCTGGTTGGGCCGGGAACGTCCCCAGGGGCTCGGAAACAGGCATGGATACCTGCAGACAGCCTGAGCAAAGTCCCTGAGAAACTGGTGGCCTCTCCACTGCCCATGGCTAGCAAGGTGCTGCAGAAGCTGGTGGCACAGGATGGGCCGATGTCCCTCTCCAGGTGCAGCTCTCTGTCCTCTCTGTCTTCCACGGGCCATGCCGTCCCTAGCCAGGCGGAGAACCTTGACAGCGATTCATCCCTGGAGGGGCTTGAGGAGGCTGGTGAGGCTGAGCTGGGTAGGGCGTGGCGAGCATCTGGGTCCACCTCTCTTCCGGTGTCCATCCCAGCCCCGCAGCGGGGGCGCAGTAGAGGTCTTGGGGTGGAGGATGCAACACCATCCAGCTCATCTGAGAACTGCGTCCAGGAGACGCCCTTGGTCCTGAGCCGTTGTAGTTCCGTGAGCTCCCTGGGGAGCTTCGAGAGCCGCTCCATTGCCAGCTCCATCCCCAGTGACCCGTGCAGTGGGCTGGGCAGTGGCACTGTGAGTCCCAGCGAGCTGCCAGACAGCCCCGGGCAGACGATGCCACCAAGCCGCAGCAAGACGCCACCGGCACCTCCTGGGCAGCCTGAGACCAGCCAGTTCAGCCTGCAGTGGGAAAGCTATGTGAAACGCTTCCTAGACATCGCAGACTGTCGAGAAAGATGCCAGCCGCCCTCGGAGCTGGACGCGGGCAGCGTTCGCTTCACAGTGGAGAAGCCAGACGAGAATTTCTCCTGCGCCTCCAGCCTCAGTGCACTGGCCCTGCATGAGCTGTATGTTCAGCAGGATGTGGAGCTGCGTCTGAGGCCACCTGCCTGCCCAGAGCGTGGGGTGGGTGGTGGGGGCCACCGTCGGAGGGACGAGGCTGCCAGCCGCTTGGATGGTCCAGCACCAGCTGGTTCTAGGGCTCGGTCAGCAACTGATAAAGAACTGGAGGCTTTGCGTGAATGCCTAGGGGCAGCCATGCCCGCCCGGCTCCGCAAGGTGGCCTCGGCCTTGGTGCCGGGCCGCCGCGCATTGCCCGTCCCTGTGTACATGTTAGTGCCCGCCCCGGCTCGGGGTGATGACTCAGGCACGGACTCTGCAGAGGGCACACCCGTTAACTTTTCCAGTGCAGCCTCGCTCAGTGACGAGACCTTACAGGGACCCTCCAGGGACAAGCCGGCCGGACCTGGGGACAGGCAGAAACCTACAGGCCGAGCTGCCCCTGCCAGGCAGACCCGATCTCACCGGCCCAAGGCAGCAGGCGCTGGTAAGAGCACAGAACACACCCGGGGGCCCAGTAGGAACCGGGCAGGATTGGAGCTACCCCTCAGCAGGCCCCAGAGTGCTCGGTCCAACAGGGATAGCTCATGCCAGACCCGGACCCGCGGAGATGGTGCCCTGCAGTCGCTATGCCTCACAACACCCACAGAGGAAGCTGTGTACTGCTTCTATGACTCTGATGAGGAACCACCAGCCACTGCACCACCACCTCGGCGGGCATCCGCCATCCCACGGGCTCTAAAGCGCGAGAAACCCGCAGGCAGAAAGGAGACTCCATCCAGGGCGGCCCAGCCTGTCACACTTCCTGTGAGAGCCCAGCCCAGACTGATCGTGGATGAGACCCCGCCCTGCTATTCCCTGACTTCCTCAGCTAGTTCCCTCAGTGAGCCTGAGGCCTCTGAACAGCCGGCCAGTCATGCTCTCGGCCAGAAGCAGGGTAGTAAACAGGACAGCTCTCCTAGCCCAAGGGCAGAAGAGGAACTTCTGCAGAGATGTATCAGCTTGGCCATGCCCAGGCGCCGGACCCAGATGCCTGGCTCGCGGCGTCGCAAGCCCAGAGCCGTGAGGTCAGACATAAGGCCCACTGAGATAACCCAGAAATGCCAGGAGGAGGTGGCTGGCTCCGATCCAGCCTCTGACCTGGACAGTGTGGAGTGGCAGGCTATCCAAGAGGGCGCAAACTCCATTGTCACGTGGCTGCATCAGGCAGCGGCCAAAGCCAGCCTGGAAGCATCTTCTGAGTCTGACTCCCTCTTGTCTTTGGTGTCCGGGGTGTCAGCAGGCTCCACCCTCCAGCCCTCCAAGCTCAGGAAAGGGCGAAAGCCTGCAGCAGAGGCTGGAGGTGCCTGGCGTCCTGAGAAACGGGGCACAACTTCCACTAAGATCAATGGGAGTCCCCGGCTACCTAATGGCCCTGAGAAGGCAAAGGGTACCCAGAAAATGACGGCAGGGGAGTCGACCATGCTCCGAGGGCGGACAGTGATCTACTCAGCCGGCCCAGCCTCCCGCACTCAGTCCAAAGGTATTTCTGGACCTTGTACCACACCTAAGAAGACAGGGACATCTGGTACCACTCAGCCAGAAACTGTCACCAAAGCCCCCAGCCCTGAGCAACAACGTTCACGGAGCCTCCACCGACCGGGCAAGATCTCTGAGCTGGCAGCTTTGCGCCACCCGCCCAGGAGTGCCACTCCTCCAGCCCGCCTCGTCAAGACCCCGTCCTCAAGCTCTTCACAGACCTCCCCAGCATCCCAGCCCCTGCCTAGGCGGTCCCCTCTGGCCACTCCAACAGGAGGACCTCTGCCTGGCCCTGGGGGGTCCCCGGTGCCCAAGTCACCAGCGCGGGCCCTTCTGGCTAAGCAACACAAGACCCAGAAGTCACCTGTGCGGATCCCATTCATGCAAAGGCCAGCCAGGCGAGTGCCACCTCCACTGGCCAGGCCATCCCCAGAACCTGGCTCTAGGGGCCGAGCTGGAGCTGAGGGTACTCCTGGGGCACGTGGCAGCCGCCTGGGCCTGGTGCGAATGGCGTCAGCTCGCTCCAGTGGCAGCGAGTCCTCGGATCGCTCAGGCTTCCGAAGGCAGCTGACTTTCATCAAGGAATCCCCAGGTCTCCTTCGGCGGCGCAGATCAGAGCTGTCCTCTGCGGACTCCACAGCCTCCACCTCCCAGGCCGCTTCGCCCCGCCGTGGACGGCCTGCACTCCCTGCTGTCTTTCTCTGCTCCTCTCGTTGCGATGAGCTGCGGGTATCCCCACGGCAGCCCCTGGCAGCACAGAGGTCCCTACAGGCCAAGCCAGGTCTCGCGCCACGTGCGCCCAGACGCACCAGCTCTGAGAGCCCCTCACGCCTGCCTGTGCGGGCGAGCCCTGGACGGCCTGAGACAGTCAAGCGGTACGCATCCCTGCCACATATTAGTGTGTCCCGCAGGCCCGATAGCGCTGTCTCTGTGCCCACCACCCAGGCCAATGCCACACGCCGGGGAAGTGATGGCGAGGCCAGGCCGCTGCCCAGGGTAGCTCCTCCGGGTACGACCTGGCGTCGAATCAAAGATGAAGATGTCCCCCACATCCTGCGCAGCACGCTGCCTGCCACTGCCCTGCCTCTCAGGGTCTCGTCACCCGAAGACAGCCCCGCTGGAACTCCACAGCGCAAGACCAGTGACGCAGTGGTGCAAACAGAGGACGTGGCCACTTCTAAGACCAACTCTAGCACGTCACCTAGCCTGGAAAGCAGGGATCTGCCACAGGCCTCGGCTAGCGGCCCTGTGGCTCCCCAGGGCAGCGATGTGGATGGACCAGTACTCACCAAGCCTCCTGCCTCAGCGCCCTTCCCCCATGAGGGTCTGAGTGCTGTCATAGCAGGCTTTCCCACCAGCAGGCATGGCTCCCCCAGCAGGGCTGCACGGGTTCCCCCCTTCAACTATGTGCCCAGCCCTATGGCAGCGGCCACAATGGCCAGTGACTCCGCAGTGGAGAAAGCCCCGGTCTCCTCTCCAGCCAGTCTCCTGGAGTAGTGGGTATAGGCCTGAATCCGGAACTTTCTCTCCTCACCCTGTGGCCCAGGCTGGCTGCACGTGGGCCTGCTCTCTAAATGCTCTGAGTAGGCGCATCTATGCCCTCAGAGCCGCTGTCCAGCTCGCACCTCTGCACCTTAGGGCCAGCCCGTGCTTCTATGCCTGGGGCTCAAGGGAATCGGCTATAGACTGGCCGCAGGGCACACACAGCCCCATTTTCTGAGGTTGGCCTGGGAAGGGGTGGACAGCCGATCTCTGAGAGCCACTAGCTGTGGGCCCATGCAGGACCTGTCCTGAGCTGCACCCAGCAGGAGGGTGGGTGGACATGGCTTCTAGGGAGATGACTGTGCTTGCCTGCCTGAGGTGGGCACAGGCTGCGGGGTGGGGCAGTGAGCCTCTGCGTGGCAGCTGGGGCTGCCTCAGCCCTGCACTGTGGAAGCCTGTAATTAGTGCTGGGGTAATTGGTTAATGATGACTCTGCCAGGGGTGTTTGCCTTCTCCGAGGCGGGCTGAAGAGTGCTTGGCGAGGGGCTGTAGACAAGCTGCTCCCAGCATTCGTCATGGCCGCTGAGAGATTGCCAAGGGCAAACAGCCCTCTTGACACAAAACCTGTGGATCAGCCAACACTATGTCCCTTTACTGACAGGAGGGACTCTAATTCCAAGGACAAGCTGGCTAGGCTCTGCAGGGCCCAGGAGTCAGCCAGCATCCCTGAAGGGAGGTGGGCCCGTCTGTGTGAGCCTGGTCCTTCCCAGGCCTGCCTGTCTTATGATGCAGGTGTTAGGACCAGATCAGATCTCTCTCTCTCGTGCCTCAGTCACAGCCTGGAATCACAATGGGGGCTTGGTGACAGTGTGGGGCGCCTGGAGCTGCTACAGAGGGCAGGGACCCAGGTGGAGAGTGGGACCCAGACGTAAGGTAGCCAAGCCTTCAAGGACCTGGGCTATCACAGGGGCAGAGTGAGGACTCAGCTTGGTCTTTCCACAGAGAGCCAACAACCTCTCTACTGTGGAATGCCAGACTGCTCTTGGTAAGGGGCCCTATAACCATGGCCATCTGCATGAGCTGTCCCCAGAGAAGGGACCATCCCTTGAGCTGGCCTCAAGTCCCTCTTCTGAGATGAGGGAAGTGGCTTTGAGAATGGGGTGGGGCGGGTGGCCTTGGGAGGGACGATGACACTGCTGTCCTCTTCTCCATAGGTCCCTTTTATGGCAGGAAGCCGAGAGCCAAGCATGCTGCCTCACAGGGGCAGGCTGATGACTAGGGGCCACCATGTGTGGGCTACCCCTATCATGACACCCATCCAGTGCTTTGAAAGTCCACAGTCTAAGCAATGCCTGATGTTTCCTTGTCTGGGGGGCTCTGGCCCCTAACTGTTGGGGTCAATGTCACAGTAGAAACTCCAGACACCAACTGCTCAATGCCAGGACCTTGCCTGCCAGCCAGGGCTGCTGGCCTGCGGGTGACTGGTAGGGAGGGGACACGGAAGGCCCTTTTCAGAACAAAGCCAAGTGGCTCTAGGAGACCCTCTCAAACCTCAGAGGCATCCCAGGATGACCCTGAACTGGGGTTGTAGACTGAGCCTGTGCACCACACAGTGTGGGAGCCCAGGTGGCCAGCGTGCTGCTCTGATCCTCAGTTTCCCCACGTGGGCCGTGGGGCGGACTCAGAGTGGAACAGCAGAGATGTCTGGGCTGTGCCACCAGCATGCAAGGGCCATCTTTCTCCCAGCCACCTCCTCCCGTCCTGTCAGCCTTGGGGGCCCAGCAGCCACATTTGCCTTCTTCACCCCAGACAGTGGGGGACACAAGACACAGTGTAACATCCAGCCCAGGGTAGGTAAGAGCTGGTGTGCCCTTAGATTCAGAACAGGAGGGGTCTGCTATCCGCCAGGCTGCCGATGGCTGCTAGCGCTCTGAGCTGGACACCAGTGGTCTACCGGAGACTAACCACTGGGTGCTTGACCAGGGCATCATGCCCACCAGTTACCTCACTGTGTGTGTGTGTCTGTCTGTCGCTGTCCCTGGCCAATGTCACCCCTTGCTCACACCTGGTCAGTGTGTCCCCTGCTGCCATACTGTCTCCGCCCTGTTCTACTACAGTGTTACACTTCTGTACATACTGACCCCGACCCCCCACGCAGACCCCCGGGTGGACACCCTGCCTGGCTTCTGATTCTTGTTCATATCTTTAATAAAGCGAGACACTCCGTCGCTCTGTAGCTTCATCTTTATCACTGGCTCTGGAGGGGGAGGGAGGTCATTCCAAGACCTTCTTCTACAGCTCTGTTCAACCCCAGAAGGCGTTTCTGAGCCCCCTCACTGACTCGACAGCGTGTCACGTCCCCACATGCTGGAGCCAAGGTTGACTGAGGTTCAGCCAAGCCGTACCTGGCCATCAGCCACTGGTCACTTGTGGTGGAGGTGTCATGGTGGAGGTGGGGACCAGGAGTCCAAACTGCACTGGTCAGGGCAAGCTGGACCCCGTGACCGCCAGGAATGTGGAATGTCAGGAATGACGTAGCCACAAGCTAAGGCCACTTCTGACAAAACAGTTCCAGCCAGCTTGGGACCCAAGGAGGCAGGTGTAGTAGCCAGCGCCTGAGCTGCCAAGGGGTGGCAGGGGCTTGGGTACCCAGTGATCTAGCCTGGCTTAAGGGAGATATGTGTTCAGGCATCAAACATCTTTAATCTTCCAGAACTAAAGTCCAGCCACCCCAAGAGTGGTGGGTCTTCTGCAAGAAGGCAAACTAAATCACAGGTCCAGAAGGGGCAACGTTCACCACACACAGGGACCCGGCCTTTGAGTTCCTCTTGGACCCCTGAGCTCCCCAGAATGGAAACTCCCTTGATGAGTCTCCCCGGCCCCAGGGAGAACTGAGAAGGCAGTGTAGCCCTAGAGGGCCTGAGCCAGGCTCTATGAAACGTGCAGCTAGCCCATTCTCTCAACCAAGATGCCAGTGGCTGGCCTGCTGTGGATGCTGGGGATGAAGACCTTCACTGCCTGGGGTGACATGGAACAGAAGAGCACACCAGTCACTATGGGGCAGACTGGCTCTGAGCCCCGACCTGCAGTCAAGTCCTTGATGCAATCTAGGCCGGTGTCCCCATGAATGAGGAGGTGGCCATGTCCCCAAGTCCCATCATGAATTAGAGGCAATTAAGGATGGAAGAGGGGACAAAGCTGCTAGCTGGCAAGGTGGGCCACTGGGTCTCCCCAGGCCAGGGTTGGGACAGCAAATGTTGACCCAGAGCCTCTGGTTGCTAGGTGCCCAGGCCTGGACCAAGGACATCAGGTGTAACCTCGGCTCTAGGAGGTGGCTGAAGTCACCTGGCTGATATCCTGTTCCAGCCGCTGACCAGCTTGCCGAAGGCCATCGAACTTCTGTCTCAGAGCATCCCCCGCCTGCCGCAGCCTCTCATTCATAGCCATGTAGGCCCGGCTCTGTTGGTAGATCTGCTCCTGCTGGATCTCAGAGTCCTCAGCCCTTGGGGATGGGTCTGGGGGTTCTGAAGAGAAGAAACAGTGTCACCATCCCCAGGCCTGACATCCACCAACCCAGAGGCAAGAGGATCAGTGGTTCAAGGTCATCCTTGGCTACATGGTGAGTTCAAGGCCAGCCTGGGCTATATAGGCCTTAATAGAAAACTAGACTCAGAAAACACTGAGACACTAGAAAACAAGACTCAGTTTCAGGTTTTGGTGTCATGGAGAGGACAGGACACCTCCAGCCACCCTGGCCTGCCGTTCTACCCAGGACTGCCTGGGTTCCTGGATCCTAGGACAGGACTCGCAGATATGGCCCCTGCAAGTACTCCGTCCCCCCATTAATTTGTAGGAGCAGCTGGCCACGCCCCCGAGACAAGGTCTTGAACTCACAGCAATCTTCTTGCCCTAAGACCCCAGTTGGTTTAAGTCACCAAGCTCAGCAGCACTTTCAACTTTTTTGTTTGTTTGTTTGTTTGTTTTTCGAGACAAGGTTTCTCTGTGTAGCCCTGGCTGTCCTGGAACTCACTCTGTCGACCTGTAGACCAGGCTGGCCTCGAACTCAGAAATCCGCCTGCCTCTGCCTCCCAAGAGCTGGGAGCACTTTCAATTTTATTTCTGATGATCTGTCTTTGCAGGGGAAGAGAAGGCCAGGGACAAGATTCGTCCCTGCAGTCGGTTTGCTCCCCACTCGGGAGTCTCACGTTCTCCTACCTTCCGGGGCCAGGGCAGTGAAAACAGGATCTTGAGCGGGTGCCCCTCGCACGTCCTCCAGGATCTGCTCCACCGTGGGAGGCGCGGGGCGAGTGGGCAGCACCACGCGTTTCTTCGCCTTGGAGCTCATCTTGTAGGTGGAGCGCGCGCTAACCGGGGGTCCACTTTCGGCTCGGCCCGCCCACCTCGCGAACTCCTACGCGCACCCCTTACAGACCTGCGCCGAGGTCCCTACCCCGTCTCGCTTTCCCTCCTCCCAGGACCTCGGAGTTTGGCTCGATCTCCGCGCCAGTTTGCTCTTGGAAAACCCCGCTGCCTATCTTCGTTCCGAGAACCTAGGCGGCCGCCACCGCTTCCGCTTCCTGCTTGAACGCCAGTACGTTCCGGCACTTCCGGTCCACTCCAGCGCCACTCCTCGCGAAACCCCTCCCCCGTCTTAAAGAGCCCTAAGCCTAGATGCTCCTAGGTGCTAAGATCAGAAGGAACTCTGCCCTCCCTCACCCCTTGTGGTGGGAGGAAAGAGGTGAACGTGATTTTGAGAGTAATCAGTGTCCAACTATTGCCAGGTACACAGTGAGCGCTCAATAAATGCTGGATGGAACCTAGCCACAGGCTTTGCTTCCTTGTGGTAGATCTTTAACTCAGTACTTTAATCTCAGTACTGAGAGGCAGAGGCAGGCAGACCTCTGTGAGTTCAAGATCATCTTGGTCTATATGGGGAATCCCAGGACAGTCAGGACTACACAGTGAGACCCTGTCTCAAAAGAGCAGTGGGAAGATCGGGCATGGTGGGGCACGCCTTTAAATCTCAGCACTCGGGAGGCAGAGGCAGGTGGAATTCTGAGTTTGAGGCCAGCCTGGTCTACAAAGTGAGTTCCAGGACAGCCAGGGCTAAACAGAGAAATCCTGTCTCGAAAAACCAAAAAAAAAAAAAAAAAAAAGCAGTGGGGGATGGGGGAGCGAGCTAGCTTTCTGTTTATGGCGTATGGTAATTCAGCACTTGGTGGATCTTCCTGCCAAGGGTCTCTGGGCTCAGAGCAGTCTTCCTCTGTGGGTCCTTATTCCTCCAGGGGCCCACCGTACCCTCAAGGACACCATAAACTCAACATCTTCTGTTTAACTTTTATTTGGCAACTATGAGGTTAGACTCCGGGCTATGGATGGCTTGGAGACAGGGAAGGGGCAGATGATTGGTGGCTGTGGTCTGACCTCTTGCCCACTGTACCTGCTCCAAAATGAGTAAGGACACATCTCTTCCACTGGGAGCAGCTGAAGCTGAGAGGTGGGCTGTCACGTGACACATGCAGCTGCTCTGCCTTGGCCTTCTGGGGCAGGCTCTCTTCCAGCCTGAGAGCAGGGTCTTGGGGTACTGGCCTTCTGTCCTGACAGCCAGGCATCTCTGGCTCTCCAGCCTCCAGGGAGCTGTGCACGCATGGTTTTGGGCACTGGGGTATCTAGCCTGGGGCAGGTGGGCCTTCCTCAAGCCGAGGGGCCTCCCAAAGGCCCTGACCAGCAGAGCCAGCACCATGGCCCAAGACTGGTAGCTGAGGTGGCCACCAGAGGTGGCAAGCATTGGAGGGGCTCTGGAGCTCTCCCAACACAAGGGACAGGGGACAGGTAGTGTAGTCCCTGCTCAGGCTGCTGCAGCAGGTGTAACGGGAGGGTGACAGCTGGCCTGTCCCTTGGTCACTGGCTGCTGTGGGTGGCTGTAGAGCCACCACCACTGCTGGCTGGAGATAAGGCAGAGTCCTGCCAGGATGGAGAGGGGACTGTGACTTTCTGCATAGGGACAACATGGAAACAGAAGGAATGAGGCTGCAGCTGGTGGGTGCAGCCGGTGCCCACCTGCCCGTCCTGGGCCGCTGCGCCTCCTCACCCAACAAGTGACCATGCGCTGCGGCCACTCACCCTGGCACAGCCCCTCTGTGTCCCTCTGCACACATGCGCGCGCGCGGCTGGTCACCTGGGGGGCCTGGGGCCGCGCTGTCATGTCCTCGGCCGTCCCATACAGCAGCAGGGTGTAGTAGTACAGAGTTCCTGGGCAAGGGTCGCAGTGGGCACCAAGGGGGACACCTGTCATTGGCCTGCCAGGCTCTGTAGCCAGCCTCACTGTCTCCCAAGCAGGGCCCCGTAGCAACCAAGCCTGGCTGCTGCATACCTGCTCATGCCAGTGGCTGGAGGCCCCCACTTCCCCTAGGCAACTGTACCTACTACTATGTGCTAGTGGCCACACTACCACCTCATATCTCCCAGGTAGGCGGCACCTGGTTTGCACTGGTCAGACCATCCCCATGGTTGCTACACATCTACTGTGTGCCAGTGGCCAGACCCCCTTCCCACTTCTCCTAGGTGACTGCACCTACTGTGTGCCACTGTGCTCAGAGTGTCCCCCTCCTTTAAGTTACCTTAAACCTAATTTTACACCATGGGTCAGACCCTCACTTTCCCCACAGGTCAGATTCTCCTCACTCCCTCACACTCCCCCCATAGCTGTACACCTACTATTCACCAATGGCTGAGACTTGCCTGTCTACTGTGTGCTAGAAAGGCATGGTTTCTCCAAGAAAACCCCTAGGATCCTCTGTGGCTGAGGGTCAACCAAGGCAGGGTCCCCAGCTCCAAAGCTCGCAACCCACAGCCACAGCCAATTCTCTCACCTGTGTTAAAATAGTAGCCCTTATTCTCCAGGCCCAGGGTCCACAGGCCCTGCGGGTCCTCATCCCAGTAGTGAGTGGACATGAAGATCCAGTTGTTGTAGCCTTGGCCGCTGATATCCAACGGTCTGTGGCCAGTGGGTGTGGCACAGGAGAGACAGGGCTCGTGGCGTCTCACACAAGTCTTCTGAGTCCCACCCAGGTAGGGTCCCATCTGGGAAGGCTAGGGAGGGCACCGCTGGCTCCCAGGACCCTTTGAGATGTCTCACACCTGATAGCCACGAGTGTGGAGCGCGTGCCCATGGGGCTGGTGAGGAAGATCTCCAGGTCCCCTCTGCGGCTGTAGGAGAGCGATAGCTGGACCTGCACGTGCTCGAGCGAGCGGATGAGGCGGCGGCGCGAGCCATCGGAGCACGCGGTCACGTTCTTCCGCACTAGCATCCGAGGCAGGATGGGGCTGGTGGGGTGAGGGCGGTCCTGTGGGTCGCTGCGAGCCAGGTAGAGCCCAGAGGCGGGTTTGGTGGGGCGGGCGGTGTCTAAGGGCCTGAGGGCACTCTTTCCTCCGATGGGTAAACTGAGATTTCGGGGCATTCTCCCTACCTTGGACTAGGATGGGGAGGTAGTGGAGGAGGGGGAGCTACTACAAAGTGCAAGGTGGAGACCTGGACAGAACCGCCCGCGTGGGCGTGGAATCTGGACCTCGGGGCCTCCCTCCAGTGGGCGGGGGCTCTCTCACGTGGGGGTGTGCACCACCCGAATGGCACATTTCTTCTGAGGCTTAGTGGGCAGCCACACACGAGCCAGGTCCACCAGCAACCCCGCGTCCAGCAGCCCATAGCCATAATGGTGGCTCACTGCGCGGGAGGGGTAGCGGTCACTGGCCCTGAGTGCACCGCACCCGCTTCCCCTGCCTGGCCCCGCCGCACCTTGACGCCCCACGCCGTTGATCCTCCAGTCCTCCGCCTGCAGCTGCGCCGGCCTGGACGCGCGGACCACCAGGTGCTGTAGGTCCCTCCAGGTCAGGAGCGGGCTGGGGGGGCGAGGGCGAGTGAGCGGGGAGCCGCCCCTGGGGGCGGGGCGGGGCGGGGCGGGGCGGGGCCCCACGGTCACCTACTTGGCCTCCAACGCCAGGGCGATCATGCCAGCAGCCAGTGGGGCAGAGGCCGAGGTGCCCGTGTGCTTGTCGGTGCACTGGTGGTGCAGGTCCGTGGTGACCTGGGGACAGACAGCAGAGGGACCTTGAGCTCAGTGCGCAGCCCAGATGGAGAAATTGTATAGAAGGTACTAGGGACTAAGTTTACAGAGTGAACATCAGACTAAGTGAACATTCAGAAAAGCTGAAGAAACACGTGGAGGACTAAGTCCAAAAGGTACTGAAAGGGCCTGGTGATGCAGGCATTTAATTCCAGGACTCACTGTGGCAGAGGTTGGAGAAGCTGTGACCTCCAGCCTAGATTGGTCTACACTGTGAGCGTCTGGCTCAAATAAAGAATACTAACGACTAGGCAGGGCGTGGTGGCCCACGCCTTTAATCCCAGCACTCGGGAGGCAGAGGCAGGTGGATTTCTGAGTTCGAGGCCAGCCTGGTCTACAAAGTGAGTTCCAGGACAGCCAGGGCTATACAGAGAAACCCTGTCTCGAAAACAAAAAACAAAAAACAAAAAACAAAAAACAAAAAACAAAACAAAAAAAAGAATACTAACGACCAAGTTTAGCAAGTACTGAGGACTAAGTTCATCAGTTACTAAGGGTCTGCTAAGGACTAAGCTCCAAAACCACTGAGCACTGAGTTCAAAATGTTACATAGCCCTACATCTAAACGTGCCAAGCCTCAAAGGTTGGTGAAGTGGGGATGGGAGGGGGGCAGAGGCCACACAGTCAATGGCCCAATGATGGGGAACCTCAGAGTCAGCCCGTACAAAGGGAATGTTCTTCAGAGAGCCTCCATGTGGCAGGGGCACAAATAGACCAGGCACTGGCACAGATCTTGCCCGAGGGGGGGGGTGGCCGGGCAGAAGGGGCAGGGCCTGTGTGGCCAGGTCTTGTGGAGTGGGACTTGCTTGGAGACTGGGATCTGGAGGGATGTGGCCACTGCCTGGGGGTGAAGCCTGGGGTGGCGGGGTCTAGGTGAAGACCCCCTGCAGGTGGGGCCTGTGGTGTGGGCTTGACTGTATGCTCACGATCTGTGGGTCGGTGACCACACCGCTGCTGAAGGTGGTGGTAAACGTGGAGGCGCAGGCCTCGCTGTACCAGGGCACTCGACCCTGCCGTGTGGTGCTGCCCACTGACAGTGTGTGGATGCTGTTGGTGTAGCCGTCACAATTGCAGTTGTCGTAATGGAGGCCACCGTTTCCCGAGGCCCAGATGAACAGTGTGCCCAGCCCTTGGCGGCCCTGGGTGGAGTGTGACCCGAGAGAACAGAGTCAGTCCTCCAACCCCAGGGGACCCTTCCCCTCCGCCCAGGGTGTGGTTCCTGGTCACCTTGGTTACACCACGCCTGAAGGCCTCCTGTGTGAGGAGGCCGGGTCCGTCCACCGTTCGGCCATCATCCTCCGGGCCCCAGCTGGCGCTATAGATGTGTATGTGTTGCGGCTGCAGGCTGAGGGACTGAGCCTCCACGATGTCAGTGATGGCTCCATCCAACATGCGCACGCCTGCGCAGGTGGGCGTGGGCCTTGCGCCAGCACCAACTCTGGTTGCCCTACCAGGTCACCTCCTTGCCACCCTCAGCCTAGGGCCTGGCACTGCTCAGCCATCAGGGATGGGAACGGAGGTCCCTGCACTAGCCAAGCTTAACCTGACACCCCACCCCCAGCCTTCACCCCTGGTACCTCCAATTCTGGCATTGAAGGCCACACCGGCACCACAGAAACCGTTGTTAGCTGTGGCAGACACCTCCCCGGCGCAGCGTGTTCCATGTCTTATTCCAGGGCAAGGGGAAAACAGACATTTGTCCCATCCCACCTTGGCATTCATTTCTGCAGGCCCCAGGAACACCCAGAACACAGCATTTAGCTCACCGGTTCTCATCGTTGGGTGTGTAGCGAGGCTGGGGGTCTGGGTCATAGTCGTTGAAGTCATAGCTGGCCAGAGGGTCCTGCAGGGCAGGTAGGGGAAGGAAGATGATAGTGAGGCGAGGCCAGCTGCGTCCGTCCATCCGGGGGACCTGGCCTGCTGCTCTGATCCCTAGACAACTCACATAATTAGCCCAGAGGTCCGGGTGGTCTTTCTCAATGCCATCGTCCAAGATGGAAATCACCACTCCCCGGCCGGTCAGTCCCTGGTTCCAAGCCTTTAGGATGTTGAGATCTTGTTGTATCTCCTTGTTCTATGAGAGGCAGGGAAGGACCTGGGGTCAGAGGGGCTCAGGATGGTCCCCTTGTCCACTCCACCCAGCCCAAGTGCTCACCATGTACCACTGCTTGGAAAACCAGGGGTCTGAGGGCACCACCAAGGAGCGCTTCACCCGGCGTCTCAAAGTCTGCTGCTCAAACCAGCGCACCTGCAGGGTGCACAGGGGCTGAACCAGCTACCGCAGAGGTGTGGGCCCGCAGCCAGGAGGGCCGAAGACCTCCTTGGACACACTGCTAACTAACAGGCATGTAGGTGGGAGCTGCTCTTTGGGTCCCCCACGATCCTCAAAGCTGTGTTTTCAGACACAGCCTGATGATTCATGATTGGAGCCGCTGGGAGCGAGCGAATGCAGCTCTTCTGCCGCACGCATTTCTCCTCCCGGTTCCAAGGTCCTTCTCACCAAGTCCTGCTGGCTCCCTCCTGCAGCGTGATTATTATTATTTTTTCTTTTCTTTTGAGACAAGGTCTCACTGTGTAGTTCTTGCTGGCCTGGGCTCACTATGGAGATGAAGCTGGCCTTGAACTCAGAGATTCACCTGCCTCTTCCCCTGGAGTGTTGAGGTCCAAAGTGGTATAGCACTTCAAAAAAGCCACCGCTTCTGAAACTCTAGTTCAGGACACCCCTGGCTCATGTCACACTACTTCCACGACCTCCTGTAGCTACTTTGCCTCTCTGTCCCTTTGCCCCCCTCCCCCGTCTCGTGTGTCCTTACATACATGCACCATGGCATATATGTGGAGGTCAAAGGACAACTCATGGGCCTACAGAGGTGCTTCAGTGCTTAAGGGCACTGACTGATCTCACAGAGGACCCAGGTTCAGTTCCCTGTATCCACATGGTGGCTTGCTGCAGGCACCTGGAACAAGTTCCGACTAGATCCCATGCCCACTTCTGGGCTCCTTGGGCACCTGCATATATGTGGTACAGACAAGCAGGCAGAGCGCTGATCCACATTAGTAAAAACAAATATAAGGAAGAAAATTCTAAATCTTTTAAAAAGTAACAGTGGAACCGGGCGTGGTGGCGCACGCCTTTAATCCCAGCACTCAGGAGGCAGAGGCAGGCTGCTCTGAGTTCCCAGGACAGCCAGGGCTACACAGCAAAACCTTAGCTTAGCTCGAAAATTAAACAACAAAGTAACTGTGGGAGTCAGTGTTCTCCTTCTACCTGGATCTGGGGATTGAGCTCAGCTAGGTTGGGCAGCTAGCACCTTTACCCTCTGAGCCATCTCATTATCTATTTCTCTGTTTTCAGAGATGGGGTCTCATGTAGTCCAGGCTAGCCTCAAACTCTATGTAACTGAGGATAACTTTGAATTCCTGATCCTCCTGCCTCCACTTCTCCAGTGAATGGATGACTGGAGTGTGCTACCATGCCTGGGTGGTGCTGGGATGGAACACAGGACTTCCGTCCCACCATCCACTCTACCCACTGAACCTTTTAGCTCATATCCCCTCCACTTTCGGCCAACATCACCACACCTACTTACAGCTGGCTTACAGCAGTCAGCCTGCTCCTCTCAAAGCTACAACTAGGAAGGCAGGAAAAAGTCTTGTCTTCTACCCCAGGGCCTTTCCATGTGCTGTTTATCAGCCCAAGCATCTCCTGTGCCCTTCTCCTTACACCTCATCTTAGTCTCTCTCAGGAGCCATGTTCTCCTGGGTGACCATCTCTGTCCATCTATCCACTTCTATTTATCTTCATTCTCTTCCTTCAGAGGCTTGGCTTCTAAAGACACTGAGTCCCTGTGGTGGTTTGAATGAGAATGGCCCCCACCTTTTCTACTTTGCTGGGTTCCCAGTAGGTGAACCTGTTTAAGAAGGTCTATCACTATCACTGGGAGGTGGGTGGTGGGCTTGGAGGTTTCAGAAGCCCATACCCTTTCCAGCTAGCTCTCCCTTCCCCTTGTGAGCTATCAGCACCACCTTGACTGCCTCCTGCTGTGCTCCCTGACATACTGGCCACGGACTCACCCTCTGAGTCCAATAAGCTCCAATAAAGTCTTCCTTCTGGAAGTGGCTTCAGTCATGGTATTTGTCATAGCAATAACTAAGATAGGTCCCGGTGCAGGTGAGCCCCTCTCCAGTGTATCTTGTAACCCTCTATGGCTCATACCACACCTCCATGCCTGTTTTTTTGACTGCCATCTAAGGGCTGTTCCCAGTGGCAGACTGGCCTAATGTGGACAGGACACCTACAGAAGCACCAAAAACTTGGGCTCTGCCCCTGGTTCTACACACTCACTGACTCCAGCTCCCCTGCGTGCTGAAATGGACGGGTTTCCTTCCCTACATCCTGTGGCTTGCAGTGGGGGGAAGGACCAGTGCATGAGACCTTCCATCCAGGACAAGCAGGGCAAGGGATCATTAGAGTCCCCCTGGATATTAAGTTGTGTTACATATGCGCCTTGCTCACACATGGCTTCCCCAACGAGGCCCCACTTCACACAGGCCACTCATAGCAGGAACGGTGACAGAAGGCTACTTGTTGGGACATAGCAGCCACGAGCACTCTTACCTTGGGATCTTTCTTCAGGCGTAGACGATGGCCCCAGTGCGGAGTCAGGGACTGCTGGGCCACACCCCGGTGCCGCAGATGGAAATACTGGTCGTCAGGGAAGATCTGGGAATGCGATGGACGACAGGGGCATAGCTGGGACCCTGCTCCTTTGATAGGATCTCCACGACTTTATACACCTTAGCCATATGACAGCCACAGAATCCCAAATTGAACATGGAGGGGCACACGGATACATATTTGGGGAGGTCTTGGGGACACCCTCCCATTTGTCCAGATCTGAGGTTGTCCAGGCCCACACCCCACGTCCCACCCACCTGTCCCAGGTTGACGAAGCCAAATTTACGGGCCAGGCGCTCAGCCTCCTGGTAACCTTTGGTCACCCGCACTGCCCAGCTGCTGACATAGATGGGGGCCTGGGCTGAGGCCCACCTCACAGCCAGGAGGGCCAAAGTCAAAGCGAGACCCAGCCACAGCTCTGTCTGAGAGGGCCGCATAGCGGGGGGGCGGGGCGGGAGCGGGGCTTCAGGAAGCCCCCCCAGCCTGGACACCATAGCAACCCGAAGCTGTCAACTCCCAAGGGGCCTTGCGCTTCCTTCCTCCCCCACCCCCTCCCCACCTGGGAGGAGTGGGAATAGTCCACAAGGAGTGACACATTCATACGGACCTAAGCCTTCGGGAACCTCACTTTCTCCACCTATACAAGGACAACCCCTCCATCTGCCCCTTAGGAGCAGGTTCAAGGTAACAGGTACCTTCAACCTGTATTTGGCCCCGCCCACTTTTCTCCACGCCCCCTCCTTCGCGATCAGCTTCGTTTTATCCAGTGTAGTCCCGCCTCCTTTATGGTCTGTCCAATCAGCACTGACCTTTACCAGGCTCCGCCCATCTGTTCTCAACTAGCTCCACCCACGTCAATCGCTCTCCGTCAATAATCTACCGCTTGTCCAATCACTATCGTGCCACACCCTCTTGACCAATCAACACGCCATCACCCTGGGGCCCCGCCCCCTCGGGACTCCTCGCTGCCGCCCCGGCCTTCACCCTGGCCAGAGGGCCATGCGGCCGGGGAGACGGGGCAGGCCCCACCTCCTTTGTCCGCCCTGCCCTCCCATTGGCCAGAGCCGGGGGGCGGGGGCGGAGCCAGGACCCGGGGCCGAAAGCACTGGGCCGGGGGCGGGGCCGGGCGGTGGGCGGGTGGTGAAAGTGCGCTCTCGGCGGCGCCGGTGCGCGAGGTTGCGGGCGTGCTTCAGTGGCCTGCCCCGCGCCCGACGCTACCATGGACGGTCTGCGCCAGCGCTTCGAACGTTTTCTGGAACAGAAGAACGTGGCCACCGAAGCGCTCGGGGCACTCGAAGCAAGGACCGGTGTAGAGAAGCGGTATCTCGCCGCGGGTGAGCCTGGAGAGGGGTGCATGTCACATGGTTCCCAACAGGCACCATGAGGTCCTGGGTCCCATCACTGGAAAGGACTCATGTCATGGGTTCTAGACGAGCTCCAGGAGGCCCTGGGAATGCAGGCCTGGCTCCCGGGTCCTATCCCTGTATAAGTTGCAGGATCCAAGTTCTGACTGGGCACCTTGAACTTTGGGTGCCCTCACCCTGGAAGAAGTTTACATCTTAGGTTTTCTACGGGGTATGGGAGGTCCTGAGAGTTCATTCCTAGCCGCAGCATCCCATCTCTAAAATGGACTCTCGTCCCAGGTGAGATCTAGGCTCTCGCGGATGAAATCGCGGCATCCCATCTCTGAAATGGACTCTTATCCCAGGCACCGTGATGTTCTGGGAACTCTGACCTGGAAGGTGTGCACATCCTAGGTTCCTGAGGGCCTCTACAAGGCCATAAGGACTCAGACTTAGGAGGAGTGCATATCTTGGGTCCCTGATGGGCCTGGGAAAAGGCCTCATGAGGTACTAGGCACCCAGACCAGACTGGGAAGAAACGCACAGCTGGGTCCCCAACAGGCAACCAAAATGTCCTAGGTGCCTATCTATGGAAGGGAAATTCATTCTGGTTCTCCCAGGGACCCTGTTATTATTTGGGCACGCTGACCTACCTGTAGGGTCTCATCCTGGAATCCCAAGAAGCGGGATTTTCATTTGCCTGCCTCTCCTCCAAGGTCTTTGGAAAAGGGCACCCTAGGGTCCTACAGCAACTCTCCATGTGCCCTGCCTCCTCCTGGGGCCCTGGCTGCATGTCAGGCCCCAAGTCTGGTTTCTCTGCAAGTCTGGTTTTTCCAGTGGCCCAGCTGGCCCCTAAGTGGATAGAAAAACAAGGGACAACACCCCCAGCCCTATCAGCCCATTGTGTGTACTCCTTCTTGAATATTCTCATGGAGAAAGTCCCCGTGGATCTCTGAGCCCTCTGAGGCCCAGGCTGGGAAGAGACTGACCCAGCACCCGGACACTAGGCTCCCTCTCTTCCTCCATGCTTCAGCACAATAGCTTTGAGTCAATATTTGTTGATCTGAGGTAGTGGCTGGGATTTGGGGAGGGACTTGCAGGAAGGGACTATCCATCCAAGCACCTCAGCTGTTTTTAGGTCCATTCTTGTTCTGGACCCCTTCTGCAGTGTGGTAAGGGCCTTGGTGCATCATCTTTCTGAAATGATTTTAGCGACCTTCTTTTGGGGTCTTCAGAAGCTCGCAGTGGTGTTCTGAAGTCCCCCTCCCTTCCTGAATCACAAGACCAGGGCAACTCTGAGTGAAGGACATAAAGCCCTTTGCCGCAGATCCCCAAAGTTCCATGTACTGTCACTTCCTCACCAGCTGGAGGGCGGGTGGGCTCCCCCCTTCACCCGACCCCCCGTGTTTGTGTGGGGGTTTTGATATCTGTCCAGATTGCACCTGTGACTCAGCACCGTAAGACAGCCCAATTGTCCCGCTGTGTGGCCCAGGTATAGGCCACAGCCTCTGTCCTGTCTTTCCACATCACTAGGCAAATTGCATCATAGTACCTTTGGGGGGGGGCAGCCAGGAGGGGAACTAAGGCCTAGGTGGCAGGGGCTGTGTTGTGAAATCCGTCACCTGTCCTGTCCATTTGTCTCTGTGCCTCTGCTCCCTCCCTGCCCTAAGGCCTTTGTCCAAGGTTATCCTCTTCCTGCTGAGGTTGTAGTTTAAGAGCTTGAGGGGACCAGTACACTGGAAGAGCCCTCCCCACCCCATGAGTGCCAGAGACAGGGTGACATCTCCCACCTGCCCCAGGACCCTTATCTCAACTGCCCCAAATGGCCACGCTATGCCCTCAGACACTAAATGAGGCTGGCAACTTTACTGGGGGCAGTGGTACAAAGGTCACTGGGGCCAGCTGCTGCCCCCTCCTTCTTCATCCTTAGGTCGCAGAGGATAAGACCCAGAGCAGATGGAAGGAGGGGCCGGGACTCTGACCTTAGACTCCGACGCCTGTGTCCCTGCAGATAACAGTCTGTGGGGGAGGAAGGAGGAGCCATCCTAGTCCCAGCTGCCCCAAGGGCAAAGGTCCCCTCAAGTGGATAAGCCTTCCCACCTCCCCTCTTTGCCCAGCCTCTGACCTTCATTGGAGCACAATAAGGCTCCAGATCCCTCAAGCCCTGTGCTCTTCCTTGGCACCGTCTAGTGACAGATTCACAATGGTGGCTCCTAGCTTTTCATTGCCAAGTGTCTTAGTGGCCAGAAGGCTGCTCCGTGGAGCGCGGTAATGAAGGCACTAAGTGAGCCACAACCCACCACAAGCCCCAGGGCGCAGAAGTCAACCCCAGCTGCCTGTACATGGGCAGCAGGTGAAACTGAAGAGCAAGGAATAGCTCGCCTTGTTTGCTTGGGAGGTGGGGAGTTCTAGCACACGCTGGAGGGAGAGACACAGAGACGGAAAGAGAGATCTTCCACCACATGGTTTTAGCAAACAGATTACATGGCCCTCGTGTTTGGCAAGTGCTTCTACCTGCTGAGCCATCTGGCTTGCTTCTCTCCACTTGCTCTGTGAATCTGTAGCTCATTGCTTCAGGTTGACCGACTGTTCAGTGAGGTCCAGGGAGCTGTTTGTCTTTGTCACCCTCTCCCAAGTGCTGGGTTTCAGACACACTGTAGCCAGCCTGTTCTTGTTAGTTCTGTTTTGTTGGTATGTGCTGGGTTCCAAACTCACGTCCTCGGGCCTTCATAGAAAGCGTTTGGCCACTGAGTCGTCTCTCTCCCCTACCCTTTTTGGGTGGTGGGGTTTGAAACCTGGACTCTGGAGCCCAGGCTGCCATTGAACTCACTATGTAGTCTGTGTGCTCTGTCATCCAGTACTCCAGTGGCTGACATGGGAGGGGCCAGAATCCAAGGCTAGCTTGGGCTACACAGAAAGACCCAATCTCAAACAAACAAACAAACAAACAAAAACCCAAAACAAAACAATACCCCTAAGATTGTCAATGTGGCAGAGCACATCTCTAATCCCAGCACTCAGGAGGCAGAAGCAGGCAGATCTGCCTGAGTTTGAAGACAAGCAGGACTGCCTTGTGAATCTCTGTCTCAAAGAGGAGGAAGAGGAGGGAAAAAAAGGCTGAATTCTTGGCCATCAAGCCATCAAGCCAGGGTTCAAGGCTGCAGCGGGGATTCACTGCCCAGGAAGGAGGCACAGGGAGTGTCAGGTGGGCCCTGCGTCGCAGGCATTGCCCAATGCTCGCTCTTGTCTTTGCAGGAGCCCTCGCCCTTCTAGGCCTGTATCTTCTGTTCGGCTACGGGGCCTCTCTACTGTGCAATGTCATCGGATTTGTATACCCCGCATATGCTTCGTGAGTGCACCAGGCAGTCCCCAGGGGTGGGACTCCCAGATGGCACTTGGAGGGCAGACATGTGCATTCCCCTCTGGACAGAGTCAAAGCTATAGAGAGCCCAAGCAAGGAAGACGACACTGTGTGGCTAACCTACTGGGTGGTGTACGCCCTGTTCGGTCTGGTCGAATTCTTCAGCGATCTACTCCTGTTCTGGTTCCCTTTCTACTACGTGGGCAAGGTGGGCAGACTTGCTAGCCCTGGGAGCAGGTCGGGAGGCATAGGAGTGGGTGCCCTGTTTGACAATGTGGTGTGTCCCTGTGGCGGGGGGTGGGGTGGGGGGTGGGGACTCGGGCCCTGTGAGTCACAGCTCAATGTCCCTACGCAGTGCGCCTTCCTGTTATTTTGCATGACGCCCGGACCCTGGAACGGGGCATTGCTACTATACCATCGCGTCATAAGACCACTCTTTCTAAAGCACCACATGGCTCTAGACAGCGCCGCGAGCCAGCTAAGCGGAAGAGCATTGGACCTAGCAGCTGGGATAACCCGGGACGGTGTGTACTTGGGGCAGATGCCCAAGGGACTTAATTTGGATGCTGGATTTATTTTTCCCCCCTCTTTGGGTTTTCCTTTTTTTTTTTTTTTTTTTGAGACAGGGTCTCACTATGTAATCCTGTCTGGATAGGAACTCACTTTGTAGACCAGGCTGGCCTTAAACTCATAAAGACCCACCTAGCTAAGCCTCTCTCCTGAGAGCTAGGATTAAAGGTTCATGCCACTACACGTGGCTAACTAGGTTATTTTGAGAGAGAAAGGATTTCATGTAGCCCAGGCTACCCTCCCACTCACTGTGTAGCTGAGGCTGATCTTTTGTTCCTGATCTTCGTGCCCTTACCTCCTGGGTGTTGGGATGACAGGTATCACCCCGCCCTATCTTGCTTCTGGGTCTCGATTGACCCTCTTTCTGTGTCTGTCCCCATGACTGGATTTGCCTGTCTGTCTGTTCGCCTGTCTCGAGCCTCCTGACTCTGGCTGCACTCCTTGTCTTGCGTCTCGACCACCCCCTGCATGGCTCCACTATTCTCTTACTGTCCGCCTCTCTCTCCTTGGCTGTCGGGAACCAGTACTTCAGGCCTTGGCTCGGGGCCGGGCTCTCGTCACCCCAGCATCAACATCGGAACCCCCAGCCGCTCTGGAACTGGACCGTATGTAATTCTCTGGAAGGGATTGTATAGGGCATGTGCATTCAATGCGAGTATGGTGTGTCTGCATGTGTGTGCATGTGTATGGTGCATACTGCTCTGGCTATGCATATGTGCAGGTGCCCGTGGACAAGTATGTCACACGAGGAGCAAAATGTGCAGTGCAAGTGCTATGTTCTGCGGAGGGTGGCAGGCTTGCCTGCGGCGCAGAGCTGACACCACATTCTTACCAGCTCTCTGTCAGAGCCACTCTGGCGGGAGGGTCCCCAGCCAACCTCAGCCACCCTCACCATCTTTTCTCTCTCTCCACAGCCAAGTAAAGTCAGACCCCACTCCTGAACCACAAGTGAGGAGGTCTGCTGGCAGTCTGTGTGCGGATTCCCCAGTCAATGACAAGGAACACAAAGCTGATGATGTCCAGGCCTCTGACAGTTCTTCAGACTCCCAGACAGAGACACCACTGCAACCACAGCCACAGCCACAGCCACAGCCACAACCACAACCACAACCACAGCCACAACTGCAACGCCGAACCTCAAGCCCAAGTAAGACAGTAGGAAGCCCCTCACGGGCCACGAACGGGCAGTCCCCGTCCCCAGTCAGCCCAGGCTCTGCATCTGTATCCCGGGGTCAGCTGGCCACTGGTTCTGCCAGCGGCTCCCAGATTCCCAGCAAGTCCCGGCCCCATCGCAGCCGGGGCAGTTTGACTCCCAGGGCTGCACAGCGTGCCCGACTGCCCAGTGGGACTCTGGGCTCCGCTCAGCTGCCCATGCGCTCAGGAGGTGCCTCCCAGCCATCAGGCCGGCCCTTGGGACACAATCGCACAACAGGCCGCCACACGGGAACAAACCACCAGACCCCTCAGGTCTCCGCCGCAGGCCGATCGGCAGCGGCGGCAACAGCCGCCACAGCAGCCCCAGCAGCCCCAGCAGCCCCAGCAGCCCCAGCAGTAGCAGCCCCAGCAGCCACAACTGCACCCACTTCCACACAGCGTGTCAGTGTCTCCGCCCAGGACTCACCTAGGGCCCAGTCTCCCAGCACATCCCCTGACCCCAACCAGGCTGGCAGCAAGGCTCCTGTGGAGCCAGGGGACTCCACAGGTTCCAAGAACAAGCAGGGCCAGAAGACACAGGTGGCCGGCACCTCAGCACCCTCCGAGGCACTGGTCCCCTGTCACTCTGATTCCTCTCTGGATTATTTGTCCGAGTCTACCACGGAGATCACCTGTAAATGGCCAGAGTATAGTCACCAGCTGCGTTGCCCCAGACACTGCTGGCTTTTGCCACATCTGGCGTACTAGCACCACCCTTGGACACATGTGGGCCACGAGACCGAGAGACCTCTGCCCAAGGAGCCACATGAAACACTAGACCACCAGAGCACTGTACAAGAGCCTCACCGAATAACTGCCCGTCATCAAAACAAGTCAAACTTCTGCCGAAGTGCCACGTGAAACACCCACCAGCCAGGCCTCCACACGTCAAACCTGCCCGTGGACTCCCAAGTGAGACACCTTTTACACAGCCCCACGTGAAACACCCTCACAGCAGCACAAAATACCCATGAAGGTGCACGTGAAACACCATCCCGGGGTCCCCCGTGTAACATCTCTCCTCCAAGGCGTGCAATAAAACCACCCGCTCAGGCTCACGCGTATGTCCGCTAAGCTGCAGGGTGAGGGTACTGAAACAGCAACCATGTGGTCAGACCTCAAGGAAACTGCAGCAGAGGAAGGCAAAGTCACCTACCCCAGGCCCTGCCAAAGGGGCCCAGACACAAGCATGCCCAGGCAGGAAACCTATGTCCTCCCTGAGACAGAAATTTCATATTTAGCCCAGGCTGGCCCAGACATATGCTCTCCCGTCTCAGCTGACCAAGTTCTGACGTCACAGCTATGAGCCACCATGCAAGGTGTCCCTCTGCTTGGGATAAAAAGATGGTATTAGTGTTTACTCCAGACAGAGAGGGCAGCCACGGGCCAAATACAAGCAGTGAGGCAGGTCAGCCTGGGAGGCAGAGCTTACTGGAGTTCCCACAGCAGCGGGAATGACTCAGGCAGCCAGACCTCTTCCCCGTTATTGGGATTTTCTAAGATTTTTCATTGTTTTGTGTCTATGTTGCTGGCTTGTGCAGGAGGCGCCTGGAGAGGGCAGAGGGGGCAGATCTCTACACGTGGAGTTGTAGGTGTGTGCCAGCAGCATGCATGCTGGGAACATCTCTCGGTCCCTGTCAGATCTCTCTATTCCATCTTGCCTCAGGGAGAAATGTCTGTCAGGAGAACACAGCCACACACACATCCATCACCCCTGTGGCAGACTTGTGGCCAGGTTCATTCCCTCATGTCTCTCCCGGAAGCAAAGGCAAAGCGCTACAGTTAGCTTGTGGAGCGAGGGAGCCAGGAGTGTCAGGCAGCTCTTTTGTAAAAATGATTATTTATATTTTATGTATGTGAGTACACTGTCTCTGCCTCCAGACACACCAGAAGAGGGCATCGGATCCCATTACAGATGGTTGTGAGCCAGCATGTGATTGTTGGGAATTGAACTCAGGACCTCTGGAAGAGCACTCAGTGCTCTTAGCCTCCAAGTCAAGCAGCTCTTGATACCCACCTGACACCTCTGCCTGGGCAGCTGGAGTGCTGTGCTGTGCACATGGGATCAGTGTGGGACGGAGCCAGAGTCCGGGTGAGTGCCCTGCAGACACAGACCACGTTGGTGTTTAGATTTTATTTTTAGTAGATCTGCAATGGAATCCTGCAATTCCTGAATCCTGGACCAGGGCTCCATCCCTGACCACACCTCCAGCCTCTTACTTTCCCTGAACTTTCTACCCCTGGCTCTTCAATTAGATTTGTTTTTGTATTTTTTGATACAAGGTCTTACTTTGTAGCCCAGGTTAGCCTGGAACTCATGCATGGCATTCCTACCTCAGCCTTCTTTTTTTTTTTTTTTTCCAGAGCTGAGGACCGAACCCAGGGCCTTGTGCTTGCTAGGCGAGTGCTCTACCACTGAGCTAAATCCCCAACCCCAGGCTCTCAATTAGAATGTCCGGTAGAATTACAGCAGTGAGGTCAGTCCTAAACCCCAGGATATTTGCTCACAGGGCTGTAACAGTGATTGCTAGGAGTGACTTTGTCCTCGACAGTCTTAGGTAACACAGTTTTCCCCTTCCAAGGATCTGCTAGGGATGTATGGTTCTATGCATCCAACACAATTTCCAGAAAACAAAGTAGCTTAGAGGCCAACAGACCAATCATACCCTTACCCTGAAGGGGGAACTAAGTTGGACCTTGGGGTCTTGGGCTCAAAGCATTCACAAGTTCAAGGCTATCCTCTGCTACATAGGGAGTTTGAGGCTAGCCTAGGCTACAGGATACTTTGAGTAGCATTTGGGCTGGGATGGTATAACAAGTCTTTAATCACAGCACAGACCAGAGGATTTCTGGGAGTCCAAGGCCAACCTGGTTTACATAGTAAATTGCAGGCTAGCAATGGCTACATGGTAAGATCCAGATCAGCCTGGTCTATGTAGTAAGACTTTGTCTCACAAAGTAATAAATAGAAGTGAGGTTGTCAAGATGTATATTCCAGGGGCAACAGGAGCTGCTGTTCAAAGGTTCTGGGAGAGGACACAGCCTGTGCTAAGCTCTGGGGCAGGGTGGGGCCTTGCAAGTTGGAGGGGCACTGTCCTCCCTGTTGCACCTGAAGCTGGAGTGTTGGGGACATGAGAGGAGGGAAACCTGAGGGCACGGGGTCCGTGGGGCTTTGGCCTTGGCTTTTGGAGGACCGTATATGACTCCCACCCTGGCCCAGGTGATGGTCCCCTTGGGTACTGGAGACAGGGTTTGTAACAGCTGCTTTGAAAATGTGGTCTGACAAGTGTGACCAGGGCCATGGGGGGGGGGGGATGGGCTTGCTCTGAGTCGGGGTGGAGGGAAGTCCTGGGTGGGAGGGGCTCCAAAGGAAACTGACAATAGCTCCTCCCTTCAGGTCATCTGGTGGGGAGTCTGTGAATTCATGGAAGACCCCTGTCAAGGCCTAAACCAAATGCTCAGCTCTTCACACTGGTCTAGCTCTTAGATCACAGATAAGCCTGCTGTTCGTAAGGATAGGATCTGGTCTCCAAGGTCATCCTCAGCTACATAATGAGTTAGGGGCCAGCCTGGGCTACGAGAGGCCTTAATGGCTTTCCATCTTAATTTTCTTATTGATTGCTTTTTCTTTCTCTCTCTCTCTCTCTTTCTTTCTCTCTTTCTTTCTTTCTTTCTTTCTTTCTTTCTTTCTTTCTTTCTTTCTTTCTTTCTTTCTTTCTTTCTTTCTTTCTTTCTTTCTTTCTTCCTCGAGACAGGGTTTCTCTGTATAGCCCTGGCTGTCCTGGAACTCACTTTGTAGACCAGGCTGGCCTCGAACTCGGAAATCTGCCTGCCTCTGCCTCTTGAGTGCTGGGATTAAAGGCGTGCGCCACCACCACCTGGCTCTTTTTTTTTAGTTTTTTGAGACAGGGTTTCTCTGTATAGTCCCGGCTTTCCTGGAACTCACTCTAGACCAGGCTGGCCTCAAACTCAGAAATCCTCCTGCCTCTGTGCCACCACTGCCCAGCTTGTTTGTCTTTTCTTAAAGATTTATTGCTGCCTTCAGACACACCAGAAGAGGGCTTCATATCTCATTATCAGTGGTTGTGAGCCACCATGTGGTTGCTAGGATTTGAACTCAGTACTTTTGGAAAAGCAGTCAGTGCTCTTACCCGCTGAGCCATCTTGCCAGGCCTGTTTGTTTGTTTTAAGACAAGGTTTCTCTTTATGGCCCTGGCTGTCCTATAACTCACTCTGTAGACCAGGCTGGCTTCGAACGTACAGATATCTGCCTGCCTCTGCCTCTCTCATGCTGGGATTAAAGTTCTGTGCCACCCACCACCTGGCTTCCATCTTGTTTTTTGAGACAGGCTCTCTTGCTGAATTAGGAAATCATGGATTTGGCTACGCTGGCTGTGAGCCCCAGAGATCTTTCATTCGGCCTTTTACACAGGGTTCTGGGAATCTGATGCCAGGCCTTCGAGTTAACATAACACTCTGCAGTGCAGCCAGAGCCTCAGGCCTTTTATTTTGAAACGGGCTCTGCTCCCAAGTGCTGGGATCACAGGCCTGGGGCAGCAGCTGTCTTCTCGTGGTTTTTTATTTCCCCTTCAGATTGAATCTTAACATGTCGGGGCCTCATGGGACAGCTCCAGGCTTGGGGGAGCCCAACAGCCTCACCATAGTGCGACCAGCATCGTGTGCCTTTCTGCCATGTTTCTGCTACTACTCCTGCTGGGTGCATCAGGCTCAGCACAGGGACCATGTCAGGAATGACTCTGTTCTGGTCTCTCGTGTCACATTGGCCAGCCATTGTAGTTGTGTAAGTTTCCCGAAGCCTGCTGCCCCTGGCCCCTTGTAGACCATCTCCCAAACTGGGAATCCATGGCCAGCCACCAGGGGGCGCAAGGAATCCACAAATCCCTGTAGAACGGACCTACATTGTGTGGAGTTTGGGAGGAGTGCCGTAAAAGACTACCTTCGAAAGCCCGTTAGACAGAGTGACCCCTGCTTATCCCGGCACAGCACGGCATCTCCCCAGGACTCGCTGGGTCTTTCACATACACTCGGTGCTCAGTAAATTGTCATTGGAGAGCTAAGTGGTTCACAGACAGCTAGCAGATGTGAGAACTGAGGCAGAAGGGTGGGGCAACTGGTTAGACCACGTGACAGATTCAGGACTCAGAAGGGATAGCCTTAAGGGACACCCCACTGGGGATGATTTGCTGAGCGACTGTAGGACAGACACCCATGTTATACAGCGGAAATGAACCCATAGCCTAGAGGACTGAGGAGGAGGCACATCGGTTCCTGTGTGTGCCCAAACCTCTCGCACTTCCTGTGCTGGTCTGTACTGGGTGTCCCGGCAGATTAGGAAAAGATGGGAATGGGAGTGTGTCTGTGCACAGTGCCTGCCACTCTTCTAGGGTGTCCTATAGCTCAGGAAGTGAAGGGCGAGGGATTTGTTCTTTTTCCACGTTCTTGTAAAAATTAAAGAGTAACTTGAAAAGAAACGAACAGAAGTTGTTTCGAGGAAAAGTAGCCCAGTATCTTGAAGCTCCTTAAAGTTCTCAGATATGGAATGCACCTTTAATCCCAGCATTCACTGCAGAGACAGAGGCAGGTGGATCACCATAACTTCAAGGTTAGCCTGGTCTACACAGAGTTACAGGCCAGTCAGGGAGACCCTGGTTAAAATATATGAGCTTCCAGATGGGAGATTTTCCTGAGTCATGGGACGCCAGAACAGGAGCCCTGCTGAGGAGCCAACCTCCAGGGGTTTAGACTGGACAGCGCCGGGCAGCCAGCCGAACTCTGCTGTCCTCCGCAGGACTCCAGAGTCGAGCATAGCCAGCGTGAGGCAGCAGTAGCCGATCCTGCGTGCCATCAGGGCTGACGAGTCGCCTGGCAGCCAACAGGTATTCTCGGTGTGGGGCCAGTGGTGGGCACGGACAGTGGCCTGGTGCCCATACATACTCTCGAGTACGCAGAGGCGTGCGGCTTTTGTAGATGAGCAAGACCCGCACTTCGTAGCGGGTCTCCTGGGCCTGGCGGTGGCGGCCCAGCACACGGGCCTGGAACACTGTACGACAGGGACACAGAGGGTCACATGGGCCCTCAGGGCCTTTGGGTCAGCTGAGATCAAGGGTGAGGATCAAGCAACTATCCAGGGTCACTTGGGTCAGTGGAAGGGGTCAAGAGTCTCACCAAAGTCGCTGCCACAGTAGTGAAGAAGCCGGTGTGCGCGACCACGGCTGTCGGGGCATGGCCCGCAGGGGTCTACGGGGAGGGGGGCGTGTGTGAGACGGGCCTTGCCTGGTACCTCCACCGCCCGCACCGTTGTCCCTGCTTCACCTGGTGGCAGGGATGCAACACGGGCAGGAATGGCCTCGGGGACTACAGGAGTCTCTGCAGGCTGTGGCTCCACCTCCCGAGGCTGAGGCTGTCGCAGGGGCCAGCCCAGGGCCTGCACCTGAGCCTGGAAGGGGCCATAGCGCTCCCGGGGCAGCCAGAACTCGAAGTGCACTCCTGGGTTGGGCTCCCTCAGCAGCACCTGGAGCAGAAGGGTGCACGAGAGCTGGTGACCCAACCTCCCCTCAGCACCGTGCTTCCCCAGCTAATCGACCTCAGTGTCTCGCCTGTGCCCCGCCCCAAACTGTCCACATCGGCCCACCTGTAACAACAGTTCCTGGGAGGTGGGGCCGGTCGCCTGTAGAGTCTCCTCCGGGCCCGCACTGCGGGTGTAAACCACTCGGGTGCCCGCAGCCTCGTAGGTGCCAGGCGGGCTGAGCACCCCATCACCGTTGAGCACGTAGTGCCCGCCGCGGGTAACCAGCGCTGCAAAGAATCAGTCAGCCTGTGCTCACGAAAACCGCCTGTTCCCAAGCCCAAATCTCAGTTTCCCCAGGGGCCCCGAGGTACCCAGGTGGTTGTGGCTGCGCTGTGCTACGCGGATGTGCCTGGCGCCCTCGGGGATCAAAGTCACGTTCCAGTAGCCGGCGAAGGCACCTGAGGCAGGCGGAGGGTTGCGGTGTAGCGCGGCAGGATTTTCTGGGATGAGCTGGTGTGTGCAGGGGTGCGTTGTGGTGGGATGAACTGGGACGCACTGGGGTACACAGGGGAAGTATGCTCTGGAGTACACAGAGCAGGGATACTCTGGGGTACACAGGCGAGGGACGCTCTGGGATGCGCAGGGGAGGGATGCTCTGGGGTACACAGGCGAGGGACGCTCTGGGGTGCGCAGGGGAGGGATGCTCTGGGGCTCGCAGCGGCGAGGTACACCTTGGGTGCGATAGTGTGCTCAGGGACCGATAGCTGCGGATAAATGAGATGATACTGAGGGGAGGCAGGGAAGGGGTTAAAAGCGCATCTATTCGAGGGAGGGTGGGACGCTCTGTCAGAGGCCAATCAGGGGAAGCCCAATCAACAAGAGCCTTGGCTCCCAGGAGCCAAACTTGTTAAAGGGACACCCCTCTCCACTGTGTTTCTCAAGCGCTGATGGTGAGTCAGAATGGGGCAGTCACCGGCGTCGCGGAACACGCGCTGCACGAACAGGCAAGAGTCGTTAGCGCCACCACAGAGGCCGCAGCGGTCCTCGAGGGTGCCGGAACCCAGTATCCCGTCACAGCCTGCGCTCTGTGGGGGACATTGGGTCAGAACCAGCGGGGCATGAGAGGGCGGGGCTGTGGGAGGGGCAGGGCTAAGGAACAAGGTTTGATAGGTGGGTGGGACTGGAGGAATTACGTGGGCGGGACCTAGTGAGAACAAGGCACTGGAGCAGATTCTAGAGACAAGGCTTTTTTGGTGGGCGTGGCCTGGTGGTAGGCAGAGCCTGAATATTAAGGCGGGATTTGAAAGGAGGAAGGGTCTATAGGGTGTGCAAAGACTGGAAAAATTGGTGTGCTGTGCCTGGCGAAAAGACAGTGAGAGAAGCCACGAATAGCTTGTGACTGGAAGGGTGGGTGGAGCCTGGAGCTATATGGGCGGGGCCCTGAAGGAGGAGCCAGAGAGAAGCCCCAGTGAGGTTTGGGGTCTGAACCTGAACGGTGGGTGGGTGTAATGTAGGTTTTAGGGGTGTGTGTGGGAAAACCGATGTAGTTGCCCTGAGACAGTTTGGAGTGGGGCCATAAGTTAAGGCGGAGTCTGCAGGGAAATGGGCGTGATAGGGCAGGGTCAATGGGTCCTCACCAGACAGCGGCCTGCCACGCAGAGACCCTGAGTCCCCGGGGTACAGGGGGTGCCATCCAGCACGCGGCCAAAGCTGTGGTAGAAGGCGTGGCCTTCAGCTAGGCAGTTGAGGTCACACACATTGGGCGCTGAGGGCGGGAGGGGTGGTAAGTCTGGGGCTTCCAGCCCATCGCCAGTCTCTACACCCAGCTCATTGCAGCTCAGGCTCAGCCTAAACCCCTACAGGCGCCGCCAACACTTCCCAGGCCCCACTTCTCGCTTTTTTCCTCTGGGCTCTGCCCTCTTCGTGGCCCACCTCCACCCTTCTTTCTCCAGGCCGTGTGCTTGTTTGCTTTCTTTCTTTTTTTGAAAAGAGTCCGAGAACGGATAGACTGTCCAAGAACTATGCAGACTGAGCTGGCCACATGCCTCTTGCCTCTCCGGTACTGGTAATAAAGGCGTAAGCCACCACACCAGCCCATACATTTTCCTACACCCTGAGTCTTCCTCTTACTTTCCTCCTCGCTCCATTTCTCTATCTCTTCCAAGTCATACCTCTATATCATCTTCTCTCTAGGCCTTCCCCTCTCAGGCCACAACCTCATTCTCCTCCATCCAGGCCCCTCCCCTCCCTGGCCCCACCCTTCTCCCTCCAGACTCCGCCCCCCATTCAGGCCCAAATTAACTCGACCCAGAGCCTGAGTGTACCACTGGCCTGCAGTGTACCTCAGTTTCCCCTGCCTGTCAGATGAAACCCGCAGGTGCACAGCTGTTATCTGAACCACTTAGCAGCAGGCTGGCTGGCAGACCCTGCTGGGGACAAGGCCAACCTAGTGGAACTCTGAGCAGGTGGGATGGTGCAAAAAGAAAGGAGGCCCAGAGCTGATGGAATGTTCTGTGTTCTAGTCTGGTCTTATCTGTCTTCACCACGCTGGCGGCTGAAGCTGCCTGTCTCCCTTCAATCTGGAGGCGTGCTGCCCGGGGCACCCAGTTATATAAGCTGCTATTTTCAGCTCCGTGCAACAACATTTCCTGTTAGTGGGATCAGTTTGAAAACTGTTGGCCTCTGGATAAAACTCTATGTCAATCCTCAGGCTGGAGTTTGACCCTGTGCAAAAGGGACCTTGTCCTTCCTTCACCAACTCCTACATATACTTTAAAACCCCATTCCAATGCCCGCCTCTCAGAGTATTTCTTAACTCCTCACAAGATTCTCTTTTTCCTTTTAACCCTAGTAGATCAGGCTACTCACCCCCGTGGAAGGGCACCCACTGGTAGGTTTTCTGGGTGTCCAGGACAGGGTGGCCATTGTAAAGAGAACACTGCAGGTCTCGGAATGGTGTGGTCCCTGGAGGGCAGTCCTGGGCGAAGATATAGGTGGATAAACCGGGCAAACCAACAAGGGGTATTTGAGGTGGGCAGAACCAAGTAAGAGGGATTCAGGGCAGATGCGAGGGCCTACCGGCAGCTGGCACACCCGGTATTCATGGCTGTCGCCCCAGCAAAGTTCCTCTCCGGGAAGTCTGCAAACACCAGGGTGGTCTGAGTGTAGCAGGAACCCCCACAGAGCCTCTCAGGGACCCCTTTCCATCACCCTCCAAGCTACCCTCCGCCCCCACCAGCCCCACCCGCATTCCAGCTGGCTCCTTAAGATTAAAGGGCACAGAGCATGTGTAGGCAGGCAGAGGGCGCGGCCTGAAGTGCGGCGGAGGGGAAGGGAGGGGAGGGATTCCCGGGTTACCGGACGCAGTGGCGTCTGCGCACTGAGACGCCCCGACCACACGAGCTGGAACACCTGCTCCAAGACCCCCAGGGCGTCCACTCTCCGGGACCCTACTTGATGGCAGAGAGTAGGGTCAACCAGGAGGAGAGTTGGAGTCCCCTATCTCACCCACATCCCTGTGAGCTTTCTGGGATCCTTCACCCCCTTACCTGGGCAGCACCCCTCAAATCACAGCTCAGGAGAGTCCACAGCAAGAACGGAAGAAGCGGGAAGAGGCGGGGTCTGAGGGAGCACAGGGTTCCCAAGAGGCGGTGAAGAGCAGGGTCAGGGTGAACTGCCATCTCAGCCCTGGCTGGCTGTTCGACAGTAGCCAAACCTCTCTGGGTCCTCTTGTCTCTAAAAACAATTGAGGTAGCAGCAGCCTCGCCCCATCTCCAGAAAGCCTTGAGGGCATTATAGGCTCAGGTCAGACACAGGGTGGGGAACTAGGAACTGTATGTGTTGTTATTTGGTTTTTTGTTTGTTTGTTTGTTTTTGTTTGTTTGTTTGTTTTTCGAGACAGGGTTTCTCTGTATAGCCCTGGCTGTCCTGGAACTCACTTTGTAGACCAGGCTGGCCTCGAACTCAGAAATCCGCCTGCCTCTGCCTCCCAAGTGCTGGGATTAAGTTATTTGGTTTTAAAATTAATGTTATTTGTAGAAGGGCACGCTCCTTTAATCCAGCACTTGGGAGACAGGCAGATCTGAGTTCGAGGCCAGCCTGGTCTACAGAGTGAATTTCAGGACAGCCAGGACTACACAAAGAAACTGTGTCTTGCCGGGTGTTGGTGGCGCACGCCTTTAATCCCAGCACTCGGGAGGCAGAGGCAGGCGGATTTCTGAGTTTGAGGCCAGCCTGGTCTACAAAGTGAGTTCCAGGACAGCCAGGGCTATACAGAGAAACCCTGTCTCGAAAAACCAAAAAAAAAAAAAAAGAAAAAAAAAGAAACTGTGTCTTGAAAACAGCATACATATACATACATGTGTACATGCATGCATGCATACACACACACATGTGCACGCACATGCACACAGTGCAGCGCTGGAAGATGCCGGCAGCATTGACTTCCTTCGCTGAGCTGAGCTACAGCTCCCAACTTGGCATGGGTGCTTGGAACCAATTGTGGGTTCTCTTAAAGAGCAAGGTAAGATCTTGAACACTGAGCATCTCTCCACCTCCTCCTGTGTTTATTTGAGACACTTTCTCGCTATGTAACCCAGGCTGTCCCAAAACTCCCTATGTGGCCCAGGCTGGTCGCCAACTCACAGAGACCCACCTGCCTCTGCCTCCCAGATGCTAGGATTAAAGATTTGCACACGTGCCTGTGTTATTTCTTTTTTTCTTTTTTAATTTTTTTTTTTTAGATAGGGTCTTGTAGCCCAGGCTGGTCTTAAATTTCCTGAGTAGCTAAGGATAACCTTGAACTCGTGACCTTCCTGCCTCCCCTACTAGCTTCTGGACAGTGGGCACTGTGCGTTTGCTCTAGGACAGGCTTCCGCTTTCCTTTTGAGATGGGAGTCTTGATCTGTAGCTCAGGCTAGGCTCAAACTCTGAAAAATCCTCCTCCCTCAGCCTCCCAGGACAAAGTTGCCAGTCCTGTACTGCCACACACCCACCTTAATCAGCTCTTCCTATAGACAGTGTGTTCTTTTATAATGCACAAGGAATCCTTTAAGGACAGTGTTTAGGTGGCTGCAAGTTTAGTCACCCCTTTCATCTACCTTTCTGGGTGGCCAGAAACCAACCATTCCATTTCTCCAGGCTTCAGTTTCCCCATCTGTGCAGTGAAAACCCGCGGAACCCCATCCCTGAGTCTCTGAGAGCCTGTAGAGGGATAACTAATGGAGGCTCATCCAGAAACTTGGGGTAGAATGGATGTCCCCCTCCCAGCTGCACCCCAGCCTCTGGGGACCGCTGTGCTCCCAGGTACCCATAGCCTAAGGGACCTCCTCCCCACCCCCAACCCCACCCCCGTGGCAGGCAGGGGGTCGGCTGACCTGGCCTCCTGCCAACATGTGGGTCATGGTCTCATCTGCCAGGGGTGTGGGCTGCGGTGCCTAGAGGATCTGCGGACAAGAGGAGCAGGTTGGGGCTGAGTGGAGGCCTCAGTTTCCCCAACTGTAGAGATCGGATGAAGTCATTCTCAGCCGACACCCTCCTCCTCGTGATCCCAGCCTGGCAAGACCAGCCAGGAGGGAAGGGAACCAAGATGAAGTGAGTCCCTTCTGGGCCCGGGCCAGGCTCTCTGAAGGGCACACGGGCTCTCAAAGATCTGCAGCCCACAGGGTCCAGGTACCTGAAAAGGGGGTAAGGAGGACCAAAGTGCCCTGGCCCAGCTGGAACCAGGGTCTCTCCGGTTGTCAGCCAATCTGATGCCCTTTAGGACACCTTGGGACCGAGATGGCTGTAAATTGGAAACCCACCGGGAACTGCTTCAAGACACTCGCTGGACCCTTCCTTCTGCGGGCCCAGAGACTGGGCTGTCCCGGGAAGGAAGGAAGAAGGAGGGTGGGGAAGGGCCACCTCATAACCCCCTTCGTGAGGGGGGTTCCTTCCCATGTCTGTCAATGCCCTCTCCCGAGCACCGCATCTAGCACTGCATCCCTCTCCCGATTGGTGCACCAGTCACTGGGATGTCGGTCTCCTGAGTTTCAGTCCCATCCCGTAGGAAGTGCGACCCCCCAAACTCACCCACCATCCTAGGGGAATTGCGGCTTTCGCTCGGAGCAGGGAAAGAAACCAATTTCATCCCTGCCGCCACACCGGGTGGAATAGTGGCAGGATGGGAAGAGGGACTTACCATCTGCTCAGAGCCCAAGGCAATGCGTCCAAGCTTCCCCGGGACGCCCCGGGGACTGGCGGAAGCGGCGGGGCCCCAAAGTGCGGGACTGCGAACTCGGTCGATCCCTCCCACCCGGGCCTCCTAGGCGCGCCCAGGCTGGGGTCACCGAGGGCGCAGGCCAAGGGCGCCCTCGTGCGGCAGGAGAGGGCGCACGCGTTGGGCCCGGACCTGCGGCAGGGGACTGACTGACCTACTGCGCCTCAGCTGCAGCTCAGCGGCCCAGCGTTGGTCCTGATATCCTGGGTGCCAGTGACCTTGGGAAGTGCAGCTGCGGGGCGGTGCGCGGGGGTGACTGGACTGCTATTCCGGGCGCCGCGCTCAGGGCCAGGGAATGTGCCTAGCGCTGGGGCTTGGGGTGGGATAGTCCATGCCAGGGCGCCCTCCCACCCTCAGTACCCCGTCCTGCTCCGTAGCACCCCACAGCCAGATTTCCTCTCCTCGCCCCCATCACCCGCTCAGGCCAGGCTCCTAGCTCTGTCCCAACAATCCCTGGGACCCCAACCCAGGTCTTCATCATCCCTGCAACCGGGACTTCCCACCCCGTCCCTGTTACCCCCAATTAGACCTCTCCACCCTGGTCCTCATCATCAAGGTCTAGTTAGACCTCCCTGCCTTGGTTCGCATCCCCCCCCCAACTCCTCACCCGAGTCTCCGGCATCCCCTCACGAGGCCCCGCACGCCCGCTGGGGGCGGAGGGACCCTCCCTGCCGCACATTCCCAGGCGCTGCCGTCACCAATGCTCCACCCGGTCCCGCCCTCTAGGCCTGGACGCCAGTGCTGCTTCTCTCCACTGGTTTTGGCCACAAGCCCTCCGCCTCAGTTTCCCCAAACCCGGCACTCTGCCAGCCTCTTGTGGACACCCTGACCCCATCGTCTTCGTGGCGCCCCCCGGCAGCCGGGCGGAAGGACGCCGCACTGCGATGATCAGTTTTGTGTGGACCATACTGTTCCTGGGCGCTGAACTCGCCTCCTCTAGGAAGCCCACCTGGCTGACCTCTGGCCTGCTTTCCTCACAGGGCACAGTGCCTGCTGTATGCACTCCCTGAAAAGCAGACTGCCTGCAGTATTTACTCCACGCAGGAGACAGTGTCTGCTGTATACACCTGCCTCAGGGAGGTCCTCTGGACAGGGCTCAGCACTGGACAGCCGCTGGAAACATCTTTGAGTGTGACCACTCGGTGACATTATTATGCAAGTCACTGTGTGCACACAGCTACGGCCCAGCAGTCAAGCCCAGTGTGGGGAGGTGGCCATGCTGGGCCATGACTCCAATTTCTGACAGACATCATCCTGTTGAAGAAAAGATGCTAAGGCCAGGCATGGGCTGTTAGAACCCCTACAGAACATGTAACCACTAAAGGGGCCAGAGGCAAGGGTGGCCTAGCCAGGGTCAGCAGGAGAATGAGAGACAATCCTGAAGTCCTGCTGTGAAAGGAAGGAACCTCAGCAAAGCAAAGATAAGGACCATGTTGGGGAGAGAGAGGCCCATGCAGCAGGTGTTCTGTTCTGGTATACAGTAGACATGCACTCTGTTCTGGTATACAGTGTATGCACTCTGCATGGAGGGTATACAGCAGACACGGATTTACAGAAGAAAATATGCAACAGATATACTATTCAGGGAGTGCACATAGTAGGCACTGAAGGGGAGTATACATTAGGTGCCCTCGTCCTTCATGATACATGTGTGCAGGAAACACTGTGTCTGGCAGAGCAAGCATATAGCTCACAGTATATACAATAGGTGTATAGGCCCTCTCCCTTGCAGGGATAGTATACAGTAGGCACTTTGCTGTGCAGCCACTGCCTACAGTAGTACGCCCTGAAGAGAGTGTGTCCAGTGGACATGGCTCTTTCCCCACTGTCCCTACAGCAGACTATTGCAATGAAGTTGGCACCCGTCAAAAGCTGAGGCCTACAAGGAGGCCATAGAGCGGGCACTGTGTCATACAGGAGCTTATACAGAGGTGGTATGCTCTGCAGGGTGTGCACACAGCAGGCACTGTGGGGCACCTCCCTGCAGTTCTGACTCAGTCCAGCAGAGGGTTCACCAGGGCTCCAGAGCTCCCCTAAGTTTGCTCAGGACAGTGCAGCCTGCTGGGGACAGCTCTGATCCACACCCACTTCCAGCCGGGTCCCCACCCTCCAGAGCACCTTCTAGGACCCATTCGCCTCTGCCAGGACAGGATTGGGGCAGGGGACAGGGCTTAGTGGGGCTCTCAGCTATCTGTAAGGCCAGGGCTTACAAACCAAATGGTCAACAGCTTGACTTAGGTACTTAAACATTTAACAAGTGGGTGTAGCCATACACACTTGTCATCCCAGCACTGGATAAGCAGAGGTAGGAGGATCGGAGTTGGAGGTTATCCCCAGCTGCATAGGATGTTTGACTTTGGCACAAGCATCATCAAGCACGGACAGAGCCTGGGTGTCATTCCCAGCACAGAGGTTATACACACCTGACACTCCGGAATGGGGGAGGGTGGAGGCAGGAAGATCAGAAGTTCAAAGTCATCACTAGCTACAGGCTGAGTTCCAGGCCAGCCTGAACTCCAGAGTGAGGGTCGCCAAAGTGGGGACCGGAGGCTGTCAGGCCTGTTCACAGGAGAACCTCGTGGTGCCCTGTGCAGCCCTTGGAACTCTCCTGAAATCCCTGAGGCCACCTGATCCCCAACATGTTCCCTTCTGCCTCCCAAGGACACTGGGGTCCGGTAACTGCTATCCAGACTCTAATTTCTCTGGGGCTCCCATCTGCCCCATGGCACCGGGGTTGGGGCAGAATCGAACCCATAATGTCGTGGTCAACCTGTGCATAGGTATTGGGAGGCTCTGGGCTCGTGTCTTTCCCCTTGGGAGCGCACGAATGGAGAAAAGGTTTTGGTTCGGTTTGGATATTCCTGGTGGCTGACCCTGCGCTTCTGGGACCTGCTGCATTGTCAGTCCCAAACTGCAGAAGATCAAGGAGAAAGAAGGGCGGGTCTGAGGCTGGAGTTCTCACACCGAGCAAGATTGCTCCATTGCTCTTTACTTTGGCAACATTGGGTTTGGGTTGCTTTTGTGTGTGTGTGTGTGTGTGTGTGTGTGTGTGTGTGTGTGTGTGTGTGTATCCCTGTTGTGTGCACATGTATGTGGAGGCCAGAAGTGGACATTAGGTGTCATCGCCAGTCGCTCTCCCCTGTGTCTTTTCAAATGGGGGCTCTCTCTCACTGGCGTGTGGGAGCCTGGGATTCTCTCCTATCTCCCTACCCAGTGCTGGAGTTACAGCTGTGTATCCCATCTCACTTTAATTTTATTTAAGAAAGGGTTTCTCTGTATAGCCCTGGCTGTCCTGAATCTAGCTCTGTAGACCAGACTGGCCTCAAACTCACAGAGATCCTCCTGCCTCTGCCTCCGGAGTGCTGGGATTAAAGGCCTGCACCACCACTGCCCACCCAGCTCCCATGCATTTTTTTTTTTGAGGCAAGGTCTCAAGTAGCCCAAGCTGGATTTGAGACCCTCACCCTAAACCCTGAATCGTCCTGATTCTATCTACTGAGCTTTGAGATGACAGGTATGTGTCACCATGCCTGGATCACTCTCCACTCTCCCCAACCCCCACGTCTGCTGACACTGCCATTAGCAAAAAGACCCACGCAGACAAAAAATGGATCGCTCCTGCAGAAACCTGGCCAGTTCCAATGGCCACACAACACCCTGCTCAGCGGTCGAACAATGTCCCTGAACAATGTCCCCGTTCAAAGGTCGATGCCAGATCCCTCCGGAAGAAGATAAGGGGAGGGGCTTGGGCTGCAGGGGAGGGGCCTTGCTGCAGGAGTCCCACCTTCTGGGCAGTGGCACTGAGGACATAGGTCCCCTGAGGACATCAGCTCTATCAGCAGGAACATGGGCGACTCAGGGAATAGCACAAGGACCTAGCAAACCTGACCCAGCAGAGAGAACCCACTCTGGGGGCAAACAAGGACTCAATAAGATCATAATGTAAGGGTGACTTCTGACTCCACCTCCTCAGTGTCACCACCACCTGGCTAGGAATTATGTCCTTGATCCTCCAGCTGTAACATGTGTCACAGAGCCTCACCCTTGTTTGTGGCTGCATGATATTCTAGCGTGTGGGTGGGTCACACTGTGTGTCCATCATCCATCCATCCATCCATCCAGTGGATACTGGCTGTTCTAGAGTGTTCTGGAGACGAAGCTCTGTGTACTGAGGTCCTGGGGTGGGATAGGCTTGCTGTGGGCATGGGAAGTTGCAGGAAGAGAGAGGGAAGGGGAAAGACGGGTGTGTGAGGGACACAGGAGCCTCACTCCACCCAAGCCTGGAGGGTGCCACAGCGTGGAAAACTTCGAGCTTCCTGGCTGTCCTGAGATGGACTCAGCTTACGTCCTGGGTAGAGGCCCTGGCCAGTGAGTCCGTGCTCAGGGTGACACGTTCCCTGGCTCCTTTCTGGCTGTGAATCCTGCCCAGTTCTCAGGGCCCCCATTTGGGTTTGGGTGACAGTGGCCAGACCCACTGAGGGCCAACCAACTTCTGCCTGATCCTGCAGATAGGCTCGGCCCAGAGCCCTTCCTTTTTGGCTCTGCATCTGAGAGGCTCAGAGCAGAGATAGGGAGGATGTGAGTGGTTCCTGTCACCCACTTTCCTGGGCAGTCAGCACACTGGGGGGTTCCTCCCTCACACACTCATGCTGGGTCACAATTTCCAGATCCTGGGGTGTCTGAAGTGTTCAGGCGGTCACTTCCCTCCTACCTCCTCGTGCCTGGGATTCCAAGTCTCTGGGGACATTTTGTGAGTGGCTGAGAGCTCACGGGTGCAGTCATGTGGAGCCCAGATAGGAATCATGTGTCTGGGAGGCCTCGGCCACCTCGTAAGGATCCATACACAAGCCCGAGAGTCTCGGGGCCTCTGGAGAGTCTCAGCAGCCAGGCAGTCACCCCTCCACCTGCGGCAGGTATTTTGAGCAATGCTTCCCAAGGCTTCTCCAGAGAAATCTGCTGAGTCTTAAGAGTTATCTCAGGTCAGCGGGAGAGCAGAGACGGAAGATGGAAGAGCTGAGCATGGGGGCACAGCAGTTTGGGGTGTCGGGGGTGAGCAGTCAGGGTGAAGGTCATGCCTAAGACCATGGGGGCCATGGGGTCTCAGTGACTGTGACTAACACAAAGCCAGCCAGTGTTTGCCAGGTGTGACGGCACATGCCTGCTATCCAGAGGCGGAGACAGGAGGTTTAGGAGTTCAAGGCCAGCCTGTGGTATGTGAGCATTTCTTACTTTTTGGTGTGTGGCTCAGCAACTTGAAGCTCACCCACACACTTGCGCAGTTGTCTCTGCCATTTATCTCCATCCTGAAGCTCCACTGCCATTCGATATGAACTCTCACACGCTCCCAACTTCCAGCACCCACAACCCACTTCCTGTCTCTGGACTGGCCTCTCATGGAGTTCCAAACTGTGTGGCCTTTTGCATCTAGGTCTCTCACTAAGCCTTAAGGGCCTTCAATGATGTGGGTGTCAAAAATCTCGTTCCTGTTCATGGCTGCATGATATTCCAGTATGTGGGTAGACCTCACCGTGTGTCCATCATCTGTTTGTAGGCACAGATATCTCTACCTGCTGGCTGCTGTGGACATCTCTGTGTCCATGTCCATTTCCCCGCACTTCCTTCCTTTTCTCCTTTGAGTTTTTGAGACAGGGGTCTCAGTTAGCACAGAGTGAACCCGCTGTGTACCCAAGGCTGGGGAGTGGAATGTCCCTCCTCAGCAGGGCACAGGCTGACAGAAGGCCATTTATTTTGCTCCTTAGTGCAGTCTCAGCCAGAAGCCCCAGGATCAGCCAGGCGAGAGAGAGAGAGAGAGAGAGAGAGAGAGAGAGAGAGAGAGAGCCATCAGCTGATGTGCATGCTGCAGGGCTCCAGGCCAGACACTATGTCTCTTCTGTCCCAGGAAGTTCCTGTTATTCTGTGGACTCAGCCACCCACCCAAGTGCCTGTCTCTGCTCTTCACTGGGGCAGGAAGCCAGGGGACCACAATGCAGCTGCCAGATATTCGGGGTCCACCCCATCTTAGAGCCATGCTGGGAGACCCTGAGCTTGCAGGAACCCCAGAGACTTGGTCTGCCACTTGGGGCATGAATGGCCCCTAACCTAGAGACCAGGTTCCAGAAAAGGCCTTGAAAGAGTCTCAGGCTTTGAAAAGTTGTCCTCATTTCTGTGTGTCACCGCCAGCACATACACACCAACGCTCCTGTGCGCAGCAGAGGATAGGACACATTTGGGTGGGAGTCGGTTCTCTTCTTTCAGGGTGGGTCCCAGGAATAGAGCTCAGGTTGCCGGGGTCAGAGGCAGGAGCTTTACTCTTCAGGTGTCTCAGGGCCCCCTAAGGTTTCTTCTTTCTCAGTGTGCTTGAACCTGGAACCAACTCATTTTATTTATTTATTTATTTATTTTTGGTTTTTTGAGACAGGGTTTCTCTGTGTAGCCCTGGCTGTCCTGGAACTGACACTGTAGACCAGGCTGGCCTCGAACTCAGAAATTCGCCTGCCTCTGCCTCCCCAGTGCTGGGATTAAAGACATGGGCTCTTTAAACTTCTCAAACACATCCTTTTATAGAGGCTGGGCTGGGGCTATCTTGGGGGCACAAAGAATCCTTCAGAGATTGGCACGAAGTAGGCACTTGACCATCCCAATGTTATTTAGCAAACATAGTAGGTGTTCTGCCAGATAGATCTGCTATGGAGGAGTTTAGTGCCAGCCATGGGAATGGCTCTGTTTCCACTTCCTGTCACCCCCCTCCCCACCCCCACCCTGACCGGCTTCCCTTTAGCAGGGGTCCTGGGCTCCCTGGCTGCAGCCTGGCCTCTGAACAACTGGGGACTGTCACCCCAGCTCCAAAGGAGACACCAGTAAATTGAACCAGCCTCATTCCCCATGGTACACTCAGCTCACCCTCAGGGCTTCCTGGGGACCACTAAGACTTGGGAGCACTCAAGGGGTGCTTCTTGTTCCCCTCGGTGGCACGGGCCAGGCCAGATTCCAAATTCTGGCTCTGGAAAATTCCATAGCCTGAATCCAGCCACACGGAGTGAGGCTAATCCCTCCGCATTTACTGTGTTATGTAACGTTCCGGATTAATACTAGAGGCAGATGGTGGGGCTCACACCCTGCCCTGTGCCTGCCTGGCTTTGGGAGTGAGGGGACTCCCACCTGGCACATGCAGGCGGGGGGCCCCAGATTCTTGAGGTGCAGAAATGCTGCATTCAGCACGGGGTGGGGGCGGGGGAGGGGAAGGGTGGGCTCCGGCGAAGAGGTAGCCTGAGATTCTGAAGTCCCTGGCTCCTTGCTCTCTTCTATCAGCCACACCCAAACGTCCATTTCCACTTTAAGGGTCAGTGCCCCGTAGGCCATCAGAGCTAGCGTCGTACACATGCCCACATCTGCCCCTCATCCTGGTTGCAATGTTTTCCGTGGTGTCCCATGCCACGGTGGTGACTCTTTTGTGTCCATAGCCTCCCAGCCCTGATTCTTTGGTCTACATGTCCTCAGATGTCCCCAGGCGGCCCTCTCTGAATCCCGCTGAGCCTTCCCAGTGCCCAAGTTGATGAAGCCCCACAGGTCGCTCCCGTAGGGAGCACCCAGCCAGATGCGCTTGGTCCTCTGGTCACCTGCCTCCCGTGTACCCCCGAGAGAATCCTGGGGCGGGCACCTCTGCAAAGAAACCAGCAGAGAGTTCTCTGGACCTCAGTTTCCCGGATGGGTGAACCAAGCGCTGTTAACAAGTCCCAAGAGGTGCAGGTCTGGGAGCGCGGCTGAACTAAGCCAGGTATCTGGCTGCCGGTTGGTTCCAGAGCACCTGCCACTCGGCTTCGGGTGCAGGCGGGACCCCTCCGGCGTCCGAGCCCCGCCCCGCCCCGCCCTGCCCCCACTCTCCAATAAGACCCGCTCCCGCTGCTCCCGGGCTCAGATCGGCAGCGCTGCAGGCAGCACTGGCTTGCGCAGTCCCCGCGCGCGCTGCGCACTCAGGCCCAACCTGCGCAGATGGAGCCCCGGTCCCGGCAGCGGCGGAGCCGCCAGCTTGTGGCCACCTTCCTGCGCGACCCAGGCTCGGGCCGCGTGTACCGCCGCGGGAAGCTGATCGGCAAGGTGGGAGTTCCCGCGCCCGTACACACACACACTCACACACATACACGTACACAAACACACGCGCGCGCGAGTTCAAAGCGCGGGAACGGAGAGAGTTGAGGGGGCGGGGGTCTCGGGTAGGACGGGACCCCGCGCGCCATGGCTGGAGTCTTGGGTCCCCGGAGTTTGGGGTCCGGGCTGCATGGTGGATGGCGAGGCGGGAACCGCACTTGGTGCTCTGAGGGCTGTGTGGAGCGTGTGCGGGGTATGTGGGTTTCCCGCGTTAGCGCGGGCGCTGAGCATCCTCTGGGTGCACAGCTGGCGCTCCGCACGCAGTGGCGGGCTGTCATCTCCATGGTGGGCCCGCGGGGCTGTGGGTGCTGAGCTACGCGTGGGATCCGCGCTCTGCACCAGGCTCCCCTGCCTGGCTGCGGATGGGGATTGCTCCCTTAGTGGAAGAGTGCGCGGCTTGGGCTCAGGGGGTGTTGTGCGTTGTGTTCAGGTGTCTGGGTGTTGTGTATCCGGTGCACCTGGTTGCTGTGCTGTGTGGCTGGGTGTTGTTTGAAGGCATTCCCCTGTTAAACGTTACATCCTGTCTGGCTGCTGAGTGTCTAGGTGAAGCTGTGCATCTGGGTATTGTTTTGTGTGTCTGTGCTGGATCGGTGTTGTCATGAGTTTGTTTCTGGGTTTTGTGTGTCTGGGTATTTAGAGGCTGTATGCTGTGTGTCCAGATGTTTTCTATGGATGTATGGTGTGTGTGTGTGTGTGTGTGTGTGTGTGTGTGTTGGGTGTCTAAATGTTGTCGGTCTAGGTGTTGTGTGTGTAGTTGTGTGTGTAAGCGCTGTGGGCAGGTGTCTGGCTGGGTTGTGTGGGAGCCTTCTGTATATGAGAGCTGTGTGTGGATGCCAAGTCAGGAGTGTTTGTAGGCGTGTGGAAGTACCACGAGGGGTGTGCTTGGGGGTGTGTCTGGGTGTTGTGTGTGGGGTTCTGTGCCTGGATACTGTATGTGGATACGGTATGCGGTGCTGTGTTTGTAGGTGTATGTAAGTGGTCTATATGGGCGCTGTGTATCTGGGTTCTGTGTGGATGCTCTGTTGGGTGTTGGGTGGATGTTATGTGTGTGGGGTTTGTGTTTCTGGGTGTCATAAGTCCCTCACTGTCCTGTATAGGAGAGTACAAAGTCCTGCTCTGGCAAAGTCTGTGGGTCTCTTCTCTTTGGTGTGCAGCTAGGGTGTGGGGTGTTGGGGTGCGATCGCTGCAGTGTCTCCTCTTGGCTGAGTGTGTTTATAGCCAGTGTCTCCAGGTGTGCTCCGCTGTCTACACCTTGCCTATTGTCCTCCTCAGGGCGCCTTCAGCCGCTGCTACAAGCTCACGGACATGTCCACCAGCGCCGTGTTCGCTCTTAAGGTGGTGCCGAGGGGCGGAGCGGGGCGGCTGCGCCTGCGCGGGAAGGTGAGACACACACACACACACACACACACACACACACACACACACACACACACACACCGTTACCCCCAGCAGACAGTTGCCCTGCTTCCCTCTCTGCGAGCGAGCCAGGCCTAGGGCCTGTCTCCTGCTCTGCAGCTGAGGATCCTTCATGGGGACACAGGTGGAGCGTGAGATCGCCCTGCATAGCCGCCTGCGCCACCGCAACATCGTGGCCTTCCACGCACACTTTGCTGACCGCGATCACGTGTACATGGTGCTGGAGTACTGTAGCCGCCAGGTGGCCGGATTGGGAAGGGGCCTGGTCAAAGGGATGGGGCTTGGGGTAACGGGACGGACGGGGCTTGAGGACTGGGTGGGGCTTAGTTGGATGGGCGGGGCTTGGTATGTTGGCACTGGGTCTGCTAAGCCAGGCAGTGTGGAGCAGTGTCCAGCACTCCCTGTTGCTTGAAGGGGTGTCTGGGATAGGGCGGGGTCAGGTCACTGAGAGCCAGGCAGGAGGCCTCTTCTCTGTCCCACCTGTGCCTCTGCCTCCCTGTGACTATGTGTCTGCTTGTGCCCATGCCATGTTCACTTGGATTCCTCTGTCCAGCCAATAGTGTCCCCTGTTCCCACATATGACCCTGTGCACCCACCTGGGCCTACACACCCTCAGCCCTGCTCTCCCACCCAGATCCAAAACCCATCTAACAAGTACCAGGTCCCTCTACAGTCCTTGGCTCATGTGCTGAAAGTGCGGCGGACTCTGACAGAGCCTGAAGTGCGCTATTACCTTCGGGGCCTGGTCAGTGGCCTGCGCTACCTGCACCAACAACGCATCGTGCACAGAGACCTGAAACCCAGTAAGCATAAGGAAGGGACTTTCAGAGGGACTGGGAGGATGGTGAGGGGGCTGGGAGGAGGGTGAGGGGGATAGAAGAATGGTGAGGGGCTGGGAGGACAGTGAGGGGCTGTGAGGATGGTGAGGGGATAGAAGAATAGTGAGGAGCTGTGAGGATGGTGAGGGGATAGAAGAATAGTGAGGGGCTGGGAGGACAGTGAGGGGGATGGAAGGATGGTGAGGGGATAGAAGAATGGTGAGGAGCTGGGAGGATGGTGAGGGGGATGGAAGGATGGTGAGGGGGGTGGGAGGATGGTGAGGGGGGTGCGAGGATGGTGAGGGGCTGGGAGGATGGTGAGGGGGATGGAAGGATGGTGAGGGGGTGGGAGGATGGTGAGGGGGATGGGAGGACGGTGAGGGGCTGGGAGAATGGTGCGGGGCTCATGCTGTGTTCCTCTTCATCTGCAGGTAATTTCTTCCTTAACAAGAACATGGAGGTTAAGATAGGTGACCTGGGGCTGGCTGCCCGTGTGGGGCCTGCTGGTCGCTGCCACAGGTGATTGAGAGGCTCTGGGTGGTCCTGAGTGGGTCCAGGCAGCCCTGGCCTTCCTGATTCTCCCATGATTCCCTCCCAAGGGTGCTCTGCGGGACTCCAAACTTCCAGGCACCTGAAGTGGTGTCCCGAAATGGACACTCGTGCAAATCTGACATCTGGGCTTTGGGGTGCATCATGTAAGTGACAGTCCGGGGGACCCAGACTTGGGGAAGGTGGCAGGTGTGGGGTGGGCATGGACGGGTGGCAGGACAGGCTGTCCAGGTGAAACTAGATACGGGCAGGAAGAGCAAACATGGACAGATGTGCACACACTGAGATCAGGTGCATATTAACTAGAGCTGGAACTCGCTAAGTAGACCAGGCTAGCCTTGAATTCACAGAGATCTGCCTGCCTCTGCCTCCCCTGGGCTGAGATTAAAGATGCCACCACTGCATCCAGCTATGGGTCCAGGTCTTGGTCTGGGCTCCTACCTTGGTGCCAAGTGAGTTAAAGTGGGGAAGGAGGTTGGTTGGTCAGGCACTGGGCTGGCATGCATGAGAGCCCTGGATGCCATCTGCAGAACCAATGGGAGGGGCGGGCCAGTGCCCATCATCATCCCAGCGCTGGGCAGTGAGGGTACATGGATTAGGCGTTCAAGCCTCAAAAACATTTTAAAGAGGTGTGTGCAGGGGAAAGTGGGGTGCAGGTGGGTGGGGTACATCTGAGATGGGGAACTGGGGTGCAGGGTAGGCTGCGTTTGGCCAGGTGTATAAAGAAAACTGTGCACGTTCCCTGAACACCCAGGAGTTCCTGCCTCATTCTTACCTTGGCCAACCTGGCCCCAGGTACACGGTGCTGACAGGCACGCCACCCTTCGCCGCGGCACCCTTGTCAGAGATGTACCAAAACATCCGTGACGGCCACTACCTCGAGCCTACTCACCTGTCACCCAGCGCCCGCAGCCTCATTGCACGGCTCCTGGCACCGGACCCCGCCGAGCGGCCCAGCCTGGACCACTTACTGCAAGATGACTTCTTCAGTCAGGTAAGGATAGGTTCCCCAGGGTGGGCCCCTGGGGACCTAGGGCTCACCCAGATCCAGGGCTGACCCTGAGCCCACCAACTCCACAGGGCTTCACCCCGGAGCGGCTGCCTCCACATTCCTGCCACAGCCCGCCTGTGTTTGCCTTTCCCCCACCGCTGGGCAGGTTGTTCCGGAAGGTGGGCCAGCTCCTGCTAACCCAGTGCCGGCCACCTTGTGAGTAGCTGTCCCTGGCTTGTCTGTGGTCGCTTCTCCATGGCCATGACAAGAGGATAGGGGAGGGGGTGGGCAGGAGATGTTGGCATTGGTGTCCCCCAGACCTGTGCCTCCCTCAGGTCCCTTTACCTCAAAAGAGGCCTCAGGCCCTGAAGAAGAGGGCACAGAACCAGACCACATGGAGGCCAGCAACGAGGCAAGTAATTCAGTGAACAGTCTGGAGAACTCTGAAAGGCCTCTGCGGCATAGGCTTCCCTGCAAACTCGGACTGAAGCGTTCATCCATCCCATTTAAGGGACCCCATACCATAGACCCTGCTGTCCCCGAGTCACAGACCCAGCCCCTCACTGTGGATTCTAGACAGGCCTGTTCCAGCTTCTGTCCCTCCTGTTCCCAGCCCTGCATTTATGGGGTCCCTGCTGTGTGTCTTTCTGTAGCTGGCAGGTTTTGTCCAAAGAGAAAACCTGTTCTTAGTGTAAAGAGGGGTGGGTCCCGGGGCTCCCTGGGGTGGAAGCTGGGCCTCACCTCTGCTCTCTAAACCCCTCTCCCATAAGGAAAGGGATCCTCTCTGCACCGAGGGCCGAATCCACCTCCTCACCCTTGGGACCCCGCGGACTGGCCTGGCGGGTGAGCAGCAGAGCCTCATCCCTGGCCAGTGTCAGATGTCTGTGACTGGGCCTTGCCTGTGTCCTGTCTGTGGCCTCAGTTTCTCTACCTGTAGAATGTGGTGCCTGTGAAATCAGGGTTTAATATGATTCGTGGATGCAAGTGCAGGAAACCAGGCTAACGGGAGGGCACCCCTTGCCAGGGCTGTCTGGGTACCTGTGTGACTCTGTCTCAATAGGCCCAAAGGGGAGCTTGGCCCTGCAGCTGGAAGTGGCAACCAGAAAACTGTTCCTCTGCTTGGACGCAGGACCTATGGGTAGGAAGTCACCCCAAAGTGCAAGACTGAGGCAGCCAGGAGGGGCCCTAAACCAGGCTTACTCCAGACCCAGCCCAGCCAAACCCAGCCCAACCTAGCCCAGACACAGCCCATAGACACAGCCACAGCCACAGCACAGACACAGACACAGACACAGCACTACACCCTGGCTCATCTTTTCTCTTTCTCCTTATGCACAGCTGGACAGGAACCCCCAGGGGAGCAGCGGCCTGTTCTCTGGGCTCCTAAGTGGGTGGATTACTCCCTCAAGTATGGCTTCGGCTACCAGCTGTCGGATGGGGGCAGTGGGGTGCTGTTTCGGGATGGCTCCCACATGGCCCTGCACCCCCAAGGCGGGTAATTAGTGGGGCTCCCCTCCCCAGAGACCCAGGCTTTACCCCGTCTCTTGATTAATTCCTCAGCTACATACGAGGAGTCTGCCAGGCGGAGGACACAGGAAAACAAATGTTTTCTTTTTCAAGATAATTTCTTCATGTAGCCCTGGCTAGCCCCAAACTCAAAGGGATCGTCCTGCCTCCGAAGTGCTGAGATTAAAGGCTTGGCCACCACCAACAGGCTAGGTTCCTTTCTTTCTTTCTTTCTTTCTTTCTTTCTTTCTTTCTTTCTTTCTTTCTTTCTTTCTTTCTTTCTTTCCTTCCTTCCTTCCTTCCTTCCTTCCTTCCTTCCTTCCTTTCTTTTTTTCAAGTGTATACCATCTCTCTTCAGACACTCCAGAAGAGAGCATTAGATCCCATTACAGATGGCTGTGAGCCACCATGTGGTTGCTGGGAATGGAACTCAAGACCTCTAGAAAAGAGCCGGGCATGGTGGCGCACGCCTTTAATCCCAGCACTCGGGAGGCAGAGGCAGGCGGATTTCTGAGTTCGAGGCCAGCCTGGTCTACAAAGTGAGTTCCAGGACAGCCCGGGCTATACAGAGAAACCCTGTCTCGAAAAACCAAAAAAAAAAAAAAAAAAAAAAAAAAAAGACCTCTGGAAAAGCAGTCAGTGCTCTTAATCACTGAGCCACCTCTCAAGCTCCTATTCTTTTGTTGTTGTTGTTGTGGTTGTTGGGGAGAGAACCCAGGACTTAGTAAATCCTCCACCACTGAGCCCACCTCCCAGGCTCTGATATTTTTACCATAGTGGTTTTGGTGGGTGGGCATGGAGGAGGCTGGGCTGTCCAGGAGAGCAGTGGCTGTTTCCATGGAGACAGGAGAGGAACCAGGATCTGGGGTGGCCAGCACCCTGACTAGCCGGGGCTATATGCAGGCACAGTGGTACTCAGGGTGCCCAGGACAGAGACTCATTCAAGTCCCTGATCCCCAGCCATGTCTCCTACCAACCTGACCAAGGGACTCTCTGGACCTTCACCCTAAGGGACGTCCCCAGCCCACTTCGTGCCAAGCTGGCTGTCCTGCGGCTCTTTGCCTGCTACATGCAGCGGCGTCTGCGGGAGGTGAGGGCCTGGGGTGGGGGAGGGCCAGGAGAGGGAGGTAGGGCCTGGAGAGACCCTTATCCAGCCTGTCCCCGCAGGAGGGAACTGTGCCCATGTCTGTCACACCTGCCTCTCCTGACATCTCTCTGCTGAGCTTCATTGCTGACTCCCAGGCTATGGTCATGCTGTTTAGCAATGGGACAGTGCAGGTAAGTGACCAGAGCCAGCACTCAACTCCGAGAAGTGTAATACCCAGGGGTTGTATCCTGTGTCCTCAGGCAAACTACTGATGCCTGGTCTGGGAGCCAGACAGCAGATCTCACTGCTCTGGGGAATCCTGTGTCTCTGGGCAGAGTGTGAAGTGGGAGGGGCTGAGACCCAGAGAAGGACTGTCCTGGGTGGGACCTGAGGTACATGAACTCCTGGCGGAGACCTTGGCTAACATTGGGGCTGTTCTGAGCTTATGGAAACATAAATAATAATGAAGACAGGAAATCCTTCTGATGAGAAGGCTCAGGAGCTCAGAGCCATCCTGAGTCACATGGGACCGAGTCCATGGAAAACAAACACAAAGAACAAAAGAGAATAAAGAATGGGTTGCTATCATGGCTCAGTGGTAAAGGCACTTGCTTCCATGCCTGATGCCCCGAGTTCAACCCCCAGGACCCATGTGGTAGGAGAGAGCGGACTCCTGAATGTTGTACACTGACCTCTCTGTGTGCACCATGACAAAACCATGTATGAGTATACAAAAATTATTAAAATGCAAAAGGGAAGAGAGAGAGAAAATAGACAAAGGGGTGTGGATGAGATCCCGTTAGTGTGGGCCGGGCAAGCGTCCCAGTTGAGCCTCTTTCTCTGCCCTTGACCCTGAGTCTGGACTGTTACTGGTGCCTATCTTGAGGGTCAGCACTGACGCTGATTGCTCACCTTGACCTTAGTGTCTCTCTCTCTCCCAGGTCAGCCTCAAAACCTCCCAAACCCAGATGGTGCTGAGTGGGGAAGAGGAGAACCTCCTGCTCACCCTCCAGGAGCCGGGGAGACCCGCTGTGGGCGTCTCATACACACTCGATGTCCTGCAGAGCCATGGCTTCACCCTTGCAGTCCACCATCACCTGCGCCATGGCCTGCATCTGCTCCAGAGTGTCTGAGGTCTGAGCAGACCTCTGCGTGCTGGCGTGGAGACCTGGGATCTGTTTCTGTCTGTGCTAATGCACCACAGCCAGTGTCCATGAAGGGTTGACACAACGGGGTCACTGATGGGTGGGGGTCTTTGATTATTTATAGTATGACTATTCAAGCTAGAATTTTGTTGGATTTTCACTAAATAAAATAGAATCCTTTAAACTGGTGTCTGCTTCCTTTTTGTTTGCTTTAGCTTTACTTATTTTACATGTGTATGTGGAGAGAATATTTTATGTCTGTATGGATGTAGCAACTGTCAAGATGTATGGCCAATACCTTAGGCAGGAAATAAAAGGTGGAGCATCGGGCGGCGGGGAAGCTGGGGGAGAATTCTGGGATAGAAAGAGGTGGAAGATCTGCCCTGGGAAGATGTGAGGAGACAGATGCATGCCACCTGAGCACATGTGACCAGCCATGTGGCTAAAATAATTGGGTTATTCAAGTCATGATCTACTCAGAGAAGAGTCTAGCTATGTGGCCAAGGTATTTGTAAGTATATTTTGAGTCTGAGTCTTATTTCTGGGAGCCTGGGGCTGGGAGGAAGAACCAGGCCCAATTTCAACACGACTAAGTTCTTGCATCTGGGCACCACATGTGTGCCTAGCGTCTGTGGTGATCAAAAGAGGAGGTCAGCCTTCCAAGAGCTGGAATTACAGGCAGTTGTGAGCCACCATGAGGGTGCTGGGAATCGAATCTACCTCCTCTGCAAGAGCAGTCGGTGCTCTCAACTGCTGAGCTGTCTATCCAGACCTTTCTTGTTTGTTAGGAGGCAGGGTATCCTCGTCGTAGACCAGGCTAGCTGGAACAGAGGCAGAAGTGGGGTCATGTGAGTGAAATTAACAATAACAGAGGTTTACTTGAATGAAGGTCATTAGGGAAGGACTGTAGAACTTGGCAAGGTGAGACCTGGGCTGGGTCTAGGGACATAATGGCTGTCACCAAGGGATGTGCTTCTGTCACAGAGTTGGTGAGATGGGGACACTGTTCAGGGCCCAGGACACTTCACTGAGAACAACCTGTCACAGAGTCCCCAACTCCTTGGGGGAACTGTAGCTTAGACTTAATCTTTATTTTATTTTATTTCCAAGATAGGGTTTCTCTGTGTAGCCCTTGCTGTCCAGGAACTCACTCTGTAGACCAGGCTGGCCTCAAACTCATGAGTGCTGGGATTAAAGGTGTGTGCCACCAAGCCCAGCAGGTTTTCTTATGCACCCTGGAGCACCTGCCCACAGGTGGCACCGCTCGTTGTGGACAGGACCCCCCTCCCCATTAATCATTAGTCAAGAAAATGCCCTGTAGACTTGACCACAGAGCAATCCGATGGGATATTTTCTCAACTGAGAGTCCTTGATTCTGGCTTGAGTCAGTTGGCAAAACAAAAACCAAGAACCTATCAAGGACTGTCATAGCTCTGATTTCTACGGCTGTGAACAGACACCATGGCCACGACAACTTTTTATAAAGGAAGACATTTAACTGGGGCTGGCTTACAGTTACATTATCGTCATGGTGAGAAGCATGGCAGCATCTAGGCAGACCTGGAGCTGAGAGGAGGAGCTGGGTCTGCAGGCAGCAGGAAGAGAGACACACTGGGTCTGGCTTATGTGTCTGAGACTTCAAGGCCAGTCCCATGGGACACACTTCTCCAACAAGACCACACCTAGTACTGCCACTCCCTAGGAGGCCATTTTCATTCACACCACCACAAGGACAGATACAGTGCCTGAGGTCTGTAACCCCTTCGATACAACATGAGCTGGGGAGACCCTGGTGAGGGACTCAGTGGGCACACAAGTTCGGGGACCTGAGTCCACATTGCTATTCACACAATGCATGCCTGTCACCCGGGCACACGGGAGCTAAGGCCATTTCCAGGAGCTGCCACTACTGGCGAGGGACCTGTTGTCCTCATGTCCTATCATGGAGTCCCATGGTGAGGTCACAGGAGAGGAGGCACTACCCAGAGTGGGAACTGGGGCTGAGGGTGTATTAGAATCACAAAAGGGCTGAGGCTGAGGGTGGAGGGGCTGAGGCTGGAGAGGCTGAGGCTGGAGAGGCTGAGGCTGGAGAGGCTGAGGCTAGAGAGGTTGAGGGTGGGTTGGGCTTGCTCCTCAGAACCTTGCCTGTCTAGAGCCATCTTTTGGCTTTAGTGGGAGATCAACTGTTTGCAGATGTTGGGGGAGGAAAAAGAAAACTGCACCCACAGTCGCAGTCGTGGCTACTTCAAGTGAAGGTGGAAGGTGCTCTAGGCCTTAAGGTCAATCGTGACCACACGTGTTTCTGTGTATATCCTGGAAAGGCCTGCGTTTGTGAAGCCTGGGTGAGTTTTAAGAGGCCCTGTAACTCAGGAGACAGGAACTGTGGGGAGGAGTGCAGGGGATGCATGTCCAGCCCAAGGAGTTGTAAATTTAAGTTTAATTTGCCCTTTACTCGACATCCCTTCACACACAGAGTCCTCCTCAGCTACATCCACCCGCCTCCTCCCCGGCCCGAGCACCCACAATCCCCTTCTCCTTGCCAATTCTGAGTCACCTGTTGTTCTCGTGTCCTGTCATGGAGTCCCATGAGTGGACTTTCAAATCTGCTCCACACACAGAGCACAGTGACTTCAAGGTCCATTGGTGCTGCATGGGCATCAAAGTCTTTTGGTGTTCATGCTCCTGCCCCTGTTCCTCCTCCTGCTCCTGCTCCTGCCCCTGCTCCTGCCCCTGCTCCTCCTCCTGTTCTTCCTCCTGCTCCTGCTCCTGCCCCTGCCCCTGCTCCTGCTCCTGCTCCTGCCCCTCCTCCTGCTCCTGCCCCTGCTCCTGCTCCTGTTCCTCCTCCTGCCCCTGCTCCTGCTCCTGCTCCTGCTCCTGCCCCTCCTCCTGCTCCTGCCCCTGCTCCTGCTCCTGCCCCTGCTCCTCCCTGCTCCTGCTTCTGCTCCTCCTCCTGCTCCTGCTCCTCCTCCTGCTACTGCCCCTGCTCCTACTCCTCCTCCGGCTCCTGCCCCTGCTCCTGTCCCTGCTCCTGCCCCTGCTCCTACTCCTCCTCCGGCTCCTGCCCCTGCTCCTGTCCCTGCTCCTGCCTCTGCTCCTCCACCTGATCCTCCTCCTGCTCCTTCCCCTGCTCCTGCCCCTGCTCCTCCTCCTGCTCCTCCTCCTGCCTTGCTCCTGCTCCTCCTCCTGCCTTGCTCCTGCTCCTCCTTCTGCTCCTGCTCCTACTCCTCCTCCTGCTCCTCCTCCTGCCTGTGCTCCTGCTCCTGCCCCTGCTCCTCCTCCTGCTCCTGCCCGTGCTCCAGCTCCTCCTCCTCCTTCTGCTCGTGATCCTGCTCTTGTGCTCCAGCGTGTGGGTGTGCACTGGTGAGCTCGTCCACTCATGCTTGTTCATTGTTGGAAATGACTAGGTCAGGTGTGTGACATTGGAATGCGATGACTGCAGACACAACTGAATCTGGGCTTAAATGAAGATAAATGATTCTGTGTGTGTCTGTGTGTCTGTGTGTGTGTGTCTGTGTGTGTGTTTTGTTCCCTCTCCCATCTTCTTTCAAGCAAGCACTTACATCTGCAGGCAAAACATGGCCCAGGGCTGGAGGGACATCTTAGTGGTTACCACACTGGGTGTTCCTGCAGAGGACCCTGGTTTAGTCCCAGCACCACATCGAGGCTTACAACCATCTGTAACTCCAGTTCTAGGGGATCCAATTTTGTCTTCTGGCCTTCGAGTGTACCAGCACTCATGGTGTGCAGGCACATGTGCAGATGGTACATTTCTGCCCATAAAATAAGGATAAACACATCTTTAAAAAGAATAGGGAGAGAGCCGGATCGTGAAGGCACACACCTTTAATCCCAGCAACTCAAGAGGCAGAGGCAGGAGGATTTCTGGGTTTGAGGCCAGCCTGGTTTACAGAAGGAGTTCCAGGCCAGCCAGGGCTTCATAGTGACACCCTGTCTGGGAAAGAAGAAGGAAGAAGAAGAAGAAGAAGAAGAAGAAGAAGAAGAAGAAGAAGAAGAAGAAGAAGAAGAAGAAGAAGAAGAAGAAGAAGAAGAAGAAGAAGAAGAAGAAGAAAAAGAAGAAAAAGAAGAAAAAGAAGAAAAAGAAGAAAAAGAAAAGTTTAAAGGGAAAGGTGGCAGATCAGATCACTCTTTTAACCCCAAGGAGGCCCTGAGCTTTTTCACAACAGAACATAGACCATATCAGGGGCCTGGAGGCGCAGGCAGGATGGTTGGGAGTCCAAGATCAGAAAAGAGGAGGGAGAGGGAGAGAAAGGGATGGAGGGGGGAGGGGGCCGAGGATATGCTGATGTTCACATGGCCAAGTGAGTACAGAAAAATTGGCTTCTACCCCTTCTCCATTTCTGCCCCGACCAAGTCCTGGGTTTGGATCTCACTGGCCAGGCCTGGGTCACATGAGTTCATCAGTAAGAGCTGATGTGGATGGTGGTGAACTGGCACTGGCATTCGCTTCCAACTCCCAATTAAAACACCTTTCTTTCTTTTTTGGGCTGTTCTGGAACTCACTCTATAGACAAGGCTGGCCTCAAACTCAGAAATCCGCCTGCCTCTGCCTCCTCAATGCTGGGATTAAAGGTGTGCACCACCAAGCCCGGCTAAGAATCTATTTCTTATTTATGTTCGTGTGATGGCGTCTGCCCTAGGCATGCAGTGCCTGAAGAGGCCAGAAGAGGGCATTCACTACCCTGGGGTTGACACTGCACCAAGGTTCCCAGGACCAGAGGGAAGTCCCCCCCCCCCCGCGCCCCCCATCACTGCAGCCCTCTATTCCTTTTTAAGAAGTGGTCTCAGTGGTAGCACAGTCTGACTTTAAAGTCAGGGCAATGCTCCTGCCTCAGTCTCCGGAATGCTGGGATGAGCGGTGTATGCAGTCACATCTGATTTTGTGGCTTTAGGTCAACAAGCTTAAGGGTGACTTCATGACTACTGTGTCTACCCAGAATGCTTGTCTATGGGGTAAGAACAGGACAGAGCGCGGGAGCCTACCCGAGTGACTGTGGCTTGCTAAATGACCTACCTACCATGTTTATTTCCATCACCTGTGGGCGTCTGAGCGGGAGCGATCTGTGAGAATCTCCCACGCCCTGAGCCCACAATGGGTGGTTTATTAAAAATAAACTAACTACAGAATACATTAATTCCTAACCTTCCAGGACGATTTATTTCAAAGCAGAAGAACTTCAACAAATGGAAGCTTGCCCATTCGCCTGCCCACTGAAACTTTCTGGAAATTTCTTCGGAGAGGTTAGCCTCAAGAAACAAAATACTTGACCCAGGGGTGGTGACACTTGCCTGTTGTCCCAGCATTGGGGTGGTGGAGGGGGAAGGATCAGAGGTTCAAGGTCCACCCTCAACTGCATACTGAGTTCCAAGCTAGCCTGGGCTACATGAGACTCTCTCTCAGAAACACAAACAAAACAAAACAAAACAATAAAATAAAATAAATCCTGGTCTGGCAAGATGGCTCAGTGGGTGAGGGAAGTCTGAGAACCTCTGTTTGATCGGAGACCCACACGGTAGAGAGAAACAAGGTTCACATGATGTCCTCTGGCACACACACACAAACACACACACACCATATACATATAGTAATAATAAATAAAAATAATAAAGAATAAAATGAAAGAATGAGGCAGGATGGAAGTGGTGCAGATCTTTAATCCCAGCACTTGGGAGGCATAGGCAGAAGGATCTCTGTGGGTTCAAGGCCAGCCTGGTCTCCAGATCTACATAGCGAGTTCTAGGACAGCCAGGGCTACACAGCAAGACATTGTCACAAAAGAAAAGGGAAAGGCCAAAACCCCTCACTAAATCTTATCTAACACTGGTTATATTTTTGTGCGTGAGGAAAATCCTTAGTGTATTTCATACTAGGAACAAGAACTCGTGTGTGTGTGTGTGTGTGTGTGTGTGTGTAAAACTCAGTTCTCCCTTTTTTTAGTCTGTTAGCGACAGGTGACCCCGGAGTACCTCATTGGTGGTTTCAAACATGTAACAGAGTGACACCTCCAATCAGGAGCAAGAAAGGTACGGTCAGCCTCTGCGGTTCCAGGTGGACAGATGCCATAGCAACAGTGCCATAGCAACCGTGAGTGACAGTCGCGTGTGAAATCTCAGAAGCCTGGGATTTCTTGGTTTTTCGAGACAGGGTTTCTCTGTGTAGCCCTGGCTGTCCTGGCACTCACTTTGTAGACCAGGCTGGCCTCGAACTCAGAAATCCACCTGCCTCTGCCTCCCGAGTGCTGGGATTAAAGGCGTGCGCCACCACGCCCGGCTCCTGGGATTTCTTTTTCTTTTCTTTTTTTTTTTTTTTTTTTTTGAAATCTGGGATTTCTTATCACGTAAACTATGGAGAAAACAGGGTGAAGGCCCAGTCATCCTGCTACTAGAAAGGCTGAGACAGGAGACTGGCGGGGATCACAGAGACACCCTCTCACAAAGCAAAAGGAACTTAGGGGACAGGAGTGGAGCCCCACCTAGAATCCTCCAATGAGGAGGCTGGGGCGTGGTCAGGGGGTGGTGGCCCGCTTTGACTCCACCAGGAAGGGGCTGGGGCGTGGTCATGGATGGAACTCCCGCTCCACCCCGGGTCTAGAATCCCCCAGTGAAAGGCTAGGGTGGGGCTTCCGCTGTGCTTTTGTGGCATCAGAGGAGGGCAGACTGCTGAGCCGCGTCCTTCTGTAGCTGATCTCTGAGTCGAGTCTGTCTTTTGACTTTGCATCACAGGAAGTCTCAATGGGACATAACTGTATCTTGGGCTTCTTGGAATAGATCAGAACTGAAATTTCTATTTAGCAGTGGGGAACCCGGCGGGGATGTGGGGAAACACAGGGGGAGTAAGGGACATTTTGACTCAAACTGGTTTGACCTGGTGTTGTTTAGCTGTTCCAACCAAGCAGAAACATCCGTGACCCAGGCCTGGTCGCACATGCCTGCAAGCTGGATGCACAGTAATTGCCACAAGTTCAAGATCAGCCAAGGACTCCCAGGCCAAGCAGGTCTATACACTGAGACCCCGCTTCAGCGAGTCAAGGAAATCAAGCCAAAAGTGTGGCAGTACACACCTCCCAATGCTCACTCCAGCACCTGATCCAGGAGGATCACATGTTCCAGGCTTGAACTACAAAGCAAAACCCTGTCTCAGACATTAAAAAGGAAAACGGAAGTGAGGCTGTAGCTGAGGTCTCAGGTTCATCTCTGGCCTGGAGAAATGGCACAGACCTGTCACTCCGACACTCGGGACCCAAGCTCATCCCAGGCTAGGCTGCAAGTTCAAGGCCAGTCTGGGCTTCACGAGATGCCTCCTTTGCGCAGAGACCCATTTATTTCTCCTTGTGGGTCCTGACAAAGAGCTAAGACAGGGTATGCCTGCAGTGAGCTGTTGCCACCTGAGGGGCTGAGACAAGCTGGGTGACCCTGGGCACCTGGATGAAGGGCAGAGAACCTAGCTCCTGTTCTGTGAAAGCAAAGACTGGAGCTGTGGAGGCGGCTAACTGGGAGAGAGCACTTCCAAGATGAACATGAGGGGATGCCTTTGCATCTCCAACACCCACAGAACCAGCCTGGATCTCCATCCCAGTGTGGGGAGGAGACAGGGAGCGCTGGGCTTTGCTGCCTCCAGCTGTAGATTCAGGGAGAGGCTCTGACACAGGCAGGGATGTGCAGAGTGGTGGGTAGTGCCTGATCTCCTCTCCTGGCTCCTCCTCAGGCCACGCAGATGGAGAAGCCTCCAGGCAGTCTTGTGATCACTGGGGAAACATGAAGAGCACAGCTTCCAGATGGTTCAGTGGTTAAGAGCACTGACTGCTCTTCCTAGAGGTCCTGAGTTCAATTCCCAGCAACCACATGGTGGCTCACATTGGGATCTGATGCCCCCTTCTGGTGTATCTGAAGACACAGACCGACAGTGTATTCATATAAAAGAAATAAATGTCTTGGGCTGGTGAGATGGCTCAGTGGGTAAGAGCACCCGACTGCTCTTCCGAAGGTCCAGAGTTCAAATCCCAGCAACCACATGGTGGCTCACAACCATCCATAACGAGATCTGATTCCCTCTTCTGGAGTATCTGAAGACAGCTACAGTGTACTTACATATATTAAAAATAAAAATATTTTTAAAAATAAATAAATAAATGTCTTGCCAGGCAGTGGTGGTGCAAGCCTTTAATCCCAGCACTTGGGAGGCAGAGGCAGGCAGATCTCTGAGTTCGAGGCCAGCCTGGTCTACAGAGTGAGTTCCAGGACAGCCTGGGCTACACAGAGAAACCCTGTCTTGAAACAAAACAAACAAATAAAAAAGAAATGTCTTTTTAAAAAGAGCATGCCATCCTTTCTAGAAGACCCAGGTTCAGTTCCCAGCATGTGGAGGCTCACAACCATCTGTGACTCCAGGGAATCCACCACCCCCTTCTGGACATCATGGCCCAGAGCATACAGGAAAACACTCATGCAAATCTTTAAAACCAGGACCTGGACAGTGCTGGCACATACCTTTAATCCCAGAAGGCAGAGGCGAGTTCAAAGTTCCAGGACAGCCAGGGCTACACAGAAACCCTGTTTCAAAACCAAACAAGAACCAGGCGTGGTGGCCCACGCCTTTAATCCCAGCACTTGGGAGGCAGAGGCAGGTGGATCTCTGAATTCGAGGCCAGCCTGGTCTACAGAGTGAGTTCCAGGACAGCCAGGGCTACACAGAGAAACCCTGTCTCAAAAAAGAAAAAAAGAAAAGAAAAAAGAAAAATAAAAAAAAAAAAGGAAAGGAAGGAGGGAGGGAGGGAGGAAGGGAGTGAGGGAGGGAGGGAGGAAGGAGAATGAAGTGACAAAAATCTTCTGTAAGTTCAGGGATCCAGCTGGGTGGTTCTGCCCTTCCAGGAACACTTTGGGGACATTTGGGCTGTCAGGACTCAGGGGGTTCCCACATGGAGTGAGTAGATGCCAGGGTCAGCGCTTAGCACTCTGTAGGGCCCAGGATATCTAAGACAACAACCTCGAATAGTGTCCCCTAGCTCAGGAGGACAAAACTCTGCATTGAAAAAGAAGAAAGAAAGAAAGAAAGAAAGAAAGAAAGAAAGAAAGAAAGAAAGAAAGAAAAGAGAAAGAAAAGAGAAAGAAAGGAAGGAAGAAAGAAAGGAAGGAAGAAAGAAAGGAAGAAAGAAAGAAAAAAAAAAAAAAAAAACCAAAGGCCAGCAGGAGGGCTTGGAGGGTGAAGGAGCTCCCTGCTAAGCCACCCCCACAACCTGCACTGACTAGGTAGCTCCCAACTGGCTGTCACTCTGGTTCCAGGGGCTCTGTCGCCCTCTTCTGGCTACTGTAAGAAGTGTATCACACTGGTCATACACAGACTGAAAAGCACTCAGGCATGTAAAAACTCAGAAATTTGCCTGCCTCTGCCTCCCAACTGCTGGAATTAAAGGTGGCTTTGTGGCATGAGGGGAGATTTTTTTCTTTTCTTCTTCTTCTTTTTTTTTTTTTTGATTTTTTGAGACAGGGTTTCTCTGTGTGGCCCTGGCTGTCCTGGAATTCACTCTGTAGACCAGGCCGGCCTTCTTCTTTTTAAAAAAAAATTGTTTATTTTATGTATATGAATACACTGTAGCTGTCTTCAGACGCACCAGAAGAGGGCATCAGATCTCATTACAGATGGTTATGAGTCACCATTTGGTTGCTGGGAATTGAATTCAGGACCTCTGGAAGACCAGAGGGTGCTCTTAACCACTGAGCCATCTCTGCAGCTCTGAGATTTTTGGGGGGCGGGGGGGGGTGAGACAGGGTTTCTCTGTGTAGCCCTGGCTGTCCTGGAACTCACTCTGTAGACCAAGCTGGCCTCGAACTCAGAAATCTACCTGCCTCTGCCTCCCAAGTGCTGGGATTAAAGGTGTGCACCACCACACCCACCGAGATTTTTTTTTAATGGCAGTTTTACAAATGTCTGGTGGTTGAGGGGAAGAGAGGGTGAATTAGAAGCCACAGTTTCCCCCTCTGTACAGTGAAGTCACTGATAGCTCTAAGTAGTAGATGACCTTGAACCCCCAACCCTCTGACTTCCATCTCTCCAGTGCAGGGATCACAAGCGTGTGCCACCACACAGGGCTTCGGGGGTTCTGGGAATGGAACTCATGGTTTTGTGCATGCTCGGTGAGCACTACAGCTGCTGCCCTGGCCCTGTTGGTGAGCATTGTCATTGATGTGTTGATGATGGCCCCAGGGCTAACATGCATGGTGGTCAGAGGGTAGGGAGCAGGACCCAGCTCTCTCCCATCATGTGGGTTCTGGGAACCTAACTTGGGTGCCCCTGAGCCTTTGTGATGGATCAGTTTTCTTTGTTTGCTTTTTTGTTGTTGTTGTTGTTGTTGTTGTTGTTTGGTTTTTCGAGACAGGGTTTCTCTGTGTATTTTGACTGTCCTGGAACTCACTCTGTAGACCAGGCTGGCCTCGAACTCAGAAATCCGCCTGCCTCTGCCTCCCAAGTGCTTGGATTAAAGGCGTGCACCACCACCGCCCGGCCTTTGTTTGCTTTTTGAGACTAAGCTTTTCTCTAGCCTGAATTCTCAGAAATCCCACTGCCTCGGCTTCCCAAGTGCTAGGGTGGCAGTGGTGGATCATCATGAAGCTATGGCACAGTTCTGCACACAAAGCCACAGGTGTGTCTACTGAAAACTACGAAATGAAACTTAGTGGCAGACATTTATATTCCCAGCACTCCGGAGGCAGGGGCAGGGGGATGTCTGTGACTAGCCAGTCTAGTCTACATTGAGAATTCCCAGACAGCCAGGGCTACATAATGAGATGCCATCTGAATTAAAAATAATTAACTGAAATAATAATAATAATAATACCCAAGTCCCGCAGGATCTGTCAATCAGTGCTCAAGGCGGCTCACAGACACCGAAGCTCTAAGCCTGCATGGGTGGGGTCAGCACTTTGTCCTCTGCAAATGCGTGGTGATGCGGGAATGGGGTTGTCTCTGACTCTCTTATCTGCTCATGGAAAGCTTTTCCTTGTCCTGGGTCGCCTCGTCTAGTCTCGATATGAGATGTTTGTGCCCGTCTTGTAACCTGCTATGTGGTGTTTGATTGATATCCCTCAGAGGCTTGCTCTTTTCTGAAGGGAAGTGGAGCAACTGTGGATGTGGAGGTCCTGGGAGGAGCGGAGGTTGTAGGGGCCTAGGAGGAAGGGAAGTTGCAGTCGGGTGTAGTAAATAAGTGAAGAATAAATATATCTGTTAATTAAAAAAATAACAAAAACAAAACAGCCAGACGTGGTGGCACACGCCTTTAACTCCAGCACTTGGGAGACTGAGGCAGGTGGATTTCTGAGTTCCAGGCCAGTCTGGCCTACAGAGTGAGTTCCAGGACAGCCAGGACTACACAGAGAAACCCTGTCTTGAAAAACAAAACAGAGCCGGGCGTGGTGGCGCACGCCTTTAATCCCAGCACTCGGGAGGCAGAGGCAGGCGGATTTCTGAGTTCGAGGCCAGCCTGGTCTACAGAGTGAGTTCCAGGACAGCCAGGGCTACACAGAGAAACCCTGTCTCGAAAAACCAAAAAAAAAAAAAAAAAAAAAAGAAAAACAAAACAAAGCCGGGCATGGTGGCGCACGCCTTTAGTCCCAGCACTTGGGAGGCAGAGGCAGGCAGATTTCTGAGTTCGAGGCCAGCCTGGTCTACAAAGTGAGTGCCAGGACAGCCAGGGCTACACAGAGAAACCCTCTCTCGAAAAAACCAAAAAAAAAAAAAAAAAAGAAAAACAAAAATCCAAAAACCCACAAAAAAACACTTTCTAGTTACTACTGTCAGAGTCTGGGGAAAGACAAGGCCTGGGACATGTCAGAGAGGGCCCTGGTAGCAGGCAGAGGCTCAGCTCACTGGGCTGCTTGGTGGAACAGGGCCCAGGGTGGCGACTTCGGCACCTTGTGGCGCGTATTGGAAGTGCAAGCTGTGCTTGTGTACAAGGTGCTATGTGCAGCTTTGGCCACACGGAGGCGACAGAAGATCGGTCCAGGCCGGGCGTGGTGGCGCACGCCTTTAATCCCAGCACTTGGGAGGCAGAGGCAGGCAGATTTCTGAGTTCGAGGCCAGCCTGGTCTACAAAGTGAGTTCCAGGACAGCCAAGGCTACACAGAGAAACCCTGTCTCGAAAAAAACAACAAAAAAAAACCCAAACAAACAAAAAAAGAAGATCGGTCCAGGGCGACTCCCCACCCCCCCCCCACCCCCGCCAGGGTCTCTGTATAATCTGGCTGTCCTGGAACTAGATCTGTAGACCAGGCTGGCCTCGAGGTGAGTGAACTTTTTAGCATAGAATTCTTTTTTTTTTTTTTTTTTTTTTTTTGAGACAGGGTTTCTCTGTGTAGCCCTGGCTGTCCTGGAACTCACTCTGTAGACCAGGCTGGCCTCGAACTCAGAAATCCGCCTGCCTCTGCCTCCCAAGTGCTGTGATTAAAGGCGTGCGCCACCACGCCGGGCTTAGCACAGAATTCTTTTTTTTTTTTTTTTCGAGACAGGGTTTCTCTGTGTAGCCCTGGCTGTCCTGGCACTCACTTTGTAGACCAGGCTGGCCTCGAACTCAGAAATCCGCCTGCCTCTGCCTCCCGAGTGCTGGGACTAAAGGCGTGCGCCACCACACCCGGCTTTTTTTTTTTTTTTTAAGATTTATTTATTTATTATATGTAAGTACACTGTAGCTGTCTTCAGATACTCCAGAAGAGGGCGCCAGATCTCGTTACGGATGGTTGTGAGCCACCATGTGGTTGCTGGGATTTGAACTCTGGACCTTCGGAAGAGCAGTCGGGTGCTCTTACCCACTGAGCCATCTCACCAGCCCTAGCACAGAATTCTTAAGCAAATAAAATTTAAAACGTAAATCCATATTTGTTATGTGTATGATCACGGGGAAGTCAGAGAACAAATTTTGTTTGGTTTGGTTTGGTTTTTCAAGACAGGGTTTCTCTGTGTAGTCCTGGCTGTCCTGGAACTCACTCTGTAGACCAGGCTGGCCTCGAACTCAGAAATCTGCCTGCCTCTGCCTCCCAAGTGCTGGGATTGAAGGTGTGTGCCACCACTGCCTGGCATCAGAGAACAAGTTGGAGTCACTATCTCCTATCACCATGTGGGTCCTGAGGATTGAACTCAAGTTGCTGGGCTTGGCAGCAAGCTCCTGCACCTGCTGAGCCATCTTCCAGGCCCTAGTAGAAATATTTATAGAATCCAAAGCTTGATCTCTGCCTGTGTCATTTATCGTGAAATGATTATAGTTAGCAGGGGATTAAAGGCATGTGCCACCACTGTCGCTGTCTTCAGACACACCAAAAGAGGGCATCAGATCCCTTTACAGATGGTTGTGAGCCACCATGTGGTTGCTGGGAATTGAACTCAGGACCTTCAGAAGAGCAGTCATTGCTCTTAACCACTGAGCCATCTCACCAGCCCCCCAGAGGCTTTTTATTTATGTTTTAGATCTCTAGAAGAAGAATCCCAGGATTCCCTCCTGTGTGTTCCTTTCTGTCTTGCTTCTTCACGGTCCATGACGCCAGCTGAGGGTGTCAGCACAGTGAAGCCACACTCGGGTCTTCTGCCCTGTCTCAAGGTCTTTGAGCTGCATAGCAAATCTAGGGCTGACTGCTCCACACTTGTTCAACCTGCCTGTGAGGTTCACAATTTCCCCAGCTCCGTGCTC